>NC_056717.1:16405856-17128356 GCF_018831695.1 Puntigrus tetrazona | reverse complement strand
CATTATTGTTACGTTTTTGTCTTTACAGTGTGTTATCGCATTATTGTGATCCCTGGACCACAAAACTAGTCATAAGGGTAAATTTTCTGAAACTGGGATTTATACATTATCTGAAAGCTGAATACACAAGTTTTCATTTATGTATGTTAGGATATAGGACTAGATTTTGCTGAGATACAACTAGGCTATTTGAATATTTGCAATCTAAAGGTGCAAAAGGATCAAAATAAGTTACTTAGAAAATTGCCTGAAGCAATTTCATAAAACTGTCCTTTACTTAATCAAAAAACAGCATATGCTGGTTAGGTATGTTTTGAAAAATCACCATCATATGCTGTTTTTTTTAGCAGGGTTAAAGATTTTTGTCATAAAAAGCTGTTGGCTATTGCTACAAAAGGCTACAAATATACCCCTGCTACTTATGGCTGGATTTGTGGTCCAGGATCAAATTCTATCAAATTAAGAAGCACTATACAAGAGAGATACATTATGTGTGAGGATTCCTGGTTACCCTGTTGTTAATTTTTCCATTTAGAGTCAGATCCGACTGAGTTGCTTTCTTAACCTTCAGCCACTGGACCAGTGGTTTCATGGTGATCCCCTACAAAAAGAATATATACAGTTACTTAAAGGTAGCTGAACCATGATCATTGTCAGATGAGCACAACTGAAAACATCACAAAATTCCCACTTATAATTTTATAATCAAAGTTTTTGGGGGAAAAAAAATAGTATACACTAGTCATAGTCGGAGTGAGTGTTTGAAGGGTCCTACCTGAAGAATGACAGTGAAATACACTACAATGAGCGTGGTACCAAGCATTAGATTTTTCTCTGGGATCTTCTTCTCATCTAAAGAGGCTGCAAGTCCATACGCCACTGCTCCTCGCAGGCCACCGTAGCCCATTACAAACTGGTCTGTGAGGTCAATAGGAATTAAGCGAGACTGATTCAGCACCCAGTTGAGGAAGAAAACACCTGCATATAAAAAAAAAAACACAGTCGATATCAGTTTTTGTGAACATACTAATAGATTTAGGCAGAGTTTAGAAGGAATTCATGACTTTAACTCACCCATGAACCTGAATACAACAATGAAGAGGATTGTGAGGAGGATGAAGCCAGTGTTCCACACCCAAATGTTTTTGTCAATAGCTGAAACTCCCAGAAAGACAAAGATCATTGTCTCTGAGCCATTGGCCAACACTTTTAGAGAGTAACGTAGCGTGGTGACAGATTTCTCATCCATGTTTGCGGTAATGTACTTCTGACAGCAGACACCGCAGAATGTGATCCTGTCACACACAAAACCAAACCGCAAATCAAAGATTATTGTAAACTTTGTTCTATAAGAATGATTTAAATTCATTTTATCATTTATAAATGTACACATTTGTGTTCATTTATCAGGAAAGCAGTTCCTTAAGAAGATCTTACGAAAGTATAGCAGAGAGGGAGAGCATCTCAGCCGTCAGGTAAGACAAGTAGCCAAGCACGATGATGAAGCCGGCTCCGATGACCTGGACGTTCTTGGTGACCCTGGTCAGCATTGATATCAGGATGGCAAACACAACACCAAGAAACGAGCCTCCAAATGCCACAACAAAGAATGAAACTAGGAGAACGAAAAAAGTGTGTTGTGAGAAGGTGTCAGTTGGGGTTATTTCTGTGAACTTATTTTATTTCAGCTGGTTGCCATAGAAGCATTTCTCATTTTCATTGAAAATCTGTGTTCATACCTATTCCTTTGATAATCTCTGCGGCGTTGATCTTTGGGCCCCCCAGAGACACAAATGCATCAAACACGTTATAAAGCACCTGTTAACAAAACGATGTATAATATTAGATGGATGTAAAAGCCAACACTGACTCAAATGCATTTTATGTGCACGTGCTGTGATTGTTCACGAGTGGAGACTCACCACTGTGACGCCATCATTGAGCAGCGACTCTCCAAACACCAGGATGTAAAGCACTTCATTCACGTGCACTTCCTCAAACACGGCAATCACTGCCACAGGGTCCACGGCAGACATTAGTGCACCAAACAGCAGGAACTGTAGAGGGCCGATGTTCAAGTTCCCTGAGGGTTAGTGAAATTGTTAGTTTTATTAACTAAAAGAAACTCAAGCTCGCATAAAGGCTGCATTTATTCAGTCTTCACAAGTGCACTAAAAACGGTAATATTGTAAAACTGCATACTATTTAAAATAAATGCTTTCAGTTATTTTAGAATGTATTACTCATTAATTAATTATTCACTGTCGCTCAATCCTTTAGAAATCATTCTAATGTGATGAAAAAACATTCTTCTTATCAAGGTTTGTAAATGGGTGAACCCAGATTTACCCATTGCACCCCCTTCATAGCAGCCCCATAGTGCAATGCCAACTGTGCCCGCATTCCAGCACGTCCCGATAATAGCATGGACCAGAATGGCTCCCAGGTTGCTGAAGAACAGTTTGTTTGGCATGCAGTAGCTTGCATCCAAGACGATCTGGGGAAGCAAGTAGTAGAAGAAGTTGACGGGGATCAGTTTGAAAGTCTGCGCCTTGTCTGCTCCCCAGACGATTCCTCCCAAAACAAAGCCCAGGATAATGAGCAGACCGCTCTCTGGGATCACACTGGTGATGCTGTGATTCAGTTCACAAACTAGAAAGAGAGAAAAAAAGCAACAGATCATTAAAAGCAGCCGTTACTTCAGGTTTCGGTTATACAGGGTTTTTCCAAAAAATTCTAATATGCTATGCTATATGATTTATTGCAGTGTCTCCACTGCTTTCACCTTTTTTGAATGTGTCCTTCTCGAACAAAAGTATTAATTTCTCTAAAAAACGTTCCCCAAAGGGTAGTGTATGTTGTAATAATAATATGTTTCATTTCTTTAATTGGATTTAATTCTGTAACAACTGTATAACACTACATTTATCAGAATTGACGATGCGGTAATGTTCACAGCTTTCAAAAAACAACTGTCACTGTTGGACGAACTAGTGAGATTCTGAAAAGCTTCAAAACTGCCTGTCAAACAGACAATGAACAACTGAAACAATTTACTTGGCAGGAACTTTGTGTTTCATGTGAATCTTTTGACATCAGTTACTTGAGCTAAAAATTAAGCTGTCCCACAGACTGGTGTTTCATCTTCTTCCGCAAGAAAAGGAACTTAGAGGCGGATGGACAGCTCATCCTGCTCAATGTTTAAGGTAAGCTGGTTAATATAGTGAGGCTTAACATAGTGTGTATCTTGTGTCGGTCTTATTGCATTGTTTGAATCTTCTTCCTCGCCACAATGGAGTGAACAGAATATCACTTCACCTACACCTTATTCATTTGTTCTTTCAAGTGGGATGACAAATATTTAATTCAAGCACAGAACGGACTGATCGTACCGTTTGAGACGTGTGTGAACTTTTGAAATTAAAAACACGTTTGCTCTCATTACGAAGTATGAGAAACGAGTCCTTTAAAAGCTTCGTCACTGCCAGACAAGGTCCGTCATGCTTTCATGTCCATGTGATTATACATTTGAATGCCCACAATTACTGAACTTAACAATGTCTGCGTCGCACGTAAGTGATATTACGCAACAGGATTATTTCACTTTGATCCGTGTTATTTCGTCATGGTCTATTCAAACGTGGCATATTTTAAAGCTTCAATTGTTCAGCCAACCAACAATTACAGACTACACTATTAGATTTTTATGTGGAATATGTGTTTGCTTTGGGGTTTGGGGGAAGTTAAGTAGGCTAGTTTAAATCTCGCTAGCTGTGCAATTGGGCAATAAAAGACATAATGCTTAACAAACATAGCTGGCCTAAACTAGCAAACTGTTCTGCACCTTGTTGACCCCTCTTTTGTATATGTTTCTGTAACTACACCCATTATAAAAAATTGTCAGGAAAGTTACGGCTTCAGGGGACGTACACGTCCGTTAGGCTGTGGGTGACCTTGACTGAATGCTTTTACGAGTGAGCTAAAATAATTTAACAATTGCGAATACTAAAATAGTAGTCGCATGCATCTTTTATGGAAATGTTAAGTAATGATTGATGTAGTTGTTTCTCAATGTCTTTGGGATCAGTAGTGCCGACTTTTAAGTGAGTATTGAAGGATCAGAGGACCCTCAAATGCAGCCTGTGTGTGTTTTGCTCCAAGAGAGCAACCATACATTTGTGTTGTGTTTTAATTTCTTTGTTTTATATTCATGTATTCATTAATTTATTCTTCATTCACTTATCCATTTTTAATCATGTATTATTTAAGCATTTTTATTATTCTATTTAATCATAATAATTTATCATTATAGCCATTTATATTCTGAGTGATTTATTTATGATTAGTTATGTATGCTTTGCTCGTGAGTTCTGTTACCTGACAAAACTGTGATCTAGAGTATGGCATACTGGATCTTAGTTATCTGGCATGGAGGCATGGTCTAACAGTATGTACCTCTATCAACATTCTAGAGTCATGAATATGTTTATGCTGCCTCTTTGATGCATATTGCAATGCATGCACACGGGTGACTTTCAAAAAGGGACACAATCATTATCTTTATAAATATGCATTTATTCTATATATATATATATATATATATATATATATATATATATATATATATATATATATATATATATATTTATTTATTGTATTAGATCATTTAGTGTGGATTCATTCAAATTTAAATGTAAAATAAACATTATATTATGTCTGATTTTCACATATGCACTAACGCTGACCTGACACTGTGCCTTTGAGGAAAGTCAAAGATTCAGGCGGCCCATTAATTATTTAATGTGGTACATTATTAACTAGCAGTAAGGTATTGTTTCAGCGCTGTAATTTCTCAAAGAGTAGGTCTCTCCAGCTTTGTCCACGATTGCCAGTGATGTGTTACAGATCATGTCCTGGAACTAAATCTAAATTATATACCTCATTTGCTTCTTGCCAACCAGCAATTAACAGAGTTTATGAACATGGGATCTTTGCACACACAGAACTTGGACGTAAAACAGCAGGTCACATTGACATGAAACATGAAAAAATACAGTTAGCGCTCAAATATAGATGTTAAGTTTGAGTCTAATTGATTGAACTGAATTAGATGGCGTTCACTGAATTATTGAAAAGACATTATAAAAAGTGTCTTTAGCAGTCAATATATTGCGTGTTCGTTTATCCGTTTTAATCATGTCATTGACTTAGAGTGCAGCAATACATTTAGACAATTAGATCAAAAATTTCATTATGACAAACAAGATAAATCTGGTTTTACTTGACTTTCAAATGCAGAATTACAGATAATACAGATAAATGTGCTTACTTTACTGTAAACGCTACTTTTAAAAATGCACATTTTACTTTACCGTTCGTGTTTAATTAAATGCCCTGTTTGACATTTCTTTATAATCATTTGTTAATTTGTTTTTTCTTTGTATGTTTTCTGTCTATTTTATTGGTTAAAATGTAACGAGAACCTTTTAGACATACTATTGCAAAAGTTCTTGTTTTGTTTGATGATAATGCACCTTTTTAAAACATTCAGCTTGTATTGCTTATCAGTTGTTTTTTTTTAAATCAGTTTTCATAACACTGTGCTCTTTGTATTCTTTGCTCATTTCTCTGGTACTGGTTTGTACCTAAAAGGTAAATTTTGGTAACTTAAAGGTACATATAAGTACTTAAAATGCACATATTTGAATCTAATAGGTATAAAAGTGTACAATTTTAAAAGGTACTGCCCCAGTGAGAGCTTTTGTACCTTTATTTCTGTGAGTGTGTCTCCTGTTAAAGCTGTTAAAATTACCGTCTTTTATGTCAGCACCAGAAGCAAAATCTCTGCCCAGTTCTTTGTACAGTTATGTTTCGACAAGACTATTCAAGCTACACCATTAAAATCCCTTAATGCCATCTACACCTACATCGAAACCTGATCTAACACTATTCAGCATAAAACTGCACAGTCATTGGCTCTTTGTTGATGCTGCATGCTTCTGCGTCCATCGCATTCAAAACCATCACTGTAGTTAAAAACATGTAATGTAAATATAATTCATTCTGTAGTATCTTCATGAAGCCTTTAGGTGGCAGGCATAAATACAAAGTTATTATGAAACAGTTTTTTAGACAACTCAGTAACTGTTTGGTTTGGAGAAGTATGTCTAAACTGGCCAGCTTTATTCATAGTGCAGTATTTTACTGAAACATATATTTTTAAATGTGTATTGATATCTGAGATTAGGAATTAAAAGAAAAAAATCTTGTATTTGCAAGAACTGCATCTAGTATTTTTATTGGAAGCGCATTCAACAGAAGATTGTGCTTTTGTTTTGCCACACATTATTTGGGTTTTAAGTACAGAAAAGAAATCGAGAGATTGCCTGTAATCCGATATTGAGGATATCAGATAACCTGTTTGATTCCCATTTGATAATAAGCTGTTAAACATGCCCATTCACTGGTATTCAGTGCCATTCGGTGGGAGTGAATTTTACCTTGTACTTTTTCTGCATTACAAGCTCAATTGGTGAACAGGTAACATCATGATTCAGATTGGCAAATGAGGTGGAAAGATTTCTGGTAAAGAAAGAATGCTATAATTCCAATACCTTAGTGTTCTTTAGCAAAATAACGCCCCCCTTTGCCGAACATTTGAGTCATGAAAAGGTATCAAAAAAAAAAAAAAAATGTTATGCTAAGTTGTAATGTTAGCATATCAACCTACTGAAAAAAACTCATGTAATAAAAAGCAATATGATAAATTACAACAGCTGAGGTAAATAGTAATATATAGATTTACACACAGCGTCATATAGACAAATACAAAATGCCATCTTTGTAATGACACTAAAATAATGCAATAACATAAAAATAAAAATAAGAAGAAACTGTTATTTCAATTTATGCTGCTTTTTTCACTCCATAGTTTGCTAGTTTAAGTTTTTACTAAGAACCAATTAATAGGTTTTTATTGTACCATTTTAGTGTCTAATGATTAAAAAATAAATAAATAAAATACAGCGTCCCTGCTGAAAAAATAGCTAAAACCATCTTAAGCTGCTTGCCTGGTCTTAGCTGGTTTAAGCTTGGAGGCCAGCTTGAACGACCAGCTAAAACCTACTACTGCCTAGACTGGTTTTTGCTGGGGAGCATTCATCAAACTGAAATTTGCTTCAGAGTAAACTTTTTGTGCAGACAAAAATGCTTACAGTAGATTTTTATTGTCCTTTTCCATTATTATACTGAAAAAACACCAGTTCGATTATGGAACTTACCTAATTTACAGAGCCAACAGGTCAAAATCCAGAGGGCCACCAGGTATGGAGTTTCCACATGAGGCCATTTCCAGATGACAATAGGTAATGTAGTGATTACCGAAGTGCCATGTCCACCGGTGGAACCGTTGGTAGAGGTACCAGTATCCTCAGCGGCTGATGCCTTCGAAGAATAGTTAAGGCCTACTTCAGCACTATTTACTTCTAATGTACCAGCCTTGCATGAAGTGCAGAAAATGATTAATAATGCCAGAAGTGCAAACTGCTGTAGAATCGCCATCGCAGATTTTTGTTGATCACAGGAACGTTATACGTATTTCACTTTTTGCTTGTGCCTACTTGCATTTATTAGCTGTTAATGATGCTGTAACCATGTAGTCAAGTGACTGTGGTCTTTCTCCTTGCTCTGCCGGGCTGAGATTGACATTCATATGGTGTACATTCCTTCTCTTATTGGTCCCTCCTCTAGGAAAATAGAGATTCACTTTGGAGGTAGATTGTGACCCCTCCCTGTTGTCTTTCACAGGTGTGTGCTTATTTGTGTGGGACTCATCCAAAAGATTTGTTTGACGTGTTTCTTTATTGAAGTGGGAGGCTCTGAACACCTTGGGCCAGGAGTCAGGAGAAAATAACAGGCTCGTTTGTACGGTAAAGACAGATAATCAAACCTTTGTCTTTCAGTCATCAATGTCGTGAAAGCTTCTACTGTTAGAACGAGCCCCAGTTGAACATAAAAAAAACTTATGACAAAGTTAAGGCCTTTCTACTTTATTTAACTTTATTTATTTAGTCTGCACTGCAGAAACATATTTAATCAGTATGTTTGTGTGAAGAACTAACTAAAAATTCTTTTGGTTATGTTTGTTCATTCATTCACCCGTTTTTTTTGTTAGATATTTTGCTAGGGTAAGAAAATGAACTCAAAACGTATCTTATTTATTAACTTTTAAAATGTTCTTTTACACCATTTTTGAGCTGATTTCACAATATTAAGACTTGGACTGAAAGTATAGATTATTGCGTTACAGCAAGTTTATAATGTGTGGTTAATTTGTTTGTGTTTGAGGTAAAAAACCAAAAAAACCCACTGTCCTCCTTCATCACACCGGAAGATAACGTCCGTGAGCCCCTATAACCCCCATAGATCTGTGTTTATAGGACTCTGTGTGATGTCAGAAAGTCATACTCAAGATCTCTTCCTGAATTAGTCTTCTGACCTATTTTACACTGAATCCTGTGATAAGACAGATTCCAGACAAATACAGACACATATTATTAATTAACATATTGATCTGTTTGTAGGATTCCATTAATGTAGGTCATGAAGTGTCTAAATCACTGGTAATGTGTCGGATGAGACCAGTTTCCTTTACCTCATTGTTCCTGCTACTTTATAACCTTTGTCTTGATATCAGAGTATTTTTATACAATTATTTTAGAACCCAAATGCTATCACGAAGAAAATTTTGGCAACATTTAGCACCATTGCGCTTTGGGCAAGTTCAAGTCCCAAAGTGAGACCTTTAAATGGCCTGCTTCCTATTCAGATAGGATTTATTACAATAAGGCTGTTTGTATTCTATTTAAATATTCTGTATAATTCCTGTATATTTTATTTATATTACATTTTAATATCGAAATAGAATGGTGTGTAATATTGTATATTTTTCTTCAAAAACTAGGTGTGCTTCTTTACTTAAGATAACTGATGAATTTTAAGCAATGTTGCCTTTAAAGAGCTGCATGGAGTAGAAAAACTTACTATTTAGCCAGCATTTTCTTTCATTTAACATGCATGCATCTATGAAAAAGTGCAATGTAATATGTAGCAATGTCATCGTTCACCCTCAAAATGAAACACTAAAAAAGGCCTACTATAAGTTCAGGGTCTGCAAAAAGTGTTTTGCCATGATATGCAGGTAGGAAACATTTACAGGATCAATAATGCTCAAGGGTAGTGTAACATGTTGTTCCATGCTGGTTCAGAGGCTTTGAGGACATCATCTTTCAGTGGTTTATAATTTTTAAAATAATTAAGTTCTTGGGATGAAAGCATAAAATTGTTTTAAAGCATAACAGTGCAACCTTTTTTTTCTCCAGCACTTTTAAATGTCATTTGTAACATCCTCCCATTGTTTTGCTTGCAGACTGTTTATTTTCAAAGCAATCACCTGTACATGTTTGCATACGTCATAAAACAGGACACCGACAGTATTGTCTGTATCATTTTTTGTTCTCCTTTAAAAATTGTAAATTTTTCTCTATTAAAAAATTAAAAAAGAAAACGCATTCTCTCTTACTGGCTGCTGAATCCGCAGCCAAAGAGAAGGCAAACCTCAAGGCATGTTTTCCGTTTACCTTTAATAAAAATGCATGCCAAATCCCAAGGAGCTAAAATGCACCTAAAAAAGCTTTGTCATGCCCATAAAGAATAATTAATTTTCTAGTACGGTGAAAATTCTGGGACTTTCTTGACACTCCAACAAAAGACGCTTTCTCTTCTTTTTCGTTTTTACTTCCTGCTAAGTGGACTGACTTGTAAGGCAATGCACATAAGTTTGGATGCTGTCTGTCGTTTTCAGACATAGCTCGGTCTCTCCACGTCTTCTGAGCGTATGTCATTCAGACCGAGTTTGAAGGTGGAGACGCTATGTACTATTTTGACTTTACAGGCCTCATGAAACCCGTAGTGTGACAGGAACAAAGGTTTGGCCATTAACAAGCCTCCTGAGTGGCTTGCTAATATTTACTGTTGCCAGTGAAGGACTTCTCAGCTAGCAGGAAAGTACTTTTACAGCTAATTAAGAAGGTCAGAACGCTATGAACCTGTTTTGACCTGTATTTACACGTGAACACACCTGTTATATGTATTTTACCGTCCTGTAAATCAGTGGCGCAATCAAACATCGGCGCAATAAACACTAACTATATATTGATTTCATCATTTTAAAAATCGAATCTGGTTTTTCACTTCAGTTTTAGAAAACATCTCTTTGACAGGAATATAAAAGAATGACTCACTGGGATGAGTAGCATATCACTTTCGCAGAAATTTCCCTCCCTGTATGCTCTAAGAAAATCCATGAGTGTACAAATCCTGTATTTTAAAGAAGAAACAAGCACTGACCTGTTTTTTTTCCATTCCTTTAAGGAATGCGGGCATATAAAAGGCACTTTGACAGAAAATTGACTTTCTTTTGAACAGGTTTCACTCAGGAATTGCTAAAAAAAAGTATTACAAAGAAACGGTAAGTAACATTTTGAATTAACCGGGAAATGGCTGAAGTCGAAATTTATTTACAACGTTATGTGGAATTTAAGGTAGTTGGTATTAAGTATCTCGTGTATAAGCATTTTCTGTGACATTTTTCCTAAAAACCCTAAGGAAACAAATTCAAGGCATTAGAAAACTGGAACATATTAATAGTTATACGTTATAGTAAAATATATGGCAAAGTCATTGAGGACCCGTCTCCAAAAATTCCCAATCGCGACATATGCATTGGGTGAAACATACCTGAACATTGCTAAAAATGCAGAATGTCATTACTTTTCTGAGGGAACGTTTTGGCGATGAGAAAATATTCTAAAAGTTACAACTTGATGAAAAGGCACGTGTGACGTGTGTGAATCAGGCAGTCAAGTGAAGTTTACATAATATAGCATGTTGTGGCAATAGTGTCATAGTAGAGCTATGGGTAGCCAATTTGTTACTTGATCATTGACCTAAATAATATATGCTTGGTCAAAAATACTATAAAAATGATTAAATAAAAAAAAAAAAATAAGAATGAGATAATTTTTGTTTAGATCATTTTCCTGTAAAAATTCACAATGCGATTTATGAACATTTCTGTTTTTTTGCGTTAAGAACGAGGAGATAGCGGAGAGGACGCTTCACAAAAGGCTGATTGGTTCGGGTTTGAACGTCCAAGAACACACGTGAGATTTCAGACCAAGGATGGAAGGCAAGTTTGTTTTCAGTAAATAACAACAATTAGCGCTTTGTGCAGCAGTTAAAGGTAAGGAGGCTTTTGTAATTGCACAATTGTAGGGGCTGCTGCCCCCATAAATGGACGAGCAAAAAATTCCATTTGGTCATCATTGGCAGTGAAGCTTTGTGCTTCTCGCTTTGTGTTGTTGATCAAAGATGGATAGCCCAGGATGGGCAGTGCCCACAGAACCGCTCCCCTGCCCCACCTTGGCCATTCAGACCACTGTGTTGTTAATACCCATATACAAATCATACACAAAACTACCAAAAACCTCAAAGTAACCAAAGGGAGCGATATTAGATCTGAGGTTTGGCTGAGTTAGCGTGATGTAGTTAGCCGCTGCTGGTCAATGTTGCAATCGTGACCTCTTGTTTGGGATTTTCTAGTGGTGCGTTCGCCAAGTCAGCATCACGGTGTTCCTGATCTGGAGTCTTTAGTCAAGTGGTGTTTGGGTTTGATCGTTGACTGGCCCAAAAAAAGCCTCGAATTGTCCTATTTTTTACAGACACTAAACAAACATTATTTACAAGGTATAGTAAACCTTACTTTGCAATGGTCAATACTTCTCAAGCAATCACGGTAACATCAGTAAACCGCTGGACTTACTGTAAGGGACTTATAAGTTACCGACTTGAATGCTTAGTAACTGTTAAAAAACAAACAAACAAAGGCTTTCATTTTAAGTAGCGAATAAATGGAAAAATAGAGACCATTAAAAATCCTAAAATAGACAATTGCCCTTTAAGATAAGATAAGACGGATATGAGTTCAGAAATCCAATGAAGAAAGGGTTATTGGCATAATAAATGATAAGAAATGAATAAATATGAAGTACAAATAGAAATAGAAATGCACACAATCCTAAAATATTTTATTTATGTATGTATTATGTAAACAAAAACAAAAGAGGGCTTTAAGTAAGTACGTTCCTTATTTTTACATAATGCACAGATGTACCGAAAATGTGGGCGGATATTGGTAAATATGATCAAAGAAGGCTGTGAAAATTAATCTGCATTGTTAATCCTTTTGATCTTTTATTTAAAAAAATCACAAAAATATCTAACATTTCACTGGATAAAAAGAATTTAAAAAGGGGGGAAATATCATGATGAAATAAGTAATTAGTTTTGGGATGTTAAGCCGTTGTAGGCTGGGCGAATTTCACATTGACAGCATTTGTCAAAGGGCGCCAATCCTTTAGCCCTGTCCCACGCAAGAGAATCTCATTGACATGATATGTCCTCACCCATAACTGTCCTGCGAGATCTTCACTGAACTGACAGTTTAAAAAAAATCACAATGGAGTCGCTAAACTGACTATTGTGATGAGATTTCTTTTTAGTTTATGTTTTAAAAGGGTTGATGGTTTGGCATGTATTTAACTGGTTTCTTTTCAGTAGTGTAAAACAAACCAACACATATCAATCAAGCTTCTGCCTTGTAGTGTGTTAACAAAATTAATTATTCATTGTTGCTTTTTTGAACAAGGACGCCCATTTAGGTCGTTATTTTTAGATAGATTGTGTGTAGGTTTTTCTCTAATATACATTGGTCACAATTAACAACACTCTTTTATTCAATATGTTTTGAGACCTTCATATGCCACTTTAACAGCTCTAAAATGTTTTAGGTTAGAGAACGTCTGACATGAGTTCATTCCTTCACCCAGAATCGCTCCAGACCAGTTTTTACAGTCTGTGCTCCAGACCCTTTAGATTCCCAGCTCCATGACGATGTTTCTTCTCGTCAGTTCACCTCAATCTTTTCCTATAGGGTTTAGGTCAGATGATTGGAATGACCATAGCAGAAGCTTGGTTTTGTGCTCAGTGGCCCATTTTTGTGTTGTTTTCGAGGTTTGTGTTCGGATTATTGTATGATTGGAAGATTTAAACACGGCCCATTAGAAGATTCAGTGTCAGAGTCAGTCACTTATTGATTGATAGAAACCATGATGCCACGTGTCTAAACAAGATGTCCAGGACCTCCAGCAGAAATAGGATCACAACATCAAAAGAAACAGCAGTATATTTCATTGTTCACATGGGGTACTTTTTATCCCTGTGTTCACCAAACCCATATTGAGTGCTTGCTGCTAAAAAAAACTAATTTTTTATATCTGACCATAGAAGCCAGGGCCAAGTTCCAGTTGTGTCTGATAACTGTATATACTGGAGTTTGTTTTCAGATAAGCTATATTTTTGTCTTGAAACCCTCCTGAACAACACGTGGTGATTTTTTAAGAGGTTTTCTGTCCCAGAGACTCGACTATTTTATGCGATTCTCCAGCTGTGGTCATTGGGGAGGCTTTGGCAACTTAAACCGTCCTCACCATGCATTAGGACGATATAGACACACAGGCAGCTTTGTTACATTTTATGTTGATTCGAAATGAATAATTTCATAATGATTAACAATGCAGATCAATTTTCAGAGCCTTCTTTGATCATATTTATCAAGGGTGCCGATATTTTTGACCATGACTGTGAGTACCTATGAAAATTTCGTTGATCATTTGTCATCTCAATGGTGGATAACTTTTGACAAACAGGACTGGAAGAGGAATACTTCATTTTGAATTTGTTTCAGCTACACTTCTATTTGAAGCCAGGTAGCGTCTCTGAAGTTAACCAATGGCACAGCAACGTGCTGCTTATTTAGCATGCAACCCCTTTTTTGATAGATAGGTGATGCCAGGTCAGAGCATGCTAAATACAAAAACTACAGATGTATTATCTGTAACGTAATCTGTAACGTGAGAACTAAAGAGACAACAAGAGCCTGATCTGGTGACAGCTGGTGAACGGCACTGTAGGTGTGAAGAGTGTTAAGAGTGTAACATCAAGGCATCACGCAAAGCTGAACACATGCTTTAAAGTCAGAGATTAATTTCTTTCGGGACGTTCTAGGACTATGAGCAAATATGAACATGAAACGTGAAAATACGAACATGAAAAAACATCTGTTATGAGCTTTTTCTGTCCCTGCGGCAAATTTAGTCACCCTCAGCCCATGTAGATGAATTTGTTTCTTCATCAGAATGTCAGATTTGGAGAAAATAAGCATTACTTTGCTTGACCACCAAAGGATCCTCTGAAGTGAATGGGTGCCTTCAGAACAAGAATAAAAACGGCTGATAAAAAATAATCAAAGTGTGCGCCGGCGATTGTAAATACTATGGGTATAGCTTTCGTTCTCATCTGCTTCCAGCTATTTTCAGCAGAACAAAACAGTTCATTTTGCCGCTCGATATTGAAAATTGGTGTGTCCTATCATGTTATTTTATTTTATTGTCTTAATTATGAACACACTGGTTTGTAGTACAGTTTTACTGTTTACTGCACGTTGTTATTGTCCTCGTCATTTACCTGCAGCGTCTAACCAACCCCAAGCCCATAGGCTGACTTCCACGTTCAGGAGAAAGGTGGATACGGCTAGATTTCTCCAATGTTGTTCCGATGAAGAAACAAATCTACATCTTGTGGATGGCGTGAGAGCGAGCACCACACATCGGGGATTAAGTGCTTTGTGACTTCGTAAAGTCTGTTTGTTAAAGAAACTGTTAAACAATGGAAGAATTACAGCCCTTAAAACCATTACAGTGCAGTAAGTTGTAAAAGTAACACTAAAAATAGACAAACTGGATGCTCCCTATTTAAAGATAAGAAAGATAAGATAAAGCTCGAATGAAACTTTTTTTTATTTAATAGTGCCAAAACACTACAAGACAAGTACAAAACCGCAGTAACCTCAAAAACAGTAAAGGACTAAATGTGATCTTTCCAACCACAAATTTAGGCAGTCAAAAATGCATTTGACCACATTGTACTTGTACTGGATTTTTATTTTTCAGTGTTAGCTAGTAGTTCGATAAATAAATAAATAAATAAATAAAGAAGATAAAAAAGACTTCAATGAGCGTTTATTTTAAACTCCAATCACGGTCCTTTACTGAGACTCTAAGATAGCTTCTAGTTAACTTCTGCAAGTTGATCCTTTCACAGCTGACAGCTGCTCACTTAAAAGTTTAGGAATCATTTCCTTAGTGCTATCCAGAGTTTGACCAGCAGAGGGAATCACCGGGTGAAGATATGGCAAATTAACAAGAGTCAAATATCTTAGTAATGACTGCCACTCTGTGCTCACTGTGACTACTTCAGAGTCAAAGAAAGAAAGAAAGAAAGAAAGAAAGAAAGAAAGAAAGAAAGAAAGAAAGAAAGAAAGAAAGAAAAAGACAGAAAGAAAGAAAGAAAGAAAGAAAGAAATTTAATTTTGTTATTTATTATCATTATTATTATTTTTTCATTCATTAATTGTTCATTTATTGATCGTGCTATAGAATATACAAAGCAAACATGCAAATGCAAATGATATAGGCTAACAAAACAAAACTATTGATTTGTACTACAAACATTGCAATTAATATATACGTTTATAATATTTTAAACACAAGTGATATTTATGAAAGTATAATAAATACCACTTGATGTTCAAAAAAATATTTATTATTATGTTTTTGTGCAGGATATTAAGGCATAATGTTGTCTATTTATATGGATCTCTTTATACGGCCCTATATAGGCTACTGACTAAACTAGAACACTACATAGGCTACTAGGTGTTGATTGCAGTGGAAGCGTTCGAGGCGCGTCACTGGCGTTTACGTCGACAGGACTCTGCACTGAACTCGTGTACCCATGATGCTGTGGGATTGTCGAAACTTTGACAGGCACGGAAGAAGACACGAGCAAGTTCCAGCCGAACCGCGACATCACCTACCCCGCTGTGTTTGGATATGAAAATGCTCGAGTGCCGATAGTTCTGCCGTGGCAGTATGCTGTGCTGCTGTCAGCGAAAGCCCGCGGAACAGGCGCAACTTGCACGCGCAGCGGAGCACAATGAGTGACAGGTAAGCGCCTGGTTAACAAACCGAAACCTTTCAAGTCTGCACGGGTTAAACTTTTCTGTGGGCTAGCTGGCGACTTGACCGTCGTCACTTAAATTTGTGAGTGGGGGGCCGCCTTCCCAAACGTTTCGGGATATCCGTTTCATCCCATTGAAAGTTAATGAGCAACCTATCTCAGCCTGGAGCCGTTTGGCCAGCTCTACGTCGCGCAAATTGGGTTGCCAGATCATTTTGTATTACGTGTTGTTTTAAGCTACTGTACTGGGCTACTATACAGTGTTGCCAACTGCTTTCAATTGACTGCTTGAAAGCAGGAATATAGATCAGTGTGGAAGATGAGAGCTGAGTCCAAGACGTTGCTTTATTTTTCTATAAACTTTTGAAAAAAGTGATGGGAAAGTCGCTAAATCTAGCTACAAAATTGCTAAATTGGCAACACCGCTACTATAATAGGCCACATAGCGTTTGTTTTGTTAAAAAGTAATAACTGATTAAATATTTAATGCTTTTATATCTAGGTGCAACCACCTTAATACGTTCTCTAAACAAATATTTGACATTAGCTGTAAAACACTTCATGAAAACGTCAATTATAGTTTTTAATAACAATAATAAATAAATGTATTATTAAAAAAATTATAACTCTGTTTACTAATAAGGCATACTTTAATTGAGTTTATTTATTAAACTCATTTATCATATCTATATATATATATATATATATATATATATATATATATATATATATATATATATATATATATAAGAATCAATGATCCAATACACTATACTATATTAGTTTTATAAAATGCAAATATCCAATACTATTCCAATGACATTGGATTAAAAGTACAAAGTGGCTTTGTAAGATTGTCTTATTGATCGGATTCGATCTTTATCTTCCAGCACACACATCTAATTGTGAAAAGCAGTGAAAGTGACTTGGATTTTGAGAGTGTTGAAGTGTTTGTTGAGTAAAGTGCTGTATAGGGATAAGTTCAACTGTAACAGTGGCTGCAGCGTGTGAGTGAATAATTCATTTCCAAGCTATGATCCCTAGCCTGGTTTGAATTTGGTTTCCTTTGCAAATTTTGCATTTCCTGGAGCAAAGAGTTGAAATGTATTCTCGGTCACAACTAATTAGTCCACTGTATCTAATCATAAAGCAGGTCTTTTATTTGTCTACTGTGATCCAGTGTCATGTTTAACACGGTCGATTTGCACTGCATTTTCTCATCTTAGTCTGGAAATCCTATTCCAGTAATTATAGTCGAGGATAATGAAATCCTTTTGAAAGCTTTTTCTTGAAATCTGTGTCGCACATCATACCACCAAAAAAATATAGTTCCTTCCAGCATATGTTTTCAGAAAGTAGGTTTTGTGCATTCTTTTGGACTTGGATGACGAAAGGGTTAGATGCTGCAGGAATATACTACGATCCTACATTCAGTCTTTGTGTCCGTTGACACAGGCCGGTATCTGTCCCTCTCTGCTCTCTCTAGAACACAATAGTTTTTATTCATGACATTGTTTGGCCATTGCCAGACTGTGTTTTGTTTTGTTCGTCATTTGTTGCTTTGTGTTTTGTTACCTTCAGAGCGTTGCTGCATCTCTTTGAAGGTTTTTTGGGTTGTTTCGCGTTTTTTTTATTGCTGATATCTCTGTCCTCAGTTCGTCAGACATGGATCACAAGGATGTATTCGCAGCATTGCAGATGGTGTGTTCGGATGTCATCTTGGCTCTTAATGGATCACGCAGCAATGCTTCAAATGCCGAGGCCACTGACCGTCTCATAGGGGTCATGAGGCAGATTCAGGAACATGGTCGTGCTGTTGAACCCTTGATCGGTGGCTTTACTGCTGTCTATTACCATTTTGATTTGGATGAACAGACACCCGGCAATGGATATCGGACCTTAGTCAAGGTAACGGTTAAAAAAGAAAATAAACTATTTTTGTAATGTGACTAGTGATTTATGCATTCGTGAATGTTATTTTGTGTAATGTTAATTTTTTTTCTCATCCAATACTTTGAGGAGGCGCAGCCTCCCTTGCCTCCTCGGAGGAAACGGCACCCAATATATAGAAATAATTGAACAAATATTTGTAGAAAATGATGTAATATTAGTTAGCACAATTAGAGTCGATTGATGATTTCTGTTTTCCATAGGTGGTCCATTCCTGCATCAGCCACATCCTTCAGAAGGGCCGTTACATCGCATTTAACTGCAGTGGAGCATTTTTCAGGACGGACCATAATATGGCGGAAATGGAAGCATACTGTAGTGCCCTTTGCCAGCTGAGGGCATTGCTTTACCTGGCACGGATATTACTTAATGACAATCCCCACGGTCAGCTCTATTCACAGGAGGAAGGGGGTTTAAGCGAGAGGTTTGTGCAAGAGTACATCTCTATGCACAAAGCTTGTTTTTATGGCCGCTGCTTGGGCTTTCAGGTGAGATAATATAATTCGTTCTTTTGCATAAAGAGTTTTTTCTTTTTTAGCAGTACCAGGAATGTCCTATGAATAAACGTTTTTATCGTTTCATTGGTGCATGCTGTTTGACGTGTGCAAATTGGTTCCAGGAATACAAAGTCTCTATTATTTGTCTCTGCTCCAAGTTTTCCCCTTCTCTTAGGCCTTTTCTGCAGACAGTGGTCATCAGTATGGTGTCCTTTGGTGAAAACTATAAGAAACAGCAGTCTGGTTTAGGTAAATGCAGACTCGGATACAGTGCATCATGATATTAGGACTACACGATTTATTCTTTGATGTGTTTATGTCTGTTCCCATAAAGCACTGCTGTGGGGAAATTAGTCTCTTACATATTCATTTGACCAGTGTACTTTGTTTACAGGCATCGCTGCTCTTTCTTTCTTCACATCGGGCAAATATGTAGTAGATCCTGAGTTGAGAGGAACAGAGTTTGAGCGCATCACTCAAAATCTAGATATGCAGTTTTGGAAAACCTTTTGGAACCTCACTGAGACTGAGCTATTATCAGTAAGTACAAGTATGTGGTGTGCATCTATAAGAGCAGATAAAGCAACATCCGTACCATGTTATATTTTTCTTGTTGCTGCTCAAGAAACAAACCTTATTATTAACTAAGTTAAAAACAGTTGTGCAGCTTAATACGTTTGTGGAAAATATTTCTTTATCAGGATACTTTTATGAACAGAATGTGTCATTTTTGATGAATGAGTTGCATTCTTTCTGAATAAATATACTATTGACCACACCTTTTGAATGGCAAGTTAAAATAAGCCAGAAGAGTTTATCTTTTTTTCATTCTTTTTTTCTCTTCAAAAGAGTTTGACAAGGATTGCTTCCACTGCGGTGCAAGTGAATGTAATATTAACCATACCAGCCGTAAACCTGAGTCTGCCACTGGCCTCTGACCCCAGCCTCTCAGTCTCCGTGAATCCTCCAGTTGCACACTGGGGCCCTGGGCCCATCAAAGTGCGCTTGATCTCACACACACTCAGACAAGGACAGGTTTGTGTGTTTCATGAAAAAGAATTATTTACATATTTTTAGATCAAACTGTTAGACTTACAATGATGTTGAATGACATTGAAGGATTTTCTTTCAAACAGTCAATTCTGTCACTTGTCCTCCATATTATCATTTTTTCCCCACAGGACAGTGCAGAACTGTTGGCCCTTTCTCGTCCTGAGGGTCCTCAGCTCTCTCTGCCAGGGGGTTTCAGTCGTGAGACAGCTCCTCTTTCTCCATGCCTGCTCATACACTTTCATGGAGGAGGCTTTGTCGCACAAACTTCAAAATCACATGAAGTATGGCTGTGGCAGTTTTACCTTTTCTATATAAGTTTTCTCAACTAAATAATTTCTGTTGATTTTTTTCTCTACTGTAGAATTACTTGAAGAGCTGGTCAAAGGATCTGAATGTGCCTATTCTCTCTGTGGATTACTCACTGGCTCCGGAGGCCCCGTTTCCCCGGGCACTAGAAGAGTGTTTCTACGCCTACTGTTGGGCCTTAAAGAATTGCCACTTACTAGGTTTGTAAAGCACGCTCTTCTACAAATGGAATAACTATTTACAATATGCTAGTCAGTTGTTATATTGTGGGCTAAATAGAAAATGTCATATGTGGCAACAAATGAAATAGTAAACACAAATATTTTACACATCAAGAAGTGTTTCTTGAGAAGTAAATTAGCATATTAGAATAACTTCTGAAGAATGATGTGACGCTGAAGATTGGAGCAATGACTTTAAAAAAAAAAATTACATTATAAATGGGTTAAAATTGAAAACCGTTATTTACAGACAGTATAGCACTGTACAGTGTCAATAAAATGCAGCTTTGAAGACACTTCTTTATAAAACAATAAATCTGACCCCAAACTTTTTAACAGTAGTGTATAATAATTATAAAATAATTTGTAAACTTATTTTAGATTAAGTATAATTTCACACTACAAAACATCCCAAAGTTTTTTTTGTCAAATACTGACAAATGAAATGACATTCAAACTTTTTCAATCCAATCATTGAGTAAGAAAGCCAGTAATAACAGGCTGATGATACACAGGGCAACCTTTTGAGCAATTTTGCCAGGCAACTTTTTATCAGGAATGTTCCCTGGGCACTTTCCCATAAAGAATGGGTAACCGATTTCCCTCTGGATACTTCTGGATTGGTTGTGGGCCCTGAGGCTCACCTGGTTGCCCGTTGATAGCAACATTAACCAAATTTGCCCAATGTATCATCTGTTTTATGGAACACTCCTAAATATTAAGGTTACAAAAAGGAGAAAATTACTGTCTAGTCAAATAAATGTTGATGTGAAGAAGTATAACTTTAATAAACCTCCACCATAAAGCCATTCACAAATCCTTTGAAAGAGGGAAAGAACCATTTGAACTTTATTTTTACCTTTAAGTGCGTGAGTATAATAACAGGTGTGAACTAGCAATCCATGCCAACCATACCTCAGGAATCTCTAAATATTGATCTTGTTTTCACAGGCTCATCTGCAGAGCGTGTTTGTTTGGTGGGAGACAGTGCAGGTGGTAACCTGTGCATAACCGTCTCTATGAGGGCAATGTCTCATGGTGTACGTGTTCCTGATGGGATTGTGGCAGCGTACCCCGCAACCCTTCTGACAACAGACGCCTCACCATCCAGACTGCTCACTTTAATCGACCCTCTGCTGCCTTTGAGCGTGCTCTATAAGTGTATTGATGCCTATGCTGGTGAGCTTTTGAGTCAAGTCATGTTGCATACAGCGCTTATACAGTGCAGCTTTATCTACAGCACCTTCATGATTGTACTGTTTCTTGGTCACTCTCTCTGTCTCTCTAGGTTCGAGTTGCCAGTCAGTGCAGCCAGCTCAGCAGATAGACACCTTGGCCGCTTTGGGACAGGACACAGTAAAAATGTTTACTAACTTCGCCCAAGGAGCGACAAATTGGATTCAGACTTTATTAGAAACAAAAGCACCAGCAGCAGCAGCATCATCAGCATCATCAGCATCAGCACCAGCTTCAGCATCAGCATCATCCTCTTCAACCATACCATCAAATGGTCCTTCACCTTCCAAGTCCAATTCTGAAGAGAAACCACAGGAAGTCCAGGAATATCCAGAAAACTTCGAGCCACTCCGGTCTAGGTGTCTGGTGGATATACACACACCTTGCACACCAATAATGAAGAACCCATTTGTTTCTCCTCTGCTTGCTCCGGAAAGTCTTCTCAAGGGGCTTCCACCAGTGCATATAGTGGTAAGAAATTGTAAAAATGCATTTTCAAGAGAACTGTTGAAACTATTATTTTAATGCTTTTGATTGCTTTTCTCAGGCTTCTGCTTTGGATGCCCTGTTAGATGATTCAGTGATGTTTGCCAAAAAACTTAGGAATATGAACCAGCCTGTGACGCTCACTGTGGTTGAAGACCTTCCTCATGGCTTCCTGAGCCTATTACAGCTCTCCAAAGAAACCCAGGAAGCATCTAATATATGTGTGAAAAGAATCAGAGAAGTCTTCCAGCTAGAGGAGCTACCTGCTGATCAGAGCCAGCCGGTGCTCAGTTAGACAGTTTAGGCTTAGGATCATCAAGGTACAAGAAGTTCCAGGAATCTAAATAACAGTGAAATAAAGGAGTCAATCCACCAGTTTTACTCCTGGAAGCAATTGTAGATCCAGCTTGCAATACCAAACCTATAGGCTGAATGTGCAGTTTTGCATCAGAGTGACTCATTTTTAGGTATTCACAATAACTTTTCACTGTTGTGTTCTGACCAAACTGAATGTCTCAGCATCCACCAAAATTTCACCATTGTGCCTGTAGAGATGCAATAAGATCAATCCTAGCTGCTTGTGCACTGCAAACTAATTTTTTAAAAGAAACTGCACTGGATTTTAAGCCACCATTTCTGAAGTTTTTATCTGAAATGAAAATGGTTTCAATGTTTAAGGAGAAGGTTGTTAAACACAACGCCTTAGTTTTTCTCTCTTGTTTAATTTAAAAATGTAACCTTTTTAAATTTAGTGAATCTCTCTTTGTACATCTTTATCAGTTATCAAAGCAGCATAAAGTTTGTTCTACAGTTGTATTTAAAAAAAAAAAAAGACTTAAATTGTCCCACATAAAGTGGCATTAAGTCCAGTTCAGCTCATGATCTGAAATTACTTTGACACCCCTGCTTGTATTACAATATCAGCTATAACATTTGTAAATGTATAATCAATTTGACAAGGATATTTGCGTGTGATATGAATATACATCAGACAAAACATTTTTTAGGCCTTTGAGGATGTGGTTACAAGCTTTACAACATTGTGTCTTTTCATAGAGTACTGTTGTCTACCTTTATATTATCAGGTTACCTCATCATTTAATGATGAAAAACTGGCCAGATGCACCAGAAATTGTGACTGTGACTTGTTACCAGTTCATGTTATCGTGCAGTAAACTAAATGTGTAAAGGGTGCTCATAACCATAACCAAATTAGATTCAGACCTATACTTTTTTTCTTATAACACCAAAGACTTTGTTCTATTTTGTACATGTCTGAGAGGATTTTCATTAACTGAATATCAAATGCAATAAATAAATAATGCACTACTTTTAAGGCAAGTAATGTTTCCAGTGCTGTTTTGCATTTTGCCACAAGAAAAATATTTTAGCATGCTGAATTGCTCATGTGACATTCCTTATCAGTGTTTGTGTAACTGTTTGTGGAAACCATAAAACACTTTTTACAGGATTCTTTGGTAGTGACTTTTGATAATTTATACATTTTCAAGTAAAAGAAAGAGAGTGAGAGAGTCTGAATCCAATTGTTCATTTACTAATATTTTTGAATTACTTGCTAATATTTTCTTGTATTATTAATATTCCCTTACAATTAACCACAGATTAAACAGAAAAAAAACATGGTGACTACAAATTAATTTTGATACACTAATTATAGTATAGCCATGGTATTTGTATTAAAACTCAATATACAAATGCTAATCAATATGCCAGCAAAAACAAAACAAAAAACTTACTACAAAAAGACCATGGTTACTTTTCGTAAGGGTTATTATGGCTAAGTCTGGTTGTCGATGGAGTAATTGAGGGAATAAAGACATCCTTTCAAAGAAAGAAATGCAGTAAATAAACGCTGTCTGATAGGCCTGTGAAGAGCCTCCGTACCGCTGATGGCAGCACCTCATATGAACCTCTCTGTCGACCGTGTTGACAGAAATACAACAAAGAGACGAGCTGCTTGTAGCGACATGATACATACCACGTTGATTACCAATTTATATCACGCATATGGCAACATAGGATACTGATATAAGTAAGTTAAAGGTAAATGTTTGGTTTTAACTGTCGAATATTACGCGGTAATGCTATACGATTAGCCTAGCTTAGCACAGTTCACCTGCTAACTAAACTGTTTAATTTCGCTCTGTTGGGATTATGTTTTGCCTGTCTGAAGGAACTAACAAGCGAAGTGATGTTTAAATTATCTATAAACTGGAAACAAGTATCAGTTTCGACGTTTGTAAGTCCGAAATGCGTGTGCTTAAAGTTTTTATTAAACATTAGACTTTTAGTAACTTGCGTGTAGAGTTGCGAAGGGACTGACTGTCGGGTTTTGTATCCGTTCGTTTAAAGGTCATAATATAAAACATTTGGTTAGAAGTGAAATGTAATTTGTAAACAAGCGACTGTAAAAATGGGTTAATTTAACAGTTTTTACCACCTGTAAGAAAGTAACGTTTTATTTTTATTTTTTATAATTATACAGAGATAAAGCTGTACTGTTAATGACACTCACTGTAAAAGTAAATTGCAATAGATTTTTCATATGTGAAACATTCAGTATCAAGACGGTGAGGTACCTTTTTTTTTAGTGTTTTCATTTTATAACTTTGTTAAACAGTGATTTTTCTGATAGGGGAGTATTTAAATAAGCTCTGACCCCATTATCACATCGGCGTTAGAGGTGTGTGTAAGTATATATAAACCCACTATGTTTGCAAGAAATTATGAAACTAACCAAAGACTTTTTAAATGATCTAAATTTTCTGTAAAATGGTAATAAATGAATACTGGATATCATTCAGAATATTTAACGTCATTTTCGTTTCGTATAGTGAATTGTCTTTGATTTTCACATTGTTCCTCTGCAGGTGGCACAGCCGTGGGCACAACTAGATGTCAACACAGAGGAAGGGATAAACACAAGATTTCCACCTAACTTTATTATTTACACAACTGACTTGTATTCAGCCCAATCAGACATTTAAACTGTAGTCACCGCAAAGTGTTTTCTTGTCTGTTAATTTGCTGATGTGCTGGAGTGAATCCTACCTACCAGATAAATTGATAAATTAATCGAATGATCTCAGGATTCAGGACATTTAAGAAAGTTCTTGTCTAGATATTTCCGTATTTCACATTGCCTTCGCAGACTAGTTCTTTATTACACCCTTTCAGGTATAATTTTCTATAATGTGTGCAGGTTTGCAATATTTATACACACAAATATTTATTTCTCTTCTTTTAGAAGAGACCTTGTAAATATATCTTGTGTGGCAGCATTGCTCTTAGTTATAGAGCCTAAGCTGTATGTAGAATTTGTAAATATCTCATAAGATTCTTTAGTGAAACTTTTTATTGAGACCTTGTGGACACTGTGAATGGTTTACTAGGTCTTATCAGACCTTAGGAAGGCATTTAGAGAAGTGAAAAAGCTTAAGAAATGGCGACAAAGATGGAGAACACTGGTCCAGGTGTTATGGGATTTAACACACACAACAGGCAGCTTATTGGACAGCCTAAAGCCCCCTCTCAGTTAGGACCCCAAACTGTGAGTGCTCAGCTTGGAAAAGAGCCCATGGGGACCCAGAAACCAGCCAATGTAACTCAGGAAGGACCTGGTATCAGGTGAGCTGGCTTTACTGTCACTTTTGGTCATTTTAGGCTTTGCTGAATAAAAATATCTTCAAAATAATAATAATTTGACACACAGGTTTGGTGACGACTGGAAAAAAAGCCTACAGCTCCCCGCTAAGGACAATAGAGTCAAAACGTCTGTAAGTCGTTCAGGGAAATTTTTAAACCTTCACTTTTGAAAAACAATTCTTCAAACATATAAATTCCCAAATAATGAAATGTCATTATAAGGATGACTTTTTTTGTTTTTTTTTACCATAAGACACAATATAGATTTCATATATAATGCAATGTGCATTTTGATGAATAGTGATTTGTTTTTCAATTTTTAAAGTATAAGTATAAATCTCCTAATGATCCACCAATTTCACACTCTTTCTTTCTCACAAGGATGTGACTGCAACCAAAGGGAATGAGTTTGAGGACTACTGTCTTAAAAGAGAGCTGCTGATGGGCATTTTTGAGATGGGCTGGGAAAAACCCTCCCCCATTCAGGTAATTGATGCAAGAACTTCAAATCATAAAGTTACCAGTCTTTCTGTACAACATGAGTATCCTCTGTGTAAAGGAATATTTCACCTACAAATTAACATTTTAATTACATTGGGCAATCCATAATGTAACTTAGTTCTATTCATGAGAACATATTTTTAGAATTACATCACCTTCTCACCAATTAATTCTCTGCGGTGGGTGGCAATGGATGATTAAAAACATAACAATAATCCACATGATTCTAGTCAATCAATGAAGGAATAGTGTTTGTAATGAACCGTCCCTTCAAGACGTTTTTTAACTTTATACTGTTGCTTCCTATATTGGCAAGTCACGTAATGGTAAGACAATAGCCACAATATTTCCACAGTTGTCTGAATAAGGATATTATTCACAAGTCAAAGCACGTGATATGAGCACAAACAGTCCAAAGCCGTTCTAAAAAATACATTGGCGGAGTTTGATGTGAGAGGGCAACAGGGGATGAATTTTATGTATTATGGACTATATTTTGGCCAGAAGCAACCATTTAAAGTTAATCTGAATTGATGAAATGTGATCTGGATTACTTATAATTATAGTTGCTATTATTATTATTGTGATGGGTTTAATCAGATGTTTGGACTCTTATTTTGATGGCACCCATTTACTATCACTACAAATAATGTAATACTAAATTTCCACATCCGTTCTGATGATGGAGCAAACAAATTCAACAAAATCTTTATCTCAGATGACCTTAGGATGAGTACATTTTCAGAAAAAAATGGAAGTTATTTTTGGGTAAACTATTCCTTTTTATTTTTTACATTTTATTTTAGGAGGAGAGTATTCCTATTGCCCTTTCTGGCCGCGATATATTGGCTCGTGCTAAAAACGGGACCGGAAAGAGTGGAGCATACCTGATCCCCCTTCTGGAGAGAATTGACATAAAAAAGGATCATATCCAAGGTATCTCTCTCCCAAAACAGTTTACACAAGAAGCGCCTCATATCCCCCACCCCCTATATTTTTTACTGTACTTTTCTTTGTGTTTATCTTGCAGCCCTTGTGGTAGTTCCCACTCGTGAACTGGCTCTGCAGGTCAGTCAGATCAGCATTCAGATCAGCAAGCACTTGGGTGGCGTCAAGGTCATGGCAACCACTGGTGGGACCAACCTCCGAGATGATATCATGCGCCTGGATGAGGAGGGTAATGTTCGATGTCCAGCGACTGACTGTTATAAAGAGATTACAATGTAATCCCCTTCTGCATTAAAAACGTTGTTCAAACATTTTTTTATTTTTTTGCAGTTCATGTTGTTATAGCAACACCTGGAAGAATTCTGGACCTGATAAAAAAGGGCATAGCCAAAGTGGATAAAGTTCAGATGATGGTTATGGATGAAGTGAGTATTGCACATGCTTACTGTACATTACTTGTGGGAATGTGAATAAACGCATGATTAATAAAGTGATTGTATCCTGTTGCACTGTCACAACTGAACATCTTGGGTTGTTTGGTGTTTGGATGTTATCAATTCCACTATCTAAGTTTAAACTTCATTGCTTGTTTTATTATAGGCTGATAAGCTGCTCTCTCAGGACTTTGTAGTTATTATTGAGGACATCATTGGTTTCCTTGCAAAGAACCGACAGATTCTGCTCTATTCAGCCACATTCCCAATCAGCGTACAGAAGTTCATGGTTAGAGAAATTTGTGCATCATTTTTAACACGTTTATGCTTTCATTGTTTCTACTCTTTCATTGTTTCTACTCTTTCTACATCTGCTGATTTTACATTTATACACTTTTTTTGTATCTCTTCAGGCAAAGCACCTGCAGAAGCCCTATGAGATTAATCTGATGGAGGAACTGACCCTAAAAGGCATCACGCAATACTATGCTTATGTCACAGAAAGACAGAAAGTCCACTGCCTTAACACGCTGTTCTCCAGGGTAAAAAGTCAATTGGCTTGTAGAACGTTTAAATAATATATTATTTAGGATGGGTAAAATTTCATTTCACAACAGTGAATTCCTCAGGCTAGCCGAGCTCTAGATGAGTTTTTTTCATCAGAAAAGATTAGTCAAAATTTAGTATTACATCACTTGCAATCAATTAATCAGTTTTATTTATACAGCGCTTTTAACAATACAGATTGCATCAAAGCACTGAACAGTACCAAACAGAATAGTGGGATAGTGTTTAATGACAAGATTAAGCACTTAATTTTTATTAAATGCAAAGACGGCAAGGAACCAAAACCCCTTTTGTGACAGAATGGAGGTTAAAAAAAAAAAAAAAAAAAAAACCTTGGAAGAAACCAGGCTCAGTTGGGGGCCAGTTCTCCTATGGCTGGACAACCAGCACTTAACCTCCACTTCCATTTTAAATGCAGCTATGTCAGATTGTGTGAAGTACTTATTTTGTGTGTGTCAGGTTTCGGTGATCTGTCCACGGGCTCCTCTAGTTGTTCTGGTCTCCAGTGAAGGTCATCTCTTGGTGCTGATCCACCATCTGATGTCGATACGAACTAAGAAACAGACTAATATTAGCATAGATGCCATTCTTTTTATGATATAATGAGTACATTGTGTGTTATTGGGAGTGTTTAAACAGATGATAAACACATCATCATAATCCGCAAGTAAGCCACATGACTCCAGTTCATGTTTTAATGTCTTGAGAAGTGAAAAGCTGCATGTAAAAATTAAACATATTTCACGTCTCATATATCATGTAAAATTGTAGATTGAGGACTTTAGCCAAAATATTCACTTCACAAGGCACTTACTGATGAACTGGAGTGTGGATTACTTGTAATGTTTTTCTGATGCTTGGACTCTCTTGGACATTCTGACGGCACCAATTCATTGCAGAGGAACCATTGGTAAACAAGTGATGTAATACTATATATTTCAAAATCTGTTGAAGTGAGAGAAATGATCTACATCTTGGATGGACTGAGGGAGAGTCAATTTTCTGCAAATTTTCTTTTTAGGGTGAACTTTTATGCATTGGCTGTTGTAATTTTGTTTGAATGATAAAAAATGGCATTGTTTCTGCAGTGGACATGACCCAAGCACTTGTTTTCTCCACAGCTGCAGATAAATCAGTCTATTATATTTTGCAACTCTACTCAGCGAGTGGAGCTTTTGGCCAAGAAGATCACGCAGCTGGGATACTCCTGCTTCTACATTCATGCAAAGATGATGCAGGTACTATGTACTCCGCTGCTCCAGTATAATTCAGATCTGTTGACTATGATTTAGTCATTTCAGTCAAATACTTGTGACTGCAAACATATTGTGCATCATTTCGTTCGCATGGCAGGAATACAGAAACCGTGTTTTCCACGACTTCAGAAACGGGCTCTGCAGGAACCTTGTTTGCACAGGTCAGTGTAGGGCATAATGCCTCCTATATGTGTAATAATAACCTCCGCTGTAAAAATAAACTGTATGTTTTGTCTGAATGGTTCTGACTGACTTTATGCACTTGAAACAGATTTATTCACTAGAGGCATCGATATCCAGGCAGTAAATGTGGTCATCAACTTTGACTTTCCCAAGAATGCGGAAACATACCTGCATCGCATTGGACGCTCAGGTGAAGTTAACAAACAACAAAGATGCGTTGGATTAAATTTGGATCATGTAGTCCTTACGCTTTTATATTAAATGATTTACACATTTATAATATTGATGTCATTATATGGTCCCTGTGTTTAATTTGTAGGAAGGTTTGGACATCTGGGTTTGGCGATCAATCTCATTACGGCTGAGGATCGCTTTAACCTGAAGACCATTGAGGACCAGCTGATGACGGACATAAAGCCCATTCCTGGCAGCATTGATAAGAGCCTCTATGTGGCAGAGTTTCACTCTTTGAACCCTGACTGTGAGGCAGAGGCTCCTCAGCCCGGCGAAGACTCTGAAGTCCAATAGGAAGCACCATTAGAGAGCAGGTAAAGGTAAACAGTAGAGAGACTATATGTACTTATGAGGTATTCTCAGAACAATAAACAAAGGTTAGATGATTTTCCCCATTACCATGTTGAATCAGTGATAATTGGACTGACTTTACTATTTGCTCTTTCTAGGACAGTTGGAGAAACTGAACCAGACTTTTGCATCTGCTTTTGCACAAACCAGTAACTTCTCTGCTCATAAGTTTCCTCACCTTTTCCACCTCCACAGTATTTTTCGTTTTCAGTTGCTGTCAATGTTTTGCTCTTTTGGGGGGAGGGGTTATAACTGACCATATACATATAAATGACCATACACATTCCAGTTGAAACGTACAAGAATAAAAACAAAACATTCAGACAAAAGTTCTTGTTTGATAGAAAACAATAAACTAAGGTAATGGTGAAAATAGAGCTTAGCATACTTGCATCATTGGTTGAGAATTTACATGCAAAACCTGTTGAACCTAAGTGCCTTAAAAATATATTATTATTATATTATAGTCTCTGTCTTAGATTAACATCGTTACTATGTTAAAGTATTCCCAAAGACTAAACACAGGATTTACTGGATTCTGTGAAGGAATGAGGAGAAGCATATTCAAATTCTCTTCATATTCAGACTGAGGCAGCTAGAGAAACCAGCATCTATAGATATATTGCAGAGCTCAGGATTCAGGTGTCAACATGAACCATTGCACTAAACTGCCTGAGGGAAAAAAAAAACTGCATTAAAATTGGTGCTTTTTTTGTAGTTTCATTAGTCATGGACAAATGTAAATTTGGAATTCATAAAGAAATATAGATGTAAATTATGGTTTCAAGCAGAGACTAAATTGGCGGGGGTATTTTTTGTGATTAGATGTATAGAGTAGTCAACATTGGAAGTGGGTCAAAAAAAAAGTTATCCACTTCAATAGTTGAATCGTCTTTTTTTTTTTTTTTTTTTTTTTTTTTTTTAAGCTATATTACATTAAACATTAGTAACTTTTTAACAGGCATGCCAAAACTTGCATAATGTGAAAGATGTCAGACTACTACATGAAAGCAGATTCAAAATATTCACCACAATGCAGTGATTTATACATTAACATAGTTATACATTTAAATGTGAGGATCTGGTAAAGGATTTGTCAAGATGTTTTTTTTTTTTTTTTTTTTTTTTTTTTAAATAGCATCTTTCACAGTTTTCATTTATTTTGAAATGAATGTATAAAGTTGGTAATGAACAGACTTATTACATTATTTCCAGATATGTGGTATAAATGTTTAGAAATAAAAATTGGATTGTGTCCTATGTGTGACAGCAAAAATGTAAAAATATATTGTCATTCTTAGTTACAAATAGCATGAAGGAGGTTTATCTTCAATGTTAGTTTTTTTTGTGGGGGGTTTCTACATTTTTCTGTCATATCATAGGACACTGAATTTTCAACTACCCATGCATGTGTATGTATAGGAGGCAAAATGTTCTTTTTATTCCCTTTTGGATGTTTGCAACCTCATGTTGCATCTGAGATATTTTCATTAAGAAAGTATTTTCATACAGCAGAATTGTAGCATCTTCTCGGTGGCAGCTGTTTTTTTTTTTTTTTTTTTTTTCCTCCTAAAGATGTTCTTCAAAATATTTTTTTCCTCGCTATGCAGGCATATGTGGCATGTAGCCCAAAGCTTTAGAGTAGAAACCTCAGTTTGCATGAGGCACAGTTCAGGGCTGCGTTTCCCAAAAGCATTGTTGGCTTAAGTGCATCGTAGACCCACTGAAAACAATGGAGTCACGACCATCTTAGGCTTACAGTGCTTTTGGGAAACGCAGCCCAGGCCAATACGCACTGTGCAGACCAGGGCTGTCAAACTCCGTTCAGGCCCTGCAGAGTTTAGATCGGTGGATCTCTATTTCAGTCCAGGGGACTCCTGCTCTGCACTTTTTGCATCTCTCTTTTATGTAACACCCCTGAATGAGATCATCAGCTCATTAGTTTAGTTCATGGAGCTCTCTCCTAACTTGCTGTTGATCTCAATCAGGTGTGTTTAAATAGCAGGGGATCCCCAGGACTAGATCGAGAGCTACTGGTTTAGATGCAACCCTAATTATTTAAAAGCTAGATGGTATGCGTGTCGTAGCAGGGTTGGAACTAAACTCTACAGGGCTGTAGCCTTCCGGGAGTTGAGTTTGACACAATTTCTGCTGATGATCCTGTGCTACTCGAGATTTTTGTTTGTCTAAGACTCAGCATACTTCAAAATCGTATTTTACTGGAAAAACGTTAATAATTCTTCATCCATTCTGTCATGCAGTGATGGTGATTTTTTTTTTTTTTTTTTTTTCTCCTCCTTTAGCTTTCATGTGGTTTATAAACAGAGGAGCAGATGTTATGGGGACAATTGTTTAATGTAAATTTTGTATAGGATTCTTGGAGAGAGAAAAAAATGTGATGTGTGAAACCCTTTTTTGTAATTTACGCAAGAATGGTTTAATGCTCATGTTTAATGTTAGTGATTTATGTTTTCATCTCTATTGTTTATTTCATTTGAATAGCTCAAGGTTATGTAGTGTAGCTTGAAATAGAATGGATGTGCCATTTGTCCCAAACTTCAATACATTCATATGAGAGTGAACAGAAGGGTTTTTCTTTGTGAATGTGGAAAATCTATATCAGGGGATGTTTTTTGGTTTTTATAATTTTTTTTGTTTTTTAAAGTGAGGAGAAACAGCATTTAAATTGGTTAACTGTTTCTTGTTGAATTGGCTGTAATAAATTGTTGTCAATCCACGTTTCTTTTTCTGATTTTTTTTTTTTTGAATTTCAGTATAAATTTGTCACCTGAATGTTCATAAATCTTCAGCTTGATCTTCAAGTTATATACTATTTTTGTCCTATATTATTATTCTATACCTATGTCCTATTTAATTTATTATTATTAATAATTAATAATTAGAAACTGATGTCTATTATTGGAGAGTTAAAAAAAAAAATTTATGCAGGCTTTTAGTCATTATTTAATTTAGTATATATTGCATAAATTTAATGACTAAAGTTATAATTTTAGAGCATAAATTTTTGTTTTGTTTTTTTAACTCTTGAACTGTTTGTTTTAGGACCACTTTGAACCACTTTAAATGTTGACTGCTCATATATATATATATAACTGTTATATTAGGCATTAGTAACTTTTAACGGGCATGCCAAACCTTGCATAATGTGAAAGGTGTCATACTATTACATGAAGGAGAGATTTAAAATATTCACCACAATGCAGTAATCCTTACATTACATTCTGATCCTCACATCTAAATGTATAGCTATGTTAAATGATTTTTTTTTCTTAATAAATTTTGTAATAAATGGACTTCATAACATTATTTCCAGATATGTGGAAATTACTAATTGAAAACATTGCTCTTTATTAGAGGAGAGTTTTAAAATGACTGGTTGTTAAATCTAAACACTAAGCATAAATCGAATGCTTAGTTCTGTTTGGTTGTTTTTCTAATTCAATATCTCACAGTTCCGTTACAGGAGCCCAAGTGACCTCCAAAGCCCATTCCTTGACCTTCACGCAAATGCCCTTTTACTTTGTATCGCTCTCTCAAACCCGCTCATTTCTACGTACTGATTGACAAGTAAACAGACCAATAGCCATTTAGCTTCGGTTTTGTCGAGCTGAAAGTAGGAGGGCTATATGGCTGAGGCATAAGGGGAGACTGATTCATTTCGTAAATCGGTTCTTTTGAACAGTTCATCTGAATGAACTCACTATGGAATCTTTTACGTCTTGACGTAATTGCGTCATCGCTCTGCAGAAACTTTTTTCTATCGTATTTTCTAATTAGGGTGTTTTAGTTTTACCTTTATTTAAGACCTACTGCATATATTTGACACGAGAGCCGCTCGGACTGATTCTTACGTTAACCGTTCTGCCCGACTCGTAAACGAGTAGACGGTTTGTGAAGCGGTACAACCGACTCATTGAGAAGATCCGACTCCGACTGAATGAATCATTCACAAAACGGACGTCGTTAGAACACGTGGTTTTGTAATCTGGAGACCCCGTCCTCTGTGAACCTCAACGTGAGTTGTCATCGATTCATTGTTATTAAGATTATTTTCTCAAACAATCCACAGCACCCCTCGGCTAGAAATATCGCTAGTTGTTAACTCTAAACAGCCTCTATATTTCCAGCGTTTGAATAGCGAAAATCGTGTGGCTTTTAGCTTTCAAGCTAATTTGTCAAAAATGTATGCATTGAATTTTAACCCGAATGCTTAACCAAACAGCAGCGGATTCTAATAGTACAAATCTAGTTGTTCATTCATTTTTATTATGCAAAAGACCTTCAGGGACATGCTGCCTACACATGACTTGCTTGTTTATCGTATCGTTCGCAAATGTCCAAACATTATGTTATTTCCGATAATAATCTGCTCTCCATCTGTGCTAACCTGCTCTTCTCCTCTGACCTCCTGTGTCCTGTTAAAGAATGGGCAGTGTGTTGGCTGCCAGTGCCCCCAGCCCCCCTGCACCAGGGCCGGGTGGAGCGGGTTTAGTGTCAGTACCCCCAGGATTCACGATGCCCTCCGTCTCTCCCGTGTCTGTGCCTGGCAGCTCTTCATCTGGGCACCAGGAGACCGAGCCTCCCCTTTCAAACCCCGGTGGCTTTGAAGAGTGCCATCGCAAATGCAAAGGTAAGAAAATAGGATTTTTAAGTGATTAGGTGTCGTTTATGTACAACAGTTTATGCAGAAATTTGTATTTGATAAAAACAGAAAACTCTTCTCTTTGATGTCCATTTAAAATAATTGCAGCTTGACCTCGCTTTGAACTTACTTTTAAAAAACTTATCACGGTTTCCACCCTGATAAAAGAAATGTTCAAGCGTCAAAATGATCAATATTAGAATTGGAAGATAAGACTGGTGGAATGGCATCCTAAAATTCATTTTTGCCATCACTGACATAGATTAAACTTTAGAAAAATGAAAGTAAATTAAATAATAATAATACTATTTAAAAGAACTTAAAAAAAAAAACTAAAAAAAAACTATAAAAATGTTTTAGTTTAAATTAATGGAAATGTTATTGCAGACTTTTTTTTAAAGATGCACTTTCAAAAAAAAAATTATTCCAAAAAAATCAGCAAATTAGTTAATTTAATTTTTGGATTTCATTCAATTTTAATATTTTTTTAAAATTACATGTGACATAAAAAATATTCTGCTTCCGTGGAAATTGAAAGGCCATCCTCAATTCGGCTGCATCTTGTATGACTTTACTCTGAATTTTCTTAATTACGAATTCAAATGCATTTACACTAATGTCTGTTTTTCCCTCAGAGGTGTTTCCCATGCAGATGGAGGGTGTGAGACTAACAGTGAACAAGGGCTTGAGCAACCACTTCCAGGTCAGTCCAGTGCGTCCAATGGTAGATTTTCTTGAGCCATTTCATTAAAGGAAGTATTCTTGATCATCAACCAGATCGTCTCTTGTTTTACTTTACAGGTCAACCACACAGTGTTGTTAAGCACTCTAGGAGATTCCAGTTACAGGTTTGGAGCTACTTATGTGGGGACCAAACAAACAGGACCAGCAGAGGTACATGCATTTAGCTTGCAATATAAATAAATATATTTTCCAGAACAAAGGCTGCCTAATTTAATATGAAAAAGCCATTTACTCAAAACATTTTTTTTTTATCAGTCCTTTCCCGTCATGGTTGGTGACATGGACAACACGGGGAGCCTAAATGCACAGATTATTCATCAGATCACAGACAGAGTGCGCTCGAAATTTGTGTTCCAGGTGTGTATTTGTTCAAAGAGTCATATGTGGTGCTTTTACGACGGCTTCTGATGTAAAATCAATGCATTACTGGACATACATTCAGACTCAGCAGCAAAAGTTTGTGAACTGGCAAGGAGAAACCGAATTCAAAGGAGAAGATTTCACTGCGGCCGTGACCATTGGCAACCCAGACGTCTTGGTTGGGTCAGGTAATTGTCTTCTGTTTCATCCATGTTTATCTGATCGGTTATAGTCTCGTTAACTCTCTCCTCCTGTCCCTCCATCTCTCTTCAGGAGTAGTTGTAGCTCATTATCTTCAGTCTGTCACTCCGTCGCTGGCTTTAGGGGGAGAGCTGGTGTACCACCGACGGTCCGGGGAGGAAGGAACAGTCATGTCTCTGGCAGGCCGATATACAGGTCAGTGATGAATTACATGACGAAGTAAGTAGAAAGGACAGACAAGTGTTCTCCTAGGCTACATCCACAATAATCTGGTTGCTTTGGCCTTTTGTCCAGTGAAAGGGCATAGAAATGCATATTGTACCTATGTGTATCTATTTATCCTAATGTTGTTTTGGAAAATACAGAGATTAATATGGATGTAGCCTTGTAATAACATTACAATAGAACTTTTGAAATGCAATGTGCAAGGTAAATATATATTGTAAACATTATTACAGGGCAGCATTTATTTGAAGACAGATGTTCAGTCTGTAAGCTTTATTAGCGAATTTTGAATCTCTGAACGGTCTTTTGCAAACAGGCAGCAACTTCATCGCTACGCTGACACTAGGAGGAGCTGGAGCGCATGGGTCGTATTACCACAAAGCCAATGATCAGGTAAAAGCGTGTCTTGGCTGTGTTTGTTCATTACTGTTGTTTAACCGCTTTATAATGACATCTTGTTTTGTTGTTGGGCATTAGTTGCAGGTTGGCGTGGAGTTTGAAGCAAGCACCCGTATGCAGGACACTAGTGTGTCATTTGGATACCAGCTGGATGTCCCCAAAGCAGATCTAGTCTTTAAAGGTTGGTAAATATGCATTCATTTGTGCGTACAGACGGCATTCATCAGCAGACATCGTTTCATCGTTTCGTAGGGCTATTATGAATTCAGCTATTGCACGTTTCCTATTTTTAGCCGCAAATGTTTGTCATCATTCATGGAGCAGCATTTTACTTCAGTCTTATTTAAAACATTTGTATCGTTCCAAAGAGTGTTGCCTGATATTCCAATGAAAATCCACCCCAGATACCTTACTTTTGACAAAATCGTTATTCTGTCCTTGCGATCTGCATGAGGTTTAGTTAACTTTTCACTCTTTCTGTAGGCTCTTTAGACAGTAACTGGGTGGTTGGAGCCACGCTTGAAAAAAAGCTGCAGCCTCTGCCTCTGTCCCTGGCCCTCAGCGCTTTCCTTAACCACAGAAAAAACAAGTTCCAGTGTGGGTTTGGCATCAACATTGGTTAATTCTACCTTCTTTCTTGGTTAATGCTGCTGCTACTGGTGAAATGGTAAAGATTGGACGCGCTTCCTTTTTTTGCACATCTGTACAAAATCAGTCAGTAAACTTGAAGAAAAACAAAAAAGTCAAATTTGTTGTCAGTTCCATGTATCAGACCAACCTTTTTTTTGGCAGTGATTATTCCAAAATTTACAACAACAAATTTACATTAAAACATGATGAGAGAAACCAAGAACAAATACACATACGATTTCATTTAGTTGTTTATGTTCATTTTTAAAACTATAAATTATTTCCTTGTTTATTTTTGTTTTGTGTTTAATAAAGACGTTTTGGATTGGATGGTTTATTTTCCTAATGATTTTAAGTTGCTGTATCTCTGTATTCATATAGGTACCTATATAAATAAAACGTATGCATTGCAAGCATTGTGAAACATGGATAAATTCTTAAAATCTTTTCGTCACACTGAGATGCATGTTTATGAATGTATTTTTGTTTTAAAAAAAAATTTGAGGTAGAATCACTTTTCTAATAAATCTGATACACTGTTGCATAGATGAGAAGCATAAACATAAAAGCCTAAAAAAGGAGATTAAATTCATGTGCGATATTCTATTATTACCAAATCCTACATTTATTACATTTACCACGTTTTTTTTCCCCACCACTTACAGTGCCTTCATAAACACTTTATAAATATGTATATTGTGTATTGTCTAAAAATGTCTCCGCACCAAGTATAGTGTGTGTGTATAATTAAAGTATGATTAAGTATAAAATATATAAATTACTAATAAGACATACTGAATGGTTATATTGTGTCTGTAACTGATGATTGCTTTACTTATGTTAACACAATTATTTTTTTTTATTATTATTCCAAGCTTATTAACCCTGTCCAGTGTTTAATTATTTTTGTCTTTTTAGTTGTTTTTTTAGGTAAATACATGACAGAACATAGCATAGAAAAATAAAAAAATGTCAAAAAGGATTAGTTGTCCCACGCCCCTTGCTTACTTTTCCTTAGCGATTGCATGTTCAGCAGATATCACTTTTTTTAAAAATGTAGATAAGTGTTGTGATGAAGAGGGCAATGTCCAAAAGGATCCTCTTTAATACCCGACTCATCAATAATCATTACAATAACCTTGCACTAATACGTGCAGACCAACATGCAAAGACAGCCATACGAGAGATTATTGCTAGTTTATACTTTCTGTCTATATGAAATATTATTTAATTGGGACTATAGTAATGCTGAATTTAATTTTCTTTTAATGAAAATACTTTTATCAAAAAATATGAAGACTACAATGTTTTTCCTTTGAGTTGTACCTTAAAATCATTTCATTTTTATCAAAATTATGTGCCCATTTTATAACAGATGATTTGAGCAACAGTGATGTTAAATGCACAGCATATTATCTGCATTGGAATGCAGCCATAATGAGCTGTTCAATGGAATGAAAGTGAATCAATATGACAGAAGCTCAGGGGTCAGTTCTGTGTTCTCCTTGACCTGACTGATAAGCACAAATGCAGACAGTCTTGATGCCTCGATGGCGGTTTTGTTTAACTGGATGAATGCCTAGACAAGATGGTGACTGGTTTACAATACTGCTTAAAGCAACCTTTTACCTCACTGACATACTGCTGATCTTTTAAGACCGCGTGTCAAACCAATAAACACATCAAGTCTAGCTGCACATCCTGTACTAGGTTCATTAGAAGGCAGCCATTTTATTAGAAAATAATAGTAGAACGTGTACTTCATTTTGAAAGGTATATGGTAATTTTGCATGCACAGGAGGCTTCCTGTGGCTAAATGTAACTTGTGAGAATGCCTAAAATGTTATGTAAGGTAAACAGAATTGTGGTGTAGATGAAGAATATATGGGCAAAAAAACATTACGTCATATCAGGGATTTTGTTTATTCATTTAACACTCTGAAATATTTTTAACTAAGTTAAACCAATTATAATTGTAGAGATTTTTGTCCTTTCAATAATACTGACATGGTGATTAAAAAAACAGTTTTTCCCCAATAATGAAGACAATTTTCCTCAAAACCATGTTCCAAAACAATACTTTACCCTAAACCAAAATGAATAATACATGAATTAGTCATATTTTTTCCCTTTTCCTTCATTTGGATTTTTTTAAGTTTATAGGACACTAATTTTAGACTTACTTGTCATACAGTACTTATATCTGACTTTGAATAATTGTGAGTCGCAGGTCTGAGTTCAGTTCAGTTCGGTTGATTTCATGATGTGGAGTAAGTGACATGGCACGTATAGCTGACAGCAGGGCACTACCTTCTGGACTTTACTGCCTTTATCAGAGCTCAGCAACCCATTTAAATACAGTGCTGATACCTTCTCAACACTTACACACAGAAGAAGACAAGAGCAAGGTAAGGAAATGGACAGAAACAAAAGCGAATGCATACTTACATTCTTTTCAGTTAAATGCAAGCTAGTCAGAAATATTCATAAATGTCTCGTCTCAATTTTTTTTTCTTGTAGAGTGCGTATAATCATGAAGGTCTTGACAGTGTTTGTCATCGCAGTTTTTACTGGTAGGTGTTTTAGTGTTTGGATAAAAATTAGAGGCTCATATATATATATATATATATATGTATTCTAATTATGATGAATCCTCTAGGTTGTCAGGCCAATATGTCATGGCAGGACCAGTCAGTGCCCAGTATGGATCTGGTGAAAAACGCCTTCTGGAATTATGTGTCTCAGGCAACCCTCACAACTGAGGACACCCTACAGATGATCAGAAACTCAGAACTGGGTCAAGAAATCAAGTAAGCATATAAAATGATGAACTGATAATCCGGCTATAAAACTTTCAAAAACACAAACATCTATCTCCATTTCTCCTCAGTGACAGGATCTCTCAAAGTACAGATGCAATCAACAAATACACCCTGGCCGTTCAAAGTCAGGTAAATCTTCTGACTCAAGACTTGATGGCCAAGCTTTCTCAAGAGGCAGATCAACTAAAACTGCGTGTGGAACAGGAAATGACATCTGTGCAGTTCCAGCTCAAGCCTTACCTTGAAGAGATCAGAGGAGATATCGAGAAGCAGGTTGAGCAGCTGAAGAAGGATGCGGCCCCATATGCAGAGGCCCTGAACTCTGAGGCCTTGAGATCTACTCTGGTCCAGGGTGCTGAGGAGCTGAAGGCCAAGCTGGAGAGAAGTTTGATGGAGATGGGTCCTCAAACCGAGGAGCTGAAGCAGAAATTGGACCATCACTTTTTGGAGTTTCAGATGGGCATGTCGCCATTAGCCCAAACCTTTCAGAGTCAGCTGGCCCAGAGAAGTCAAGAGTTTCAGAAGAATCTGGCTCCCTATTCAGAGGAGCTCAGAAAACTGGATCCATACGCCCAAAACCTGAAGGCCCAGTTAACAGCTCTCTGGGAGTCCTTTGCCAAGGACAAGCAGTCTTAAGAGACTTCTGGGAACTGCAAAAGGACACTTCTGTTATTATTGGTGGTTTCACTTAATATATTTCTATGTTGCTCATGTATGTTTTTCCAAAAAATGTAATAAAATAATACAAACACTAATTTATAATGTGGTGGTCACCTAAAAAATAAAAACACTATTAATATACTACACTATGTGTAATAAATTAGTAATGCTGTGGTTCATGTGCAAGATTTTAATTGAAGAAATGTGTGTGAGATTTCTGGACAGCATTATACACTTGACTTGCTAACTACTAAGGAACATAACACTACACCAAGTCATGAACACACCAAAATCGCACAAAACAATTTGCCTTTTTGCGAGGACACGCTCAATAAAAAAAAAGTAAGACTATGTTTATCACACACAATGCAAGTTTCTATCAACTCTGTCGACTCTTGACTGCCCAAAATCTACAGAATGGCTCTTACTGTCAGCAACTACTGTAGCATCTACATGTCCAGACTACAAATATCTATACAAATCGTGTATGTATTCCAGTCACAAAGTAGCAGACTATGAATGATAATTTGATAAGCACCCAAGTTGTGCAAAAAAAAAACAAGGGTACATTTTGACAAAACTCTGTCACCAAGCACCCAGCCATTTTACTTTACACATTTTAAGGTCATGTGGCCTTTGAACCCTGTGAGGAATTTTACCTACTTTTAAATTTTCAATTAAGATAGTCTAGATAAAAGTGTGTGTATATAGGGCCATTATCAGTTATTGATTCTCACCAAAAATCCCTTTTTCATGGTTGCACCCAATAAACATAAAATCTTAGGTAATAACAACAATATAAAACTAATTGTGATGAACAACACTGATGCAGTGTCAATTACGCATTTGATATTTGTTTTTATTTGAACCGAGGACAGACATTTATTTATTTTTACTATTATTTAATCTATTTATTATGTGGGGTATGTGAGCCAACATCAATTTATCGTAGTCCTCTTGCACAAAGTCTTCATGCAAGAAATGCTCAAGATAACAGACTGATTTTAATTTGCTGACATGATATCTTGCGACACAATGACATTTTCCCTTAACTGATCTATAACTGTAAAACAGATTTACTGTTGAAAAAGAAAATTACCTAAAAAAAGCCAACAACGCATGGGCACAATAAAACATGGCTACTGCATGAGTCAAGTGTTTTTATAGCTTGCTGGGCTTAAAGTTACAACTCTTTCCAAATGGGGTGAATGTGAAGTACAGTGATAGAACTGCAACTTGAAGAAAGATAAATGATAAGCTTTGATCCTTGAATCACGCAAGCCAAGATGCTTTTTAGTAGCAAATATCTTGTTGCATAACAATGAAATATTAATTATTATGCAGCGAATGTATTTTTTGCTACTTTTTATGCTTTGGACCATCTCTTTTCTGTTGTTTCATGATTACTTTGATATTAGCGATTGAACTGTGTTTCTTAAAAATACATGGATGTTCAAATATGACATTGTGACTTTGTGCTTTAACCTCTGGCTAGCCATGTTTATTTTTAATAAGCCAATTTTAAAATTATAGCACATCTTGTCCTTTTGGAACCTTAATCGTGCAACGTGGAATGGAAGACTGTGATAAACAAGTATCTGAAGAGAAGAACTTTGGACGCAAGCTGCCAATTCACCTGTTCACAGTCATATTATGGCTATCAACATGACTGTGATCCAAATCATATAAATACCAGCTGCTTCCAAACTCCCGTTACAGAACACATTGGAAAATCTGTCTGGTGTACTGTCCAAAAACAATCATGAAGTTTGCGGCTGTAATCCTTGCTCTCGCTGTCATTTCAGGTAAGAAACCACCAACGAACACAAATCTTCACAAATTCAAAATGTGAATAAAACTTGGATTACTTCGGCTGATCATTTGAACAGAATATGTGATGGCATTCTTTGAGACCTTGATGGTAGAGATGAGGTGTCTACAACAATGGACTACATTAGCAAATATTTGACACATTAAAGAATAATTGCGCTTCACTTTGCAGGCTGTCAGGGGCGCTTCCTGTTTCAGGATGAGCCAAAAAGCCGCTGGGAAGAGGCAGTGGATCAGTTCTGGAACCATGTGTCCGAGCTGACCACTAAGGCTCAAGAGATGAAGGACAACATCAAGGCCACCAAGCTGGGCAGAGAGTTAGAGTGAGTAAATGCTACAAAACATTACAGCAGAGAAAATATTTGATCATTTGAATCTGTAGAGATGCAGAAAATGCTAGACTATGCTAGAAATTGAAGTCCAGAGTCAAGAAAGCTGATGTATGACATTGAAATTGATTGCTTTGTAGCACACTGATCATTGACACCATGATGGAGGTGGACATGTACAAACATAACTTGCGCTCCAAGCTGGGCCCTTATGCGCATGAGACTGCCCAGAAATTCAATGAAGATGTTCAGCTGCTGGTCAATAAGCTCCGCGCACATATGGAGGAAGCTAAGGATCGTGTCAGTGAATACACCGAGGAGTTCCGGATCATTGTGGAACAGAACAGTGATGAGGTCAAGAACAAGGTCAACAACTACGCCAAGAAACTAAGGAAGCGTTTTAACAAGGACATCCAAGAGATCAACAAGTGAGTGAATCTCAGCTATTGCATAGCTTTTGTTCCTTTCTATTCATCAGAGAATCATGAAAAATTATCATTTTCTGTCTTCACAACAATATTAAACACCATAACTGTTTTCAACATTTATTATAATAATAATAATAATACATGTTTCTTGAGAAGACAATCAATGATACTGTAAGTGCATATCAGCATATTAGAATTTCTGAAGATACATGTGGCAAATATAAAAATGTGAATAATGGTTGCAGAAAATTCTACTTTGTCATCACAGGAATAAATTAGATATTTAAATGTTTTTAAATAAATGAGAACTGTAATAATAATTCAGAATATGATTAACTGCATCCAAAATAAAAAAGTTTTTGCTTACATAATATATTTTATATAATAAATATATTTATATATAAATATATTATATATTATATATATTATATAAACAAAAACTGTCGTGCTGGATGCAATTAATTGTTTGACAGCACTAAATATTTCCCATATATGAAAATCTCGAATTTTCAATTTCAATTTCTCTGAATGTTTCTTCTCTGGTCTAAAGGAAAATGTCAACATACATTGAGGAGGTTCGCTCTCGTGCTACTCAGGGTATGGAGGACGTGAAGGATCGTCTCGAGCCTTACTTCACCTCAGTGCGTCAGCGTGCTGAAGAGAAGCTCACAACTCTGGCAGATCTGCTGAGAAGCCAGGGAGAAGATCTGAAAGAGAAACTGGAATCACGGATGCAGGACCTTAAAGAGAAAGCTGAGAAGAGCACAGAGAATATGCGTAACACAATTCAGGAAAAGACAGAGGAGATAAAAAGTTGGTTAGAGCCCTATGTGTCTCAGGTCCAGAAGCAACTAGAGACAGTCATGGAGGGCTTGTAATAACAGCATATACAAATGAGGTCTCATAGGAAAATTAATAGATTAACTTTTATACTAAACGTTGCTTCCAGAAATGAAAGTACTGGAAACGTCAAAGTTATGAGTGAAATATACCATTTGTACTACATGGATGTAACAACAGATGTAAGCTATGCAATATAAAGTTCAATAAAACCAGCATGTACCAATGAGTATAAGTATCCTGGTTAAATGAACTGTGTGTGCATAACATGTACGTGGATCACATCACTTAGTTTTGTCCGAATCTCTTATTAACAAATACATAAGAAATTACATGGTAACTGCTTTACATGATACATTTCTGAATTAAAGTCATTTTCATTTCTTTTTGAATCTCAACAGTTAAAAATGTATAGGTCTTGTAAATGTCTGTAGGCTACTGTCTTAATGTTAAAAAAAAGAAAAGGGAACAAATTAAAAATATTTTTTTTAATAGGCCTATATTAGTATTAGCAGTCAGCACTTTTATTATGAATCTTTAAAACACTTTACTTGTTACATTTCTTAAACAGCATAAAACATTCAATTCAAAATCTAAATTCTAACGATTAACATTTAGAACTTTTAAAAGTACATTTTAAAACGATTCTGCTTTTGATTTGATCAAACATCATTATTTCTCATTTACCCATATTACACATGACGATATATTTCGTGGGTGTTTCCAATACTATGATATAGGAATATTTAACTTTTATGCACTCGCAGTGCAAGAGCAATAACATCCCGAGAAGTGTCCCACGCCACACAGACCTCTCAGTCTTCCGGTCTATTACGGATGTTGTGTTTGGATGTACCAGGACCCCACAACAGACCACCACGAGGAGCATAAGCAGATGCGTTAAATAGGAAAAATAATTACACGACACGGATATTCACACCGTTGCAACTCTCTGTGGCAAATGGACATGCTCGTAATAACCAATAATACATGACCGTGCGCGAGCCAGGGATTAAGCACGCTGACCACATCGGTGAGTGCACGAGCCCACTGTTTTCTTGCAGCGGCTTGACGAGAATATTTTTGAAATTAAAAACTGACCTACGCAAACTGCTTCACACTGTCTATCGAGCAGAAGACTACAAGGGCTTTGGATTAACAGTAAAGTCGTGTTTCATGTAAATGGGCATAAATGCATTAATGTTTAGTGTGCGAATTAGCACAAAGCTAACAACCGACCAACAAACAAGCACTGTTAATCAAAACCTTCTTACTACTATTCGCATACTAACTGTGCATTAGTAGCAAAAACGCTTTTGACTAATACTTTATGGTCGACTGCACAAGAACCTCGGACTGAGTCCTTCCACCCATCTTCGTTTGCAAGTTAGCGTAATAAACACTCCCCCTTGCTTTTAAAATCTACATTTAGTCACTGAAATGATCAATTTCTGTCTATCAAAGTAATCGACAAGTTAGCTTTTCTCAGAGTTGTTTGTCTCGGTGTGTATATTAATTTGGGTAGGGAAGCATAAAACCGAAAGTTACTATGAATGTATAAAATATTTTCGCCTTTTCACAAGTATTTATTTACGAGAATATATATGTACAACAATCATAATGGCAGTAGCATATTTAAGAATTAATAAAGAGTTAATGTATCATTCTGCACACTGCAAAACAAATGGATGAAGAAAATTTTACTGTAGCTTATAAAACCAAGGAGAAATTACTATTAAATGGATGGATAAAAATATATTACAAAGATTTGGCTTACAGATACTTCCTTACTCTATGCCATAGAGGTATGCCAGATATGTTTAGGCAGTTTTAGACTTAATAAGAGTAAATAATTTAAAAGAGAGTGTTATCTTAAGCAGCCATCAAACTGCTATCTATTTGCTGACACATCAGATATGTAACTAAAATTAGATTATATTTGTTTAAAAAATACATTTTAGAAAAACCATTTTTGATCTATAAGTAATGCTCAAATCTTGAACAATTTTCCCCCTCACAGGCGTTTCATAAGAGCATTTTATCTCCAGGAAACCATTTGGGTACCATGGATGGTGAGTTATCACCATGGAATAAACATGGAAGTGATACAACAGGGGAACGTCAGGAGGTAGGTTACAGTCATTTTATTTTTTTGCACGTTATGATAAAGTGACTGAGGAGAATTATTGTGAAAGAGCAGGAGTTCTCTCATGGTACCTGGTTCCAAATAAAGCCAAAGATAGGTGAAAAATCAATTGTTAGGTTGAAGAGCAACAATGTTAAGTTGCATCTAGGTCCTCGCTTCTAAACTCAAATATCTCTTTAGGAGCATAACGTGATAGGAGACGGCTTTGCTGCTGGGGAACGAATAACACCACTGTCATCTTGTACGAGTGGTGCATTTAAGGCCTTGCTACCAGATTACCATGGAACTTCTTTAGCAATGTTAACAAACTCTGATAAATATTCCTATTCTCCTGAAAATCATTGTTTCATCAAACCTGGCACTGCAGTGGATGAAAAGATAGCAGTAGAGAGAAGGGAAGAAAAATTTTTTTTTAAAGACCCTTTGGGTAAAACATTAGCTAGTGCCACACATATGCTTCCTCTCAGATGTGGCGAATATGTGACACATGAAAAGGTATGTAACATCTACGTTGTATGACCACAATAAACATTATTTCTCTGTTGTCACTTGTGTACGTCAATATCTGTATTTTCATAGAATCGAGAAATGGACCAGGGGAATGGTAATTGGACATCAGTGATCAAAGATGCATTAGAAATGAGTAACGGAACGGAAATGGAACAGACTTTATCTATGAATGAACGTGGCCCCCTAATGGACTATAATCCTATATATAAAGGATCTGAAACTGAGGCAAATTTTAGATTGAAGGACAACTTTAAGATTGCAGGATCCAAACTAAATGAGAAGATGGATGGGCAAGGAGTAAAAAAAGAATCGGATTCCTTTATTTCAGTGTTGTCAGATGACATTATTAAAAACAAAGGTGTTTTGGAAATGGTAGGTGCTGATATAAAAAAAAAAATATTTTACATTCTACATACATTTTAAAATCTACATTCAAAAGAAGACATTAAAGAACAAACAATTAATATATTGTCACATATTTCATCTGTTTTCAGGGGAAACATGAGGAGCCAAGCGTATTAGATGTTGGATCATCTTTAAGAAAAAAAAAGGAAAATGGAATTACTGGAATCGGAGAACCTGGATTGGACAGGAGTTCATACACTCCTTTTTCTTCATCAGAAGATCTTATGAAAAGTGAACAGTTTCCATGTAATCCTCTGGAGAACCAGTCTGTTGATCAGACCCTTCAAGTGTGCAAAGATGTTAGTCCTGAAAAAACTACCACTATGTTTAAGCAAGCAGAAGTAAAAAATGAAACTGAAGGTTCTATTGTATATGGTCATCATCCTCTTGATCTTCAAAAAGGCTGTCACCAAGCAGAGGTTACAGATGGAAAAACTTCAGTCAATTCTCAGGATCATTCCTTACAGCATAGTGTGCAAGATGAGAGAGTAAACACAAGCAATCCGCATGTCTCCGGGACTACAGTAATAAAAGAGAATCCTGCATATCTGCCCAACAGTCAGTACTTTAGCAGTAAGCTAAAAAAACAAGTTTATGATCTTGTACCCACTCCAGCCTCAGTGAGCAGTCAAAACACAACTGAGGTTGAACGTGAAAACCTAAAACTGCTTACCTCAACAGAAGACAGGATCTCTGAGAGTAGTCTACCTGTGACAGGAAACAGTAAAACTACTGATATCCAAAAGACATCTATTAACACAAAAACTGAACTTAATCAAAAGGTAGAAACAAAAAATTCTCCTGAAATTCAGAACTCTTCTTCAGTATCAGAGACGGTTCCAGATCTATCTGCTGTACCCAATAGAATTCACACTGATTATGAATGCAGAGATTCTCAGTTTGAATCAGTCAAAAGCAGCAACTTAAATGAGCTTTGTTTTCAAGAGAGCAGTTCAAAAAATGCGACACTGACACTTACTTCATCTTCTGTGCTTACTCAAAGAACTGCAGATGAATGTGATATTCATGTCCAAGAGAAACAAACCCCAATAAGTCCAAGCACGGTTTGTCTGCCTTGTAACGAGAATGGAAAAAACTCTGAAAGAAGTGAGAAAGTACTTCTCAACATTACTTCACAAAGCAGTATTTCTCCATCTACTGAGAATGTTCAGGAAGCTCCACCTTCTCCCAAAAGGATGGACTGCTCCTCTCAGCCTGTCTTACAGAAAGCGTTGCTGAGCCCTAAGAAAGCAAGAAAAAGAAAACAAACTGAGCTTGAAGCATTAAAAGGACCAATATACAAATCTAATAAAAGAGATGACTGTTCTATGTATGTATCAGAAGTATTAGACAGTACTGTGAAACTAGACAAAACAGGATGTGAGAAAACTAATCAAAACACTGATCATGACACCACTGAACCAAAACAGGAGGACTTAGTAACAAATGGTGATGTAAACCCACCTTGGAAAAAATGTCAGATGGCACAACCTGAACTACTTGGAGATACAGCAGAGACCTCACAAAAGCCAGATCATAGCTGTTTTGGTGCTTCACAGGAAGAAGTACCATCAAATGCTAGGATCAACAAGAAGGCTACTTCTAGAAAGAAACTGAAGAAAAAAACAACGCTACATTTAAAGGCAAAAGAATCCGCTACCTTTGGCAACCAGTGTTTGTCTCAAAGCACTGTCTTGTCCCCTGAAGAGGACTGTAAATCAGATTTTCAGGTCAGTGACACAACTCCAATAAAAGGAGTAAGTAATCCAGCAGCAATGGAACATGCCATCTCTAGTTTAGAGTCCATTCCAGAAAAAATACAAAAATCCATGAAAAAGACCACAAAGCAAACACTACAAAGCAAAGATAATCCACACAAAGATGTGCCCACAAGATTTTCAGAAAGTGAGGCAGACGTGGATGTCAAAGGGCATCAGAAGGTGAGAAGATTTCCTTTCAAGGCTTCTAAAAGAAAGAATAAGAGTGCAACCAGTCTGCTGGATAGGCAGTCTTCACAAGATTCTGAGGGTCAAACAGTTTCAACCTCAGTGACTGAATCTTTAAAAATTCTAAGCCCTCAGAATAACCCAAAGAAATCAAAGGAGAAGACAAGAATGCATATCAACAAACCAGCAAAAACACCCAATGTGTGTCCACAAGAGGATATGGAAAACGTGATGACTCCCAAAACAAAAACTGTTAAAGCAAAAAGTCCTCTAAAAAAGGCAACTAGAATAGATGAGAGTGAAACTACTCTTTCAGATACACAGCCTTGTACAGCCACTGCTAAACAACCAGATTCTGTTTTTAATGTAGTAAATGAAATTGAGTCTCTCAACACACCAAGAAAGTCGCTGAAAAATAAATTGTCACATATTAAATGTGATGCAATACAAGTGCCTGTAGTTAACCAAACAACAGCTCAACAAACTGTTTTGAATGCGCCCTCAGAATCTAACATTGTGCAGCCAACTACAAAAAGATTCGGAAGAAAAACACTTGACAAAAACATTTCTCATGACACAGTTGGTGAGAACTGTGAACCTGATCATACAACTCTTTCTTCAGTTGATTCTGTGTATGTTACAGAAACTGACTTTTTGGGTGTCAACCAACGGAACACAGAAAAGACATCAAGTAAGAGGAGAAAGACAGACATTAAGTTGATAGAGGCACCATCATCCACTACTAGCCAGCAGGACAATGTCACTTTACCATCCTCAGAAGATTTTTCATCTATTGTGGTTTCAAATCCAGAAGAGACTGTGAAAGCCAATGGATTTTCTAGAAGCAAAACAAATGACAACCACTTATATGGTAATTTGATTGAAGAAAAATCTTTATTAGCAACTGTGACACAAGAAAGTTCTACTTTACCTACAAAGATTGAATCTTCAAGCTGTTTTAAACTAAGCAGCACACTGAAAAAGACAAGAAGAAACACTGTAACCAAAATCAAAAATGATGTAGCAGAAATACTTGGTGTAAACCAGCATGAAGATCTGGCTGCAATACCCTCAAAATCTGATGAAAACATGGTAGCCTCCAGTTCACAAATGACTTTAAAAGAAAAAACGATTGTGGAAAAGGCCATTAGGCAGGAAATTAAAGATGACAATTCAGTTCAACTTTTGAAAATGCCAGCTTCTACACTCACTCTGCAGCAAACAGAATGTCTTTCAACTTCAGTTCACAGCACAGCAACAAAATCTAAGAAAATGTCTGCCATTAAATGTGAAGTAGTACATACACCCTCAGCAGACCAAACAATGGCACAAGGAATCCATCCATTGGATTCTATATCAGCCACAAAAATTACTAATTCAGATGTTCTCAAACAAAAGAAGACAAAGGTAAAGATGAAAAAAGAGCCTAAAAAGGAGTCCCAAGGAGCCAGCGATTCAGTGTCAAACAGAAAGACAAATTCAAGGTCAGAAGACATGACAAAGAAATGTGAAAAAAAGAGAACATCGTCACTGGAAGATCAAACAAAGGATGTAGATCTGCCATCAACAGTATCTCAGAGTAAGGATGCAACACAAGACCCCTGCATAGAGACATACAATGTAAATGAAACAGCTGAAAGTCATGTTGAAAACCAGGTTTCTATCACTACTAAAGATGTTGCCAGCCTTCAGAGCTCACCGAAGGCTGCAAAGAAAACACAAAACAAACAACAAATGAGAAACAAGAATGAAAAAAGCAATATTCTAGAGCTGGCTCACAGAGAGGATAAAATGTCAGATTTACCTTCTGTTGTGAGTGGGGTAGTCTCTGAGAATTCGGAAACGGACAGCTGTAATCAGAATTTAAAGGTAGTTAAAAAGAAATCCAAAAAATCCATGGAAATTGCAGATGGATTTACTAATGTTTCTTTCTCTCAAGAGAAAACTACTGGATCAGATGAGGCAGGTGTCATGTTTACTTTAACACAAGTTGCAGATTTATGTAAACTGCCTGATAGTCAGACCATAGGATCGCAGCAGTCTGAAAAAGATGATGCTGTGATTAATCAAAAAGACCTCAAAGCCACAAACCCTCCTAAGAAAAGGGGTAGACCTGGACGAAAGAAGAGGAAGATGGCTTATCTGTTAACTCAAACAGAGGAACATAAAGATATATGTTCTGACAACGTAATTACTTCTGATTTTCAAAACAACACACAAATTAAAATTTCAGAAATTTCACAGAAGAGTATAGACATTCCTGAAGAACCAGTACTGAAATCAAGAAAATCAGCAAGGACACAAAAAATAAACTCAGGTCCAGTTGTTGAGAATTTGTTAACACACGTTAAGAGCAAAGTCTCTTTAGACATCACTGGGTGTCACACAACACTTGGAGAGACACTTTCAAATTCCACGCAAAGTGCTGATTGTGAAGACCAATACACCGTTGAGAAAAAGATACCAAGACGAGGAAGACCACCTTCAAAGAAAAGCAAGAAACAGAAATTATTTGTAGCACATTTAGAAAAAAACACATCTACATCTGTCCAGAAATCAGATCTCTCTCTATGTCAAGACAGCACAGAAGATACTGTCAAAGCAGCTGCAAGTCCAAATGATACAGATAAAAATTTAATTGTTACTAAACAGTGTGGGACTGATACCTCTGAATCCCTTCAAAGTGCTAATGCTGTCTTGTTACACAGCATCCCTATATCTGAGCTTAAAAAAGAGAAAGACCTCAAAAGACAAACAAGAGACCAAAAGTTAACAAGCTTGAGAGTATCCAGCAGAACAAGTTTAACATTAGTCAAAGGTTTTCAAAAAGCAGACATAACTTCCCTCCCACAAAATTCCACAGATACGTTTAATGAGGAAGGAAAAACATCTTTGCCTGTGTCTAGGACAATGAAGAAATTCTGAGAAAAAACTGCTACACAAGATGGCATTGTGTTGGCAGATATAAAGACAGAGAATAAGGCAACAGTTAAAGTACTAAGGGGACGAAAACGTGGTCGGAAGAGACGAAACGTTAAAGATGGAGAGCTTCAAATATTAAAAACACAAGATGCTTGTGAACCAGCCAAAGGTTTACTGACAAAGTTCAGTATGACCAGTAAATGTCCCACTGAGGACCAAAACATAGTCACACCCAAAAAAAATGATACTGACGAAATCAAGTCAGACAGTGTTGAAATGATTCCACCAATAACTGCAGGGACCTGCAAGATAAAACCAAAAGCAGAAATCTTATGCAGTTTTCCCAATGACCTGTCCTCTAATTTAATGAAAAAAGTCAAGAAGTGTAAAGTAGAAGAACACAGTGCTGAATCGAACAGAAGAGATTCATTAGAGGACCCCTATACTGATAATACAGGAGTCTCAAGAGGAATATGTAATTTAATTCTTAGTAATGTGGTCAAGGATGAGTCGGAACAAATTTCTCTGGATACACAAATGAAACCTGACATTGAGTTGAAATGTACTCAGGAAGCAGATAGACTAATTGTGGAAACGTCAAGGAAAAAAGTACTTGATATCCCACTAAAGACAGAAAATGCACTCCAGCCTTCTACAGAATGCAAGGAGGATAGTTTCACACAGGATAGTGAAGACTGTGTTGTAATGGCAAGAAAAGTGACTAATAACTGGACAATAAGATCCAAACCTAAAGAAATAGTGAAGAAACCTCTCACCTGCAAATACTGTGAAGTTTCCTTTCGGCATATTACAGCATATACCATTCATCAACGTGTTCATACAGGGAACAAACCCTACAAATGCAAGATCTGTGGGAAACCCTTTTCTCAGTTGTCTAAACTGAAGTCTCACCATAATGTACATAAACAGGACACATCTTTTCCTTGTCCTTGCTGTAACCAAAGGTTTTTGCAGAAAGATGATTTGCTATCTCATTTTAAAGTTCACCTACAGAAATCAGAAGCAAGCAGTGAATCACAGAAGCACATAAAGAGGAAGAGAAATACTTCATCAAATGTTTCTTCTAAAACCCACCAAAATTATGGGTGCCTTATTCGCAAGAAAAAATTTGTGAAAACGTCAAATTACAGGATCACATGCAAGTGCATGAAGTGGAGAAGCCCTTTACTTGTAAAGGCTGTGGGAAGGCATTTTGGAAACAGTCAAGCCTCACAGCTCATGAAAAAACCCACTGGCCTGTTAAACCATACGCTTGCTCGATTTGTGGAAAAGGCTTTAACCAATTAAAAGCCCTAAAAAAGCATTCTCAACACCATGCTGGTGAGACACCATTCTCCTGCTTCCACTGCGGTCATGGATTCAGTGCCCTATCTGCACTAAGGATGCACCAAGCATCCAAAACATGCATCGCAAGGAAAAATGATGAGGAGAGCAATAACATTGAGGGCTTCATTGTAAGTCAAGGAATTGATGGTCAAGTGAACACACCAGTATTCTTTAAGTGTCAAATATGCAAAGAGCTTTTCAGGAAATGGTGCCAATACACTCTTCACCTTCAGACACACACCAGCTATCCCCCATATATTTGTTTTTCATGTGGACAGTGTTATGAGAAGGATTCAGAGATGAATGTGCACTGTGAGGTTTGTTGCCTATCAAGTGGGGAGGAGAAGATTTGTGGCGCATCACTCACTGAAATCATGCAAAGTGTTACCCATATCTATCCTTTAAGGAGTACCTCATCTCAGAGTCTACCAAGTATAGGATTTCAGCTTAATTCCCAAACACAAACCAGCTCAGAACAGCTCCCTCATCTGCCTCAATTGATGGATGTGGAACCTGCACAACCAAGAGATGCAGATCCTTCAAAACTTCCTAAAAAATATTCTGCTCTTTCACCCATCAAGCTCCCAAATGCCCAATCACATGGTCATTCTGATGTTAACTATACTTCCCCAAATGGCTCTCTAAAATGCATTGAAATCACTCAGAGTATTTGTAAATTTAAGTGTTCACGTTGTGGTCAGCGATTTGAGAGGTACAGGGATTTGAGTGCTCATCTGCAAACGCATGCTCCTGGTTTCAGATATACTTGTGCACATTGTGGGCAGTTCTTTGAAAGGTGGAGTAAATTATGGCTACATCAGCATCGTCATCGCCTAAAAAGCCGTTGTTACTCCTGTGCGCAGTGCAATCTACAGTTTCGTTTCTTTAGCTCTTTTCGAGAGCATATGATTGACCATGCCGGGCAGAGACCATATGCTTGTCCGCTCTGTCCCAAAACCTTCATTCAGGAGGCAAGCTTACATGCTCACCAATGTGAGTCTCATAAACTTTGTAAAAGTCTGAAATGTGATGTCTGTTCTAAGACTTTCAGTAGTTTAACAAACCTAACTAAGCACGGTCTTCTGCACAATGGTTCTACCTCTCACATTTGTCTCCTTTGCAATCTGTCATTCACAAATACAAGAGTCTTAAAGGAACACTTAAAAACGCACACCACCCACCATGGACGGGCCCTCCCTGATATTCCATCAAAGCCGCTTGATTTTCCTCACAAGTGCAAAAGGTGTAAAGCTAGCTTTTCAACTGGAGATTTGCTCTACGCTCATCAGATATGCCATTCTCGAGACGCAAAGACTCATATCCGTCCAGCAGTATTACCTACCTCAAAATTGTCTGATTCTTGTAAAGACACACCATCTACCCCACCTTCCACTCACAGGAATCATATATCAAACCTCAAACTTGATGGCATGCCAAATGATGACAGCCTGTATGTTTATTCCCACCCTGACAAGCTGTATGTGTCCCCTAGTCGCAGAGTACAGCTTCCAGTAATTAATTTGGACCCTGATGAAAGAGAGGTCTCAGACTCTCAGAATCCTGGTCCTGAACTTCCAAATAGAGAAATCACTTCTCAATTTGACAGCACACACCTACCTCAGGCCACATCAGTTCAGGAAACCACCAACCTAAAATCAAGTGAAAGCATAAAGATGATGGTAAATGGTCAACGTAATTATAGCTTCAATTGTCAGAGAAGCCCTACATTTGTGGAGACAAGTGTTGACATGGAAGTAGAACATCCTACTCAAGAAGAGTCAGAGGAGAGTTTTGAATGTGCAGACTGTACTGAAAAACTAACCAGTGTGTTAGGCCTTTATGAACATTACATACTTCATGCAATGGGAGATGCATATGTACAAGTACACTGATCATTGATAAATCATTGTTAAAAGGTAGACATTTTCTGCATATATTATGCTTTGAAATGAATGTTTTGACTTGATGACACTTATGTTTTAGAGTTCCAAACAAATATTTGTTTAAAAAAAGTGCTCATAAAAAAAAGCATTATGACTCTTCATTCAACGCTTTTTCAACCCTCAGGTTTCTTCAGTTTAAAAGTAGTTGTCCACTAGCCACTCTTAGATACTGTATTACCGGGGTCATCATTATGCCTTACCTCAGTTATCTCTGTATTGCCATTTGTCATCTTCTTTTGTGCCTTCAGCGGCAGTTTTGGTTATGTAAAAGATTTGTACATACATATACATAATCCTATATAAACTCCAAAACCTTCTAATCCTTACTCTGTAAAAATCTAACAGTTGCATTTTCAACACCTTTTAAAATTCAGTTTTGTAATATTGAGAAGATGTTAAATGTAGATTAACCTTGAACGTTCATATATGAATGTCTGGCTGGGACACAAATATACAGTTTATTGTAAAAAAAAATGTGTAGAACTTGAGAACATTAGAATATTTCTGGAAAATAATGGCTTCAAAAATGATCTAAAAAGATTCTATGCTTTTAAGTGGATTCTTGTTTTTAAATAAAACATGCTAATTGACGTGTCATTTTTACTTATATAGTCAAAAATTCTACTGACAAACTAAGGTCAAATGTGTTTAAAAAATAAGCTGAAAGGCTTGTGACCAGATCTCATGTGTTTTAATGGCAATAGAAAAAGCAGAAACCATTCAGTTTACATGTTTCGCATTGGTTTATCAAATATTCAGTCAATTGTGTACAGAGCAGAAGGGGAAAAGGATTATTAGCAAGCTATGTGTGAATTTTTGAGGTACCACACAACATTGCAGTAATTTGGTAGTGAATGTCTTACCAACTCCATATGCATCTAAAACTGCTTTTATAAGGACTTCTGATTGGCCATTTCTTGAATGAACTCATTTCACATGTCAAACGGGCTTGTACATCAATCACAATCAGTCGCAGGACACTTTATTCATTATTTCTTCTTCTCATCATCTTTTTTCCCCTCTTGTTTGTTACCACTCTGTGAGGCTAAGGAGCCCATGGCATTACGTATGGCCTCATTGTTGGGATCAACACCAGGTAGATTCTCCAAGACACTCTGGAGGAATTCTGGGTCCTGCATTACATCATAATCGTCCTCTTCCTGTAGAATCGGTTACAAAGTACGAGAGAAAAGACAAGTCAGCAGGTAATATAAAGGAACGGTGTTCTCTCACAAGGAAAAGAAAAGGGTACCATATTTATAATTAGAAAAAACTGCTTAGCAGACAATATTTGAATTACCTTAGATTCTGCAGTGTCCATTGGAGCACCCGTATCCATTGATTCTCCGAATTCTGACAAAAGAGGGATAGCGGCTGATATTACATACCATGTCAGGCACAGAGCATATTCTAAGACTAAGAGAGTACAAGGAGGAGGCACAAACCTCCACCTGCCAGAGACATCTGCATAGCATAGGCTATCTGCTCTTCTTCTGTCATGCTGCTGAAGTCTGGCAGTGCTGCCACACCACTCTCAGGCTGAGAGGCAGACATCTTCAGAAGAGCTTCCTCTGATTCTGAAGGGGAGGACGAAAAGTGCTAAATAGTCTTTACCTCAATACTTTTTGATCATTTACTGACAAATTATCTGTTTAATAATCCAAAAGTCAATTTAAAAAGTCAATTTTAATAAACAGGCTACACAAATTAATACATGAAAATGTTATTCAGAACTAAGATCATGTTAAAGTCACCATTAAAGGTTATAAAAATGCTTTATGCTGCCAGATTGTGTAGTACCAGCATCTACCAGCAGGGGCTAACAGTCGTACTAACCATTAAGACCTAATACGAAAGCCTTTGGCAACATTTTTGAACCTGCAATCTACCCAGTACTAGCCCACAGCCACTATGCTTATCATCCTTCACTATTTCAAACATTTATGCACAAGCGTACCATCAGCTGTTGAGGTGGGAATGCCAGCTTCAGCTGCTGATTGAGCGGCTGCCCTTCGAGCCTCCTCTTCCTGCCTCTGCCTTTGTTCTTCCATTGATACTCGCAGAGCCTGTGGATCAAGAGCAACTACATTTTTCCCCTTTCAATGTAAACAAAGTGCAAATGCAAAAACAAGATTCTGACTTAATAAAGTTGCTGGTAAACAAACAAATTTAAAGCATCACAGTTTTGGTCATCACACATTTTGAAGGAATCGACATATATATATGTTTCACTCATGATAATTCCGCATACTAGTATCACTAGTTTTACCTCATACATTTCACCAGGTAAAGTTATGGACTCGTTCTTCTGAGCAATTATACAAAAGAATAATTTGTATCTTACCAGGGCCAGTTCTGGGTCCGCACTGGGGTCTACTCCAAACTCAAAATCACTTGCACCCAGGCCCATCATGGTACCACCCTCACCAGCCAAGATGGGAGAAGACAGAAGGGCATCGGCCAGGCTGGGCCCAGGGGGCACTGTGACCAGATGAGAACCTGTGCCCTCCTTTCCATTCAGAGTGTTCACAAATGCAGTCAGTTTCTCTGTGTTCACTTCCTGAACAGATTGATTAACAGAGAGAAAGTGAAAAATCCAAGTAAGGAAATAGGAAAGATTTTAAAGTAGTCTAAAGTTTCATGCCGGTTACCTCTTCGACGAAATTTATCACATCTACATTGACCTTCTCTTTTTTCAACCGCTTTGCCAACTTTATCAGCTGGAAAAGATTTGATGAAAAAAATAAGCAAATTATATTACCCAAACTATTTACAATTGACTAAAAATCAAAGACGAAAAGCATTTGTCATTAATGAATAATAATTAAAAAAATAAATAAACTTGCATCTTTTTCGTTGTCCTCTACTGGGCTGCCCACAAAAGCGACAATCCTCATCTTGTGGTTCTTGCCTTGTCTGTGCTTTAGTGCCAACTAGACATACGCAAACGTAAATGTTAGCCGGTTATCGTTTTTTAAAGGAAATTCCCCAAAGAATGTACCAACTGTCTATGAATGTACTTACATGTGCCACTCGTATGCTAGTACAGAACGAGATTATTCCCAGCGGCTGAACCGCATGAAGCTTTGAGAGAATGCGGCCTGTGTCTGGTGTTAAAGTGGTGAGGACCTCACAATTACTGCACCCAACCAAAAGATACATTACGTACAAACAACCCCACTGTCTGAAAGATCATACATGTATGAAGTAAAATACTTAAGCGACATACTTTGCCATTGTGATTAGACCCACATTATTCTCTGGGTTACTACGGGTCTTTGAGTGGCAGACAATGTTGACAGCATCTTGCTGTGCCTGTAATCTGGTGGGCAGGAAATCTCCATTCCTCATGTATTCACTGTTGTCCACGCTTTTAAGACATGGAGACAATCATTAAGTGCATAACCTGAGTGCTGCAAGTTACAAGAGATTAAAAAAAATCAAGCACTAGTTTAATTAACTCAACAGCCAGAGCAAGTAAACTGGATCCCAGCAGTGGAAAACTGTTTTAGATAAACATCCGTGAATCAAAATCAAGTAAGCTGCCTATACATACCCATCTTTTGAGGGCGTTATACAAGCAATTCTGCTCACTAACGTTATGTCTGAGACACAGCCCTTAATGACAGTCCTAGAAGACTAAATAAGACGCTATCAGACTGAGATCACTGGTTAGTGATTATTGGTAAAGCGTCATAAATTTGTTTTTGTGTCCGCGGTCCTTTTGTTTATTGTAATGCTACGTGCTGAATAATGACTCAGGAGAATGTCATTCTAATCAGAAACCGGCTATTCAATTATCTACATCTCGTTTAAGGTCTCGAAAGTGTGACAAAACAAAAAAAAATATATAGGTATTTACAGTAATTACGAGGAGCATCAACTGTGTGGAAAGCGCAAATACGTCTAAAATAACGCTTTTGTTTATTTCTTACCAGACCATAGTACTTTCGAGCACCATCTTGAAAATCCTCTAGTCTGTTTCCCAAAGTCACGACGTCGCTGATTGGCTTACAGATGTAGGATGCTGACGAGATTTGCAACAGCGACGTTGATTGGCTGACAGTTTCGTCGATATTTCTGTCACCGGACTCGGTGTGGAAAAGTATTTTCTAGCGCCCACATGTGGTGGGAGTTCGCGTTGCTGAGGACTTAGTTGAAAAGACTGAAAAACATTGTCCTAATTTCCTCACCCTCATGTTGTCCCAAACTTTACGCAAAACACATCAGGATATTTTAGGGAAAACGCTAAATGTTAGGGACAACAAGCAGTAACTACTCAAATTCATTGTTATACTACACACAAATTAATGTGAAACTTTTTCACAGAAAAAAGGTTTGAAACCATTTAAATACAGATGTAAACCATAACAATTTAAGATATTATCTATACTTAGTGGAAATAGTGGCAGCGATTATCTGCACCTGAGTATTACTAAAAAACTATATGCAGTTGTAATGTATGTAAATTTCCTTCAAATTATTAAACGGCATCTTAAGACAATTTCCTACCAAAAATTCTTGGTTCCAAGAACTTTCTATAGGTTATTTTACGCTTATTTAAAAAAACCCATCTTGCAATGTTCCAGGAACGTATGGTTGGCATAAAAACAAGGCAGGTTATTTGCACTTAATGTAAGCAGACACTCAATTGCTTTTTTCAGTGTTGTTTATTTCATTCATTCGCAAACAGCACGAAATGTTGCAATATCTTCTACTCCCCGATCTTAATCTTCTTTGAAAGTGAGCAGTAATACATGAATATGTCATTGCAAAAGTGAATAGGGAATATTTTCATTTAAAGCTACTAAAGACCATTTCTCAGTTCAATAAGACAATATGAATGAAGGCAGCATTTTCAGAATAAACAGCAATTGCACAAGAATCCCAGATCGTGAGTGTACAGTAAAAAACGCATTCAGCATCCCCTCCCAAAAAAAATTTTAAAAAATTTACACAGCCATTGAGTTTCAGACACTTAAAAAGTTGAGAAAGAAATAAATTACATGCAAACATCCAAATAAATATATGACTTTGTACAGGAATGTTTCTTTTGTTTATAAAAAAAAAAAGTCACAGAAAAAAATCCAGCAATGTTCCCTTAACTCTACCCATCTAAATTAAAAAACATTTGCATCTTCATTACCAAGATCTCTGCATTTAGACTTACAGATTAGCATGAATACAAATACAAAAATAATAAAAAAATGTTTTGGTTTAGGATTTATTTTAATTTGATTTAATCTCTCTTTACAAAAAACCAAGGCCTTAAGATAGGTTCCTATTTTACCCAGTTCATGTAAACATAAAAAGATACTGAAGACAGTACAGATGCTGTGTTTTACAGTAGCTAGTCTGCCAGGTATGAAGTATTACTGTACCTTTTTTTTTTTTTTAATTCAATGCTAAAGAAACAAAATATTGCCCTGCATGCTAAAATACTGAATTTGGTCTTTTATATGTGGCATCTTTTTACCCTGTGTTTGCTTTTGTACGTTTCTCTTTTTTGCAAACAATGCAAAGCAAATAAAACTAAGAGAAACATTTTCTTGGTATGCTCCAAATTATTATTTTTTTAAAATAATTATATAAGTCACATCAGCAGACACTTTTTTTTTTTACATACTTGAGACCATGCGATTGTGCAGAGTTAACTCGCAGTCATCATGCGTGGTAAAAGGCTTCCTGCTCATGACAAGGCAAAATAACTCTTGTGATTAAGGCACGTTTAAATATCCGATACAATATCACAGTACTGCAATCGAATCAATTCATAAAAACAAGTCAAATACATTTTACAGATTTGAAAGTGTCTTATAACATGATTGTTCAGGCAATCTGATCTGGCTCGACTCATCCTACACGGTTTTTTTTTGATAATCTTGCCATGTTCCTAAAACGTCTTTAAAATAGGCATTAAAAACTCACAATCAACCAGATTTCCGTTCTTCCCATTGTAAAAGTATATAATATGACTCCTGTAGATTTGTCTCCTTGGCAAACTAAGAGGAAAAAAAAAAAAAAAAAAAAAAAAAGATGATGGTCAAATGAAGTCCACTAGAAATCTCACAGATGTACTCAAAAAGACCTGGTCACACGATGTTCGTCTCTTTGCTTCTGCTGTGAACATTGTCGGGTTCTGGAGGTTCCTGTAAATATGGCACTGTTCGAGAACAGCGATATCACACTGTTGAGGTACTACAGTGGCATCTTCTTTTGGTTCCATTTCATAGCAGCGATACTGGATGCTGTGCTGTTGACATCCCCAAAAAACACATTTATAAAAAAGGGAAAGAATATCTTTATCCTTATGTTTTTACAGTTTTATGAACATGTGCACTGCTCTATTTTGTTCTCCAGATTCTCTGGTTTCCACTTCCCCGGGTCTTTTTTTTCTGTTCTCGTGTCTTTAAAAGAGAGTTCTTTGTCCTCGAGGGCTTTATTTTGTCCTGTTCACCCCAAAGTCTTTCACTGCAACAGCAAGACAAACAATAATTAAACATCCGCGGAATGGAGTAGAATGACTAAAATAATAATCCAGCAGCTCTCATTTGCCGTTATCGGCACACAAAAGCTATTAAATGACGCAAAGACCACAGTGCAATCAGGAATTTGTAAATGTGCATGCACTGAGGACAAAGGAAACTTTTCACATTTCATATTTGTTGGCATGATATGAGCAGCATTGCCCAAATGGTTTCAAATTTTACATTATATATCTACTGGTGACCCAATACTGTAGCAAAACGGTCTTAAAATCAAACTGTATCAATATTAGCATGCACAGATTGCAGCCCAGAACAAAAATGTCCCTTACTTCTGACGTGCTTGTCTGAGGAACAATCTCACTGAGTGAACTGGCTTCCACATCCGAGCTTTCCCCTGACGACTGGGCAGCTATACTGCTATAACTGGGAATGAAATCAGCTTGGATCAATAGAAAAGTACGTAAATGTTTATATTGTGTGAATCAGTGCATCAGCAGTTCACACAATTCACTTTATTTGCTTTCTTTAATTCAACCGATTTTTTTAAACCGCTTACCTCAGAGCTACAGTGTTTGAAGGTCGAAAGCTTAGAGGAGAGGTTGCTGACAGAGTCGTGTCAGCTGAGCTACTAGTGATCTCATCTTCATTTAGTTGCTGTGGGAGCAGGTCAGGACGAGCTATCTGCACACCTGAGGAAAGACGAGAGAGTAAGGGTAAGCACTCCTTAATCAGTAATTATTTGAAATAAACGACGACAATATAGACTTATTACGAATTATGAAATTATGAGAATAATGCTGACGTTGTCCGTGCATGTGCTGTAGGGGGCAGACGTTAGCAGCTATTATTTGTTCTGCTATCGCCACAAAAGGCCATCTGACTATCAAGTTATCATGCAACCTCTGTTAGCACTAAAAATCAACAAGCATAGCATGAACAATGCCTTCCGTATTCTCAAGGACAAGTTGAGCAACCCAGGACTTAAGAGTTGAGACCCTCAAGTGGCTCGAATGCAAAAAGCAAACTCTGCACAGGAGGAAACGGTCATTGGCGATCATGAAAACAACACAAATAGAGATGCACAACATTTCAGGTTCATTCTTTAGGCCAATATTTAATACGGTCTTCTAATATATCCTTGAGGGTTATACCATGTCGACTCAAGCAGAGGTCCCCAGCTCATATTTATGATTTTGCTAATGTTTGTTTAAGTGATGAAAGCCTGATATATATGTATACAGCTGATACATATTGTATTTAAAGCAGAACATCTAAAAAAAAAAAGTAATGTTAAAAAATTTGAGCTGGGGAGGTTTCTGAAATTTGGTTGTCTTGACATGGAATGACTCTCGAGCGATCTCAAACATGGCTAATGATTTACATTTAAGGCATTTAGAAGATATTCTTATCGAGAGAGAACGATATTGGAAAGCACAAGCATTGAAAGGCTCATTTAACTGCTATCTCGGTAGGCAATCCTGTTTATCCTTCCCATTTCCCTCCTATCTCTCAATGTCTTCTCATACCGCCGTCTCCTTGAGTGTCTGGGCTGAGGGACACCGCTCCACTGCTGCACAGCTGCGCTGTAGTCTGTTGTGGCTGTGTTTGTTCTGCTGCTACAGGAAGGGACTGTTGTTGTGATAGTCCAGATACTGAAATGTTTGACTTCTTCCCAATAGACACGGCTCCTCCTCGACTTTTCTTTGAGGGAGAGGTTTTCACTAATAGAAGAATACACATTTTTTTAACGCATTAGCCTTTTAATATATGCATTGCAGATGTTTCAATGTCACTATCGAACTTACTAGTGGGTTTTTTGAAGACTGTACTGCACATAAACTTCTGGAATCTATCTGCATAGAAACTCGGTCGGTGCACAGATACAGTGTCCTGCAGAGGGAACATCAAAATAACGGAGAAAGAAAAATAAAAAATAAACAAAATGGGTAAAACATGTTTGTATAGTTAGTTTTCATGCAATGTTTGATATAAAGTGCGACACATACCCCATCATGCAGCAGAGCTTTCCATGAGTGCTCCAACTTCTTCACAAGCCTAAACACACAGTTGTTAGCCAAGTATAGGAATTTATTTTGAAAAAAAATGCAAAGATATGCAAATACGTTTTACCTATAAGACTGAAGGATATCAATGATGCCGATGAAAACCAGCAACTTTTCTCCTTTTGAATTAAATGCTGGAATACCCCCCATGCTGCAAATCAATAAATCTCACATTAACAAATGTGTTGGCACAAGTAATAATTTCACAACAGTAATAATAATAATAATATTAACAGTTAAATTGAATGTGTATGCGGAGTTGAACAATGTTGATTTCTAGCACACAATGGCCAGTCATGAGTGCAGTAATGAAATGTGCGTGCTCATAAATACTTTCATTATAACACACAAATTGTAGACATTATGAATGATTCAATACTCGTATTCATTGATATAATAATGGAGCCTTATAAAATTGCGATGACCTGAGGTGTACATTTTTTAGAGATTATACTATATATTAAGCAGCACTATTTGCTGGCATTGGGCCATGCCAAACAATGTGCGCAGCAGCCTAAGCTTTAGATAAAAATAACTGCTCTTTGAGTGCTGATGCTTTAATAACAGATATTTACTAGGAGCATTTATGTTGGATTTTCATGGGTTAGATAAATTATAGAGACAGCTTTGCTATTGCAATATTTATAATATTGTTACCCATTATGTATTTTCCCTACACAAAGGTTGCATAAAATATATTCAATTGTATTTTACATTTGAAATTGCTCTGTTTTACTGTTAATAAATGCAGTCTTTTTAAGCATAACAAAACCCATTTTAAAAAAATATTTACCAGCCACTAACTTTTGAATGCTATTGTAAAACAGGCTCTACAGCCATATGCATTTAGACAGTCTTGTGCTGATTTTGCAGATCCAAGATGCCAGCCAAAGGTGAATCACTAACCTTTCATATGGCTGTGGTGAAGACTTTCCTTTGGCTTCCCCTTGAATAGACTCGATGGCTGTACAGTACAGGGGCTTCTGGCCTTGTGCCTTTTTCTGGGTATCAGGAACTGCAGTAGATGCCTCTTCACCTGCCCGGTCCAAGTTGTGGATACCCATCAACAGACTGTAGTCCATGATTTTAAAACTCTGCAGTACCTAAACATACAGGAAATTTAGAGAGGCACATGCAGCAGATGCAAGATGTTATTCTACAACCACACATGAACCATGTGAAAGGCAGAGCAACTTTGGCAATTCACAATTTGGAATAAGCTTTTTTCCTCTTACTATAATGTTAGTCTATAACGCACACACTCTTACCCGACAGTCTCTTTGAATAGTCCTGCATAGAGCATTATAGTGGTCACTCTCCAGCAATATGCCCTCAGGCATGTCCTGCATGAAGTCTAGGTCTTTGCACGTAGGCAAATTCTTGGCCCTTTCTTTCGGTGAAGCGCGTCGCTTGTATGTCGATCCCTTCAGGTCAAATTTAAGGTGCATGGGTACAGCTTGAGGCAGCAGGTTGTTCATCACTACAATTCGGATGTTTTTCCCCTCAGCCTGAACGCAGTAGAGGCCGTAGAACTTAGGAAGCAGCGTACGCATGTTCTGGTTCAGGTTCTAGAAGATGAAAAGTGAATTATGTAGTGGAAACTACTGCACTAATATTATGATAAAAAATTTTTTTTTTACAAATGTATATGAATATACACCTACCATAAAGTAACCTGGCAGGAGTGTTTGCAAAAATTCTGCTTCTTTGTGTTGTACCGTCTTAATGATAAACTCGTCATCGCTAGATACGTAGAAGAGAGACCCGCTCGCTCCAGGATTAGACAGTTCAATAAGGGGTTCATTACAAAGAGAGTACTGCAGAAAACACACACATGCACAGCAGTTAATATATGACTAGAGGCTTGCATGTGTCCATGCAACTAAATGCAGCGTCACTGAGAAGCGCTTTTGGCTTTTCTATATATTGTTTTGATTCAGAATAATGTGATAATGAATCGTTCACGAGTTTAACTCTACACGACAGCAAGTTTAGGCTTATTCAATATTTCAGACCAGTTAGAAAAATTAATATTCATAATTTCCCTAAAACATTTCCAATGTCTATTATAAAACAACAACAAAAAAAGTTTACCAGGTAGTCATCAGGTCGGATCCCAAACATCTCTCTGAAGTAGCGGAATGCAATGGGAGCGTATGTTTTAAACTTGAAGTCGCCGTGGTGATGACCAGGAGTTGAGTTGCTGCCTTGACTGAGAGGGAGACAAACAACAAACATTTATGTGCACAGTGCGACTACTAATGAAAGGTTCTTCAGGGTTACTTTTACGCATGCACACATACCTGGGAAAGAAGATGCTTTCTACCACTTCGAAGTCCTGCATGAGCACATCTCTTTCTGGCTTCTGGCTCAAGCTTCCCACGCTGTGCGTGATGCCCAGCTGAATTGCACCTTTCAGAGCAGATGATGTGGTCTAAAGAGTTCCAATGGAGGGCACATGAAGTGGAGGATAAGAATTTGTTAGTGTGCAATACAGAAAATATATTAAGGCTCCGGGGGTTCATTTTAAAATTGCATATAACATTGATACATGCGTCTTGTTTGAAGGCCTACAAAAGACACGGGTAATTTAATAAAAGTGAAAGGAATTAGCAATAACTCAAGGCCCGCTGCTCTTATCTGTATGTACCTGCCCATTTATTAGGCTTTATCTTCTTCATGGTGCCATACAAAGAACAGTGAACACAATCTATGTATTGCAGGAAGATCTGACAGATTCAGGAATGTGCATGTTTGATCTGAACCCATATCTTACAAACTTCTATTTTTAAATACCTACAGTGTATATGTAGCAGAACTCAAAATGAGGATAAAAAACCTAGATATCCACAGCTAGTACCTTTTTATATGTGGTTTCCCCAGTGGGGTCAATTCCTCTGTGGCCCAAGGTCTTTTTGTTCGTCTGGGATGCACCAGAGATGCTGAGAAGCTAAAAGACATAACTGCTCAGTAAACTCAAACGGCAAAAACACCAGAGGAAAAACATTTCAGTTATTAAATCGTTTAAGATGTTAAAATCAATTTGAACAAATTATCCAACAATATGATTCTACAACACATTTTAGCATCACTCATTTTACTAGGGTAGGTTTCTGTACTTGGTTGATAGACAATTATAATATATTCTTAATTTCTTTTTTAAAAAGTAACATCAATGGATTTAAGCTCAAAATAAATTTTAAAAACAGAAAGCACTTTATTCTTAATGCAACTACAAAAAAAGAAATCTTCAATTTCAAGAATGAAGTAACATAAGTGGCACAAGACATGCAGGATATATTGTGAAAACTTTAATGGATGTAAATCAAGTCCTGTGTCGAAAGCTATGCTGATTCACAATAAATAAATATAAATAAAAGAAGAGGAATGAGAGTCACTTTATAGACAATTTAGTTGTCTGCTAGCACCAATTAGGAAAACAGTTGCTGTGTGGAGCCATAAATAAAATTGGCCAAAAAAAACCAAAACACAAAAAGTGGAGGAGATAAGTGAATGTGAAACTATCGTTAAAGCAATAGAAGCATATAATTACCTCCGAGGAAGCCATTTTTCGATTTCCAGGAGTACCTGAGTACAAAAAAAAAAGTGTTTCACACAAATTTGGAAAAAGCCATTACATCTGACTGACTTATGATTTGTAGCTAGCTATATTATAATGAGCTTAACGATTCTTGCACATGAAAAATTCAAGAATGTGCAGCACAAACGTCAAGTACGTGAAGCATAAACCCCAAATTTTAAATGTGCTTCAAATTTACTTACCCATCCATGGTATTGATAAGTTTCTTTCGTGTTTTTTTACAGCTTTGGAAAAACTCCGCATTGCATCACTTACTCAGAAGTGAATGGGTGCCGTCAGAAAGATTATCCAAACAGCTGACAAAAACATCACAATAACCCACTCCACTCCATCAGTTAATGCATGTGCATAATATAATATAATGACAAGTCCTTTAGTGAAAAAGTCTTCTCAGATCAAAATCCAAGTTAAAAACATCTTCATAGACTTTCTTATTACAAGCAGGTTTTTTTCACTTCACAAGACCTTACCAGATTGACTAGTTGTGGATTATGATGTGATTTAACAGCTTTTTGAACTCTAATTCTCACGTCGCCCATTCACCCAGACAGGACCCGTCGATGAGCAATTAATGTAATGCTAAATCTCCAAAACTGTTCTGTGAAAGAACCGAACTCATTTACTACTTAAACGATTTTTTTTTTATTTTGTGTGAAAAACTACAATACAAATAAAATGCAAAATAAATGCAAATGCTAAAGCCAAAGAAAGCTGTTCACACAGAGTTGAGATGTGTCGTTAACCACAGCTATGAATGTAATCATGCAGTATGCACAGACACCTGGGTTTCAATTCCTTTGTTCTTTCAAGAAAACACTGCAACCCAATCACACCAGCTGAGTGCGCGGTGGCACTACGCTCAAAATAACAAAGACAAGCACAACCCAGGCAGTCACAGGCCTACTACAGAGTCTTCAACACTGATATTTAAATTGAGTTCATATGCAAACGGCTTACATGCATGTACCTCTCTGCTGGAAAAACCTCCAAAATAAAGAGATCTGAAGAGCGACAACAGTAGTTCAAAAAACAGTAGTTCTTTCTAACTTTACTATCATTAATACGGAAGGCAATTTTTGCCGTGAAATCAAAATATAAAAAGTTAAATATGAGACTTTCACGAATGTAAATTGTCTTTGTATTTCACAATGAATACTTTTCCCTCTGGGAACAGAGTTTATATCTTTAAATTCATAGCTTATGTCGTTAAAAAAGTAATTGTGGGATAAAACATAAATTACAGAAACAGGCTCCCATACTAACGAAATAATACTTAAAGTGAGCACCATTTTTGTATCTCATTTTATTAAAAAGCATCTGGGATCTATAACAAAAATGTATATTTTATCTGTGCTTTTTCCCCAATAAGCTTAGGGAACTACCGAATCTCTGCAAAATTCATGCATGTTAAAATGTAGTGACTAGAAACTTAACATGTGTGCTAAACTGAAAGGTGCAAAAAGAACATTGTTAGTTATTGAACTAACTTAAGTCCTGCCAGCACACATCAAAATCTTCACCAGGAAATAATAATAATAATAACAACAACAACTATAAAAAGCTCTGTGTGGCCACCGTTTCCTCAAGGGCTCAGCAAATCTAGTTATTTGTTTCTTATTTTAAAACACAAAGCTGACTTGCATCCGATTTATTCTTTGAAATTCAAAGCACAATAACTTGATCTGTAACTTGCCATGAACACCAAGAGGAAATAAAATGCTGTCTTACTGGAGCTCGTTCCATCCGTGGACACTACAGCCGGCGTAGCCATTTTCTGGCGGAAGTTTCATATGGTCCTGTTTGTTTTCACTTGTGGTTTAAGCCCCACAGCCCTGGAACATGTTCAGATAAAGCCTGTTATATATATAAAAAAAACTTACTGACGAAAGATTACAAAAGTTACTTAACTTATTGCGGTAATATTCCACCCTGACATGTACTACAGCAGCGTGGTAGTTAGTCCCACATTAACGTTACTTCACAATACCTATCGTAGTTTTAGTTTCTCATTTAAACCAATCGCTAAACATAAATAAAAACCGCTTGCATGCTGAAGGTTTACTGGCTAGAGACCTATAATAACAACAGTCAAAAGCGCTTAACTTACCTCAACTTATTCACTTTGTTTTTCACTCGAGGATCAAAAACGGGGCTTTTATTTACGTTTCGAACCGCTTGATGCTTCGTGCGAATCTTTGAGGCACTCGGTTTCTTAGTTTTATTACTTTACCGAATCCATCCGAAGTAAACAACCAGCTGAAACGCACGGAAGAGTCCTCGTTCCTCGAGCCTCCCGAACGAGCGGAAGTGACGTCGTTGCACCGCACTGTCCTGCTGGGCGCGGTGGCCGTTGAACTTGGACAAACCGGCTTTCTCCACTACAGGGGGCGCTGGGCTGTTACAGAACAGATAGACGGCTCTGCTGCAGACTAGTCCAAATGTCCAATTAATCCTTAAACAGGCGACGTGCACCACGGAATCCCTATTCTTTAGTCTTTTTTAGGAGGCGCGAGGAAATATTCTTCATCCAATAGGCCTACTGTTATCGTTATTATAGATGAGCTTGTTTGGAGTGTGGGGGTCATATGACATTCTATGACACTTTCTGTGCTCGTTTTGTCAGTTTGACCTAAATTACGTTCAAAAAAATTGAGAAATTTTGCATTTATTAAACCTACCCCTTTTCAGCAGAAAAAAATGCAATAGCCCCCAACTGTTAGCATTAATTGTGAAAACTGTCCTGAGAGGTTGAAAAATTAAGTCATGCGTTATTTGTGCTGTTTTTTATTTTAATTATGCTATTCCCTGAGGTAAATTGGATGTACAGATTAGGGTGCAAAAAAGGATTTCTGCTTCTGTTCTGTTTATTTCATTATTATTCATTCTGGGGTGGTGTGTGTGAGGGTTTGGTGTTCCCCTGGTGGTTATGGGGGTGTAGAAATCACAGAAAATACACAGTAATCAGAGAAATGACATAAAATTAAAAAAGGGTGAGCCCCTTGCTAAAAACAACTCTGAGGAGTGGGTGGGGATAGTAAATTTCATCAAGAGGATATTCCAGGGGCAACGGCCCTTACACAGTCCACTATCTATTTGAGTTGTGCAAATTATTATATATATATTATTATTATTATGTATAGTTGACTACATCTTAATATATTTAAGCTAGATGTTTTTAGTTCCAACCATGATTAAACACGTCTTCAAAATCGAACAAAAATTCACTTCACGTTTTATTTATTTATTATTTGTAGTCAAGATAAAATAAAAGCTAACATGAAATTATTATTGTTTATTTATTTTTTTGTTGCTCGTTTTCACCCTTGCCTGTTTTAGGGTTAAATCACTGTTCTCTGGCCTTAATAAACATATTTGTTCATTCATAAACTTATACCTTATGAAATAAATCCGAACGATAAATTACCTGAATGACCTGAAATGCACAGCCTATTTTTTTTTTTTTGTACAATAACAACAGTTGTGATAAAAAACCTTAATGGTCAATAAATAATGACATCTATTACTAATTATGCACAATGTATTGGAAAAGAAAATATGAACCAATCGATTTTTAGAGCCAGAACTATAACTAACTGATCTTTGGTATTCTATTGAATGAGGAATCATTTAAAAGCAATCTTATATAAATACTTGAAAAATACACAGCAGTATTAAACTATATTTTATTAAAAAAAAAAAAAAAAAAAAAAAAGATATCTAAGGACAGCAATTTCTTTCTGGTAATTGTGTTTCATTCACTTTTGAAGGCAGTAACAAAACCTATATGATTTCAATGATTCTTTGGAAAAATAAATTACCCCAAAAATCAGACAGAAGGGCAGCTATATTTATGATCTGTGATTTATTCGTGATCTTTTCCCCCAAAGACATCTGTCATGCAGACAATGTGAAATGAAATATCACAAATTATTTTCCCAAAGCAAAAATCAAATGTCAATCAATCCTTTATATCCTTCGGCCCCTTTGGCTTCACTCTGCGCACTTTGTTTTGAACTTCAACTTTGACGTGTATTACAAAATAAAAGTACTGATGCTATATTCTGACTCTTGTGATTTACAGTTGATTAATTGACGCAGTTTGTGTGCTGCTAAATGAAATAAAAAACACATGGCAATAAGATCTTTAACATGTTTTGGGGTCCCAGGTGAAAATATCGTCTGGTGGTATTGGGGGAGCGATGTACCCACACACTGGTTGGTAGGAAGGGTTAGGAGCCCGTTTTTCAAAGCACTTCCACCGTTCTTCTCCTTTCTTCTCACAGCACTCATGAACCAAAGTCATAGTGGAATATTCCTCAATGCAGAAATAGGACAAGGCAGTTTTCCACTGCAAACACAAAGAGAAAAAAAACATGATTATGTTTCTGAGTTTCTGAAATGACTTCAGTTTGGTTCACATTTCTCATTCTGTGTACTCACTGCTTGTTTCGCGCAGCAGAGGATCTGTCTAGCTCCAAAGGCCAAACCGGCATAGCAACACTGACCCAACCAAGACTCTATTCTGTTCACTGCTTTGCCAGCGCGCTGAGTGTACGCGTAACTGTTCATAGGGAAACAGAAGGCAGGATGTCGGGGACGACCGTTTCCGTAAAGACAGGCTGCGTTGAGATTGTTATACGAAGGTCTGGCTGGAGGGAAGGATGTTTCTATCAGTAAGTTAGGATCAATGATCTGTCCCCCTTCATGGAATAAAGACATATAAGTATTATTAAAAAGTCATTGTATTAAATGTGTTACTACAAGAAGCATCAGAAAATGCATAATCAACATATCTTTTTTATGACTTTTATTAGGACGGGACTGTATAGAGACGACAGAAAATCGTTAGGTGGAGACAGCCTCAACATACGTGCCACAATGGAAACTGTTAGAGAACTATATCTATCTATCATTTATTCTTTTAGCAGATGCTGTAAAATTAGAAGACAGCGTTTTCAGAAATAAAACACGTACCTGACAATGAAATTAGATGAAGAATCAAAGCAGCAAGTGCGCTTTTCCAAACCATGACTGTTTTTTTTAAAAGAAATTAAAGAAAAGGTCCTTCTTTCCTCTTTGCAAATTTGCACTCTGTTCTTCGGTCTTGATTGGGAGCTATAAAATACTGCGAGGTTGCGTATGGATATAAAAGAGAAGAGGAACGAGAGGCGGGTCAAAGCTGGTGGGTCAAGCAGAGCTTGAAGAAAGGAGATAAGGGCCTAATGTTATCTGCCTTTATTTTATATAAACTCCTGCATGATACTAATTCAAACGTCAAAACAGCGGATAGTCAAAGCAGCAATGTTCTTGAGGGCTGCTCAAGTTAATGAGAGAAGTACTCCCATGGCTTAATGCAAACCAATCAGTTCTTCTGATAATAACGGGATGCAATCGTGCGTAAAGAAGTGCAATTAGAAAAATATAAAATATCTTGATGTATTCCACTACTAAACAAAGCATGACAAATACAATTTTCGCATGGAGTAGTGAGAAATTCTTTGAAGTGTAAGGGATCAATACTCCCTCCAAGTCAGATTACCGATTTGTGAAATTTCCCATTAATGAAACAGTGAACAAATGAACTACTGCTGTGAAAGAAATAGCTAAATAAACCACTAATTTTGTTGTTTTATCTATTGTTGTCAAAGACACAATATGTAAGATTTTAGCGATAAAATATAAAATATATCCAGCAGAAAAATCCACTTGCAGTGATATATATTTCATGCAGCTGTGTACTTACCTTATTCCAAAAGAAATTACAGAAATTGGAATCATCGACGTAATTCCAGAAATCACGGTCATCAATGACGTAATATCGGCAATATTTTTGACTACAAACTTGGCCAAAACGCCGCTGCGCAGTGTTACAGTGTTCTGCATTATAACCAATCACAATCTTATGAATGCAATGGCCAATCAATCCGGCTTTTTCAAGGTCGATAGATGAGGGAAACAGGTGATATCATGTGATACACATGTTATAAGTCGTAGACCAGTCTCCTCTCTGTATCTTTTTAGTTCGTATTAAAAAGTAGTACTTAGGGCGTCTATTACGCTGAATGTTTTTCTTTTCTTTTTTACTTTTTTATTTGGGGTTTTCTTGTAAACATTGATGAATGAGTTAGATTAGAAGTTAGATTTAGGTTTTTTTTTTCATGTTGCAGCCCTTATTTTTCACTAGACTGAATAAAAAAAATGAGATGCTACTTGACATGCAAAATTACTGAAGTAGAGTACAATAATATAAAGTGAGTTTATGACATGCTGGATCATATAAATACAGTTTGTGGAGGAAAAACAAAGTTCTTTTTAACTGCAGAATTACCCAAAACGAACAGCATATTATATTAACATTATAGTTGAAATGTTTTGCCACTTGAGCAACTTAATATGTAAATCTAAAATGTAAAAGTAAAAAAAATTGCTTATATTTATTGGGTTTAAACACTAGGAGATTGTATTACCATACGGTGTAAAAAAGAATGCCAGTGCAGAAAATGTTTGGATTTTAAATTGAAATAATGTATAAATGCAGTGTTTGTAGTAAATAGAAAAGGATCAGTTTCAGACTCCAGTGTGAAAGCACAATGAATCGCAATTAATCTTGGCCCAGCAATACTTTTTTTTATGACTTTGTTGGTTATTGTCTAAAGTATACTAGCCTACATCTTACAGATGCACACATAATATAATCAGATATCATTTAATCAGAATAATTGTCATTATTAAGATTTTTCAACAAGTTACAATAAATATGTATGTCCATGTGTGTGAACAAAGTGTAGAGTTATTTAGAAGATGGTGAGAGTTGGATCAAAAGCATTGTTAAGATCTCACCACAGAAATGGATCATATCAACTTTTGGAAACTTTTTTTTTTTTGTAGGAAACCCAAATAGAAGCATGAACAAACTAAATCCATTTACAGATCAGGGTGATCTTGATACTGGGACAATACACTGAATTAAAAAGTCTTTCCTCCAAGAAATATCTTCCAATTAACCTGAAAAAACTGTCAATATAGATAAGCTATTTTAAAAGGGAGGTTTACCAAAAAATGAAAATACTGTTATTAATTACTCTCGTTCATGTTGTTCCAAACCCCTAAGACCTCTGTTCTTCTAAGATATTTTTAATTAAGATTTAATTAAGATATTTAAATGAAGAGCCCTTAAAACCTTAAAAGACAGAAAGGGTACTACCAAGATTAAAGCACAGAAATATAGTAAAGACATTGTTAAAATAACCCATGTGACAAATATGGTTCAACCGTGATTTGATAAAACTACAGGAATACATTTTGTCCACAAAGAAAACCTAAATAATAATTTTGTTTAACAATTCTTCTCCTAGCATCATCTTAACACAGGTTTGGAGAATACAAGGATATAATTCACATTTTTGGGTGAATTGTCTCTTTAAATGAAAGAACGATAGTTAAATGACAACTATGTGAATCTGAAGAAACACTAACTGATTATACACTGTTTTAAATTGGCTTTAACCTGCACCACAAATTGTATTGATATATCATTCTTGTGTTAGTCTTTTAGTCTTTATATACACAGAATATAGCACACTGGGAATGGCAAGATCTTGTACTTATAAGAGCTTAACCTTTTATTGATTATATTTGACCCTTTAAATGTCTTAATGTGATGGTTGGTGGGATTCACGTGCCCTCTAGTGGTGCAATATTGCGCTGGCAATTTTTAGGTTAGGTTGCATACAGACAATAAAATCTTTTACACTGGTGTTTGTGGTTGGTTTAATACAGATATGCTAAACTCACATAATGTGACTGCCATCTGCTCAATAACACTGAGTGAAAAATCTTCTGATGTACCTTTTCAGTCACCCTGATATTTCCAGACAGTTGAACTTTAATGTTATTGTTCGGGGGTAAAGCCACTGTCAACATTCATCTGACATTAGGCACAGTCTATTATTGTCCTTTAATAAACATGTTACTAGGGCTGAAACTTTTGAATAATAATCAGATGTCACATCATTGGACAACGTCACGGTAAAGTTCAGTCTGGTACTGATAACCCTTATCTGCAGGAATGCAGCATAAAATCCAGACTTTAATACACACCCTTAGTAAAGGTGTTTTGATAGCAGTTTGAGAATTCAGTAAACAGCAAAACAAGGTGTGGTGCAGATCAACACAGCACATACCAGGCTGTGTGAGTCAGGAGAACCAGTTAGGGCCACAAGCTGTAGGGACAAAGAATGCGATGCGTTTCGTGTTACAAAACGACAAAAGGTATGTTTTTAGATCCAACTGCAAAGCATTCACATCTGAACCAGTATGCCTACTACTTTGAGACAGCGTGCCACAATGGCCCTGAGCAATGCAAATGTGTCATTGTGTTACGAAGTTGGGGTCGCGACAGCAAACTAGTCTGTTCTACATCCCTATGCTACAAATTTACAGTTGAATGAACTTTACATTTTACTTTACAGCTTACCTGTCAGCCTTTTATAGGACGAAAAGATTTGCCAGCAACAGACAAATTGTGTATTTGACTTGCCTTGTCCGTTTTCAGAATGGAATACGCAATAAAATATAAATTAGAAGAAATTAAAATAATTATCTCTCATAATAAATTATTATCTTGATAATGATTAACCGCTTTATAGGTTTTGGTTGCATTGCTATATGCGCTACATGCATTGGTTTCCTCCATGCGTGTTTTAAACCTCCACATACATGTTTATTGACCGTCTCTATGGAGTCTGTGACTTGTAGAAGAGGGCAGACCTGAGCTGCAATTTCATTGAAAGTCTCTCTAGCGTTTTCCTTGAGCGTGCCAGCTGCCGTTGAAGGAAACGCGGAAGACCAGAACAGTAAAAGGCTGAAGGTGTCACACAACGTGCGTTGTTCATACCCGCTTGTGTCCATATACACGACCACGTGTTTTTATTATATGTACAACTCCTCCTTAACTCCTCCTTCCTCTTATTACAGTTTAAAGATGTTTTACAGCCAGCTTACGGGCTACAGCGATGCAAAAATACTTAAAAAGTGCGATACAAATGAGAACAAACTGTTCCAGCGAACAAAATCCAGTCAGACTTGAACAACATAAAGCAGTAGCACAGCAATAAAAAAAAGCGAAAGCTGTTATATTATGATCAAATGTGTTTTTTCGTGGCAGTGATAATCAAACGTGACCTTTATTGAAATGTTTGCTTTTCATAGTGAGGAGGGGAAAACCGAAATGAAACTTCTTGCTTAACTGGTCAAACTGGTCATCTGTGAATGACTGAGAAGGCAAGGTAACGATGAACCTATAGTACTAGGATGTAAGAGGAATAAGGGCGTACAGAGGAAAAGTTGTTGTTTTACTCTTGGTCTTTTTGTTGTTTTATATTTATTCTGTTATATACCTGGCAAAGGTGAGTCCAGTTATTTTCTAATACTCATTTGAATTACATATTCATGCTTTGGGATGTGCAGTGCTAAAATCTGAACCAACATAGCCTTTTCTATGTTGAGATATTTGCGTACAACGGCGTGCACAGACTTCACTCGGGAAAAGGCGAAATCGCGGGGTTCCGGGAGTCTCGCGCGTTCAGTTCCGCGGGGCACTTTCCTATTAGCGTTTAAGGACAAGTACACGCCACTGATAGTCAATAATTATCAAACGAGTTAACTGTATGCCAAAAATACTAAACAAAATAATAAGCGAGAAACGGTATGTTTTGCATATTAACGTTGTGACCTACTTAGAGAACTACAGTTTGACGAGGCTGGGAGACTAGCTAGACTAGCTAGCCAACAAAGGGCAGCCTTATCAACAATTATGTAAAATAAATATCTAAGGTATGGGAAGGAACTGTGACTAAGACCATTTGTAATAATAATGATCAAATAATATTATTCAATAGGCCTATATATATATATATATATATATATATATATATATATATATATATATATATATATATATATATATATATATTATTAAATGTGTCATGGTTGTGAATTAGCTTTTTAAATGTGCCTTCAAGACTGCAATCTAATTGTTTTCACCTCGTTTTTCTGTTTGTATTGTCGTTTAGGAACCGAACACCCATTTTTATAACATGCAGGCCTACGTCACTTTGGCTGAAAAAAAGAGATTAGTGTAATATAAAAACGGACACAAGAAAAACACTGATAGGAAATTTGAGAATAAAACCCATTAATTGACAAAGCTGATTTTGGACACATATACAATGGAGAGGAAGTCATGCTGGTCCCTAAACCTGTGTTTAATAATATTTCTGATCATGGGCCTGGTTGGATATATACACTTTAAAAAGGAATTGGTGAGCACATTAACAAATGAAGTAGAGTTCTCAGAGGCAGAAGTGAGAGAAAAAGATATGGATATAAAAAATTATGGCTTAGCAGTTGAACACACACAGAAGGAATTTGACGACGTGGACAAGGAAGTCAAGGAACTTCAGGATGAGGTCGGGAAGTTGAACTCTGCTAAGGAGGAAAAGGACAAAGAAGTTAAAGCGTGCACGGATTCAAAGGTGAGTGAAAAATGTACATGACATATGGCATTATGATACAGTATTGTGAAGTATTTTTACATTGTTTGATATGGGCTGTGGAAACCATGGCACTCAGATTTAAAGCAGGTTTAACAAGACCTGCTTGACTGACAGTAACCAGACGAGTATAACCAACATTACTGTCAGCCAATTCAAAAGAACAGGCTACTAGTCAGTCTTGTGTGTATATATATTCAATTATTTTGTTGTTTTCTTTTGGTATCTGCTTTAGTGCACGGGAAATGTAGCATGCTAAGACAAAATGGGGGGTTTTTATGTAACACGTGCTGTAGTTTATTTCTGTTATCATTTCTTAATATCTTTATTGTGTTTTAAAGGCGGCGTTGAGTACCGACATTGCAGCCGTGGAGAAGGAGAAGAGTGAGATTGAGGGTATGTTTATATGTTTACCGTATATAGTTAAACCGAAAATTAAGGCAATTCAATATTTTCACGTTTAGAAACCTACTCATACTGTGTGAATAAATATATACACCTACAGTTCTCCTCATATGTTGACATTTCCCTACCAGAATATGTAAAATGTTTTAACAGATATAATTACTTTTATTTAGTGCTGTATAAGCTATTTCACACAACAAAATCATAACTGACGACTCGTTCAGAAGTTTGCATACCCTTGAATCTTAATGCAGTGTGTTGTTACCTGGATGATTCATAATTGCATTGCCTTCTAGAGCATCAGTACATTTTAAATGAAACTAATATAAATCTTCACTTAGATTGCAAACATAGACCAACAAAGAAAATGGATGCTTATATTCCTTTCTTGATCTTTTGAGGTGAAAAGACAAAATGGGTCGAGGAAATTAATGGTCTTAAACAGAAGATCGAGAACCAAAGTCCAGTCTGTGCTTTTGTGAATATCACCTCAGAAGTCCTACAGAAAGAACCTACCATGAAGTGAGTTTTTGAAGAATTACTTTTTTCTTCCTACAGATGTGAATGCATTCACAATATGAATGCTATTAAATGAATCTTGATCTTAGTTTGAATTCATCTTAAAATCTGCCTTTTCTTTCTTCATTACAGGGATCTTTGCGCTCAAAATGCAGTTGAAGTTAAAGTGTGAAAGAACAACAGCAGCCTGATTTCAAGACAGCGTTTTATAACAGGAATTCTAAATTATTTCTAAAATTAAGCAGATTACATAATTGAAAAAGTTTTTTCTGAAAGGAAAGTCTTGTCTTTTAGACAGGTTAGCACCCATCTGACAGCTTAAAAATGATGGATTTATACTGAACTATATGCATGTAACCTTTCTGATGTAACCTTCCAAATTTTTATTTTATAAAATTATTGATTACCTGCTATAAATTGGTTGATATATTGTTGGTAAACTGTAAACTGCTTTGAATAAAAGCATCTGCTAAATGTGTATGTTAATGTATGGAGAAAACCAAAGACGTTTTACCTTGAATCATTTTTTTTTTGTTAAAAACATTGGATTTGATTAAAGTGTAACATCACAATTGATTTATATAATGAAAAACCAATGCACTAATCAATGAAAATACAAGAAAAAAAAAAGCTGCAATGTAAAGAGCCACATATGTTTTTGTTGAACGTGTGCTTTGGATGAAGGCTGAATCATTTTTCATGCCAAAGGCATATTTTGATATGACTTGAATAAAACGTTTTATTTCAGAGACATTAGTGGCTAAAGAATTGCATTAATAGGCATATAATAGGCACCCATAATAAAATAACAAAAAAAAACAATTCCATATAAACATATTTTCCACAAAATGTTTTTATATGTTGATTTTTGAGACTCTCAAGTGAACAAGCTGTTTCTTTCTAACCACCTGTTTTTTGCTGCCATCTATTGGGCAAGAACTGTATTAAAGTGACTGAATTAAAACAGAATGTTAAAGAGTACGTAGGCATGGAAGAAGGGATATTGTTAGTAATTATGCACTATGCAGGTTAATAACAGTTGTTCTACCTTGAATGGGTCATTCTCACTGAAATCGAGTGAGACAATGAGGTCAATTTGTCTCTCTTTGCACAGCAATGGAAAAAAAAGGTGCATTATTGGCGATCCCAGAATCAGCATACTACCTCTTTTAAGAAATTTGTAGGTAATCTCCAAGAGATTAAGTATTAGATTTTTTGCTCACCTGTCATGTTGTCAAGTTGTTTGTTGTCCCCCAGATCCACAAAGTAACTTTAAGCATTTAACTATGACAGTCCATATCTCCTAATTAAAGAACGAATGCTCTAAAAGTAAGAATCATCAGCATATAAAATAGCCAATAAAGTTGTTCTTTTTGACTCTTCTGAGCACAGGTTAAATTACAGAAACAAATTACAGTATGCATTAGAAATAAAGTGAGTTTTGCATTAAACATTAGGCTCATAAAAAGAAAACACATGTCACATGTCTGACTCCAGCAAGACTGCAGGCTACAGATATATAGTGTGTCATCTTGAACAGTCATCTTTTTCTTCTCTATTCTTCGTTCAGATTTTCTGAAATACATAAGATCATGCTGTGAGTTTCTAGCACACTTCATCTACGGTCTTCACTATGTTGTGAACGTGTGGTATTCCATCCTTTAAAGCAGCCTGGTATTCACTAATGCTCAGCCATGGACACCAGAGTAATAGATGTTGGCGAGATTTTAAATCGCATGTTTTCTTATTTTTTAAAGCCACGGAACTAATCGTTTTTCTATAACAGAACAGAGTAAGTCTCAAACAGAGAAAACACATACAACCTGCTTTTAGGCCATGAACATTGCTGTGCATATTAATAACAGTGCAGATGGGATAAGGATTTTGTGTGCTTTGTTTGGTCCTCAGATCAGAGAAAGTTTGCTCATCTATCTGTAGACAAACTTAAAATCAGTCCAAATATAGTGTATACTGTATATATGATTTTCAAACAGTAAGTTTAAAATGCTATTATTTAGCCTGTACTCCTTACATATTTGAGATGCTAACATTTTCATCTCCCCTTTAGTCCCCTTTAGATGGCGTGGAAAGATGTGACATTATAAAAACAGATATCCATATAAACATTTAGCAGACTATTCCTACCAAGGGCTGCAGTCACATTACTGTGCTTCTAAAACACCATTTAGCGCATCTGTGAACACAATGAATAACATTAAATTATATATCATATATCATAAATTCTTATTAATTACCTATAAAGCCCTGAATGGTTTAACTCCTCAATACTTGAGCGAGCTCTTATCACATTATAGTCCTGCACGTCCACTGCATTCTCAAAACTCTGGCCATTTGATAATACCTAGAATATCAAAATCGACTGCGGGCGGCAGATCCTAGCACCTAAACTCTGGAACAATCTCCCTAACTTTGTTCGGGAAGCAGACACACTCTGCCAGTTTAAATCTAGATTAAAGACACATCTTTTTAACCTAGCCTACACATAGCACACCAACATACTTTTATTATTCAAATCCATTAAAGGATTTTTAGGCTGCATTAATTAGATCAGCTGGAACCGGGAACACTACTCATAAAACTTGTGACATCGTAAAAAGAATGGCATCTACGCTAATATTAGTCTTGTTTTTTTTTTAATCTGTTTCACAGTTTGTATCCAGACTAGATGGTGGATCAGCACCCAGAGATTATCCTCATCAGAGACCAGAACACCTAGAAGTGCTTCGTGGACAGATCACCAGATCCTGATGCACACACACACACACACACACACACACACACACTAAGTCATTTACACTATCTGACACAGTTGCGTTTAAAATTGAACTGGAGGTTAAGTGCTGGGCGTCTGGCTAGAGGAGAACTGGCTCCAACTGAATCTGGTTTCTTCCGAGGTTTTTTTTTTTCTGTATGGATGGGGTTTTGGTTCCTTCCTGCTGTCGCCTCTGGCTTGCTTTGTTGGGGACACTTAACTTCTAGCGATTATCGTCCAATTGATTACAGATAACAAATTGTTCAATCTCGTCATTATACATCCCTATCATTGTATTCTTCTACTTTATACTGTTCAGTGCTTTGATACAACCTGTGTTGTTAAAAGCGCTATATAAATAAAAATGATTGATTGATTGATATATTGCACAGAGATGTATTACCTTTGCTTCCTTGTGAGGAACAAACCAAACAAAATGAATGGTTTGATTCAGTTTCTAAACATTATAATGCCTTTGTGAAAGTTGAACAGTGGTTAACTGAAACTGGGAAACGGTGTAACACAAGTGTTTCAAATGTGCAAAAAATGGAAACACATTTAAGGAGTTGTTGTAATGCTATGGCTGAAGTTCACTATGTGAACGACTTGTATCTCACTACTAATATGCAAGTTATCCTTTCGAAGCCTCCTTACAAACATTGTAACTCAAATCTCAAACACATATTTCTTCTCAGTCTCGTCTCGAATGACCGATTCTTACTGTACCACTGTAGAAAAGCAACCAAGGACAGAAAGAACAGTTTACTAAATGCTTAAACACAACTCAAAATAATTTTTTTTTACGTGAATTATCGCGCATGTCACGTGACAGTGCATTACAGAAAAGTAGTTTAAAATGTCAGTGGTGATCTAATTTATATGCAGGCTATAAATCATTCACTTCGATTTCCTTCAGACGTCTGTAAAAAAATTTAGGTTATGAATATTCAGAAGTATTTAGTTTTGGTTTGTTCTGCATCGTACAGTGGTTGTCAGCACTGCTAAATTATGTTGTTGTTGTTTTTTTTACATCTCAAAACATAAAATCTTCCGAATGCAACATTTTATTGAAAAGATATGCACATGCTTATTTTTCATAAATAAAATTAAAAAAATAAAAACACACATCTTGTTTTGAAGGCACCTACCTTGCTTGCAGCGGTGGAAGTCTGCAAACCAATAAAAGATAATAATTCGATTATCAGTCAGGGCAAAACTTGTTAGTGTGTATCCAAAGTGCAGTTTTTTGAGTTTTTTTCATTAACAGATTTTTTTTGATTGAAAGTCTTAATATTTTGAAAGGTAGCATTAAATGATTCTAAGTTCTAAAACATTCATTACCCCTTTTTAGGTTCTATTCGAAGAACATTTTATTCTGCACAGTGAACACTTGTCTAAAATGTTTACGCTCGTAATAGCTTTGTAGCAAGAGAGTTTAGCGTGAATGTGTGCGCACAACAATTCTGCACAGCAGGTGTGTTTGCATTAGCGGTGCTGTAAAGACTGAGACAAGACAGACAATAAAGGACAATTGAACGAACACAATCTTGTCTTCCCAAACATCTCCGCACACTCGGTTATCTGAAGCTCCTGAGCGAATGAGTTTCTCCACATCTCGCCGCAACAACAATACACATCCAGAAAGATTTCCGCGTTCGCTAATGAATGACAAAAAAATACATTCGGTCAGACGCGCAGAGGTTGCAAGAGTGATCGATGACGTCAAACGCTCTGCAGGCATGTTTGCATGTGTGTGCATGTGTACGGAACACACAGCAGCGTGTTATCTGAGCGCGTGCAGCTAATAGCATGTGTACAGATGCTGTTTAACACACGTGCACAGTCATACAGTGACGTCAGGCCTGATGATTAAACACAGTCCGGGGAGTGACCTCTCCAATACCAAGTCAAATAACATCAGCATCCAAGAAAATAATGTGACCTCTGACCTCTGAAAAGGCAACGTGCAGACATCTTTTTTACAATTATGTAAGCAATGAAAAAGCTATAAAGGACATTTAACTAATACTGAAACAGATCTTATATAGTACAGGTATTCATGGCTAAAGCCTTTTTTTGGCAATTAAGGTAATAAAAATACATAATATAATATAATAACAAGACTTGTACATCAGTACAAATATGCAATGTTGGCAGCTGTCGTTCTAAAATACGTTCTAATATAAAAAATGTCGCTAAAGCCAATTTATGTATTTTAAAATTTTTCTTTTGCCATTTACTGATAATATTAATGATATATTAATATATAGAATATAGTGTTACATAATATATAATAATATAAGTGTTGCCAATGGTAATGGTTGTAGAAATGTGTATAATAATAGAATAGAATAGAATAGAATAGAAAACTTAGTAATTAAGGCAATTTAATTTCACCCGTCTTATCAGCAGTAAAACATTCTGTGTGCACAGAAAGAAAGAAAAGAGCGAAAGAATAGAGTGAGGATAAACATAAATGACAGTGGGGGAGAGGTGAAGATGAGAGGAGAGAGAAGTAGGTATATAAAGCTGCTGTGTGACAGAGCATCAGGCAAAACACATGAACACATTTCCAGACAGAGAACACCAGACTAGGACAGAGGACGGAAACGAGAAAAGAGGGAACCGGGAAGAATCCTGAAAGGTAGATCATGATTTGGCTTTCTTTTTGTATTATATGACGCTAAAAGTGTTGATGTGATTATTAACATTATTAAGAGCACAATATGTGAAATAATAATCAACTTTATTTCTATATCACCTTTAATACGGTCTCTGAAAAAAAAATGCAAAAGTTGTACTTTTTAGGTCCAACGGCAGTAGACACCTTTGTACCTTCTTTACTCCTAGGGGTTCATAACAGTATCATAAAAGTATATATTACTACCATAAGGGTACTCTATTGAAAAAAAGACATCCCTTTTTATTTTCTGACAATATACAAAGTGCTTTATAATAATAATAAAAAAAACCTTAATAACGTTCACCAAATAGCTTATGTGAAAATGAATAAAATACATTTAAATATGAAACCCACTTCATAATGACAACAAAAGATAAAATGAAAGTTATTAGCTTTCTTTTTAATCATATCTGGCTTCCCTGATATCTGTTGGTAATGTGTTCTAAATGCATAGCTAGATATTACATTTTATGCTAAATAACTCAGGAACACAAATAAGATAAATAGTGATAAATAGGAATCGATTTTAAAACAATTCTTTCTCACTTTGTTGTTTTGTAAACATTGCATATGGAATAAACCATAAACTATTTTTATCCACCATGTAACAATAATGTGACATGATATATATATATATATATATATATATATATATATATATATATATATATATATATATATATATATATATATATATATATTTTATTAATGCCCTGTAATGATCCATTTTGTACTACCTTTGCTTAGATTAAAAACACTTTATTTTTAAATCACTCCTAATAGCACACCTGTTGAAGTATCCTATTAGTGAAATCGGCTTATATTGTTTTAAAGTCATCAAAATAATTATATCAGTAGCTCATTCTGATTTACCCTCCATTTTTCTTCCAGACATGCAGACAAACGTGATGAATGTTTTACTAGCTGTGATTTGCGCGACTAGCATGTTCCGGCTCTGTCACGGAGCGTCCAGCAGCGGAGAATGCTACTTCAACTCAAAAGGTAAACCGGACGACGCCACGCGGCACAGGTCGGGCTAAATATGAGTCTTGACTTTAAAGCGTTAATGATCACCGTTTCGCTGCAGCCAGCTGTGAACACAAAGGCCGCGTATTTGACATCGGCGAGGCCTGGGTAAATGACGACTGTTTCCAGTGCGTGTGTTTCGAGCCGTTCGGAGTGGGCTGCTGTGAACAGTGAGTTTCAGAAGCGCACATCGACACGACTCCACGCGCTCAGCGCATGCACGCAGCCAGTGTTGAAGCTCATTGTTCTTTACTGTCCTCTAGCGGGAAGCAGCCAGTCGATTACCCGCCCTGGTGCGAAGCCGTTAGGAAACCAGATTCCTGCACGGTTGCTGTGGTGATGAAGGCCAACCATAAACTTCCCTGTCTGTTTGGGGGGAAGAACCGCCTTTGGAAATCAGAGAACGACCTGCTCTTTTAGACTGCATTACTGCATTCACGCATGCAAAACACTAATTTAAACATACAGCTTGTTCATGAAACGCATAACACACACTGGTCACAAGTTTGGGGTCTTTAAGATGTTTTTAATTAGTCTATTTATTTGAAACAACTGTTATATTTATTCATATTTAAAAGTGTAATTTTGTCCTGTGACGCCATTTTGCTACTTCACTTTTCAGTGTCATGTGAACAATTTAATACATATTTGGTGCTCAAGTAACATCTCATATCGCTGCTTAAAATAGTTGCAGAGGATTTTTAGGATTATTCAATCATAATAATAAAAAAAAAACCTACTGACCCAAACGTTTGAAGAGTGCACACACATTTACACATCTAAAAATTAGCATTTTTGCTTATAATGACTTAAAACTAAAAAGCTGAAACTAGCATTCCCCATGATGAACAAACAGCAATTATGTCCATCACAAAATATTTCCGTCTCTCAATAAATATCAGTGACTGTTTGAGAAAGCGTTTCTTGGCCTTTGTTTCTAAGAACCACAATACAGATAAACGCTGCATAAAATAAAACGACCATGCATGTGCAAGAAAACCAAGAGACCCAGATCCTGGGGTTCAGTGACAGTAAAAATCATGGTCTTTATTTATAAAAAAAAAAAAAAAAAAAAAAACAAAAATTTTTTTGGGTATCGTTACACAAGACACAGACAGTAACAAAGTGATTACACATCATTGTGGGCTTTTTCCAGTTAAAATTATGTATTCACCCCTTTCGATCTTTATACTATTAAGTGTTACATATCGCTCCCATTTACTGTGTTCATAATACATATTTAGATCTGCACGGCTTTTGGACCTTTTGAATCTGGCAGTGCCACTGCTTTGAACTCACTGTAAAAAAAAAATAAAATAAAATTTCAACCTTTCTTCCCTGGGTAGAATATGGCTCCTTAAAGCAAATAAAACTGAGGAACAACAAAACAGGCCACCTGAAGAGACCACGAGTTGGTCTCCTCTGCTCAAAAGATGTCCATCATAAGCCCATAACAGTGCAGGATATCAAATAGTGGTTTGCAAAGTAAAGTTGTGTGTTAAAATGCAGAGGGATTAAACCCCAAAAAAAGAACGCATATATTACTCAAACTCCAACTGGAAGCAAATGCTTTTAATAATAAAAAAACAAAAAGGTCCTCGCGGCATTGTTGTGCATACTGTTACAGACCACATGATGTGGTTTTGGTCCCAAAACCTGTGACGCCGACAAACAGGCAGCAGAAACTTGTGCAGGACGTAGAGTGTAAAGAGGTAAGAGGAGAGCAGTGGATCAGGCTCCAACAAGACCAGCAAAAAACATCTTGTGTCACATGATCATCAGGGGAAAAATGCATCTAAAGCCAAGCTGAGACTGGCTGTTATGGCACAAAATGTTACGTAATCAGCATACAGTAAAATGAAAAATATTTATTGAGACTTTTGGCTGACGTGTGGAAAAAAACTTGCCACAATCGTAAAGCTCTGGTCAAGAACCAAAGCAACAAACCGCTACCCTAAGGTTAGCATATACAATTTGACACTTTAGGAATACCATAGTAGATCATTCCTGAAATCACTTGGGATTTTCTGAGGAGATGAGCAGTGAAGCTTAATAAGTGCTCCTGAAAGATTAAAGTCGGTTTGAAACATCGAGAGGCACCACATTTTTGCTGGTTGGCTTGGTGAGACCGTCCTCCAGCAGGAGAAAAAAAAAGAAGAAAAGAAATGGGAAACAGAAAAACAGAAGAATCAGATGTGCAGAGACAAAGAAACCAAACGAGATGAGGGTGTCAGGAAGGGAAGAAGAGGCTTTATTCCTGCTCCGGGTCTTCCTTAGAAACTATTGAGCTCGCTCAGGGTCTGGTCCAAAGTGGCATGGATCTTGATGTTCTCTTCTTTAGCATCTCTCAGTTTCTCTGCAATGAAAAAAAAAAAAAAAAAAAGTAAATAGCCCGACGGAGAAAGTCAGATTGTAATTTAACACGGTATGTGATTTTCTTTATTATTATTATTATTATTATTATTATTATTATTATTATTAATAATAAAAATAAAAGTTAAGACTTCCTTGGAAAACCTTTCTTAATTATTTTCTAAGCAACCATATTAGGTTGGAAATTCTAGAGCTTTTTAAGACCATAACATAACTGTATATATTCAATGTTGAGCTACCACTACAAATCCCCTGTATTAGCATTATAATTTTCATATCTGTTCAGTTTTAACAAATACTACTTGTGAAATCATTTAGATTTATGGTGACAGAGACTGTAGATAACATTCATCTCAACTATGTTGGTTTTGTATCCCACAGTGTTAAAAATTGCACAACACTGGCATGTCAATTCTTTGCTTTCACCGCAGCACTGTAAACATAACTAAACGATTAACCAATTTTTAGAGACCTCGCAGCTGAACTAGAGGCTTTTAATTTTGCTCTTTGGCATAAGGCCATCTTTTGAGACCTCAGAAAAATATGGACTTGTTTTTCCAGTCACTTGCAACAAGGCCACTGGATAGTTTTTTTTTGAATGGCTAAAACACTCCTTACTTTATTAATTTCACACCTCGGTAAAACAATCACACTGCTGTTGTTTGAATGATCCGAATCACTTCTCTGAAGTGCTGACGGCTGTTCAGCCATTTTGGCAGCCAGCGTCCATTTTAAAATGGAAAAAAAATGGCCTTTTTGGAAAAGGGAGACAGATCTGAATGGCCAGCAAGAATCAATGTTTCTAGCCTAAAGTAAAGTCCAGCTGCCTGCCCCCTACCATCTATAATCTATAACAACCACTATATCTGCATGACTACATCTGCTTTTCTAGCTCCCCCTCTGTTTAAAAAGAGAAAAGTTTTAAAAGAACCACTAGAACTCCAAAAAAATGGTCATTGTTCAACTTCTCTTTATACATTTTTAATACTCCTACTGCAAAATAGTTTAGGGAATAGTTTACCCAAAACCTAAAATTCTGAAATTACTCACTCATGTCGTTCCAAACCTTTGTTCATCTTTGGAACAGAAATTATGATTTCTTTGATGCATTCTGAAAGCCCTCTGATCCTTCATAGACAGCAAGGATCTTTACACAAGATCATTGATAATCTAATGGTTCAACCATGATTTTATGAAGCTACGAGAATGCTTTTTGTGCAAGATGAAAACAAAAATAAAGACTATAGCTCCATTTTGGAGACTATCACATACGTAAACATGTATACAAGACACACTGTTTATGTTTAGATCAAAGAGTATGCTGTTCTGTATCAAGTTACACTGTTTAAATATGATACCAAAGTCTCTTTGAGACATTTCACTCTGTGTCCATGTTTTCTAATAAATTCTACCAAACTGTTCACGAAATTGCATATTTGAAATCACTAATGATATCTGACGCCAAGAGTGAAATAATTGTCATTTCTTTTGCTGAAACAGCGTTATAAAAAGCTCATTTAAGATCAGCCGTCCCAGGTGCACGTCTGTTTTTATAGCAACTGAAACTTCTAATGGCAGATGAGGTGATGTGCCGACTTCACAGATCATTTATCATCAGATTTTATCTAAAAGGCGGGGCTTCTTGTGATTGATCGGCCATTTTAAGCATCGCATTTTCCCCATTCAGAACTATACGAGCGACAAGTCTTGGGTATTCTATGGTCTTTGATGATACTCTTTGAAATGGTGCTACAGGGTGATGTGGAGAAGATGGAATTGTTCAAATTATTTTTGTTATCTGTGCACAAAAAGCTTTATCGTTGCTTGATATACCTATGGTTGAAACACTGACGTCACACCGATTATTCTAATAATGCTACATTTCTGAGCTTTGATCATCTATGAATGGTCACTCATAATCCATCAAAAACTCTCATAATTCATCAAAAATATATTAATTTGTGTTCTATGTTCTTTTTGTGTTAAAGGTCTAATGGGTTTGGAATGACAAGGTGAGTAATTAATGACCTAATTTTTAGCTGAACTATCCCTTTTGAATTAAAACATGTTTGTGTGAAAAGCTGTGCGTCTTAATACATTAAACCCATTGCATGAAGTGTTATAGTAAGCATAATTGATTTAAGAACTTCTTGTTGGCTTATGTTGTGCACTTGCACACAAACTTAATGTTAAAGCTCATAAGTCTCATAAGATTTTTTTCCCAGACCTTCAAATATGTGGCTTTATGCACCAGTGATAATCTTACTCATATCTCAACATAGCGAAGGAGAACTTCATCTTTCAACCACAGGATATTCATGTGCCATCTAAAAATTGGCAAATGCTTGACTGCCCAACACCAGCCCATGGTAATAAAGAGAGACGAGCAGATATTCAAAAGAGAGCAGAGCTTTTTTTCCTCCCTTCAATAAACACGGACACAACAAAGCATGAAAAATACAGCAAAGGTCACAAGAGAGCAAAACCAGTGAACAACACAAGTCTCTAAATACAGTCAGATCCAGATAAGAGGAAGATGTCGGGGTAGATAATGAATATCTAAAGAACAGAAATTCACAGAAAGCAGAAACAGAACAGGGCTTAAATATATAAACTGAAACTATAGACACAGGAGCATGGAAAAACACATGAAAACGGAAGTGTACACAGGAGATCAGAGAAGTAGTAAGCAACAGATATGGACAGTCAGAAAAGACGGAGAAGAATTTCTTGAAGTCACAGTCAGCCGCAGAAAAGTCCAGAAACTCTTTATCTGTAAACAGACACCAACGGTGAACACCTCATGACAATATTTCTACGTTTCAGATTAACGACAGCCACAAACTGAACATGCGAGTGTTAAGAACAAATGTTAATTCTTACGTCAATAAAAGCCAAAGCTCTTTATCTTTCAAAACACCAATTTATGCCTAATTCTTAGTATTGTTAACAAGCATTAAAAAAAAAAAAAATCATCTTTATAAAACAGATCGGTTTAGGTTTACAACAGGAAATCCTACCACAATCCGAAAGGCCAATTTATAGAAAGGCAAGTCATAAAATGGGCCATTCATATTGCTGCATGGTTACAAGGTCGGAACTATTAGCAAATTAGCATATGTCCACCCACATTTGCATATCAACACTATTCAGTATTCAAACACTGAGTTGGTTCATCTTGCGTCTCTTAAGCTGTTAAAAAGGCACAGCAAAATCAGATTGAATAGAGAGAAAATGTCCCCTTTCTCTGTAGTATTATACGAAACCACTTAAAACTGTAAGCATATTAGTACAAGTTAGAACCATATTAAAGTTATTGGCCGTGTTGTGACATTTACGCAAAAGAAACTCGAAACAATGGCTCCTGTAAACTATTAACTCCTTGCAGGCTGAGCTTTATGCTGTATAGTAAAAGTATACTATCTGAGATTAGGAAGCTCAAGGTTAGGTTACCAATTCAGTCACGAGACTCGAAATCTGCCATTGCAGCAGAACTCAGCTGACCTAGCAAAAGCAAACCGTAAGTAGCAGAGCTTCACACACATGCACAAGCCTATATTTACATAGAGGTCATGTCGTTGAGAGCATGATCCAGCTCCTCACTAATGGCCTTATACTTGAGTTTCTGAGCGTAAAGCTCATCTGTTCACACACAGAAAGGAGGAAGAGGAAGAAAGATGACAGACGAGGGAGAGAATATTAAGGGGGAAAAAAAGGCAAATAAAGATTATGAACGTCAAAGCAGACAGGAAGAGGACACCGAGATAATGCTATGAATAGAGTATGACCAAAAAAGAAAAAAAAAAGATCATATGGAATCCTAACAGAAGGAAAGTGTTAAAGAGAACAACAATCATACCTTCCAAATCATCAATGGTTTTCTCCAGTTTGGCCACAGACCTCTCGGCAAACTCAGCACGGGTCTCGGCCTAGCAGAGAAATACATGAGTGATCATACCATGAACAAAAACCTGCGCAAGTAATAAAACAGAAAAGCTACCGAAAACTCAAAGAAACTACATGAAAATACATTTATTAAAACAAAAATATTCAGGTCAACCATTCAGGTCAAAAATTAAGAGAAAATGTAACATGCCACAAATGTTGCAATATAACAAACAATTATAGGGCAGGACTACTAGTTTGTTGGAGACAGCAAATTTTAAAATACATTTGATGTTCTGTTGTTGTTTTTTTATTTGTAATACAAAATAGGTCATGAACTTTTACTCTACCTTTTGAGTAAAATTTAAAAGGCAATACCCATTTTGTGTGTGTGTACGAGAGATATATATATATATATATATATATATATATATATATATATATATATATATATATATATATATATATATATATATATATATATATATATATATATATATATATATATATATATAAACAGCAACTAAGATCACTGAAACTACACTTAGTTTAACCTGGGTCATATAAACCTGGCACTAAACATGAATGGTTGGCTCCTTGATAAAAACATCTGCTAATGGCATAAATGTAAATGTAATGGGAAGTCCTAGTAACTGATTTCTCCATTTCTGATGAAGCATGATTATGGGATTAATGTTTGTTCCCTGCATATGGACATCTGTGCTGGTGCTGATGGAAAGGTTTCAACTGGTTTGACCAGTCACTGAACTGAATAAACTAGCTATCAGGACAAATGTAGTAAATAACTACAGATAATTAGTAACTTTGTCACCCTAATAGAAACCAAACTCTCTCACCTCCTTCAGCTTATCAGTGAGGATCTTGATTTCTTCCTCATACTTGTCTTCCTTCTGGGAATACTGTAAGGAAAAAGAGGAGAATAAGTCAGGGAGGGGTCTTCTAAGAATCTTACAACTCAGCATGCAAACACACACCCACCCTGCGAGTTTGGCACCCTTCAGACAACTGCTTTAATGCAGCTCTCAGGGTGAAAAGTAACACAGCCGCTATGTTTTGACATTGCGAGGCATGTTTTCGAATCTGAATTTCTGTGCAGGCTGGCCGAGTCCTGGCCTGCTGCTGTTGTGCAAGGCTTGTGACACGATGGCTGAGATTGCCGCTGTGTGCTGCCAGAGCTTTAAACAGATCAGGACATGTGTGCAGGAATGCAGCTGCAACATCAACAAAACACCAGGCATGATAGAAAGGGAATCAAAAGCCAGAATTCAAAGTGGAGGGACTCATATGGTGTGTGATTTTTAATACACACACACACTTAATTAAATTTTTTTATGCTAAGGCTGATACATTATAAATGCCTGATACTTCATTTGCATACTAATTAAATAATGAGATCCAGTAAAATATTCCATCTAAAATTCTACTGTACTGTAACAGCATGCAGCAGAATCACATGCAAATGAATGTGTTTCTGTCATAAGTTGATCTCATGCAACACAGCATTCATTAGCGTCACTTCTGCTTTATTAGTCTAAAGGCACTCAAGACCGGTTGCGCTTGATTCTGCAAGAAACCGAAATGGTTACACTTCATTCATTTTATTACGCAACAGTGCTTCAAGTCATCTCCCCTATTGGTTATATGGATATGGAAAATGAGAGGGTGTCTTCACTGTATCCCTTCGGCCAATTACAGCTTTTTGTCGATGGAATGGTTTACCGCTGTAATCTGGTCTGACATATCTGGCCTTTTGCTTCAGATGATATTATACAGCCATACACCAGGCAAAAGGGCATTTGTAAATGAACCAGTTCATGTTATGCTCACATGACCAGTTAGATCACTGGTTTGGTAATTAGAAAGCCTATATTTGATTGCCTAGAAGGCAATTTGCAAGGCACGTTTGTGGGGGTTCCTTTGACAGTTAAAGGCAAAAAAAAAAAAAAAAAAAAAAAAAAAGGATGAACACTGCAACCAGTCAGAGATCGTGCAGAAAGAAACACACACACTCCCTACCTTCTCAGCCTGGGCCTCCAAACTCTTAAGATTGTTGGTGACATTTTTCAGCTCCTCCTCCAGCTCAGCGCATTTGCTATATACAGAGTAGCCATTTTGATTTTGGAGGAAGCAGAAAAGAAAGGGGCACAGGGCAAAGGAAAGACATGAAGACAAGCCAGGAGCAGTGGCAGAGTAATAGAGATGATGTTAAAACACATGAACAGCAGAAGAGAGAGTCTGTGAGAGAAGGTTCATTTAAAAATAATACTGTTGTTTACTTGACCATGTCATTTAAAACAAGTATCACCTTCTTCAGAAAATTCTAAAATATGATATTTTGCAAATAAAACAAATTATTATAAGTATTATTTAAAAAAAAAACACTACTTTTACATTAATTAAAAAAAGTTACTTACACTGCATTAATTTTACAATGAATTTGATTAAATAAAATGACAAATTAATTTAAATGCTGTTCCTCAATGGCATATGTATGATTCAAAGAATATAGTGCACACTGTATAAACAATTTTAGTTTTTCTTTTTCTGAAGCTTACAGCCCACATCATTCACCATCATTATATGAAAAACAGGGAGAGGAAAAAAACAAAAAAAAACGAAGAATCTCATGTGCTCTCTTTCATCTCATTCGATTTTTGTTTACATTATGGCTTTAATGCGTGTTAAAAAGTAATACATTTGTGCTTTCCTATACCAAGTGTGCTTGGTTTTGAACCAAGCACATTGGGTTATCTAGTAACCCTCAGATTATACGCTACTGTGTGGTGGTGCGAACAGATCTGAACTGTCAAGAAGGCAAAAGTAGTGTGATTCTAAAACTGAAAGCTGTCATGAGCTGCTTTGAGCAGTTTGTTTTGGAACATGAACATACGCTTTGGCTTTAGACAGATGAGACGAAAACGTACAGCGACTGAAGCGCGTTACATAAACATGCACATCATGCCACTATCAAGTAAACAACTCATGCGGTTTACGCAAGAATGATATCTGGAAATGGATGGTTAGATGAGTGGGAGGAAGATGGAAAGATGAAGGGATAGAGTGGAAAGTTGAACCAGGAAAAACAGTAGAAGCATAAGATTAAAAACGACCAGTGCTGGAAGGAGGAGTCCTGTTTTTAGGCTCTTTTCTTGTTCCTTGCTAGTTTGCTTGCTCACTTTTCACTCAAGTATTCAAAATTCAGATCCAGATATAAAGCATCATTCTCCCGATTGTCTGTACACCCCACATCTCCAAACACGCAAGTGTCCGACATATAAACACAGAATTTTGCAACTGGCATGTATACCTTCTCCTCTGAGGCCTGAAGAGTCTTCAGTGTCTGGTCAAGAGCTCTCAGCTCCTCCTCCATCTGCTTGACATGGCTGTTAGTTTGAGTGGGGAGGGGAAGGTATGTCAGGTCAAAGGTCACACATGCCCAAACACAAATGAGAAGGGAGGGGGGCATATGAATTTAAGATGGAGTCAAGCCAATGAATTCACTCACTCACACACACACGCGCGCGCACGCACGCACACACACACACACACTCACAAAGGAGGATTATGGTTATGATAGAGCATTCCTATTGTCATGCAAAATGAGGCATTTTCTCACGCTGAGAACACAATGAATTCGAGTTTTAATGGGACTAAATGGACACTTAGAAATAAAAATGAGCTAAAGAGGACAGTATGTGTGGTCTGTACTCCGAATAAGTGTTTGATTGTGTGCATGTATATTTTGAATCTGAAATTAACCTCTCAGCAAGCTCTGCTCTCTCCTCTGTACGCTCCAACTCTCCCTCAACAATCACCAGCTTACGTGCCACCTGTAACACACATCAATACTCCACTGTTTTTTCTCATAGCTATTGAACAATTACTTAAACATTTATAATCAATATTAAGTCTAAATTTGAGGAATATGATGTAGCTAAATAAGCGTTTAAAAGAGGTTTGTTAACTATAAAATCTGAAATTAATTACTATTGGGAATTTAATTAGAAATTTTGAAAATCAAAAAAATTGGAAATCTAATTGAAATATTAACAAACAGTATATAACAACACTGATTAAATTACCTCCTCGTATTTGCGGTCAGCCTCCTCAGCAATGTGCTTAGCCTCCTTGAGTTGGATCTCCTGGAGCTCCATCTTCTCCTCATCCTTCAGAGCCCTGTTCTCAATCACCTTCATCCCTCTATTCCATAGAGAGGGAGCGAATTAAACAGAAGTAGGGCAAGTTGAGGTGGAAAAAAATTAAGATATATCATCACTCTGAATGCATGTGCCTGACTAGGCGGACATACCTCTCGCTCTCATCTGCGGCCTTCTCAGCTTCCTCCAGCTTCTGCAGGGCTGTGGCCAGTCTCTCCTGAGCACGATCCAACTCTTCCTCAACGAGCTGGATACGCCTGTTCAGAGAGGCCACCTCTGCCTCAGCCTACAAAGCAAACACAACAGATTAGTACAGATACACTATTCCACTGATCTTCAAGGGTCACACGGGGAGCGTGAAGGGGTGCGAGATAAGAAACGCTGGTGGGGAAACACCGATAATCTGGACAAGACGACTTGGCGACAAACGTCAAAAAGAGAAACTGGAACAAATGAGACAATGGAAAAATTTTGTGGTGGAATCATCTGGGAGCTTCTGCTTAAGCGGAGAGGCACCACTATGTTTGCAATGGGCAATTATTTTGCGATGAGTGAGTGTACACAGTGACTAAAATTGTTTTAGCAAGGCGGCACTATTAACAACACTGACTAAGGATGGGGATTATTAATATAATTGTTCCAAACAAAACTTCAACATGTTGCACTCTTTGATTTATGGACATGAATGATGCCTCCAAACGTGCTGCTTACTGAGGAAAGGTGTTCTATGACTTTCTAATGTTCAACCAGTGGATGGAGGGGGAAAAAAAGGGCATAAATCCCCCAGCCATAAAGGAAACTGATATCCGTGGATCACAATATTGTAGAGGTGTAGTAGTGGGCTTTTTTGACTCCGATAGCAAGCATTCATTCACCACACCATTGCACCTTCCTAGCCACACCCTAGCAACAAGACACTACACCCTAGCAACCTTATAACAACCAAAAACATCATGGGAATAGGCTCGAGTTTAAGTGCATGAAGGCCTATTGGGGCCACAGCCTTATCTAGTTAATATGTACCTAAACTCTTTTGAACAATGTCAGATTCTTTCATTTATTTCAAGAAGAGTTTAATATCATGTCAGAGGCTACGAATCCTGAGGTAATTTTTGTATAGGAAGCAACTGTGCATTTCATTCATCACTACGGATTAATAAGCACTTCTACAAATTTATTGAATAAAAGGATCATTTTAAGAATAATACTAAAGATCTGCATGGCCGACTGCAAGACCACTAACAAGTTTTACTCGGTGGGCCTGAGGCGCAAAACCAGGTTAAACAGCGCTCAGCCCGCGCCTCGTCAGCTGAGAAACGGCGCTCGTGCACGGCTTCCGGATATGACGACACCGCTAACAAACACTGGAGTTTCGCTCCTAATAAGGACCGAGGAATCTAAAGTCTGTGGGGTGAGTTCATCTCACGCAATGCCAATGAGACGGAAGGCATGGTTGAGTGATAAGCGTCTTCGAGCGAAATAAAACGTAAAATAAATCCCAGCCAGACGAGTGTCTAATTCAATTAGAGCTCGCAAAAGTCGCCAAAGGTTAAAACGAGCTACTAACAGCCCAAGTGACACGCGTGAACAACTCAAAGTGCCGAGATGAGCACCTGATGACCCAGATGTTAACGCGCTCGAATGATAACGTACAGATAACGCGAAAAGCACCATTTTATCACATTATTACACAAACGAACGATTCTTAACAGGAACGACCAAGAAACTAACGATTCAGCAGAGAGCGTTTTGTTACTTCCTTTAGGCCTCACCCGCAAAAAAATCCAGCAAACAATGTGAGACTAAGGATGAGCTAAAACCCATTTGAGGTTAGCACATCCAAGCACGCAAAGTGACATGTCATCGCACGATTTTTACATCTACACACGCCAATACATCTCGCTCTGGGTTTTGCATTTCTCTTACGAACTACAAACGCGTGTACAAACGAAAATCTTCAGCGAGACGAGTCAGTATGCGCATTAGCTTTTGCGATATCCATCTAACCGGCCCATATTTTCTTAGACTAGGTGGTACAACAAGCGCATCGTAGTCGCAGACCACCCCAAACGCATGCTTATTGCTTATTAGATATCGAAATAAGTTCAAAACGCGCAATTCTTCGCACAGGGCGTTGAACCTGGGCGTGAGAGTAAAAACGCACGACCCCCGCACAAATGCGTGCGATACAACGTAGCGAAATTAGACGATTTGACCCGAATAAAGGCATCGCGGTGGATACATCGATACACTTACCTGCTCCCTGGCACGCTTCTCTTCTTCGACCTGTCTCTGCAAAATCTCGGCTCTTTCTTCTGCCTCATCTGCCTGCTGTTGTAAAACTTTGATCTTTCTCTTCACCGCATCGATGCTGTTGGATCCGGCCATTTTTAACGTGTTACTTTAGGAGTAGTGTAGTCGAATGAATCGGATTCCTCCCGAGCAGCGTAGTGGACCGAGCCGCGAAGAAGACAACGACAGAAAGAGAGAGGAGAAGAAAAAAAAGTCCAAGGCACCAACGCCCCGCCAACAAGTCAAACGCAGAGCGAGTGGAAGTAACGTGAGGATCAGATGCTTCACGCGCTTGTCTCTTTGATTGGACCGACGCCTTCTTGAATTTTACTAGATACAAATAATAGTGTTCGTAAAAAGAGGAAAAAACCAGGAACGAGATGTATTATCTCGGCCAGGAGGTTATGAAAGTTGAATTTAGCGCGAGCGAGGACGCGTTGAACGCTTTGATGTTAAGGCAAGCATTCGGTTTCTTATTCGAATTAATGAATGAGTTTTAATGTCACGAAGTCTTTCTGCCCTCCCCTTGCTTTCTCTTCACCCAATTTGTTCAGTTGCCTGAACTCTTCCCTTTTTTTCGTCTCACTTCCGGATACCCCACCCAGTCCCCAACGGTTTAAGGACCGAGAAATGTGTTGTCGGCTGATTCTGGATCAGCGGCGGCGCAGAGGCACGTCCCAGCGGAAAGGGTTCACGGTTGATCTCCGGTCAGCGGGGTTTTTTTTTTTTGTTGCGCGGTCTGCGTAATTCTTACGGAAGAGCCGCCCTTGTTTTACACGTGTCCTGGCCAGGTAGATGACGTACAGCAAATAAATCATTGGCATTCCAGACCACTCCTTAAAATCCAGGAATGTGCTCGTAGATCAGTGGGAAACCTTTCAGTGTTCCGGTCATTGGGATCTTAGGAATTTTTAAAAGGTTTTCGAGTTCATTCTATTTATTTAATAGTAAATGATTATCTTAAATTCTTGTATTCTGGAATAAAAGTCTAGATTTGCCCTGGCCGTTCTTGTTCGTTGTAGCTCGGTTTTTCTCGGTAGGGGGCGGGCCTGCTGGGGGGACAGTTTTAAATGGTTTAAAATAAGCTTTTTCACTTTTAAAAAGTAATAATGTTTGGTTATGAAGCGACTTATTTGATACAAATTGTTTGTAGCAGCTTTACGGTATTAAAAAGGGAAGTAACAGAATGATGCCAAAATCAAATATAATACAAATCTAAATTCTGCTGTAAAAGCAGCCCTAAAAGACAATAATGTAAGACAATATTACTCAGCTTGAGTCAGTTCAGTGGCAGTTCGTTTTAGTTCAGTACCAGTTGATCTGAATCAGCTGTAAAGCAACTAGACAATAGCGGCATCATTGAACTCGGTTCTCGTGTGTCATCTGTGATGCTTCAGAATCAGCATCCTCTGAATTATGTCTGGCATATTCAGGCTGCAATTGAGAACAAGGAGTGTTACAGATCCTTCACTAGTCATTACGTTTATTGTTGGAGTCGCGGTAAGTTCCTGTGCTCTTGAGCAAACAAACCCTGATTCAGAAAAACGACAAAACCCCAGTCATATATTTTCAAGAGTCAATACGTCTGACAGAAGTGATAACACAAGTGTGGACATTGATAAACAGAAACTTGACTTATATTGTTAACTAATACTCAGACCGAAATTACCATTTTAATTCTAGTAGCAATAATAATAACAACAATAATAATCTCTTTTGCTACATCGATGATTACTCATAATATCAGTTATTATAAACACTTCAATCGTATATTTTATTATTGTGTTATGTTTTTACTGTTTTAGTCTAATGATAATTGACTTTTTGCGTCAAAGCAGTGAAGATGAATCAATTATCAAAATTTCTTTTTGCGTATAGGTATATAAGGAAAATTTGCCAATACTGGGAGTAAACATATTAGTAGATTTTTAGTATATGTCTCCGTCATAATTATTATAATTATTATCTATGCTGAACTGTGTTAAGTTGTATTATAGCTATCTATGAAACAGAGAGATTTGAACAACGTGTAACTGTATCTTTCTGTTAATTCAAGTAGTCTGACTTTGTGATTTCGATTGAAGAGTATTGAAAGATTGCACTAAAGAATTTATCCAGAGGATTACATGAGGTCATAAACAAGAATCCAGTGAACAAGCTGAAGTCACAGGCCCGGGCAAAACCGAACAAGACTGTAGTAACGCTGCATGTCCGTCTGTGCAGTCTTTCTGTTATCTGTACGCTGTGTCCTGAACACTGTTTAAAGTACGCCCAAGGCAATGATTTTATAAGTTGGTTTTGTAATTCTTACTTCAAAGACATTTAATATTGACGGACCCTGACGGTTTAGCTTCTGATCAATGTTAAAGGAATGCTGACTGATCCTCAATCTTTCTGCTGTAGTAAATCACCGCAAAATCATGTTGCATCATCATTTCCTGTTGCACCCTTCCTGCCTCCCTACACTGAAACATGTTCCAGGCTCCATAATTTGGAACGAGCCCTTTTTTATTTTACGTTGCCACCATCTCTCACCAGATGATGGCGCCAGATTATTTAGATTGACACAAAATGAAGCCCCACTCATATGATCAAATACTATTAATATATATATAATACACACACACACACACACACACACATATATATATATATATATATATATATATATATATATATATATATATATATATATATATATATATATATATTTGGGGAGAGAATGTTTAAAAGTTTGGGGAAAGGAGATTTTTGAAGTATTGAAAGAGTCTCTTATGCTCAACAATGCTGAATTTATCTGATTAAATATATTGCAATTCAAAATATCTGTTTTCTACTTTGAATATGTTTTAAGGTAATTTATTTTGCATAGTTACTTTTCTTATTAATGCTAAAAACAGTTACACAATCAAGTAAGTTTTTATAAAGCGTGTGTTTTTTTTTTTCATTTATTTTTGTGGTTGTTTGGTTGTTTAAGATTTAATCTGCTGTGACAAGGACTGAGATGAAAGACGTATAAGTGTGTCAGAACTGAGCGTTTTAACTCTTACTGAGAGCAGAGGTCATTTGTTTTTGTCTTAGTTTGGGCTGACGGAAAAACTGAGACGTCTCTAATGGCCTGTTAAGACTACAGGTTATAGGTGACGAGGCTCGAGGATTGACATTCTGACCTCAAGACGCACTCACAAAGACGCACCTTAACCCCGACCATAAACACATGCTCACTTACATCAACGCGGTAAGACCCACTCATCCTTCCGCAGCAGCTGTACACATATTTACTTAAGCATTTGGAAAGCCCAAGGAACTGTGGCGACGTTCTGTTGGACGTATGCATAGATTTCTGCACAAAGGTTGTATCTATCCTCAACCTCTCACTTTTTCGTTATGACTGCTCTGGACACTGCCAGGCTGCTTGCTCAGAGCTCTATTTAAAGGATCCACCCCCAGTTTCAAACCGGATCACTGTGTCTGGTCGGCCTGTCTGTCACGCTGCATGATGATGAGTGACTAATTGGACTCCAAATTACCACTAAATCCAACTGGGTTTATTGCAAAACTCATTTTAACTGTGTGGGGTAGCGCGGCAAGTGGTAGCTTGGTGGTACACTTTTGACTCAAGGTTGGGATGAAAATAGATTTCAAAGCGACAGCTGTAATAGAGGCAACCCACACTCGCCCTCTGTTTGGAGCTACTGTTCTCATGCTGCGTGTGTGATTAGGGGTTGCCAGATTCAGAACAATAAATCCTCCTCATATGACAACATTATATTACTGAGGGTCTCCCTATGGTAGCTACTGACGTGAAATCATTTTCTGCTCTCTCTCTCTCTCTCTCTCTCTCTCTCTCTCTCTCTCTCTCTCTCTCTCTCTGTAAGAACAAACCACTAAAGCTAGTATTCAGCTGGCTTGGATGGTCAACGAACTGGTTAAAAAAGGTCAAAACCTCTCTACAACCAGCCAACAGAGCAACTTAGACAGTTCCATGTACTTTTTTTCATTCTGTAGATAAAACAATTCAATATCTCTTCCCCTCTCTCTCTTTTACACACAGCCTTCAAAGCCTGTGGTATTCAGTCCATCTTCTGAAGGCCGAATTTTATGACAACAGGTGTGCCTGCTATATCTGGAGCCTAGAACAAAGGGACGACAGGCAACAGATAGACATACATGGTGTAACAGAGTTGAGCGTGATGCCGCAGCCTTAGTTTAGCAGTCAAAGAGGGAGTCAAGTTACACGATGGTTGCAAGAAAGTTAAAACAATGAATTGCCATTTTCTTTAAGATGCATATGCATGAAATCATTTGCAAATAGGCTACTTCATGTCGATTAAAGCTAGTATTTTTCATAAACACCCCAGAAGAATAATACAAAAAATGCAAGACTCAAAAAGCTTTAAACCTCTAAGATATGTTCATGCTTGCTCTTTCTTGAGCGTTCTTTCTTTGCTCATTTTGTTCCTTTCACAAACACTGATTTACAGCCCTTGCTGCTAAATCAGGTGTCTCAAGGTAGTAATTTTCTCACTGAGGCCTGCAGACAAGAGTACGCAGAATGTCGCCCACACGTTTTATCACCTCATGTGTAAGTTATGGATAAGTTGGGAACCATCCTAAAATAAAGTGAAAATACCGGGACTAAATGACATTCAGTTAACAGTTCTCCAAAGTTAATTTGTCTATCAGTGTGAACGAAATATCCTACCACAAAACAGCATTTTAAATATTTAAAATATTTCTAGCTACTGAATTTCCAGCGCAAAATAAAGTGTGGCGATTTCCAAACAAGTGACAAGTGACCCGTTCTTTAAGTGTAGCTGATTCCCGATCGAATGACTCTAATGAGCCGGTTCTTTTTAGTGAATCAACAACGTGTAGCGCTTCCAGTGTTGTCCGATTCTCGAACGAATGATTCCTACGAGCCGGTTCTTTTTAGTGACTCGACAAAATGCGGCTCTGTAAGTGTAGTAGGCCTACGGTTTTCAAAGAAATTACTCTTAGAGCTGATTGTTTTTAGTGAATCGACACCAATGCAGAGCAGCGTGGTCTGATTCTGTACAAATCATTTCTTTCTGAATTGTGTTTGAATTTTTGCAGATAGCACTTTGTTCCCAGTGGGTTGACTATTTTTAGCGAATCGAACACATGCAGGTACATACACACAACGTGAAACAAAATTGCTAGCTATATGACATTGTGTTTTTTGCCAGAAGTTAATAAAATAAAATCTGTCTTTTGTTTAGTTTTTGTTTATGTGGCGTTTAGGCCAGTGTTTGCACTGTATATATGCTGCCTCTAAAAAAATTGTGACGGTATGAAAGCAGTTATGTGTAGAAGTTAGTCTGGCTAACTGACATCGCAGTCAAAAAAGGGGGTAGCGATAGTTTCAGCTGTGGAGGAGTGAATGGAGAGAATGAGAGGAATGGAGGGGAGGGACCAACAAGAATCCCAGGATGAAGTTTAAAGTGTTGCCTTTGTCTTTTGTGTGCGACGCGGTGCTCTGTGATTGTCAATCACTCACATCTGCAGCTTTCTTCTCAGATATCTCCAGTTTCTCCTGGGCGTCCTTCAGGGCCTCTGAGTATTTATCCAACTCATCTTCAGTTCCCTTCAGTTTCTTCTGCATCTGAATCAGCTCATCCTCATGCTGGGAGAAAGAAAGAAAGGAAATACGAGAGTGGAGGAGACAGAAAGAGAGGGGGAGAGAAATATTATCGCTATGAAATCATCCACTGTAATACATATTCACACATACCCTCATGCCCTCATCACTTCTGCCTGAAGCTGGCACGAAGCAACACTTTCCAGTGTCTTTTTGCCCACCTTCCTGAGGTGATGAGCTCAGATATGGAGCTCACCAAAGCTACAACTTGTCTAAATGTGAATATAAATACGCTCACAGGCAACCCAAGACTTTCACACATCCTCAGGCCTTTCCTCTACTCCCTTCTCCACCTCTTGCTAAGACTCTGTTTATCCACCCTGCGTTCTTTCAGTGGCAGATCACAACCTTGCAACTGCTACTTAGCGCTGGGATCAGTATTTAAGACTTCACATATCAAGCCTCGGTGGTGGGCACTTGTTTTACTAGAAGGGTTTTAAAACAGTTGACAGAATTGGCCGGATGATTCCTTATATATTTGCCTTATATTCTTAAACGGACAGTTCTTGCATTATTTTCTCCCCTCATGTATGACTTTCGTTCTGTAGACTGTAGGTAGCCAAATGTTTTTGACTGAACGAAAATCAATACTTAGGAAATCAATATTCGTAGTATTTTACGTTGTTATCTACAGAAGAACAAAAGTCATGCAGGTTTGCGAGTAAATAATTTTTGGGTGAAACTGTAAAGTGATCTTTGTCTCATATTTAGATCGGTTTCGGTCCAGAATGGAAAAAGTGGTCCTGTGGTGCATTAGCAGTCAAACCACATCTTTAATTATTGAACATTTGGTCCCCCAAATGGAAAAACTCTTAACATCAGCACTGAAATGAAGCATCTCCAGCTTGTGCTATTTAGTCAATACAAGTTTTCTCAACCTTTGACCTTTCCACCTCCACCTCACCTGTTTGCTTCTCTCCTCTGCTGCTTTCCTGTCGGTCTCTGCTTGCTCGGCCTGGTCCAGAGCGTTCTCCTTATCCAGCTTGAGCATCATCATCTTCTTCTTGATGGCCTCCATCTTGGTGTCGGTGAGTGGGGCTCACGGTACAAGAAACAGAAAGTGGCAGTGCAGTAGATGAGGGCTAGTGGTTTAGGAACGGGAGCTGGTCGAGCGAGGAACGAGACAGAGAAAGAGAGAGAGAGGGAGTAAAGTGGAGAGAGACCAAACTCAGCCAGGGATAGTGGGAGGGCATTTATATCTGGGGGCATCAGGCCCCGCCCAGTTTCTAATAAACTCCACCCACCTGTACACTCATTATAGCTTACCTAATACAGTCATAAGTCCTGTATGGGTCTAAAGCGGCGAAGATGTATTGATGTAATATTGGTTCTCAGGACCTTATCATTATTAAAATTCATTAAACTATATCATAAACAGCATAATAAAATTGTCAGCAACTATAAACTCAATCCAGACAGCTTTTACTTGCATATTTAGTTTTTTTTTTTCTTGTATATCCATTGTTTTCATCATTCTCTTCTGATAGATGATTCTATTCTGAAAGAATGACCTGGAAGATATGACACAACAAAGACGAGAATGGACGCCAGTGGACAGAGCTAGGGTTCAGCTATTATAAGACAAAGCCCCTGTGTTTGTGACAGGCACAGGTGTGTGTGTGTGTGTGTGTGTGTGTGTGTACATTACATTCTCGCATCCCCAGCTGCACTGTTCCCTTTATGGCTCGTCAGTCGCCACAATGATCGCTTAACAGCTTTTTTTTCCTAATGTGAGACACCGTTCTATCATTAACTTGCCTGACCACGTATAACAAGGCTTTGGGGAAACACACTTGATGTGGTAAGATTGCCTTTGGAACGCAACAATCCAAACACGCCGCCATCTAGATGATTTATCTCTTTATGTCTATATTTAAGCATAGAGCAAATGGCTTATTTCATTAAAAGTAAGTATAAGGGTTTTTAATAAACTGTAAAGCATCATTTTGAATTTTTCTTAACATCATTTTGATTTTGTTTTTCACTTTTTTTTAATACAATTTCTTTCACACGATTGTACATCATTCTGTTTGTGATTATACACACAGTTCTGTCAAAATTCTTCACATTTTCTCATTTATCCATCAGTGTTCTATACTATACGTATGATATATGAATTTGAATATGAAAACACATTTTTCTAATAGCGAATGTGTGTCTTTAACTGTAAGTTCCACTGAGCTCTGCTGATGTAAAGGGACAATGATGGTGTCAGGTTCTGGACTATTTTCAATCAGGAGAGAGATGTGTGTGTGTGTGTGTGTAAGGTTGCAACTTATTGTTTAAGAACAGATAAAACTGAGTTGTATTAAGAATTACTTTGTGTATTCAGAAAGAAATAAGTTATATTGTGTACCATGCACAAATGTAAAGTGTAAATAAGTCTCTCTCCCTTTCTCTCTTCTTCTCTTTATATTAACAATCTATGATAAATAATGCACCACACAATTCCTCCGGTATGTTGTGATTAAAGGCGATTGTTGCACAGCATATAGCTAGTCAGCGTATCACTTTTTAAAGTGCTCTGATTTCTTCTGTAATTTTATTCATTCTTTTAACACATTCTTTTAGTTTAGGACAGTGAAGTGATGGATGAGGTGTGTGTGTGTGTGTGCGCGTTCGTCTGAATGCCAGCTATGCTGCCTGTGCCACCAAGCTAATAATACTTGTCTCTTGGCTGACATTGTTTCGTGGATTAGCTGCTAGACAGGACGGATACGTAAATGCACATAAGAATTTAAATGTACAGAAAACAAAAATCTGGAAATGACAAAGACAGCTTTGGAACACTTCATTCTGATCGAGTAAAGGTCAATTAACGATTCACGTAAACGCATAGATATGAAGGTTTCGTATAAACACACTTTCATGGCAAATCATAATTTATAACTTTATATTTATAACTCATATTCATGTGATTTTATTTGCTTTTGGCTCATTGGTGGTTAGTTTTAAGGGTGGACCTTTAGGACTAGCTTTTCAAAATAATCTAATTTAATAAATCAATTCCTACAATATATATAAATTTGCCACCAATAATCACAACTTAAAATTGTCAGACTGTAGTGAGAATGACTTTTGAGGAACTTGGTTGAATAAGAGACAATCCCTGAAAAATGAAATTCTGTCGTGTTTAACTTGCTCTCAAGTTATGTCAAACCTGTAGTTTTTTAATGTTAAATATAAAGGAATACATTTTCAAGAATATTGGAAACCGAACAGTTTCTGGGAAACATTGACTTACATAGTATGAAGTATGAAAAATACTACGGAAGTCAATGGCTTCAAGCAATTAGCAATTGGTTAAAGATTTCTTCATCTGTGATTTATAGATATTTGGAGCAACATGAGGTTGAGTAAATTATGACAATTTTCATTTTTCCCACCTTCAACTTTGATTTACCTGCACACACACACGAAAGAGAACGAACCAATCCCGGTCATGTTGTATATCAACGGTTTTAATTCTTCGACGGTATTTTATATCCACTTTAGTATATCTGAAACACCGTTTGAACACTTCAACAATGTTTCTGTCGTTATTTTCCATACAAACATTTTGATGTGTGACTTCGTAAATCCTATGCTTCTTATAGTTGCTTCAAAACATGAAGAACATCATCCTACGATATATTCTAAGACATTGCTTCCTGAAATGATGAACTGACTAAAGTAAAAGCATAATATATCTCAGCAATATTCAGCCAAGCAAATTTTGGCACACAGTCAAGTAACTGCAAAAAAAACATTCTGAAACAAAATTTGGAACATAAGCAAAACTGTAGTAAGACACATCAAAAGTTGTCGGTGTTACTGGCAGATTTTGGCGATCTGATTTATTTTAGTCAATAAATCTTCTATTTACAAAAAAAAATTCCCCGTTAACACACACTGTGGGCCGAGGAACTGTTTATAATATCATAATACTCAATCATAATAACCTTCCTGGGTTTATTAAGTTCTTTGCTATAGGTGTAAATATATTTCTATATATTGCTATAAACGGCAATATAATTCCTTCATAAAAAATCACTTAAGTTTCTGAAAATATTTTTTTCCTGCTATGTAGCCAGTAGTTTTGGTCCCAGTATATTATGTCGGTGTATTTCAAGTTATGGCTTCTTTCTAACTGCTTCAACGAGTTCAAAAGACAATTTAACTTTCCATTAAAAACAAAAGAAAATAAATAAATTTAAAATAAAGAGCAAGAAAGATTTTTTTTTACAATGACCTCTCACAGACATTTATCACTTAAAAAAAAAAAAAACTTAACAAAACAGAAGCTCTATTCTGGTTTTGCGTGCTCCAGCATGTGTAGAATTGGTACGAAGCATTATAATGAATTTTTCCACATACAGTACATCACTTTGAATGGTTTCTGCTGGTACCCTTGAGCTGGATCATTATGATTTGATCGATCTTAAGATCCTTCAAGAATGCTTACTCTTAAAGGATCCTTTCATGCCGCTATCAAGTGCAAAGTCCCATTATTTTCCTGTCTCCATCTCCATCATGACGCTTTGGCATATCCTTATTGGTCCGTGGATGTCAAAAGCCATATGATTGGATTTCAAGGAGAAGACATGTCGAATATTAACATGTCATAAACGGCCACACAGAAGCTGTAAGCGAAATTACTGGATACAACTAAATACTGTATGTATATAATGAAATGAATATTCATAAACTACGTGAGACGTCCCCGTTCAGGGGAAGACCTGCTCATGGAGTCTATAGTCTGTTCCTTCAGACAACAGGCCAGTCTTGGGTTGAGATTGAAGAAAACATTAGCAGTGTGAGGCGTCACGATCCCGAGGGTCTGTAGCAGATTCACTCTCTTCAGGAATGTCCTGCAGATCTGCAGAAGATCAAGAGGAAAATACAATTCAGTCAAAGAACTGGGAAAAATCCAGCTGTATTCCGACATCGAGGCAGGTTTGAGCTTTCTGCTTTGGATTTCTACCAAACGATCTTTGCTTCCGTAAATGTGTTCAAAATCAACAAAAGTGAACATCCAAGGTAAAATCGGGCAGTTAGCCTGTAACCTTTAGGAACTGCAACCTCTTAACATGATTTAAATCACGTCAGATCCTCAGTGAAAATATGCAAAAGCTAGGTAGTTAATATTTATATAGATTAAAAATAACACAAAATAGAAAAGAAAAAGAAAAGAATTAAGAAATAAAAATGTATATAAAGGTTTAGGGTTAGTAATATATAGATATAGTTTATTCTAATAAATGGAGTTGCTGCTGAAACATTTCTCATTATTCATCCTGAAAACTGATGCCGCTAAATATTTTACTGAAAACTGATCACTATTTCAGGATTCTTTAACGAACAGACAATTAACAAAAAAGAATTTGATATCAAAATCATAATGTAAATATTTTTACTATCACAATTTAGTGCATCCTTAATGAGTAAAAGTTTCAGTTGCTGTACAAAAAAACGATACTGTTTGAGAAACCCTTTCACTGAAAGACTGAAATGATCTTAGGATTTTAAAAGTCAAGCCTTCCGTATGTTTAAGTGAATGACACACTAAAGCTCTGAGTGAGTTTACTGAGACGCTCAACCCACAGTTTATTGCCATATCCACCTATAACACACATGCCTACAAATAACAGACTAAATTGAAAGAACTCTACATTTATGTGTAAGGAGGTTCTCCTGTCTGACAGAGTTTAGTGTGTGTTTGACAGTTTGTGTACCTTGTGTGTGTGTGTGTGTGGGTGAGTGTGGAAGGTTTAATGTGATAAATTCCATGTGTATGTGTGTTCTTCACATTGGTTGCATAATAGTGTGTAGGCTGCTGTTAGTGTTACAAAGGGCCAAAGTTTACAGCGTTCTAGGTGAAGCACATCTACGCAGACTGTCTGATAAATATGTAATCGTTTCATGTAAAAAAAGGAACAATATCAGAGCAACAAACTCCCTGGCAAACAGTAATCTCTTGTATCTTTTCTTCCCCTCATATAATAATTTCAATTTACAGATTTATTCGATATGTAGCAATATAATATTTTTTATTATTATATTTACACTCTGTTGTTATAATAAATCATATATGTGTGTGTATATATATATATATATATATATATATATATATATATATATATATATATATATTAGTACAGTATTTGAAATACATTTCTATCTATCTATCTATCTATCTATCTGTTTGTATAAGTGTAAGTGCTGTCAGTTAATCACATTCAAAATATTTTTTGTTCACATATGTATACTGTTTTTAAGTATGTATATATAAACACACACAGTATATATTTTGAAAATATTTCTGTGTACACTTATATATTTATATGATATTTTACATTATATATATAAATATATTTAATATATAAACATAACATTTTTCTTAAATATACATACATATATATATATATATATATATATATATATATATATATATATATATATATATATATATATAATTTGTGTGCATGTATAAAATTGTCTAAAATTATATGAAATATGTATATTCATATAATTATATATATATTAATATTAGATATTTTTACTTATGAATACATACATATTATATTTGTTTATACTCATTTATTTGTGTTATACATTATAACTTTTTTAGATCAATAATAAATAAAGATTTTTTTAAATATTTACATCTGTGTATATGTATTCATATCTAATGTCATTCGGTGTCATTCTACAGACCTCTGGGACTCTCTGAACGGGCAGACACCCTCGAATCCACCTCGTCGTCATCATCGTCATCAGATATCACATCCACTTCAACATCACTGCATTCCTGCAAGCCGTCTGATTGGTCCATTGATTCCTGGCTAGCCAATGGCGTGTCAGTATTAGGGTCGGTATCGCTCTCTCTGCGATTTGATGGGGCCTTTAAAGCGGAAAATAAGAAGCGAATGAGATTGCAGCACTTTCATACTTTAGCATGCGTCACGTGACATTATTTGCTTCTGAATGCAAAACTGAATCAACATTCCAAAAGTCCTGACAGAAGTCACCTGTGAACCTGCACTTCTGGCTCCATCCCCTAGAGCGGCGCTATTGGTCTTGAGATCCCTGAGCTGTTTCTCCAGCTGGGCTCTGGCTCTCTCGCTGTCCCTGAGTTTGCCCTCGGCTCCCCGGAGGCGTCCCAGCTCCTCCTGCAGCAGACTGTGCTGCCGTTGAAGCAGGGCCAGCTCTCCCAGAGAGCCAACGTCACTCGCTCCATCCCGAGACAGGGAGCGCACCGTACGAGCCCCCGCGGTGACCGGCGAGACGGAGTTCTCTCGTAAGCAGAGCTCTAAGATGGAGTCCTGTCGTATCACCACACCCTAGGAGAGCATGAGGTTTTGCTTTCACTGACAATTCGTTTTGTGTCCCGTTTGTATGTCAGTGCTTAGAAGAACATCTGATAAATGCGTTAATGTGCAATGCACAGATACCTGGAGAGCGTGCAACTGAATACTGAGATTCACCAGTCTCTGTGACACCTCCTTAAAGACAAAGACAATCAGATACATATTAATAAAAATAACAATAATATAAATATATACAATAGTTCAAATAAGCATGAAAATTAGGGTGTCCCTGTAATACTTATAGGAGGCATTTTTTTAATTAAAAGTAAATTAAAAGCAATTTCCGTATTCTAAGCTTTAATCACAAGCTATTGTGTAAGTGTGCTTTGTTTTTATTAATTTGCCAGTCACTCCAGTTTAAAGTTTAAATAATGAGTTATCATCAGGACACTTCCCTACACAGCACACATTAAGCCTAAATGTCAGTACCTCACTTGGTGTCTTGTCCTCCATTTGATTCCCATTACCATCCTGTAGAGAAGTGGAAATGTTTCGCATTATTCGCACAATCAAAATTCTGAACCAGCAAACATATTCAAAAAGCTTTCATTCGTCAGCACACGTTGAAAAGCACTGTCTTGCAATGTGTCGATGAAAAGAGAGATGAGGCAGAGCTTTCAAGCACCAGTGGTGAGTCGTGATGGAGAGTTTTTGGTAGATTCAGGTTGCTATGGAAACCTGCGAGTTTCAGATGGGCTCGGAAAAAATGACTAATTTTTTTTTTCAGCATTACATAAAAACTCAGCAATAGCACTGAACCATCTTACTATGTGCATAATTATTACATTTTACAAAGCAGGCAATGCTGGATGTTAGAGAAGCGTGATAAGCAACTCACTAACGTAGATATATAAGCCTGTTTTCTTACAAAAACAAAGTTAGTTTCGTGTACCTGAGCAGCTTGGTTCTCTTGAGAGCCATTGACTAATGCCTCTTGTCCATCTAGAAGAATGGAGGAAACACAATGGTCAGATAAAAATGCATTTAGCCAATCAGACACGCTAAAAGCACACTGATTTATATACTGCGTGTTGTGCATTTGACACCTACTGATTACTAGCGCTCCAGTGTGGTTGTGATGGCCGTTGGAACTGCAGGGCAGAGGAACCTCGAAATTGGATCCTAATAACAGCTCTGTCAATCTGTCCACTGCAGAGAGTGAGAAAAAGTACATCATGACATCTTACAAGATAATATTGAAGATCTGAGAATGAGCTCAGAAGATTTAGCTCAGAAGATTTAGCTAAAATGGTTTGTGAACTTTCTAAAATATATTTTTTTGTTTAAATACAAAGAGACAGAGACCTACAGGCAACAAAGATGCATTTTATTGTTGTTATTTATTCGTGTTCATATTTTATTTAATTATTTTGAATACATTTAATATTATTCTATACAATTTAAAAAGAAACTAATCTGTGAACTTTCCAAAATAGTGATTAAAAAAACTATATTCTATTAATAGTCTATTATTTATTTAGATGCCATGAAGGTTTTATTTGAATATCTGAACATGAAACAAGTGGTTGTGCGATTTGAAAAAAATAAATGAATAATAAAATATAATACAGAAATCGCCTTGTCGCCACACATGTAAGCCGTATTGGACTCTAACCTTCTTTTCTGTGGCCATGCACTGCTTACTCATAATGAGAATACTTAAACCTATTAACATGGGCGGTGAAATAAATACACACTAGAGGGTGAAACCAGCCTCATACAGGTGGAACGCCCTTCTTTAGCCCTGATTGTCTGACTTACCCTCAGTTATGGCCTGTGTGAGCAGCTGTTCCCCGCGAGGCGCCTGAGGAGACTCGGCTCTGAACAGGTTTCTGGAGCAGGACGGCAGCATGACCTCATAACCTCCCATGACCTCCGCCAAGTCAGAGAACAGAGTGACCCGCTCCTGAAGCAGCTCTAACACCTCCCTGTCCTTCTGCTGGATATCAGCTGAAACACAGAGCAGGAGGAACAAAGTGTTTGTTTGAATAAAACACCAACGTCAGCTTCTTTACACTCCAGATAGTGGCTTTGTTCCTCCTTCAAGTTCTGCGTAAAAGATGTCAAAACGCACAAAAATCTGTATATGTCAAGACTTGTTTTTTTACGAGCTAGCTCATTTGTTTCGAGAAACTGTCTTGTGATAGGTAACCAACTGATCTGACAGATGGGTGAGCTTTCCGAAATGCTTCTTTCAACGCTTATCCCACTGTAGTGATTCATCTTTGGAAATTTTTTTTGAATGAAAACGCGTTTGTCGCAGTATCGTGAGCATGAATGTGTGTGCGTTAGCGTTTAAAGCAAACCTTTGAGTCTTCGCAGAAGTGCCTTGTCCTCTGTTTCTATAAGAGGGAATTCTTCTCTTGATGGACAGCTGTGTGACAAAACAATGAAGGTAAATAAGAACGACCATTAGAAATGGTAGTTTAGTGACTTTTAGTAGATGCCCATTAATTCCGCAGTCATCTACACACTAGCGTCCCCGCATTTAACAAATAAACTAATTAAAAACGTACAGTCTTTCTCTTCCGGGAAAATGTACCAAAAATACTAGTCATTCTATACAGTTTACTAATGCCTGTACTTTCTTTGCTAATTAATTTTTTTCCCGAAACAAGTGGTTGGAATTTATTCATTTTGAAAGCGTCACTGTATACTAGGGGGTTTTAAATCTGAAGTCCGGGGACTCCCAGGAGACTTTAGCAAAAAAAAAAAAAAAAAAAAGCTGACTAAAACATGATTAAAAAAATAACATAAATATAAATATTTATTAATAACTAATAATATTGTTTAATGATAATATAAATCGGATTAATAGAACATCATTATTCTTTTTAATATTATGAATATTAATATAAAAATAAAATAACATTTAATAATAACATAAAGTAATTATAAATATTAATAATAAGACTAGTGCTTACTAATAAAAACATTATTACTGAATTTAACATTACTGCCTCTGTAATATCACTCCTTTTTTAGTTTAAATGGTATCTTTTCTATATATTTTTGGGAAGGAGTCCCTTGAAAGCTGTCAAATTGTTTTTTGCTGAGCTGTAACGTAAACAAAAGGCTATTGGCAAGTCAAGCATTCCACAGAACTGACATATTCCTTCGAAATGTCCTGATTCAAAAGAAAATACAAAGGAACAATACAGAAAAGTGCTTTCATGGGATTTTCCATTCAACTCCAAAAACGGAGATGCCTGAAAAGTCCACCGGCAGCTTTGAGTATTTTGTGGACTGATGTATTTGCGTGCATGCACCTGCTGATGGTTTGCTGTATGAGCCGTATCCAAGTGTTTCTGTCGTCTTTAGACGCAGCGTACAGCTCGTACATCTCAGGTGGGCTGGACTCGCTGCTGATCAGGAACAAGCCTCGCTCCTGATTGGCTATGTCTCGGACCAAGAGACTCTGCAGTGACACCACAGCAGATTTATCCTGCAGAGAGAATGAGAAGAAATGAGATAAGTGTTGTACAGATTTCTGCTCCCCTCAGTTGGAGGTATCACAAGACGACTTACCAAACTGGCAAAGATGAACCGTTGATCTTTCTCTTGCAAGAATACTAGAATATCAGTCATCAGCATAACCTGAACATCTAGAACATGAAAAAAAAAACATTCAAACAACCACAGCATATTACTTGTCAGTTAATATAATAGCATGTGTGTCTCTCTTCCTCTCGCACAGACACGCATCACATAACACTTCCTCATAAACAGCCGGTCTCCACTACCTTTGAGGCGAGAGCTGGGCGTTTTCCAGAGCAGTGTGCCTTCGTGTATCAGCTGCCTGCGCAGCAGTTCGGCCGGTCTGAACAGGGCACCAGAGCGGAGTTTGGCCTCGGCCCGTGGGTCGACCCTGGATCGGATCTCCTGCAGTCGCTGTGTCCTTTCAAGCTCCAACACCTGCTGGTCCACCGAAAAAAGCAGCTCCCGTATACAGGACAACACCTGACACAGACCTGCAGCTTCATCTGGATTGTCTGCATTGGTACATACAACAGTCAGTCTAAAGTCCATTACCAGGTGCAGTTTATGGCACATATGTATATAATACATATTTCTTATTATATAGATATATAGATAGATAGATCATATCTTTAAATACAGTCAATATTAACACTGGCAACATCTATATGTTTATGTCTGTATATGTAACATGTATATGTCTATATACCTTTGGTGTTGTCATAGATACGTTGCAACAGGACGGGGTATTTTGTGATGCGCTGAGTGACCAATAGGATGCACTCCTGGAACCCATGACGGCGCAGTAGAGGACCCCGACTCACCCTCTGAGAGGGACAAAGACAAGGATAAACAGACTGGTAATGGAGTCTGGCTCTGTGTGCTCTATTTCTACACACACAGTCTAAAAATGTGTCCAAAATCTACAGCAGCTGTCATGCCTGGTCAGCCAGATTTGTGTATGAATGCACCTGCTCAGGAAACTGATTTTAGACCGATATCGTAACATCACATCTAATGGACTAGAAGTAATTTATGCGAGCTTAAAGCTAACCAAGCAAATAGTTAATGACTAAGATATATATTTCTATGTCGAATTCTGGAAATCTTTAACAAGGTTTTGGAAAAATACTTTATTTTAGAGTGTCCTTGTTACATTTTACATCTACTTACTAATATAATAACAATAAATGATGCATAATTGCATGCAAGTAACCCTAAACCAAACCATAATCATACAGTAAGTACATGTTGTTAATTAATATTGTGTTAAAGTGAACATACATTTTTATACTGCACAGTATAATATTGTAATGTCTAAATTCACTTGTAGTTTTTAATAACAAATTTACATTTATTTTATAAATTAGATGACATACAATATTGTACACAAACTTCATTTTAGCCAGTATTTTTTGTTTTAAAATATTTAGATACTGCCAAGAAAAAGCCTTTGCATTCCAATATGGCAAGAAAATAAATTAATATATTATTATGTATATTAATATACTATTGTATTATTATAATATTATACTATTATTTAATAGCATCAGACAAAATAGTTTTTAGTAAAATTTAAGAAATATATAAATAATGTAGCAATATACAATTTAGTATATATTTTATTTTTGGTCAGAATTTTGTTTTTCAATGAAAATAGCCTTTTATGCTATTTTTGATAGGAAGTTATTTATATCAGGCACGGACAAGTTTTGGACGTATGTTTGCTGCTGGTGTATCCCTAAATTATAACAATTTAAAAAAGCCAAAATTTTGACAAGAAAGTGCACACACGACCCTCCACCTTCCACACCCCTGTTCTGATTTAACTTAGCACATTCAATACGTGTTTTGCTTAGGTAAGGATAATGGTGACATGTCACTGTTTTTGTTATCATAACAGTCACATACTAAGCTGTTACAGCTAAAATAATGCCCACGAGCCAAACACAATCATGATACCTGGAAATCTGATGATTCACACTTCTATGAGAGTTTGCAGGCATTTAAACCATTAATGCACCCGCCCACCATCATTCATCACTCAGTACCACTCTGTCCTCCCACTAGCAACACACGAGACAACACCTGACCCGGTTATGCAAACACAAAATGCACCCGGATGGCAAACACCCTCGTAGGCCTCTCTTGTTCTTACCCGTATAAAGAGCTGCAGTCTCTTGTCTCTGGCCAGCAGCTCTTTGTAGAGTTTGACGGCCTTCATATGACGACTGCAGAACTCAGAATACGCCTTCAGCATCTCGTCAGCGCACTGACCTGAGAACTGACGTACACACAAAAGACAGTGCACTCTGAACATTTTGCTCCTTGAAACCTGAAAGCTTTCAGCCTCCCACTCCTATACTCTCGGAGAGAATGACGTTTCAATTTCCATTTGTCACTTTTTCTTTCTTTTTGACTTTTCAGCACCATCATGACACTGTGCTTTTCTCATTTAAAACCAAGTAGTTGAAATGAAATACGCTTCGCTTTTAAACACTTTTAAAACAGACCCATTCCAAATTGTTGCGCTTGCTTCATGACAAACCGTTTATTTTTTTACATTAATGCATTTAATTGACGTCTGTAATTTCTATGGCACATTTCAAACTGGTAATTAAAACAGACGCGTTCATCTAAAATCACTAAAGGCAGGCCAAATGTAACCAAATGCATTTATTCCCTGTTTCACCCACTTAAACTAACAATCGCACTCCTACCTGTTGTATTAGCAAATCGCTGATCTGAGTGATGGTGAAATTGTTTGCGCTGTCAGGTTGCAGGCTTTGAGCGCGCCGTGCGAGGAGCTGCGTGAGGAAGTGTGTGTGAAGCGTCAACAGACGCTCCAGGCAGGGGAACAGCGCATGCACGACCCCCGGCTCCAGCTGCACCTCCTCCAGCATGCCCCGTCTAAACACACCGTCCATGATCCGCAGCGTCCGAACGTGATGGAGCTCTGTCTGGATCAGCTCTGAAACAACATCGGGGAGGTTGTTAAGACGAAAAATACAACATTTAATGGACCTTTGTCGGACGTAGCTTAAACGAATGTCCTTTTTTTTTAGGGTAGATAACATATTAAATTTAATGTGAAGGAAAACGTAGTAGGGCATAGAAGTACAGTTCATTCCATCTGTTGTACTACCATCTGTGTACTTGATGTCGATTGTTCAGCCAACAAAACATTGTGCATGCTCATTTCTTTCATTTTTATATTTAGATAATCTTTTCAGTCATCTTAAACTCCCTTAAAGGTCTTTTTTTTAAATAATACTTTAATATCATTATTAAATGTGATCTTAAGCAAATCTCAACATTATATTTAACTTATAGCATGTTGTTTTGTGCTTCATTTTTTTCAACAAATTAGTAAAGAATTTTAATACAGGCCATTTAAAGCATACTTGAGCAGACCTATATCTCAACGCCTCGTTTTCATTCTTAAAAAAATAAATACAGTGTCTGGACTGGAATTAACGTTTACATGAGAGCAGTAAGATAGCATCTTTATCAGGTTTCAGAGTGAAAGGCCCATTTAAAGTCATAAACATGCTTTGATTCTGGATCTGCGTTTTTTTCTAACCATAGATGACGTCCTGTCTCTTGATAACATCTTTACGGTGGGTCTGCAAGTAGGTGGAATCTACAGCCATGCTCCAGGAATCTGCTTCAAATTCCCGGCCCTCGAACTCTAGATCATCCAGCAGAGAGGTGAAGTAGCCCTCTCCTAAAAGCAAGAGAAAGAATAACATTAGCCATTTCTGTATTATAACTTCAGTTTAAAGGCAAACAGGTTGATCAGATGTAAAATTTGGGAACTGAACAGCAGCCAACCACGTCTATAAAAAAATGCAGCTCTAATTTTCCTAAAAATATAGGAAATATATATATTTTTTATTCTTTATAAGACACGTTACCATTAAAAAATTTGTTCAAAGTTTACCAAGGCTGCATTTATTTGGATAAAAATGCAGTAAAATTCTATTTTAATATAAAAAACATCTTCAGTGTCACATTAACCTTTTGGAAGATATTATAATACACATATTTGATAACATTTCTTCTTATTATTAATGTTGGAAACAGTCGCACTGCTTACCCTCATCATTGAGTGACTCCATAGACATGGTTCTGCTCCTGAAGTTGAGTGAGTCTGTGGACTGAGACAAGATCCTGCGCAGCCCCAGAGGAGAGTCATCATTCAGAGTCCTACTTGCACATGCACACACACACACACACACACACACACACGGACCATGTGCATGCATACAAACAGATGTATACATATGCATGCAATCACATGCAAAAGACAAAAAAAGCAAGACAAAAAAAACAACAAAATGAGAGGCAGGCATCATAATCACCACACAAAAAAAAATTCACATATAACAAATTTAAAATAAAAATATATTAAATGAATAAAATAAAGTGAACATAATGACTAATGTATAACATTCAAACAAAACTGCTTACATTAAACTAAAAAAGCCACAAACACACACACACAAAATGAGAAAGATAGAAAAAATATATATATACATAAATACACACTGCATATATTTTTCACAATTAATGTAATTTAAATAGCATTTTTACAGTATTTATAACTAGGGACTTGTTCGTTTAGTGATTTGTCAGTATACCTCACAGGTTAGAGCACATCTGTCATTTCAGTCACTCACCCTGCAATGTTATTGGTGGAGACGCTCTTGGAAAGTAAGAGGGAAGACCTCCCGCGACGGGACCCAAGTAGTGACTGCCGCAGACTATCTGATGGGTAGATGGCAGAGCTCGGCCTTTCCTTTAAATGGGCTTCAGAGGGGCAGAACAAACAGAGTTTATATTTATGTTTATACCTGGTAGTACTCAATTAATCTAGTCACAGGAGACACATTACCTGAAAAATGTTACTAACCGGATGTAAACAATGCACTTGTTTCCATCACATCCTCACCTTTATTCCTCAGTGTCACGTTTTGATAAGCTGAATTGTTCCTCATCAGTGCCATTTTCTGTTGCTATTGCGACACATACAGACAGATTAAATTCAGGGCATATTTACATTAAATCCTTTTCATGAGAAAACTCATCCAATTTAGATGCAATTCTTCTGCATCATATCATGAATCAAAAGCAGTGTCTAGATGTCTATGGTCCGAGTAAGCAATGTTGTGCGTAATAATATCCCACCTTTTGTTTCATTTTCACACAGTTTGGTAGTGTGTCCCTGCAGCGGTTGTGGATAGTGACGTTACAGGCTGAAAAAAAGAGTAGGCAGGAAAACCAGCGTTATTTCATCTTCATCAGCCAGTACAATCACATGTACATAAAAACTTAACACTGTGATCTTTCCTTGGTCACATAAATTTGATTTCTATTTGGTCTAAATTAGCCATTAGCTGGTTGACCTACTAATAATACTGACTATGCCAGACTGATAAGTAGCTGGTTTATTGTTAGTCTAAGATGATCTATCAGTTTAAACCAGCTAGAAACCAACCACAGAGTTTTCAAACAAAGCTAGCGGCTTACAATGGTTTATCCAGCAAGGAAATACAAAAAACAAATCCTCTAATCCACACTCTAACCTCCTCTTCAATATTACAGCAAATAATCAAAGAAATCTCAGATGTAACATACCCAGTCTTTGCCTCTCTTTCTCTCCCTCTTGACCCCTGTCCATGTCTGTGTTAAAATGCTTGTTCTAGACTGAACATTTTCTCTGGTTACAGCATATTGCTTTTGTCTCCGAACCCCTATTGTTTCAGAATGGCTTTGCTTCCTGTTATGAGGGTGGCTGGGAAGGAAGCGGGATGGGGTCTCCGGCGGGGTTTCCCTGGCCCGAATGCCCCCCAACACACACCTACATGAGTCAAAATAATCACCCAAGGAGCAGCAGAGCACCTTAGAGATGAAGCTCTGAAGAGGAACGTTTAATTTATAAAAGTAGACATAAATTGCAGTAGAAATGTCCATTTTAAGTTGGTTTTAAAAATAACTGATTGCTAATGGGGTGTGTTGGCAAGGCTTAACACAGGCACGATCGAGAATTAAGAAGCAGCTCTTAGTTTGCTCTTTATTAAATCTCATTGCACTGAAGGAGAATAAAAACTAGTTTATTTTGCTGAATAAAAGCATCAACTTCATTATAGCTTTATTGAACAATAGTCTATATGTTAGTGTGTGTGTTTTATATTTACAGACACACACTTCGGCTGACAGAACATTTCTATCATGAAATCCATGCCCTTTAACCTTCCCTGCTGTAGCCTTATGCACACAGATGTCTTGTGCAGTTGTGACTCACTTTAGCAGAGTTTTGTTTTTAAGAGGGCGTATCGAGCTAAAAATATATTAAAACACACTGCAACTCCTGTGCTACGTTCCATTCCGCTGCGCTTCGTCCAGCTGTTTTTGATCGCGATAACATTTCTGACGTAAACGCCCCTAACATGTGCATCTGATCGAGGTGAAACCAGCCCTTTATATAGTGCTTCCTTAAAACGATTACTCTGCAAGTCATTCAGGCAACCTGCGTAGTTTTCACATCCATATTTCCTTCACATTTTTCATCTACGAAACATTACATAAAACAGCATCTTTAAGCATGTACATTTATCTAACTCGCTTCAAGATCTAGTGTAAATCTGATCCCACTCGAAGGTGTTCGATTCCAATGGCCTTTGCTCTCTCTCTTGCTGTGTACAAAGGAACAAACTACATGTTCCAACACCCACACAAGCTCTCATTGCAATCAATACCCAGACCAGAGCAGCCGAGCACGGAGCAGCTTATCAGTGAGCGGCTCCTGCTGTCTGGTCTTGAAATCTTATCACGATGACAAAATAAGGAAGAAACCAAAACAATAGTAAAACAGAGAACAAGAAATGAGAGATGAGCTCAACAAAACAGGAAAGGGTGTGAGCGTGCACTAGAGTTGTTCGGGTTTAATGCATGTTAAATTGTTAAAATTAAAAAGCGTTTCATTGGACAGTATACGACATGATGCATTTTAAAATGAGACTAGTGTGATAATTCACTAATGCCCCTGTCTGTGCAAAGTTTGATTTAGTACTTCAACTCTTCCTTGACAAGAAAGGGGAAAAGGAGAAAATGTAAACACTGGAAGTATATGACAAATAACCATAAGTTCATCCACCTTGAATTGAAACTCAAAAATGAACACAAATAAAATATAATTTGCATGCTTTTTTATATGTAGGCACATATGTGTGTGTGGGTGGGTGTGTGTGTGTGTGAAAACGCCTGCCATGAAGAAACTATCCAGACCTCTAACTTCAAGATGTGCACGAACATGTGTGTGTGTGTGTGTTATCTTGGCATGCTGTGGTAAACCCGCCACTAAAAATATTCCACATACTCTCCACCACGTAATAAGTCTCAAGACAGCAGTTCAGTGCTGCAACACATAGGTGAATTGTGAGAGAGGGAATGGGCAGACAGGTGTGGCTTGTAAGTAATAAAGAGGCTTATGTTCGTCTCAGGCTTGAAGTCCTGGAGACAATCATGGAAAGAAAGCGGGGGACTTGGGATGGGGGAAGAAAGCCGGAAAAATCATCGGAAGGAGTGAGGTAAGTGGCTGTTTTTATAGCCTCTGCGTTGTGATTGGCAGGATCGCAAACAAGCTCCTCCTAAGGCTTCGTCAGGAGCATTTATTCTCACTATTTCCATCAACAGAGGATGTAAGCATACATTAATCAAGAACGGTAATGCTATTATAGTTAGTGTCCCATCACAATAACTACCGCTCATACTTATCACTAGGGGTGTGTTCAGATCCATAACCGTAAGCATTAAACATCAGCACAAAGCTAAATATGTATTCATAAGATAGTCATAAATGAATGATGCCTCCAATGCCTATATATTCTATAGAAACGTTCTCATCGTTTTTTGTTTATGTTTAAGGCCAATCCAGCTTCTCTATTCCCAGTATATTATGGGTTTATATATATGTTTTAATCCCCAAAACTGTAATGCCGACAGTGTGAGATCACGAGTGTGTTGTAAAAGCTGTTCAGACTGTGGTCGCCTTGCAAAACATCTTACCTGAATCAGACATAGTACTACATAGGGAAGTGGCCAAAATCAGAATCGAAGGCTACATTCACACTTCAGGCAAATGAGGTTTTTATTTGTTCATGTGTGACTGCGACCAGTTTTTGTCATGACTGTGAACACTGCAAAACATGTAGAATCTGATCTTTCTAATTTCGATTTGTGCCACTTCCACATGTGGTGCTAAATCCGATACAGGTGAGCTGTTTGCAATGCGACCGTAGTCTGAACGGTCATGTCAGAATTCATGCAACATTTACGGGAGATAATTTAAAGATTTTACATGCCTTAGTTATCAAGGCACTTGGGAAAGGTAATCAGTGGAAGCGTGATGTGCCAAAACTAATAAGTATTACACTGACAACATTATATACAAGCAAAACATGAGGGCTCATGTCATAAAAGTTTAAAAACTCTTTCCTATTGTCTGCACATAAGACTGGCTTCTGCAGCAGGACACACTGAAAATGTATAATAGCTTAATGTCTTCTGTGTTTACTTCTGTATGACAGCACACGGCATATGTGTTGCCAAATCCACAGTTTTCCTGTGGAATTGGGATACTTTCTCTACTGTTGCCGTGGATTGTTTTTCAACTTTGTGGATTGATGTGACCCCACTAAAGCAATATTTATCCCCCTGAACATGATTGGATTAGTTTTGGATTAGTTTTGAGAAGCAATTGGGTGGATTTTGTTGTGAAAACCCGGAAGACCCGTCTGCATCGTCTTTTGCCCATTCACACTTTAAATCTGATATCGGCCACATTTAAAATAACAATGTGAACAGATGAGGGAAAAAAACTAAAATATCCTATAGACAAGGGGGCAGGTAATGTCGGTTCTGGCACTCCAGGAAGAAAGTTGCCTACCTCTGCTTTAGACTCAGGAATCAGCTTTTTAGACCAGCAGGCCTTTCAACACCTTAGCAACCGAATAAGAGCATGCAAAAAGATGCAAGTACATAGCCACATGCTAAAGCTGCCCAGAACACCTCAGTAAAACACATGGCAACAAACATCCACAACATCCTATCATCACTGATGGAGCAAACACCAGCTTGTTTGAAAATAAAAATGCAGTATTATTCATGCGAGACCAGTAGTTGGCGATGTCACTGCATGCACGTTATTATACGCATGTGTATAACAATATCAACAATATCACAAATTAATGTTTACAGAGATGATAATAGTACTATTTTCAAAATCCAGTACTTTGTTTTTATTTAGTTATTTATGGGCGTTTTATTTAGTTATTTATTTAATAGGACAGTTGCGTAATAACAGGAAGTGAAGTGGGAGAGAGAGGGGGTGGGATCAGGAAAGGTCCACGAGCCAGGAATCAAACTCGGGACGCCCGTAGTGCAATGCCGCTATGCGTCAGCACGCTGCCCACAAGGATATATTGGCACCAACCCAAAATCTTGCGCTTTGAAACCGTTATCAAAACCTTGTGCTTTCAGACCCCAAAAATGCTATTGTCGTGTGAACGAATGTATAAAACGTTTTCCATATTTGGTTGAAAATGGTGCTGTGTAAATGCCCCCCAGACTGGCAAAAGCCTAGCAACTGCTAAATCGCAATTATTTGCTTAAACTTGGCGGACAGGATTACCGGTGCACTTTGTGAATTCTGAGTGTGATGTATATGTGTGTGTGACTCACTCGGGCAGCTGAGGGCCTCCTTAGCTGTGATGCTCTTGTTGCAGGCCGAGCAGAGCGTGGTTCCAGACACGGTGAGAGAGTTGAAGAGGTGGCCATTACTGTAGCGCGCCTCTCGCTCTCTGGCTTCTCTCTCCCGCTCCCTCATGCGCTCCTTCTCTTTATTCTAATCGAAACACAAAAACAGAATAAATCATATCCGGCATCATTATATACGTTTATATTTAAAACATCCCGACAGAGTAGAATTAGTATATTATCGGTGTACGAAAAAAACCCAACAATCAAACAAACGTCGAGCTGGTCAAAGAACAATCGACACTCACACAAACGGACAATGATGACACTATTGCAGCTCGGTTTCTATTGTGTAACCGATTCATCTGCCGAACTGGTACAGGCTGAGTTCAGGGAAACAACCGACAACCGAAAAGAGAACTTGCGACACCGTTTCGGAAGAACACATACTTACAACAATGGCCATATTGAATGTCTAGAAAGCCTGTTTTCACTGGTAAAAGATTTCATCATGAAAACATACAGCACAGTCATGCCTGTGAACTGGGTAATCTTTGCTTATCAGCCTTTGAGGGAAAGACAAATGAACCCTATCAGCCACTATAAAAAGTCACATGAGCAAACAATGGCTCTCATTTCTGAGATTTACTTCATCTATTTGTGTGTCTTTGCTGGGTACATGCTTAGTTTGCTTCTTTTTTCTGTTCTCTCTTTCACTCTCTGAGAGTTTTTTTTTTTCAACCAATCTGCTAATTGGCCAATTGATGTGCATTGGCATTTAATGGAGGCAGGTGTTAGAATAATACTTTTTATTTTTACAGTTTATTTTTATTTTAGTTTTGGTAATGCCACTACTACTTAAACTTATTTGAGTTTAAAAGTTGTCAAAAGAGTTACCAAAGCAACAGTTTTAAATTCCAGCTCATTTATCCAACTAACATTTATATTTTATATCAGCTTGTTTTCCATTTTCGAAAATAGTTTCTAACAGTCGTAATAGTTTCTGTATTAGTTTTAACCCTGCCATTTTTGCTCACTGGTACAGCATAGAAAAGATTATTTTTAGCGAACCAGCTCAGCTGTGTTATATTTTGAAATGGCAACTAGCAAAACATCCTCCATAGTGTAATGAAATATTCCCCATTTATATGTTCTGCTGCCTTTGACGCTCACATGCCGACAGGATATTTGCTAGAGTTTACTTTAAGACCGTGTCTGTTTTTGTGGTGCCATCGCCAATCCCCACTGTCGTGAAATAATTGTCCAGTGGCTCCAAAGTAATTATATGGCATTTACAGCTCAAAAACACATCTTTAAATTAGGCAAATTTAATAAGTTCAGGCATTAATTTAGTTCAATTACCAGTGCAACTCTATAAACTCAGTTTAACCCATCAAATGTGTACTTCTGCAATGTTCTTGATCATAAGCATTAGTACTGAAGCTTTACTCAGCACAGGCTGACCGTCTTCCTCTTTTACGTACGTTTTATTACGGGTTAATTTGCTAAAATAAAGGAAAGAGAAAGCTAAACGTGTGGACGAGTGATTCTAAAAATGAATTTGAAATGTCAGCTGAATTCTGATGAAAAATTGTCTCATTTTTTCCCATCTCTGAAGACACCGGACCCTGTTTTGCGATCGCTTATTCTGAAAATTGGCTTCTCTGTTGACATGCAAAGCAGGAAATAATGAGAGAGCACTTCCTCTTTCTAATCTGCACGATGCATGAGTAAAGGTTGCCATAGGAACACGGACATGTGTTGGAAGTAAGCAAGAGAAAATGTATTAAAAACCGGTTAGTGTGTTAAGTGTGTGTGTCTATAGCGGTCCACAACCTGCAGGATATTGCTATCAAATTACAAAATCTAAAATGACCTAGTCTGCTCAAAACCAGCCCCTCCAGAATGTTTCTGCATTGTTTGCTGTGTGTATATGCGATCATCTCTGAAGATTTGGGAAGTCGCAATAGTTCATGCTAAATCTGAGAACAACCCATGTGGTTTAGCGACACTATGACTCTGTGGAAGTCTGCGTTTATAAAAATAATGTCAGGCTACTGAAATTTATTCGAGCGTGCGAAACGAAAACAACCTCCGTGGTCGTAGTTCACTTGCAAGTTGACATTGAATCAAACTTTCTGTGCAAAAGCACGAGCGCTATGTGCCCTGAGCACATTGTTGTCTGAGTTCAACGAGCTTGTCTAAAGTTTGGTGTCATCTCCCGTCAAGGAAATGGGCTGAGACTGGCAGGACTTAACGTCGGTGCTCTAGTTCGAATAGTCCCAGCTCCAGATTTAGTTCAGCCTGCTGTGGCCCGATGGCCTGGATACAGCCGGCCTATGGGGAACCATGACTTGATTAGTTGACACTGACATTCTTCGCAAACATTTTTACACAAAAGCAAACTACAATACAGGACAGTAGCAGTCGACTGATGTGGATTGTTGACGGAAATACTCGGGACACTGTGGCTAACTGTCACAGAGAGTGTAAGTTTTTGTTTAATTAGAGAGAAACGGTGTACATTTTTGTATTTTTAGAATTTTGTGAATTGCTTTTAATACCGGGTTCCATGTGACAACTTACCCCGCATAGTGTGGCAACTGCTCTTGGGTTGCTGATGGGACTGGATTTCGCAAATAACACCAAAGGGTCATAGACTGGTGGATTATATCAATTTAGAAATTCTAGGAAAGGCCTTGGCCGCTGTTCTTGGTTACATTGAAAATGCTTAAACTGATGTTAGGCATCAGTTTGACCTATGACATCACCATTTAACAGAAGAAGAGGCGGTGAGATGGTGTATGCGTGTACGTGTGAGCAATAACACATCTCACTGTTTAAAAAATCTTGCCTTCGGACGTGAACCTGGAATTGATGCTTTAACTGAGTGCTATTTCTATGGCAACCTCTCTTTTGGCTCTCCTTCTCTTGAATTTTTCTCTGTGCGCGCACACACACAGTCTGTTGTTCAACATTCCCACTCAGTAACACCTACACAACTCAAACTCGTACTGAAGCTAATAATTGGACAAAAAAAGGTGCACATTCAGTGCCAAAAGCAAACGCACAACCCCTTACTCAAGGTGTCTCTAGAGCTAAGACTGCTCAGTGCCGCTTCAAATTGCGTGTAAACACATAAAAGCTGCATTAAAGTTTAACCCAGCTGCACCCCACCTTAACTTCTCAGAAGTAGATCTGATGCTGCTTGGCTTCTGTGCAAATATAAATGCAGCATATGAGCAGCCTTAAACTTTCTGTGCTGCCTTTGCGACATACCTAAGATTGCATCATATTTCCTTGATTTATATACAACCTGTATGCTGATAGCTGATGTATTTTTATAGTCACAAAAACACAAGTAGTGTTTCACTGCTTTTGCACCGAAACAACGCATGTATTAAAACGATATGTATTATCAAAATACAAAAAAAGTTGGATTGAAAAGAACCGAATCGACTTACAACGTATAGTCCCCGTAAACGCTAAAAAATCCCCTATGAAGCACGGCGAACAAATATAAAAGTCAAACATTCAAACAGAAGGTCTGAATAGTTATCATTCTTGAGAGGTTATAGTTTAAACACGGATAGTCCTCGAGGTCGCGTCGTTTCACTTACCCTCTGACTGATTTCTCTCATCCTCTCCTGGCGAAGTTTCGACAAATCCGCTACTCGAGACATTGCGATATTCTAATCGTCTTCAGTACAACGAAAAACGAATCTTCTTACGGCAAAACCATATGTATATCCCATTAATTAAGATGAAAGTTTCCTTTGGCGCCGTTTATGTCTAATAGCAGCGTTTTTAAAAGGCAGGATACATTCACAGAACAGCGCGGTGCGGTAACTTTGAGGGAAATAAGCCTCTCTCTCTCTCCTTCTCTCTCTCTCTCTCTTTCTCTCTCTCTCTCTCTTTATTTCTCTCCTCCCCTTTAGTGAAGCGGTGTTGCCTCGTTCAGGAAGCGCGAGATGACTGTATCTCAGACCGCTTAACAGCACATAATCACTGTATGGTTTAATTAAAATGAGTGGTATTTTGTCTCTTATCTTAATGCCTTATCTTAATATTTCTAAATAAGTCAAGGAAAAACACAAGTATTAACTTAAACTGTAAAACTGACATGCTCACATATCAGCAATCATGTGTCAATAACAATAACAACAATAATAATAATAAATGCAATAACAATCATGTGCATTTCTAAATATAGAATTTTCATGGTCATTTTTGTGAGTGTTACACCCATAGTAGATTATTAATAGCTATGGCGACACCAGTCAGTTTAAGTCTATGCAAAATGCTAAAAAAAAAAATCTGCATATTAATATTAGGCCTGTCACAAGTTGGAGACATCTGTGTGGTTTAAGTACAATAGATGCCACCATCTGTCATGATGTAATGATGGCCCTAAAGCAACAACAGCACTGGAGCCTCTCAAACCCGGTGGCTGTACAATGACGTCAACTTCAGCACTAACACCTATTCAGCATTTCTCAGAGAGGACTGTACCACTAGTAGCAGCTAAGACTAATGTTCGGAAAGCTTGTGGTCTGCGCAAGAAAGACGGAAAACACCCTTCAGTGAAATCAGACTAATTACTATCTTAAATGAAAATGAAACGATGGATAGTTAATTTATTATGCAAATGAACATTTAATAATGAAGACATTTAGTTACAACATATAAATAAGACTGGTGAGTATGCATCCGATATCTGTAAACGCTGCGGTATTAGAGCGGCTCTCCACACACCTCTGCAGATTACCTCTGTGCTTCGGAAAGGCAGAAAATGGTGGACGTTTTCTTTTGGGAAGAGAGCCGAAGGGAGAGGAGGGGAGATTCTTTTCCCGCCTTGGCCACATCTGTCGCCATGCCAACAGTGTACTTAGACTTTGGCTGGGTTATGAGGGGAGCCTGGAAAGTTTACAGTGGGCGGCAAGGTTTGGGTTTTTTATACCATACGGGCACACTCACAGAAGCATGCAAAAGACTGGTTGAATGTTTTTCCTTTTTTCTTTTTTAAATATGTTGCATGGTTTAAAGCTAGACAAATCTCTCAGCAGATTAAAGCAAGATTAAAGCAGGTCAAATCTTGCAACAGATGTACTGTCCCATCCAGTCATTTTAGATTCATCAAACAATACTGACTGTAGCTCAGACGACATAATCTGGTCTACATAATCTGGTTGTGGAACAGATAAGAGAGTTAGATTTGCTGGGGTCGAGAGTTGAGATTATATATATATATATATATATATATATATATATATATATATATATATATATATATATATATATAAATTCTGTAAAATAGGTCTATTATTAAATAAGTTTGAATAAAATTTATATTAAATACTTTTTTGTTTACATAATATATTTGTGTGCACTGTCTATAATATATATATATATATATATATATATATATATATATATATATATATATATATATATATATATATATATATATATATATATATATATACACACACATACAAAGCTATATAAACACACACATACAATAGATATTTAAAAAAAAAAACACTTTTTCTATAGTATAAATGAAAGCACTTAGATTAGCATTGTTTATAACTGTACACCATGAATTTTATTTGTTAAAAATGTTTCGACCGTTACACCAAAGCCAGCTCGTGTTGGAATAAAGAGGTTTTATTAAATTAGTTGGTTATATAAATTCTCAAAAACCTTAATGTACTATGCTTGTGGACCTTTAGTAAAAAAATCAAGTTACATCACTATTCACCTCTCAAAAAGCCATCCCTCCACCCATCACCATCACTATTCTGACAGAAAATGAGTATATGACGTCTCTTTCTATGAAATCCACGAGCTCTTCTCTCTTTCTCTCTTGCTTGCTCTTTGGTTCACTGTCTCTGAGGAAGGACAGATTGCACTGTGGGCGGACTTCCACACAAGTGTTTCAACACTTGTTCTCCTTCTCCCTCTTACTCACGATTTCTTTAATTTCATGCACACAAGCTTTCTTCCTTGTGTTGTTAATAACATATGTGGCATGGGACCAGCTACGTTGTTTATTAGCAGTCAGATTTCAGCCCCTGCAGCACTCCTGACCAAATCGATAATGATGAATACTCTCTCTCTTCAGTAAGTATTGGAGGGCTGCCTCCGTACTCGGATAATGCTGATGTTACTGGAGCAGTCGCTGCAAGCTATGCTAACAAATTCAAAATAAGTGAGATGCCACTTCATAATCAGTGCTGGTTCAACAAGTACACGGACTACACTCACTGATCTAATAGGCCAAACTTTTTATTCATAATTAATTTGATCTCAGAAAATAAATAAATAAATAATACATCAATTATAAAATAATACCTCATATCTCTAACTTGCTATATATTTTTTGCTTTCACTTAATTACTTTCAGTTTATTTAAAAAAACAATTTCACAACGGCTTTCAACATATTTGAAAAAATAAATATAAACAAATAATACATGCATACAATTTTTTGCTTTAAAATTATATTCCACTTTCTACTTGTTTTTGCCTTTTTTACAATTGCTTTCAATGTTTTTAAAAAAAATAGAAATACAAATTTATATAGATATATTTATGTTATCTCTAATTTATTTTTTGCTATTTTGATTACATTGATTTTTGATTATTTGATTACAGCTTAATTAAGCTATTTTTGCCGTTTTACAAATGACTTTTTATAAATTTAGGAAATACATAAACAAACAAATAAATAAATAACCTATTAATTTCAAACAATTGCTTTTTAATTTTTTTAAATCTGCAACTTTTATATTTTTCCATTGCATAATTCTTTTCAAATCTAAATAATAATAATAATAATAATAATAATAATAATAATAATAATAATAATAATAATAATAATAACAACAATAAAAAATAATAATAATAAGCTCAGATAGACTACATTGGAGGCAAAAGATATTAAACAAATATTAGGGTTAAACTGTTTATTCAGTTGAACAGAATAAAACAAATTTTTATAAACAAACAATACATTTCGAGAATTAGATTTAAATGGAGAACAAACTGAAAGCTTGTCTGCTGCTTTTCAGCTTTTGCTCTTTAGTAAAATGTCATTTTGTGCCAGAAATTTCTATATGAACTCAAATATACATTTATGCATACATTTGCTCTCAATGTAACTTGAAAATTTCATCCTGTTTTAAGAGAAACATCTAAGACATCTAAACATCTAAGTTGATAATTTAACGAAACCGCTGGATCTCAGAGTCTTCTGATCCAGCAAACAGGTTCTTTTGTGCTTTTACATAGCTATAGATTAAAAGATCTAAGAAACGGAGCTCATTTATGTGTTGTATGCATTTTGAATTAATTTGCATTATACTGAAGCTGATAGTTACAATGATAGTGGGTGTTAGATGTGGCCATGACTCTACACTGAAATAGATGGATAGAAAGAGAGAGAATGAAAGAGAAAGAGAGAGGGAGCGTTGCTGTGGGTTACCACTCTATAGAGGAGGCTCTCTTCAGAGCTGCTTTCTGCGGCAGAAGGGAAAATGTGTTTTTCTGTGCATGTTTATGACAGTCGGAGTTATAGTGAGGACTGTGTGTGTCTGTGTGTTTTTGCAGAGATAATGACCAGGTTCTGGAGGCTGAGGCCCACGAGGCCTGTCATTCAGCACAGATTGTGTCACACAACACAACGTGATGCCTTAAGGTGAATGTGTGTGTGTGTGTGTGTGTGCACATTTGTATTCATGAGTGTAGTTCTAATTTTGGCTAAGTGAGATGCAGCATCAATCATAGAATTAATAAGCTATATTTTGTTCTTGTTGCCCCGTCAATGAAAAAACTTTTTTAAGGGGGTAAATATAAAAAGATTTTCTGAGCAAAAAATACAAATATTTCTCTGATTTACAGAAAAGAGCCACTAAAATGTCATTCAGCGTAACAGTTTTGTCTTTTTATATATATATATATATATATATATGAAATATATATATGTGGGAGGGGCTCCTGCTGACATGTTTCACAGATGTTTGCTCCAGTTGTTGAGCTGCCAAACAAGTGCAAAGGCTTTATAACCTCAAAAAAGGCCCTGTGCTCCACCCTAAGGCTCTTTTTTATGAGTCTCCCAACTGCTTGGAGTAAGCAGTGCAGCAAACAGCCAACAGTGAGGGGAGACACAGTTGTTGAAAAATGACTGCCAGTAAAAAATCCTGACAGTAATATTTCAAGAGCAGGTGTCCACTCGCCGGGTAATTTCCTTTTTATTAAATGCATTTTATGGCGCTGTGTTAAAAAAAGGAAGATGGTAATGTTTAATGCTCATTCGTTCATCCGTTAAGAAGTAAATGTAAAGTGGCACAGAAAAGAGAAAGTTATGCGAGTTTAAAAGTGGAGGGACAGAAAGAGCAACTGAACGATCAAGGAAAACAGAGGGGACGGCTGAGAGTTAAAGATAATGGGAGGAGGAAATAGGCCAGACGATGAGATGACTCTGCCAGACTGTTTACTTTGCAGCTAATAATCATCACACACACACACACACACACACACACACACGCCTGCACTGTGGTGGTCCCACTCAACGAGAAAGAGCTTTATTATACATGATTACCATATTATATTTGCTGCACAGCTTTCTCTACAAATAATATGTTTTATAATAGGATGAATCGTTATCTTTAAGTTTTCAAATCACTTTTAAAAGCTAAAAATTACAATCCAAAAGTTTCCTCTCAACGGTAAAGAATTAATACCTAAAGGCTGACGGAGTTAAATACAAACCCGGTCATGCTGCTTTTAGTTTGTGCCTGTGGTCTGTCCTTTCACAAGCTTCTTCCTTGTGTGTGTATAGGGTCAGATCAGGCTTCAAACAGCTGACTGGACCCTTGTGTGGGTACACGCATGTAAGATTCTGGAACTGGTAGAGAGAGAGAGAGAGAGAAGGGAGAGAGAGAGAGAGAGAGAGAGAGAGAGAGAGAGAGAGAGAGAGAGAGAGAGAGAGAGAGAGAGAGAGAGAGAGAGAGAGAGAGAGAGAGAGAGAGAGAGAGAGAGAGAGAGAGAGAGAGAGAGAGAGAGAGAGAGAGAGAGAGAGAGAGAGAGAGAGAGAGGAGAGAGAGAGAGAGAGAGAGAGAGAGAGAGAGAGAGAGAGAGAGAGAGAGAGAGAGAGAGAGAGAGAGAGAGAGAGAGAGAGAGAGAAAGAGAGAGAAAAAGGAGAGAGAGAGAGAGAGAGAGAGAGAGAAAGAGAGAGAGAGAAAGAGAGAGAGAAAGGGAGAGAGAGAGAGAGAGAGAAGCAGAAAGCGCGTCCAAGGAAGTCTAGTCACATGAACGTCTGTGCTTCCCAGCTGATCATATGGTTGTGATCTATCAAACACATGACCATATAATTCAGAAAAACTTTTTTTATCAAAACCTCTGACAGAAGCGTGTTACTAATAACACATATTTAGAGAGAAGCCTGTACTATAGACTGTACAATAAATTTGGTAATGTGGTTTTGAAAAACTATTTAGGAACAAGACGAGACTATTTAAGCAAACGCTCCAGCTTGCTTTATAAAGAAAGAGGCTGTCTCATAAAAATCCTCCCATCTTTTGCTGGACTGTTTGTGTTGGAGCCTGCGGGCCTGGCATGAAAATCTTATTCCCTAAAGTGGACGACTAATCACGAGTGCCAATTCTGTCGACGCTCCCTCAAGATCTACACAGAAAGCGTGTGTGATTTTTAGTGGCGTGATGTCATGGAAAGACCCGCGATTCAAACAGACCTTTAGCTGTGATGATAAGAGTTTAAACGATAACTCAGTAAAGAGTTTGGCCTTATAAGTTTATATTGGTTTGAACCGACACATGGGAAACTATAAATGAAAGCCTATTTCCTTGTCAGGCATAAATAAATAATAAAAAAGGTAATTGCATCTTTCATCCAAAACTGCGACTTAATTTCCTCTAACTGCAAATAATAAAAACGTTAATATTTTATATATGTCTGCAATGGGAAAATGAAAACATAAACTATATATATATATATATATATATATACACACACATACACACACTACTGAAAATTCAGCTTTTTATATACTTTTTAAATACTATAATTTTTAATAATTTTAAATATATTACTGCTACAACTATATTTTTTTCAAAAAACAAAAAAAGAAAAATCACTTACTTTTAAATGGCTATGCAGTTAAAAACAAAAATCAAATCTCTTTAGGAATTCTAAGTTAATGTTCTCATAATTACTTTGTTTTTTACTTTGAAGCAGACTTCTAAAGATTTGACAGTCTATGAACATGACTAACACTAATGGGAATAAACGAGGACTTTGTTTCACGAGCTCCGCGATACTGATTCAAAAACAATGTCATCTTCAGACCTGTCATCACTCGACCATAAAATCCTGCTTCCTCATGTGTCATAGTAGTGAACTGGGTCAAAGACAGTATTTTGATTGCCATCCATTCTTACAATAACTACAAAAGGGGATTTATTCATTCTGTCATATAGGTTTCCCAATAATATTGCATATCACTCTACAACTAATGTTGTACAGTACTTTCTGATGATTCAGAGAGTGTTTCTTATACCAGCCCCATATATCACATCAATTAATTAAAACCTGAAGACATAGTTCACCCTCAAAATTTTGTGCAACATAATACACAGTATTTTAGATACGTCTTTGCCTTTTCGTCCATATAATGTTATTATATATTTACCTGTTAATAGTTACCAACATTCTTCAAAATATCTTTTGCGTTCTAGAGCAGAAAGGCTGTCTCTCAAACACAAAAAGGCACGCAACACATCTAAATTTAATAAAAGCAATGATTATGGCTTTGATGAAATGTCAAACCTGCAGACTCTGTGGCACTTTCTGAGAAATTTTAGCTGACTACAAAGTGAGTCAGTGTTTGCCAGGCTCCTGTGATTCATGACAGTCTGAAGCTGAGCACAAACCAAGCTGTGGAATTTCAGTTGAGAGCTTAATAAAAGTATAGAGCGAGTATTATTAGCAGAGAGTACATTTTTACAGAGAACAAGTGGAGGAGGGAGACGCAGAGTTTTTGCTTAATTATCCAGTTTCCTGTTCAGCAAGCCTGCCTCACTCTGCCCTCTGTTGGACTGGAATGGGACTGTCTTTCAGTTTCACTACAGTGCCCTCTCTTTCTTGAACAAAAACAAGCAATATGCCATATGCAGCTGCTAACACTTCACGTCTGATGACTAAAATAATGATTAAAGTAACAGCCAACCAGAAATGATAGGCTACTGGTCGTCAACGTAGGTTTGCCTTTTGACACAGTAAGCACAGGAGTGGACAGGAAGCTGGGCCCCTACCTTGCTTTTAGCAGTCATCTTGCGCAGGAAGCTCAGTGTTCTCTCCAGGCGATTTCCTGAGGCGTCCCCTTTGTTTTCGTGCCCCTCAGCCTTTATTTGCCCTCTGTCTATGTCCCAGCCCAGAGCAGCAAACTCGTTGTCTATACTGTATCAGAAATTTAAAGTATGGATATGTACAACTGAATATGGTAAAATTTATAATTAAAAAACTGTCCAGGACTGAGACGTACCTGTGAGATGATCCTCCAGTCTGGTATGAAACATTCTCTAGATCACAACGAACAAGACAAGAAAAGTGTTCTCATTGATTTGAGGAAACAGAACTTGGATTGCACATGACGTAATGCTGTCTTAATATCGGTTTCAATTTCAGAGCCATGCAGAACTGTCATAAGTCAGAAGCATAGGCAACAAAATATTTGAACACTTATTTTTAGGGGGAAAACTGAACAGTAATGTAACATTTAAAAGCGAGGGAAAGAAACACACAGGAAATATAAATGAATGGTTTCGTTTGAATTGAATTGCGAACAAGCTGGAAACCCCAAACCCACGGAACTGACCATGGCAGTAGGAGCGCGGGCGAGGGGCGGAGCTTCTAGGCATCTGCTGCATCATACACAGGCTGGGGGCGGAGACACTGCAGCCATGCATCTGATTGGACTGCTCCTGAAGGACAGATTTACAAAGCAGTGATCTAATTAAAGGTAAATTATTTCATATTCACTACTATTATATAATCGGTAGTCATTACACAGACCTTCAAAAATCCTTCTAATATGCTAATTTGGTGTTCAAGAACCATTCGTTATCACTATACTGAAAAAACCTGTGCTCCTTTATGTATAGTGGTTTTAACATTATATTTTTGCTTGATAGTTTTAAAATGATGAAACATTTTTTTATGACCATGAAAATCATTTATTTGAAAACACAAAAGAATTACCACTTTCGAACAATTTCATGCATCACTAAGTATTTATTTCTAAATATAATTTATTATAAATAAGCAAGCAAGTAATAGCAATCTTACTGACCTCAAACTTTTGAACAGCAGTGCAAGAATGGATATAAGAATATGAAGTCCTTAACTTAATGTCTAGTTATTTCCAAGTAAGGTACAAAAACAGAGGCTAAAACTCTTCATTTAGTTGTTTGTTGTGCAATTTTCCAACAGTGAAATACCTTGATGCTCCATCTTAATTTCAGCAGGCTCAGAAGGTGGCTACTAGCTGTAAGTATGTAGTAGTAATGTAGCTCACAGAAGCTGTGTGTGTGTTCTGACCTCCAGCGCTGATCGGTGATGTTCCTGATTCTCTGCTCCAACTTCCTCCTCAGTAAGTGACGTCAGGGACGCTTGAGTGACAGACCTGCGGGCTTCTCGAGCTCTTTTTGACCTCAGTGCACCATTTAGCACTAAGGACATCTCATCCGGGTCCAGATCTTCAAGACTCACACTAAGAAGATGGAGAATGAATATTAAATTCACATACATTGCTATTCCGTAACATGATACAACAAGATAACTAATTGAAGGTCAGACTTGTTTTTGTCCTGTTGTCTGATAACTATCATTACAAAGTGCCACAAATGATAAGTTCTACAGGACATTTGCAACAACATAAACAAACCTACACATATGTAAACACACGCATACAAACTCATAACATTTTAGATTTAAAAATGTCAATCTCACTCTTTCCTCTTCTCTTGGACGATTTAAAGTTGACAGCTTTAACGCTAATCTGAAAATGACCCGCGATGCAGTGCAATGTTGGATCCTTACTGGAGAGACCTATGTATTTCTGTGTGTGTTCTTATCTGTGTGTGTCTCTTTCTCTGTCTCCTCACTGAGTACATTGGCACTGGCTGGTGGTGATCTCACAATAATAGTCCACAGAGTGACACAGTAGAGGCCCTATATCAGGACAGCCATGGACGAATGTGTTGGGAGAGAATGGGTAATACAGCACAGCGAGGAATAAAAGCAGACTAAAACCAAATACCAGGAAGCCTATATATTTATGTGTATTTTTTAATTAATTTATACATATGTAGTACAATTCTGATGCAACTAGTGCTTCCTTTTGTAAAAAAGGAAGCACTATTGACTATTGTAAAAGACTATTGTAAAAAAATAAATAAATAATAATAATTATACATAAAATAAACTGTGAAATTGAAATTCTACAGGGTTAACCGTTCATTTTTAGTGAGCATAATTATAATTTATAATAATTTAGTTTAGTGGGTTTGCTGGAAAGAACATATGAAGTTTATATTACACAATTAATAAAACATTGGGGTCCCTAAGATTTTGTTTTTGAAGAAATTAACACTTTAACTCAGCAAGGATACATTAAACTGTACTGTAAAAAATAGTAAAGACTTATAATATTTATAATTTTACAAATGAATTCTATGATGTTTTAACTACACAAAAATTACATAAAAGTTTAGCCATCATGATCAATACATGTCAGTACAGATAAAGTCAAATTAGCCACAGTTTCGAGTTTTTTTTTTCTAGAGCGCACCATTCTAAAGCGTCACAAAAGTTAAATGTGTTTTTTACCTGCGTGTGTCATTGGGTGGATATCCCTGTGCCACAGCTCCAGGTTCCCAGCTGTGTCTCCTCCAGGGGTCGAGCTGAACCAGGTGACGAGTGGCAGGGGACCGCAAGGTCACGACCGGAGGAAAGCAGTGAGGAGGTGAGAACGAGGAACATGCAGGACGAGGAGAGGGAGGAGGAGTGCTCGACATCTGGGTGTAATGAGTGAGAGAACAAACCGCAATGCTACATAATTAACACACATATGGTTCTTTCCTCAGACAGACACACATATGCACAAATTCATACCGTGTCCATAAGGTCTGGCAGCTCCTCAGGGCCCATACTCAGATTATAGCTTCAGTGCTCCCCCTACAGATCAAAATATGACATTACTATTTCTGAAAAATGAGCTTGGGAAAATGATTCAAGAATTAAAATAATAATAATAATTTTACGTTATAACCATTACACCGGTTACATATCCAAACCAGCACTAAAGCATGAATAAATAAATTATGTGAATAGCACTTTTGACAATACAAATTGCTTTAAAGCAGCTTTATACACAATTATGACGTTTTCCATATATATAATTTGCAATAATGTACACCAAAATGAAAATTCTGTCATCATTTGCTCACCTTCACGTCATTTAAAAAAAGTTTCTTTCTTCTGCCAAGTGTCAAAATAAATAAGATGTTTTAAACAATGTGTGTAACCAAACAAATAAAGGTAGCCATGAAAAAAAACATATTGCCAAGTAATTGGCTATAATCAACTTTTTGCCTACAAACATTGTTCAAAATATCTTCTTTTGAAAGAAACTAATTTTTGGGTGAACAATCTCTTTAACAGCCTTATAGCCACAGTTAGCAGTAGAGCTAAGCAATAATACAGTTTACATTTTGTGAACATACAAGCAACCAGGAAGCTAATAGCACTTTATACATCACCTAAATATCAAAGTGATATACTACACTGTAAGTATGCATATAAAGTTGGATAAACTAATTATCTGATTTTATACACACTGTATATTATATTTTTACTTTTAAAAATATATACATTGCTTAATTACTTTAATGTACTATTTTGTTTGTAGTTTATAGTATACTCAATTTAAAAATACTGAATAACTTTTCAGGTTCAAAGGAGCTTCCTCAACGCTGACATAGTGTAAAGCACCTGTAATGTGCAGGTAGAGTAAATGTGAGTGGTGCACAAAGCTATGAATGGTTACCAGGGCATTATATGGTTGCTGAGGTTTGCTGATTAGTTTTTACTGCATTGTTATCCGGTTTCTAAGGTATGCTGGATGCTAGGTGGCTGCTTTCAAGCGAAAAGTCAAACAAGCCCACCCTTAAGTCATGAGGTATGACTCAGGTCTCGCCAACAGTGTAATTCTATGCAGTTTTATCTGGTGTGTTTATCATCCGCCAGATGAAAATCTTCTTTCCAGATGAAAGTCTGTTCTTGCCATAAGGTGCTTATTTAACCTTAAAAATTACTATTATTGGTGTAACCATAGTCAGGTTATTCGGTCATATAAAAAGTTTTTGACTTTCATAAAACCAGTTACCAGTATTTCTAGCATACGTAACAACTTTTTTGAGGTGTAAATAAACCTGTTATCTGATATCATATCACAGTTCAGTTTACAACTGCAATAAAAAGATGGGAATTCATCCCATCATAAAAGCAAAGCCATTTCACAATTCATAAAAAACGTGTCGCAACCTCACAGCGTTACAGGGAGTTTGTGGAAAGTGATCGATGGTCTGGGAACAGCTTTAGTGAATGCTTTCACTCCAAGAGCCTGTTTATTTCTCAGTTTACCTTCCTCCTCCTTTCCTCTCCCTCAGTCTCTATGGTCGTCGCTTATTACGTAACACTGTTTTGAAATCGTCTGGAGTGGTTCCGTTTCCATCCTTTTCTTTATTCCTATTCGAATAGGAATGCATTGTGAAACGCGCATATAAAACCATTTCCTCTCAGGTAAAATTGCTTCTGTGTCTCTCTGGAATTCCTGTTTGCCGCAGACATTAAAAATGAGTAATGCTGTGCAAATAATTTGTCCATGAATGCACACGTCACAAACACAAAGTCTGCCAACAGGCCGAGATAAGGCCGTTACCACCTGCTCCACACCTTTGTGTGCAAGCGTGTACAATGAGAGAAAGTGAACGTATCATAGTAAGAACAACGTACAGATTGGGACTATAGAGATTGAAGAGGTCAAACAAAAACAGCATATTTTGTTTTATGCCATTTTTTAAAGGAGGGATGCCGTTTATTCAAAATCATGTTAATCTAAATTAAATGACTTTAACTTAAAACAAAAGCACCATAAAATGATCTTAAAAGTGGCCCATACAACTTGTGGATTATATTAAAATCATCATTTAGTGACGATTTTCTGGGCAGTTCTACTGAAACTGGAACACTGAGTCAATAAGTTCAACTCTTGAACCAAATCAAGTCGATTCATGAAAGCATCGATTGTATTTAGTGAAATGGATCAAATCATGCATCGATTGAACATGTGATCCGGTTCAAAAGATCCAATTCATGACAACAGAAGAAAATGTTAGCGGAAAATCTGGTTTATCCAGGATGCCTAAAGTCACAAACATGCAAAGACAAAATCATGAAATAATTAAACATATTTATTCAATAAAAATATTTATTAATAAAAATAATGGAAAATACAGTTTTGATATTTCACGGCTAAATTTTCACCTTTGGCAGGTGTGGCATTATTTTGGATTATTTTGCTTGACACAGATGTCATAGCTTTTAAAATTCCACAAGATCATCACAAGATTACTGATAATAACATAATCACATTATGTCACCGCGAAAGCAGCCAGCGTTTCTTTCCTCCAGACACACAAGAACAGCAACTTTCTGTCTTTTATACACCCTCCGACCCCTGCTTCACTCCTCCGCCGCTCCTGGGCCTCTTTCCCGGTCCTCTTACTGATACATCTACTCTTTCTTGCATACATTCACCCCCTTCCGTCTCCTCTCTCTATCTCCACCCTAACTTTAGAGTCCTAAACAATGGATAGATCAAATTACCTACTGATTCATTGCTCAACAGAGGCGTGGAAGAGGACCACAGAGTTTTTATTGAGCATATCTGATGTCTTTAAAGGTGAAGTGTGTGATTTCTGCACTGCAATAACACGGCTGAAAGAATAATAACTGTTTTCGCTGCAGTCCAGCCATTGGTCAAAAAAACAAATAGTCTGCCTCTAAAACGATGTAGCAGTGCTGGTTGAATGCTAACCACTGTAAATATAGATTTTATTAGGATTTTGGGGGTTTGATGAAGAAAAAAACTAAACTGTTCAGCATGTATGCTTTGAAATGTATGGCATAAAATGACAAAGAAAAAGCAGAAGAAAGAAGTATTATTATTGTTAGATCAAGAAGAACATGCATTATTTTATGTTAGTAGTATTACTAACAAATGACCTTAAGTTCAAAAGTAAAAAGCCTACATGCAAAGTAAAACCTGTATCTAGTAAAACAAAGCATGTATTGTTCATTACTCTCTAAGAATCACGTAACATTCTGTTGCGATGGCTGAAAAGCAACAGCTTTCTTTCCAAGCTTTCTTCTAAATGCCCTGTGACTTTCTTGCAGCCCATGTTTTGATATTCCCCTCCCTTCTTTCATTATCTACTGATGTCATGTTCACATTGGATCCCTCTCCCAAAAAGCAAACATGCTGGACAATAGGAGAAAGTACAGTGTACAATGAGTAAGGGTGAAGTGCAGGTCGGCAGCTGTGTGCGAGCGTGTTAGTGTGTGCGCTGACTGCAGGTGCATCACTGACACGCTGCATTCAGTTCATGACTCACTCGAAAGTTGTCACCATTAGCAACTAGTTTTTATCATCCAACACCGAGGCAAACGCACTTTTGACATGTCAGTGGAGCCTCTGAACTGTTTTGTGATCTGCAGGGCCAAGAAGCCAATGCATTACATATTTTAAAGGGACAGTTCACTCAGATTGTAATTTTGCACTCAGTTCTTTTTTCTGAAAGAATCATATTTTTAATAATGTTTACACTGCTCTATTTTAAAAGGACTGTCCACTCCAAAATTAAATTTTTCTCATCATTTATTTACCCCCATTTCATTGCAAACCTCTATTATTTAAAGATGTTCGCAAAAGTAATTTTATGTCCATAGAGAACATGTAAGTAAAGCGTCTACTTTTAAGGTTTCCAGTACGTATTCAGTGTAACACAATATTTATGTAAAAATTCAAACCACTTGCTTATTCTGACTTGTACATATTAAATATATAAAATAATAAGGAACCATATTACATTTAATTGTGTTTTAAATGAGTAAAAAAATCTTTCTTTACAATTGGATAAAACCTAGGATAGTGGCAAATTTAAAAAAAAAAAAAAAAACAAAAAAAAACAAACCAAAATTAGAAATGAGAAATACTTTAGTATTTGGGGTAAAAGTATTATACAAATTGTTGCACTGAATGACATTTTAGTGGGTACACCGGGAGTAAATCAGGGAAAAACGTGTGATATTTTTGGCTCAGAAAAATAATAACAAAATTGCAATTTTAAAGCAGTATTACACTTTTTATTTTTACGGTTAAACTCTTTTTCGTCTTTGACCCTTATATTAAATACGAGGTATTATTTAAAGCACTCTAACCCTCATGTCATTCCAAACCTGTATTTACTTTCTGTCTTTCTTCCATTGAACAAGAAAGATACGTTGAAGAATGTTGGTAATCAAGCAGTTTCAGGTTTTGTTTAGTTTCGCTTACATGAAAGTCAATGAGATCCGAAGCTGTTTAGTAACAGCGTTCTTTAAAATATCTTCTTGTGTGTTCCACCGAAAAAAAAAGAAAGTCATAAAATTTTGGAAAGACGTGAGGTTGAGTAAATAACAAAATATTCGATTCTTTTGAACACACATTTAATCTTTGATATAAACAATAGGGAGCAAAACAATTCAGAATAACCCCCCCCCAACCACCTTGTGTGCTGTCAGTCACCAAGTGACTATAAACATGCCCTCCACCCCCTCCTGTTTGTCACCCCAATTCAGTTTCTCCCCTCTTCCTTTTCTTATTCGCTGTGAAGAAGGCCGCATGTATTCTCAGAGGGGGGTTCTGACTAACACAGGACTCTTTAGCGTGCTGAATAGCTCCTACTAATGACTAGATCTCCGTTTGCCGAGGTTAAGAGTTTCCTGTTACGGCAGACTTTGATCAGCTCAAGATTAACAATCGAAAAGCACCTCAAGTTCTCAAATATATACAGCGGATCATATTTAAATAACATGACGAGTCACTGCCAAATCATTCGAAGCGCCAACAAACTCTACAAGGTCAAAAGATCAAAAGCTACGACTCTTGAATGCAGGGAATGAACTGGCTTCAAAAGTAAGGAATCAAGGCATTTGCAATCAGGCCGAGCGTTCCTGAGAATCTCATTTAGGTCAGCAGGATCAAATGCGACCGATTTAAAGTTAGAGTTCCAAAAAAGCATTCCCGTCATATTTGCAGCGTGAAAAAGACGAGAGATTCCTTGTTTACGACACATCGACTTCTATGGTACTTCCCCCCACGTAATGACGCAGTTAACAACAACAACTGCGCTGTTAACACACTTCAGACTCGGGCCACACACATTCACTGGGTTCGCTGACCTCCGTTTAATGTTTTCCTATTTCGTTACGGCCATATATGTAATTTCACTGCTATTTATAGCTCAGCATCAGTATTATATATTGCAAAAAAGGAAAAATAATATTAGCAAACTACTAAATAAATAATCGTAAAATAAATAAAATAATTCTATATAAACGAAGCTGTCTTTGAAGTTATGTTTTCATCTGTCACTTTCATGATCCTGATCCTACTCAGCATGATCTTTTCTGTGTGGCCCTCACCCCTAACCCCTGCTTTCCTTGGGTCAATCCTCTTTGCTCATCCTCTCCCCCTCTTCTCTCTCTCCGTGAAGTCATGTTTTTAAACAGAACTCCATAGGTAAGAAACCCAGCAGGCACTCGCACAAAGGTCTCAGGTAGCACAGGGGCCCCTGGAGATCACAGATATAGGGCCAGACACAAAGAGCGTTCTCTCGCACACTCAATTACACGTTCTCAACGTCCAAATAGCATTTCCTGCTCCTAATCCTTTTCTTTACTCTTAACTGCTGTCATTGTTCACAGGATGAATACAGAACTGCATACACGCACAATTAAGCGTTTAAAAACAACATGAGCTATCATTAAACATTTTCACATTTTACATTTGTGACTCTTCGGATAAATAAAAACATATAATGAAGCAAGTGTACATTTTCGTGTTCGTTTATTAAGCTTGTAATGTCGTTAAACTAGGCACTTGTTAAACACTTAACCGGTCTTTTCTACTCGATTTCAATATAACGTCTTTCTTTTTCTTTTCACTCTTTCTTTCTTTCTTTTCTGCCTCAATGTATGCTCATACTTAATACCAACGGTTTTTAATAACTTTTAGTAACTTACCCGTCTGCGGTGATGTTCCGTTTGTATTATATCCTAACGTCTTTTTGTCAGTTTCATCCAGACACTCCTCGCGGTTTACTTTAAAACGTTTAAAATCCTCTTGGCGTGTTCGTGCGCTGTGAGCGCCGTAGACCCGACGGTTTCCGAGACGTTTTCACTCATGACATTACCGGACAAACTCCGGTAAAGTACATCATCACGCGCTCGTTCACCATGAATCGCTGCGCTCGCTCTCGCGGCCTCTGACCGGAGCCGTGGCCACGCCCACCGCAGTGACGACATCACCCAGGTGCGCTCTGCAGGGCTGTATTTATCTCACAAATAACACAAAGTTTTGATGCACTGTGACAACTTTGCTAAAATGTTGTAGTTTTATTTCTGCATTTAATAACCCCGTATAGATAATACCATATTCTGATGTTCGCAAATCTAGAATTATTATTTTTCTTTCTATTCATGGATCGTTTCCCTGTTTTGTATGTTTCTAAAAGGTATGTAATAAAAATGACTTTACATCACCATATGATTTGGACATAATTTACGCCTAAGTGTTTAAAACAGAATATATAAATATATGATCTTGCTAATGAGATTAATAAAAAACATAATCTAATAATTGTTCATTAATCAAGCTTTTGTTAGAGTTCCTATACATTCTTGACCAATTGAATTTTCCTTATTTTTCACACAATTGTAAAGAGCTACACAATTTTATTTTTATTGCTATTATTGTTTTCCAGTTTGCTGATTTTCTTTAAGTTAATTAAATTGAATTAAATTGTAAACCAAAATGATGACGCGTTAAAGAAAAATTGATCAGACATATTAAAAGACAGTCTGCTTTTAATTTACACTAAGCAGTATCAAACAAACCAATGACGCACATTAAACTGTAAAACCGCATGCACAAACTTGCTTAACTTTTTAATAACTAAGACAATAGTATCAAATTATATATAAAAAAACAAACACGCACCAAATCGTCGTTCACAAATACACAAACGCAAAGTAAGACACAAATACTGCATAAGAAAACTCGATACATACTCGTTCAGAAGAAATCTCACTCACTAATCTGACATGCTGCATTTAAAAAAAACATAAATAAACATAATAAAAAAACAAAAAATAAAATGGTACTGATACAAACAGTGGTCTGTTGGCATATTTGATACATTAAATTCCGATGTTAGGCCTAAATAATATTACAGGAATTGCAACCCTCAGGCAAATGTTACATAACAGAAGACACAGTAACATTCTTGCAAGTCAGGTATAGTATACAAAATATATCATGACAACAATATATAATATAATTTGTGCGATATTCACATTACAAGTTCTATAGGCAAGAGTGTAAGAGGGTAAAATGTTGTAATGTCTAGATAATGGAAGACTTCTCAAACTGAACAGTGATTTTAAATCTACAAGGAAGACCGGTATCCTTTGAAAAAGACCAGTTTAACTTATAGTTTCTTGAGACTCTGAAATTAAAGGCAACAATTAGTGTCTGGAATAACTCAAGCAGCGTTTCATAAAGCTCAACACTGCATGACACCATTCAAGTACATTTAAAGAGGCTCTTCACGTGAAATCTCTGTTGATTAAACTCGAAGCGGAAAGTCAATAAGCTGTAAAACTGTTAACTGCTTTACATGTCAAACATGATTTATACCAGTTATAACAGTGCATATCTGTCGTAAATGAATACCGTTGTTGTTCAGAGATGACCATAACGAAGATGCCATTGATATTAAACTTGCGCTTTAATATTTTAACTACTATTCAGCAATACAGAGTAAAAGGCGACTGGTTGAATCTCATGGAATCAATAAAGGAAATAAGGTTTGGCCTCTGGTAGTCTAATTTAGGACAGAACATCTATTGGTCTATGCCATGTTTTTGAGAAAATATGTATTTTAAGGCACTCAGCCCAAAAGTGCTCCGTTATAATTTGGTTTGCTTGTTTTCCTTGAAGTACGTTAAGCTATGACCCCGTTTACAACTGGTTTTAAGACCTGTCAGTACTAAATGGGGTTCAAAATGTTTCATGATCGATTCACTCAAACCACATTCAGAGGTAGTCTAGAAATGTGTGTGACCATGTTGCATTTGTAGTGTAATGTGAAAGACTGCCCACTCAGTGTATTTCTAAATAATCTGCATTGTTTTAGATACTTATTTTAAATCTAAATATGTTTGACTGACAAAGCGATGCATTTTTTGGAAGTATAAACAGGGGTTTAATATATTATTGATAATATTCAACTCGTTCTGGGCAATCTTACCAACCCATGTATATGTCCTACTAAAATAAATCAGAAAAAACCCTATTAGTTTGAGTAAAACGTAATGTTGTGGGAACTTCCTTCAAGACACCTGACCCTCCCGTCAACAGCACTTCAGGTAGAAGCATCACACTCATTCTATCAGAGGTAGAACTCCATGAACACGCTTGCATATTAGCATAGAAAACCCGCAATGATCTCCTGACCCCCATCCCTTTTTCAGATGTCGTCATCCACTGTAACTGGATACGCAGCTGGTGATTGGGCAATTGCATGCACTGAGGTTCAAGGCCTTTGGATGGGGAAAGAAATCTTGTGGATGGCAGCCCCGTGACTCCCCCTGTTGTCAGAACAAACTACTGCAGGTTAAATGAGCGCCGCTGCTTCATTAAAGGGAGATCTCCCTCTCCCGGTAAGATTTATGAACTGCTACTAAGACGTCTGCGTAAGAGAGAGGCGGGTTTTGTGCCGGTGTCCTCCTGATCGCTCTCACAGTCCCTCTGATTAGAAAAAAAACGGGAAAAGTAAAGCGTTAAGCATATTTAGCCTGTACTTCTCAGAAAGTATCTTATTCTTACCAGCTCTTGTTGCTCCGGACCGCGGGCTTTGCACAGTAGCTGCATTCGGAAAAAACGATTACAAGCCGAAACCATGTTAAAGGACATCTGTGTGATGAGAAAAACAAGCAGTTTGGTAATAGTTAAGAAATGTTACAGAATATCTGTGCAAAATATTCAGCACAACCCAGATAGAAGAAAAGGGCATTATGACAGAGTTGCATTATGACTCAGTGTTTTCATTGAACAGCAGGTGTCTCTCTTTACCCATAGGTCTGTTCGTTTAGAGAAGTGAGTCATTTGAGTCACCTAAGGTAGTGTTAGCAACCGGTTCTGACACTTAAAGGAACGGTTTAGTCATTTTTGCTGCTTTTTTAGAGTGCCGTGTCACAACTTGGAAACATGAACAAAAAAAAATCTAAAATTCTTGCACAGAAATAAATAACAGATATTTGAGGGAACTATCCCTTTAAGAGACATTGAGATCCCAACAAAAAAAAAGAGCATGCATCATAACATTGAATAAAAGCAGCTGCCGATTAATGTAAAAAGGCACTGAAATGAGAAATAAGAGGCTGATATGACACAAACAGCAAAACTAGATGTATATTATTACTACAGGAGAGGCAGCGATAGGAGAAAAGGCAAAGGGAGAAAAAAAGACATAAATAACAATGCATGCAGTGAGACACACAAGTAGTGACAGAAAAAGGTTTTGGTTTGTGGGTAACGACGGTCTACACACTCCAGCCAATAGCAGGTGTCTCTGACCATGTAAAAAAAAAAAACACAGCAGTGACACGAATACCAACCTTCCATTTCCTCCTTGCATTGAACTTCTTAAAGTTCTTCATGTTAATGGACGAGCGGTTTCTCTTGGCTATTTGAGTTCTATTGAGAGGCTGAAAGAGGAATAGAGGTGGAAACAGTGAAACGATCAAGGTAAAATAAAAAATGATGTAATACGAGGAAAGGCTTGAGTTCACGCATCTCACCTTAATCCAGGGGTGAATGAGACAGTCTTCTGCTGTCATTCTTTCACTAAACACAAACGCACAAAGGTAGTATAAAAATATTTTTTAAAAATGTGTAAAACGTAAAGCTTGAATCTGAAATACAGTTTATATTATTCTCTCAAAGCAGAGCAACAAGGGAGTCTTTCGACCTTTGATGAAAATATATATTCGAAAATTAAAACATGAATTAATATGATAAAATAAAATATAAAATAAAATAAAAGGAATAAATATTCTACAAAAAAAAAAAATGCTTTGGGAAACCGATTTGTAATCCCAATGATTAAAATGAATCTGATTATTAAAATTACCTCTGGTCTTTAACTAGTAGTTTCTGGATGAAATCTTTAGCCATGTTGGTGGTTTGGCTGAAGTAGTGAGGCTCGAACTCATAGTTCATTGCCACGATGTTCCTCAGCGTCTCTTCATCTGTTTCACCTTGGAACGGTGACAGGCCGCTCAAACTGATGCCATAAATACACATGATTAAGAAATGCCTTCGCTTTCATAGATTCCATAAAAAAACCAAACGTTTCTACAGGCTTTTTCCTGCAATATCTCTGCAGTCTAGGACACTACGGCCCGGTTTCATAATTAGGACATTTAAGTCATTTTTATAAACATGCCTTGGAAAAAAAACATTATTGGTGTGCCTCTTCAAACGAGACAAAGGCACTGGTATGTTTTAAGATCAGTCAGTGCGAGCTTAATGTACTTAAGCCTTCTCTTTGAAACAGGGTGTAAAAAATATGTTTACATTTAAAAAAAATATGCACACCACCATTACGAGCAACTTTGTTGTCCCTGCGTGAAGATAAAGGCTATTACTAGTCTGTTGGTTATCTGCTCCGTATCTGGTGTACTTCACTTCTGACACGACTGATCTCATCCCACAGGACCTGACCTATAAACCTGAAAAAGCACACCGCTTGTCTAACAGGGAGGCTTTATTTCAGAGGTAATTTATGTCTGAATATTTGGAGCAGGACTTTGGTTTGCAGACTAATTCTTAAAGGATTCGAGTGTTATCATTTGATTAACGAAGGAAGATTACTTACAGAATGTAGGTAATGACACCAATGCTCCTGAAAAGCATCACAAGAACACGATTAATCGTCATTAACTGAATATTAAAAGTGGTATATGGAATTCTAAGCCGTTTTGAATGCAGAAAAAAATATTTAGCAAACTATTGTAAATCAGAAACACGTTATTTTTAGTGTTGTCAAACGATTAATCGTATCCAAAATAAAAGTTTTTGTTTGCATAATATATTGTGTGTCCTCTGTATTTTTATTATGTATACATAAATACACACCAATGCACGTATTAAAAATATATTTAACGTTTATGTTTTAAACGTATTAGTATATAAGAGAAATTATATATATACATGTAAATACATTAAAATAATTTCAAAATATATGCTGTATCTGTATGTGTGTGTCTTTATTAATACATAATAAATGCACACGCATGTATTACAAACAAAAACTTTTATTTCAATGCGATTGTGATTAATCATTTGACACAACTAAATACCTCAATTAAAAAATAAATACATATCATTTAAGAATCTATTTATTAAAATCAACATAAAATTTCAAAGCATAATTCCTAAGATTTACATTTATTGATTTAACATATGATTTCACGTAAAGTGACTTCAATTTTCACATTTTTATCAGTTTTCTCTGGAAATCGAACCCATGACCTCTGCTTTGTTTGTGCCAGGTTGTACCAGCTGGGCTTCAGGAACGAATGAAATGTAAACCGAACACGTGTTATGCTAACATTATGCTAACCAGACTTGATTTGCTGTCTCGGGCGCAGCAGATGATAGCTACTGCTTTTTGTCAAACGCCAAAATAGTTTGCCTTCCGACAATGTTTCGCACTTGACGTCCATATTCAGCTGCGTGAAAAAACATATACGCGCTGAGACAGATGCGCACTTTAATGAGCACCGGGGGGATGTCAGAGAAAGACGAATCGAGTCTGAACACGCCTGTGAACTCCCTTATGCACTCTAACACTGTATTTCCATGTATGTATTAGTGTTTGTATTGCTAATTTCACTTGGTTAGACTTACCACATATCTGCTGCTGTGCTGAGAGGCTCGTAGTTGATAATCTCAGGGCCTGAAACAGACGGAGAAAAACAAATGCGCCCGTCAAGCAAAAATGAAAACTCTGTTGGCTCTCACGAATTCTTTGCATTTTTTCAGTTGCAACGGTGCGCGTCAAGTCACTTCATTGCATTAATCAAACGTATCAGAGAGCTCTGGCCAGACGGAAGCAGAGTTTGAGATGTCAAAATGACAAAATGGCAGCATTAAGTGCATTCTTTGAGAGCAGAAGCACATGTTTCTGTCCTCACACGAACCACGGTGCCCAAAACCCAGCAGGGGATGCTTTAAAGCAGCTGACTAGCAAGCAAATTAGGCATGAAGGCGTCTTCTGGAAACCAGCAAAAAGTATAACAAAAAAAAAAATGCTTTCATAACTCATTCATGGTCATGACTTTTGAACACAAAATGTTAGGGAGTTATTTTTTGTGGTTAACTATCCTTTTAAAGTGTACAGACTTGTTTGTCTATCAAATGAAAATGTGTTTATGAATGACAAATCGGTGGTGATAGTTTAATTATTGAGGATTTTGGCAGATAAAAAGGTTCATCCTAAAGTAGGGCTGACTCAGGAACCGGAGTGTTACTGAATTCACGATTCAGCCAATCAGCAGACGTGCTTAGAAAAACACTTGAGCTCTAGCTGTTCACAAAGGACGTCCTCATGATAAGTAAAGTGCTAGTCACTTTAAACAAGAGGGTCTGCTTAATATCAAGTGGCATACTACTTCTGCCTTGCCCTTATGGAGAAATAAAACTTGATTTGTGTAATACCAATATTCACTATTTTCTCTGCACATTTATTATACATTTATTCAGCAGGGTAAAGCTATATTTATTGGACATAGTTTATATCTCAATCTTTTTATCTTTAATTAATTTATGGGAAATATCATTAATATGTTCACATCTCATAGTAAAGTTAATTAATACTGATGTTATCATATAATGATTTACTATTATTAAGTACTACTATTACTATTTAATATTAGATAGACACTAGTATTTACATCTGACGACAACAACTAGTACAATTTTTATTTTTGCTATTATTATTATTATTTTAAAAATACATTGTTTTATGTAATATATTGTTATTAATACATTTTTATATGCATATTTTTACTGTTGAAATTATTTTGCCCAAAATCAGAATTAAACCTAATTGTACTTTGCATTAAAAATAATCACCATTGGTATCGGTTGTAAAAAACAATGTTGGCCTCTAGTCAAATGAAGTACACAGTTTGGGGTCACACTTTGACTAAATATGTGTGCATCTGCATTATGTCAAGGTCAGTATTTAAAAGTGTGTGATTGTGTCACATTTCACTTCGGTTTAAAGGAATTGATGAGCTGTTAAATGACTCAAGGACATTTCTGCAGTGCATCAGCAGTGACATTACATGTGTGATCTCACAATAGTTATTTCTGTTCCTGTCCACTCAATTTTCAGCTGAACTTACGGAGCTTTGCCATTTCATCTGAAGTTGGTCTCCATGGAGACAGCTAGAAATAAAAATCGTGCATATTGCCAAAGGCTGGAACATAATGCGTGCAGAAACAGAAGCAGGTGTAGAGACAAACACACACTCGCTCGAGCACACACACACTTCACCAACATTCTGTACACAGGTATGTAAACGCAGGCACTATTATTATCAGTCAATAAATATAAAGCACACACTCAACTGTTGACATATTTATTGTTAGCAGCTTAAATAATATCAAAACTGGTTTAACAGTGCAAAAGTTTGAAGCTAACTCTGTCGCCTCCTTGAGTGCGGAGGTTTGTTACCGCCATACATGAAAGTTAAAGGGATAGTTCACCCAAAAATAAAAATTATCCATTAATTGCTCAATCCCATAAAACCTTTGTTCACCTTTAAAATGAAAATTAAGATATTTTTTAGGAAACCTGAGAGCTTTCTGACTCTCTAATAGACAGCAACAGAAAGTTAGTAAGAACATCGCTAAAACAGTCCATGTGATATCAGTGGTTTAACCGAAGAAAACAAAAACAGTTCTCTTTCTTGTCTTGTCTTCAGCTGTTCATGTCACTAGAACCTGATGCACAGAAGAACTACTTTTCCTACTAGAAAAGAACTACTTTTTTTAAGTACTTTTAGCACTACAACTTCTAACATTATTAATGATCAGACATTATTCGTTAGCAGCAAACAAACACATCAAAATGATTTCTGAAAAATCATGCGACATCGAAGACCGAAGTATCAGTCCATTACAGGAATAAATAAAATATTTTAAAATATATTTAACTAAAAAATGGGGGTAACACGTTATTAGCATGCATATTACTAGAATATTAGCCATTTATTAGTGCTAAGCACATATTAATGCTTTATTCTACATGTTCTTGTTCTATACCCAATACCTAAACTTAACAGCTACCTTACTAATTATAAATAAGCAGCAAATTAAGAATTTATAGAGAGAAAAGTTGTAGTTAATAGTTGACAGGTGACAGGTTTTACCAAAAACGATTACTTTAAATTGAAATGCTATTTTACAATAATACAGTTATCAAATAAATGCAGCCTTGTTCGAGCATTAAAAAAAATATCTTCTTATTTTTCCGGCCTCAATAATAGAGTATACCTCATGCTTGTGGTCTTGGACAAGCATTCAGATCTGCGTTTGCATATTTCCGTAGGTTTACGGCCATTTAGATGAATACATTCACTTGAACTCAAAACCACACAGATTGAACCACTCACCAATATACTGAGGGGTTCCCCCTAAACTCTTATACTCTTCTCCTTGAATGAAGCGATGAGCCATGCCGAAATCAATGATCTTGATGTCTGGATGGGGAGCGTGTTTGTCCGACAGCATGATATTTTCTGGCTGAAGAACAAGGAGCAGGATAAGAACATGCCTTTTGCCTTATACACAACTAGCTTGTACAGTTTTTTTAAACCCGTGTTCAAATTCATCCTAATATTTTTAGGTCAGTGAAATGCTGGTTTGATTTCTTAGTATAGATGGATAACAAATATATATAAAAAAGTATTACGTTCGAAGTGCCGAATTTATTTTGGTCAGAGGCGACAGCTTGAGTGAGAAAGGTAGAGTATACTTCCTCATTACCCTTTTGAGATCTTTATAGGAAGTGACAGGTTCGCAACACAGAGTCAAAATTAACTTTCGAAGGTCAGTTGAAACTGTGCATGTGGTTGATTGGTTTGGTTTTCTGACTTCCATGGAGGCTGGCGTAAAAATCTTCCTACCTTCAGGTCAAAATGGGCAACGTTTTTTTGGTGCATGTAGCTGACTCCTTCCAGAATCTGCTTCATGAACTCAATGGCTTCCGTCTCTGTGAGGTTTTCTTTCTCAGCGATGAAATCAAAGAGCTCACCACCCTTTATGCTACATACAAAAAAAGATGAGATCGACAAGAAAAAGGAATGAACCATAGATGAAAGAACAATGAAAAACTGATTCTCATGTAATGCACAGTTGAAACCGCATGAAACCGTCTAGTTTATTTATTAATGACAGTTATTTAAATCATGCTAAATATATTGCTTTTTTTATTTTTGGGTGAATTACGATGATATTAATAATTGTATTACATTATTTTCAATATAGATTCAGCTTTCCTTTATTGAACACACCTTCATTTAGGCGTGTTGTTTACTCCATAATTTTATATCTTTACACATACTCACAGCTCAATGATGAGGACGACCTCTGCCCTGCTCTCGAAAACATCTTTGAGAGCCATGATGTTTTGATGCTGAAGGCCCTGCAGGATCTCCACCTCCTTCTCCACACTCCTCCTCTCCAGGCCCAGCCTGCTTCCTGCCCCTTTCTTCAGCTTGAGGAACTTCCCTGCCCACAGAGCACCAGTGACTCGTTCCCGCACCTCACGCACCTGCCCGAAATGACCACTAGGATAGCAGAGGACACATGAAAACGTGTTAAGATAAGAACTAAGTATTCAACTGAGTTCCTAAAAAGGGTAAAAAAAACGATAATCATATATACTGTACAATGAAATTATAGTGAACCTACTGTACAGTGTAAATAGTAAAAATGGTAGTATATATGGTACTGTAAATTATTTAATTTTCACCGTTTTATTTGTTTATTTATTTATTTTAATTTTTTTATTTTATTTATTCATTTTTACCTACAATTTTTTCTGCATTAAAGTCCGCATTAAAAAAGAAAAGTAATTGCCATGCTAATACTGAAATATTCTTTGAAGTGTCTTTAAGTTTCTGTTTTTAATTACAATGTATATGAAATTATAATATTGCTTTAAGATTAATATTTTGCTATACACAAGCATTCAAAATCTGGGGTCTTATTCTATGCAAAAATACAGCAACAAAATGTATAATATTATTACATTTTTCAATACTAAAATCTAGTTTATTTGATCATTTCAGAATTTAAATTTTCAGCATCATTACTTTAGCTTTTAGTGTGACATGATCCTTCGGAAATCATTCTAATAATTAGATTTTCTTAGGTTTTTCTTTCTTTTTTTGCAACAATGTAAAGGTTTTTGCTATTTCACTGTCTATTTAATTGATCCATATTAAATTTAAGTATACATTATATAGGGATAGATGTAAAAAAATAATACTTTTGGACAGTATATACCATGATACTGTCATCTGATACATTTTTTCAGTAAACAGAATAAGAATAAGCTGCGCATATCTTTACCTTCCCAAAACATTTCCGATCTCATAAAGGTCTTCAACATTATCCAGCTTGAAGACAGCCATGCTGCTGTCTCTCTCTCTGTCTCTTCAGTGTCCTCTGTCAGTCAATGTCCAAAGGAAAGCTATGGGTTACTGTATAGCGCTCATACTGGATTTAGCATTGGGTCCACACCTATAAAACACAGGATGGTAGTAAGTGGCCTATTTCTTTTACGTTTCTTTTAACATTTCTTTTAGAATTTAACTAAACTTGCATAACCATTTGCATTCAGTTTTTCAACTTTTCATGACTTCAAAGGCAGCCCTCACGTCACAACTATACTAGCTGGGAAGAGTAAAGGACAGATATCTGGAAATCATTTACGAGTCCCCAAAGGGTAAACCCATCTGATATCTTAGAACTTCATACATGAGAAAGAATGTTGCGCTAAATGCTCCAGCGATTCAAACAGATGTAAATAAGTCCTTTAAAGTTCAGCCAAGTTTGGACGAACCAATGGGTCACAATGTGCAACGTAGAGCATGAACATAGTGTGGAAAGCTGCCCAGACCTCAGTTACCCTTCCATCATTATATTAACGCATTCTTAAATAATGAGTCCATTCTCTTCACTGAGTTGTGGTGTAATTAGTTTTCAATGGCTTACACAGTTCGTCACTATGGGCGGAAAAAAATGAGAAAATGAATGAGGAGGAGATGGGAGGAGATAGATTATTTATGTGATAAGACAAACAAGGTCTTGTTTTGGCATTTCTGTCTGCCCGTTCCCCCGTACAATATATCATCTCTTCATTTCAGAGGAGAAAATGTGCGATATAAATCGAAATGGTGCGATATTGAATGTAGATTATTTCAATCAACGTAAATAGCGTTGACGTGCTGCGAATGTGGAAAATGTGGGATGTGAGAGCGACTGCAAATGGCGGTTTATCTGATTTGAATACAAGCCGGACAAATCTGTCTTAAGGTGAGCGAACACTAATTCAAAACGAGAAAAAAAAAACACGTAGGCTCTCTCTCATAGACTAAGCACGACTATTATTATTTATTTTATTTTATTGAACAAACTCTATCTGACGTAGCAAATTTCACACTTGACAACCACCCTGATCCCATTAGCAACAACCCTAGAAATTCCCTAGAAACCTAAATGACCATACGTTAAAGTCCCGGCAACAACAACCAAGAAGATCCTAACAATGCCCTAGAAACCACACAGAACGCCCTGGCAATGCCCAAGCAACTAGAACACCCTAGCAACCACCCAATAATGCCCTAGCAACCAGAACACTTTAGGAACCACCCAGCAATGCCCTGGCAACCAGAACACTCTAAATGCGTTACATTTGAACATAAGTGGACTGTGAAGTGGACTTAAGTGAGATTCCATTCCGAAGAGAACAAACATTCAGTTTAAAGGGCACTGCGAACGCCGTAGGGAATAAGGGAACATCGATACGTCACTTCACAGGAAGTGGAAAAATCACAAAACTGTCTTTGCATACCGCGTCAGCAGTCAGAACTAACGATAGAGCAGAGCCGTTGAAAGACGTTTTTAAAGGATCTGCAATAGAGAGATTAGAATAAATGTTATCATTATAGAAACTAGAGTATTATGAATGGCGGTGAGTTACATTTGCATACTGTATTGTATGAATAAGTGAAACCAAATAATGAGTTAATGAGATGAAACCTGTAATAGTCTAAACATAAATGTTTTTTGACTATATTTATTATATACATAATTGCACATGTATTTTATATGTGTTTACATTTTGAAAGTAAAATAAATGGCAATTTTATTCATGTAATATTATTATTTTCTTTGATGACGTTGCAGGGCATTCCGAATGAGCGATTATTGTCAGCTAAGTCCACTTCAACAGATATCCCACGCGTAGGGAGCAAGAAGCAGTGAACGCTGCATAGGGACCCTGTCAACCGGAACGCACCTTCTAGCATCTATACAGAAATGTCCTCTTTACAACCCAGAGCACCTTAGCTAGAATATAGCCCTAGCAACCAACCAGCATGCCTTAGCAAAAACGGCATGGCGAGCACATAGCATTTCCCTTGCAACCTCCCTGAAATGCCTGAGCAACAAACCGAAACACCCTAGCAACCACACAGCAACGGCAACAACCAAGAACACCCTAGCCGGAGGACTCCCACCCTAGCGACACCCTAGCAACAGGCTGTCTAACACTGCGGCTGTTAGTTTCACTCCGAAGCAAAAAACATTTTCTTTTTAATGCGTTTTTAATCAGTGTTCATAACAGTGTCCGGAAGAGCCAGTCAGCCAAAAAGAGGAAAAAACAAACAAGGGACTATCTGAGTATGTTTTGAAAAAAAGTTATTTTACATAACACAGATACAATCAAACACTTGTATCTCGAAGACACACACACACACACACAAAATCACAACACGCATATCTCGTGTTGCAGAATCCATCTGCTCTGCTCTGCGGCGATTAATACAAACTGAAGTTGACAAAGCATTCAAAGTGTTTAGAGCACACGTCGGTTGCGTTGTTTAAAGAGCACATCAGCTGTGTTTAGAGGGAGCGGAACAGAGACGGAAAGCTTGCATCGATCAACAGTTCTTTTCCAAAATATCACCGCACCCATCTCACTTCAGCTTCCTACAGTAACATACCAGGGAAAAAGCCACAGAGCAGAACAATAGACATCATTGCAAAACAAAAAACCTCCCTTTCGCTTCATTGGAGCAACGCTCACTCAGCTGTGTCAAATTACACACATCCAGTAAAACTTAGCTCATCAATTAGTTTCAGCCTGGGTTTGGTTGTCACGTTAGCGTCGCCAAAGCATTTCGCAATATTGCATCTTAAAACGTGCATAGGCTATATCTCCCATCAACTTTATTTTGTAAACTCGGCTGAGTCAAATGTGTGACTGCGCCTGCGGGTTTAAGCGACCGAGTTTTGAAATTTGAGCGTGAGCTTGCTTTCATTGCCTTCTGTACAAGATCAAAGAAAGGACCAGAAGAGCCATTCCAGAACCTGAAACCGTCCTGCTGAATCTAGGTTCAGATCTCCAGCCATAAAACGCCCAAAATAATGATTGCATGCTTAATCAAGATCAAAATTCCAAAAGCTACACATTCAGAACAACATAAATGAGAAAAACTACCAGGGAGAAAAGGGTAAAGCAAATCATGGGGAAAGAAGGAGTGGACAAGATATACATCTGCGCTTTTTTTTTTTTTTTTTACTTTAATGACACACAATGTATGGAGTGACATACAAAACATTGATTTCCTTACATGTAATGTGCAAAATTATCTACCTTTTACTCCCAGTATAACCTGAATGTCGAGTGAGTAATGTTAAAATGCAACTTTGACTAGTTAAGCAGATGTTATCATATAAATCACGTTACGTTACCGGACAACTTGTTTTACAACGTGAGGAAAACACACTCGTGCAATCATTAACGCCTACTACTTTCCAATGCAGCTTTCCCCTAAATCCACGCGCAAAACCAAATATGGAGAAAGAAACTCGCATTTCTTGTTTTTTTTTTTTTTTTTTTTTTTTTTTTTTTTTGAAAAACCCTAAATCCAGACGAAAGATGGGGGGTCTAATTGTACACCCCCGGGGCCTGGGAGGTTTCCTAGCCAGATACATCTGGGTGCTAACCAACTGGATATCACTAACTAGTTACGCAACAGTCTGTGTTTCTTGGTTATTTCATTAGTGAAGTCTGTGGCCGGTTTGGAAACACTCTTTTCACGCTGCAGCGGTCGTGAGGCATTTTAAAAGCAAACGTGAATAAAAGTGAACGTTTAAAGCGCCGGTTTTCGCTTTTCTGACCATGACAGAACATTTCGAGCAACACATATACAGTATTTGCATACAGCAAAGCCAAATCGATCAGTGCAGAACGCGCTCGAGACCTGCGTGTGGAAACTTGTTCGTGCCTCGTTCTCGCGCGTCGTGTCAGTTCGATATTCCGCCGCGTGCGCGTCCGAGCTCCGCACCTAGAAAGCCCCGAGGTGTCACGACCGCGACGCGACGACTAAACGAATGTACAGTTACTTGTACTGGTAACTTCTATCATGTACTGCGACACACGCTCACGATTTATTTCATCCTGTTCCCCCGCTTTGGTACAGAAGAGACTGCGTGAACCCCCCCTGCAACCTGAAGAATGGGTTGAATTACGGGACGTACCTGGCATAGATCCGTCACGAAGCCGCGTCGTGTCTGCTTGACGGACGGTATTTCCTCCGGAGCTCTGCTCGCTGCGGACGCGCTAGTACAGAAATGAGGAAACGCTCGTGTTGACCATGTCGGTGCAGTGCCCGCGTGTGGCAAGCCGTTTTAACAACACTCCTCTACACTAACTTTGCTAACTTCTCACAATTTCGATTAAGCAATACCAATCCCGATAATAAGAAAAACTAGCCTACTTGTTCCAGAAGTGAATATAAACCACTTACATGTGGAGCTCGGATAACAACTATGTCATCAGAATGTATTTATTCTACTAGCTTTACTAGTAGTATCTAACCAACAGGCAGTAGTAGACTATTCTTTACTTAGCTGTTTGTATTAGGCCTATGAAAACTGCTGTCGGGAAAGATTGTGTCTATACCGTAAAAAGGTCGTAAAGCCTGAATAAATACTGAATAAATAAATAGTTACGGTTTGAAGAGTTAGAAGTATCTGAATAATGAACTGTAGTACTTAATACTATGAAAACTGGAATGGGTATCAGGGATGTAAATACATATTACAAGAGAATAACTAAAATAAACAAAACTAAAACAAACATTTTACAGAAAATAACTGAAGTAGTTTTCTTATCAGTGACTAGAAAGGGAAACAGAATCAGCTTCTAATCGGTTTTACTACAAAGCTCTTTACTACCAGAAAAATAATCACTTAGAAAGTAGTACTAGTCAAGAGATGTCAAGTTGCCATTATTTATCTGACCAGAGGAAACCAGCAGTTTATAGTGAGATCCCACCATATATTGATTACCGCTGCATTACTTAAACATATATTTGTACTAACATACACTAGTGAGTTTTAAGTACCAAATGTAAAAACCGCTTGCCACAACACACCTCAGGAGAAACGGGGGTGGATGTATCATAGGTAACTCTCTCTCTCTCTCTCTCTCTCTCTCTCTCTCTCTCTCTCTCTCTCTCTCTCTCTCTCTCTCTCTGCAGCTCCATAAACCTCTGGAATTCACGGTTGAGAGACTGAGGTTCAGTTAATCAGTTTCTGCAACACAAAAATTCTTATTTGTGATAATGAGAGTTAGAAGTCGCACACTTATTAGAGGTGTAGTTAAGGCGATTGCAATACTTCAGGAATTAAAGCGGGCTCAGCTGAGATCTAATGGCTGGATTTCCAAAGCAAAGGTTTTTAATCAGATTAGTGTGTTATAATGTAGCTACATGAAAGTCACGTCAAATTAAGCCAATGTACATATTATGGTATGCATGACTTTTGCATGAGTAATTGTCAGTGGTTATTGTCGAGTGCAACGAACGACAGATCATTTTCATCCCTGGCTCATTCCGAATGTCATTTTCACCGCTAATGTACTTGTAATGTACGCCATCTAGTGGACGTGTCCCGCAACTGCCAGCTGGTCAATGTTTGGAAAGAGTATGAAACAAAATCTAATACAATTAGAACAATGGACACAAAAGTAAGAATCGTGTTGAATGAGAATTACTGAAAAAAGAGTAACCTTAAAATAAAAAGCAATTAAAATCATATAGGTCTAAATAACAAAAAAAGAAAGACACACAAGAAATCTGATTATGTATCTCAAAATACTGTATAAAGGAATGTGGCATTTTCATAAAATGTAACAAACGGCCTGTGGTGACTGGGCTAAGTATTCTACTTACCGTTTGTACACTTCTTTTGTCATCTCTTTTTTTTCGTTACCTTCTTTGTGGTCGTTCTTTCTCATCCTGTGTGGTGAGCAAGTCATGTGATGCAACTGCCTCTTTCTCTCTCTCTCTCTCTCTCTGTCTCTCTCTCTCTCTCTCTCTCTGTCACACACACACACATGCATGACCTCTCTCTCTCTCTCTCTCTCTCTCTCTCTCTCTCTCTCTGTCTCACCCTAACAACGCACTCACTGTGTTCAAACATAAACAAAGATAAAAAGGATATGCACATATACAGGATACGCAGGTCTAAATTTACATGATCACAATTTGTGTTGAAGAGGGAAACATACAGACGGTTTTAAACAACATGGGTTTTGTTTAATAGACAGGCATTCAAAAAGCTTCAAATAAAATTTACAGACACCCAGTAAAACTGCAGCAACATGACATTATTAAAATAGTCCTCCACTTCTACACATCAGTTTTGCAATAAATGTTTTTTCAAAGCTTTTGTTTTAAAGAATGTCCTATTTATGTACTCATTGATTTAAAAAAATATAAATTTGTGAGTGTTTTTCTGCTTTTTTTTTTTTTTTGCAATGTTTATTTTTTTAAATTAAATCTTTCCTTTCTGTTTCTTTGCAATTGTTTGTGCAATTTGCAAGCGATTTATGATGCAACTTGCTTTCTGCGCATTTTTTTCTTCCAGTGCGTGGCAACCTTTCAAAAGCAGATCGTCAGATTGTTCATTTGAGCTTTAGTACATCAGTTAAATATTTCACAAGAAGTTTCAAAATGAAATCTGCACACTATCAGCTCTATGTGACCTTTTTCCGCTCTCTATTTCTCGCCCTCGCACATGCATTTAAACAGGATGAGGCAGAAACACTCAAGAACCGATAGGAAGAGGTAGCGTTTTACATCCTGCGCTTGAGAATGGACTTTGACTACCAAAAGATTAAAGGTCAGCTAATTTTCTACACCTTCTGAACTTATCCTTGCAAAAAAACACAACCTGATAGTTTTAAGAAAAGTTGCTCTTGCTTGTTTCTTCTGATGACTGGAAATACTTTTAAAATGTCGATATTCATTTAAATGTCAAAACAGCAGTTATTTTGACATGGTTATACGTATTTAATGAATCGTTTAAGGAAGGTAAATGTATTTTTAGGGTTAGTTTAAGAATGAAGCGAGTCTATATGGTGTAAGCTGTGCTTATTTAGTTTTAATACAGTATGTTAAAATACACTATAGGCAATACAGAGTTAATATAGAATTGAGAGTTAGCTTAAAAAAACTGAAATTAGACTCTGTGTAGTATAAAATGGAAATCTAAATCTACGCGATATTTTACTACTATATTACTATAATATAATGCTCAGACATCAACTGATTCTGACTGCATGGCTAGGCTACAGTCCTTTAACAGAATTCTATATAATGTTGTAATATTATAATACATACATAATATTGTTTTGGTGGTTTTTATTGTTTGATATCTAGTATATTCTGTGTTGCTGGCGTGCGTGTAGAGAACGTGACATTTCCGTTCAGGGTTATTTTGAGTCTGACTGTACTCTAACTGTATGTCAACTCCAAAATTTTACACACTGACATCTGTGTTCATTTTTAGATACCATCACCCACAGGTTAATATTAAATATCCCAATGCGTTTAAAGATAAATACATTCAAAAGGCTGTTTGAAGGCACTGTTAAGGGAAGCATTTTAACAAATAAAATTAAATGAAATTCTGAATTTGATCGTTAAAGCGGACAGTATTAAACAACTCACCCACAGCCTAAATGAAAAATGGATGTGAACAACATTTAATTTGTTAAAATGGTTCTCTTAGCAGTGCCTTCAACCTTCGACCTGACTGTTAACTGCCTTTTGAATGTATTTGAATCTATTTGTGTACAGATGCTGAATCTCAGCAGAGAGAGGAGCGACTGAGCGATCTTTCTGCCCACTACCCAAGACCAAAGCCACGTCCATTTCTGGATCCAGAGAACAATCTCACGACCAAGAAACCGCCAGTAAAACCCCGGCGGAGCATAAAGATTCGTTCCACAGCACAACAAAAGACAGAGCAATTAGACCAGGGCCAGCAGAAGGAAAATGAGGTGAATCTGTCAACACATGGCATAGCTTAGTACCACAGATCTATATAGCTTATATTTCTTCAAAACAAAAACACTTCTATCAGCGGTTCAGCCGTTCTACATTAACTCTAAAGAGCCTTTTGAAGCAAAGAAATAGCAGGTTGATCGGTTGGTCAGACGCTTTTTTGTTTTTTACCCTCTTAAGACCCTGCAGCCTCAAATGAGGAAATTATATTTTAGTGAATTTCTCTGAGACTCTCTTCAGGAAAATGTTATGAGGTTTTAAATCAAAACTAGCCTTTCTGGTACAAGACAGGATATTGATTTTATACATGTTCTCATATGAGGACAAAGGGACTAAAAGCATATTTATTACGCATTTTGGAAGCCATTACAAAAGAAATTATACTTCAGTATTCTATTAAATATTATATGTTATTATGAAAACCTTGTCAATTATTACTCTCATTATTACACTTCTTTTTTGATGATATGTTTCCCCTAAAACACATTAATATGCAAATTAGATGGAGTTTATAGATTCATTGTATATACAACCTGTTTATGACCACTTACATGCCAAAGAAAAATGGTATATCGAATAATTCTGTTATAACATTCATTATTTTAAAGAAACTGAGTCCCGATTTCCTCAAACTGTAACGTAGCATAACTTAACTGAAATATCATTTTTATTTTAATTTTTGCAGATTATTTTTAACACTCTAAACAATGTAAAGGCATCGGGTCTTAAGAGTATACTTTAAAGCCTTCTCAAATAATCAGTGAGAGAGTAGCTGGTTAGATTTCGTGAGATGTTTAATGTCTTTAACCAGAGTGATCTTCCCTGCAAATATTATTTGCATTTCATTTTCATTTTCAAAATCGCACCAAGCTGATTTGAATTTTTGTGAAGCATTTATTCACATTATCTACAAATAATTATTTTTTGGAAGTCTATTTCTATGTTTATGTTCATGATGAGATTTTTGCCGTTTAAATTTTCAGTATAGCCACGAAAACATTGTAATGCACTGCGAAAAACCCAACGTTTCAATGTTTTAAAACTGCATTTGAACATCTAAATGTCGTCCTGGATTCCCTCTGTTAAAGACCACAGTGAAGCGGATAGATCCTGCTCTGGTTTTGGGTCCCTTGAGGCCCCTGGAGTGTCTGTCTCCGTCTCTGCGCGCTCACACTCTGCTGTGGTTTGAGAGAACGCAGCTGCCTCGACTGCACAGGCCCGGACAGCCTCTTCCTCGCTGGCTCCATGGTTTCGCTACACGCAGGTTACAGCCACATCTAAATATTCTTCCAAAAACATAACAGAAAAACAGATGCACAAGCAACCTTGCACAAACACAGATGTGAAACAGTGTCGTATACTCACATTTTCACACAACGCATCTCTCAGGGAAGCAGAACAGCTGCTGCAGGATAAGCCGCAAGGCTGTTTCCTGTTGAGGCTCAGCGAGTCAAAGATTGGCTTTGTGCTGTCTTACAGGTACGTTGTTTTTGCACACACACACACACACACACAAACCCTAGTGTCATTCTTAAAAATGTAGTACATAACTATAAAGAACAAGCATCCATACTAGTTGTCCGCTTTAAATTTTGTATTTTCTTTTAAACTGGCTGCCGGTATTCTTATCGAATAGTTCAATGATGTTGTTTCAGATTGCTGTTGTTGCTGGACTTATTGTCATAGAATTAGAAAACTGTATAACACTGTCTAGTTACAGCTGCCATCCTTAGCGTAAATGGATCTTAATAATTATAATTTGTAGGATTTAAAAACTGTTCTATGTAAAATAAGTTAATGAGCCAAATCAACCGTCGTACAAGACAAGATTGTACAAAACCTCCCTTCAATGTGCCATTTTTTTCCAATTTGAATATTTCTTTTCGCAAAACCTGACCAACTATTTTAATCTAAAAAATGACTTTGCTTGAACAGTTTTAAAACACTGTATTATAAAGTACATCAGTAAAATACTAGTGTTTTTTACAGCTGCAATGATAATAGTGTGTTCAACTTCTTTGTGGTGTCAGTGTATGTATTGGCAACGTCTCTATTTCATTAAAACCTCTAGAGGAGAAGACCGATGTCGTCATTTCATAATTGAAGAGGAGGAGTATGGATCATCTGGTAGTGTATATCTCATTGCTGGAGAACACAGCCATCATAGAAGCCTGGATGAGCTAATCAGCTACTACACCCATAATCCTGTGGGGCCTTTTAATGAGATGTTGACTGTACCTTGTATGCAGGTAGGTTACACACAGTCTTTGTGATTTTGGTAACACTTTACTTGAAGGGCTGTGCATAAGACTGACAGGATACCTTCATAATCGTAATATGAACGAGGGTTTAATGCACGTTTATGACAACTGTCATTAAGCGTCATTCACTCAGATATGTCATTTTTAATGCAAAGATGACATTATTTGACCTAACCCTAAAATAACCCTACCCCCACCCTTACCCCATAATAAAGACATCTCAAATAATGTCAACCTTACATTAAAAATGACATAACTGAGCAACTTACACATAATGACAGTTGTCATAAACATACAAAAAACCATGTGTCATGTCAGTCTTATGCAAAGTAAAGTGCAACAGTGTATCAGTGATTTTTTTAATACAGAGAAGGAGATATTAAAAATGATTTTACATATTATTTTCCTGTCATCTTACTTCATATCCCGTTATTTTTCTTGCTATCTAGCCTGATGGGAGTTTTGAGGAAATTAATAGGTGGAGGGTGAAAGATGAGGAAGAGGAGAAAAATGGAAAAGCAACAGATCGAGAGAAGCAGACAAACCTGGCCGAGGCCATCGGCCCAGCTGTTCTGAACTCCTTACACACAAACCCCTCCAGTGAGATCACTTCTGCTACAGAAGAGCCTGTGCAGTATGCAGTCGTGAGAAAACCACTGAAAAAGACCCTCTCGCTGCCAGAATGCAAGTGTGGAACTGAAACAGAGCCTCCTGGCCTTGAAGTGAGTAGATTCCAAGCACTGAAAACAAAAAGTAACATTTTCCTTCCCATATTCTTCATATTACACTTTGTTATTACACTAAAATCGTATAGACTTTTTTTTAAAAAAAGTCATATCTGTGGACAGAGTATTATTTTGAATGGATTCTATGTTGCGCATCCTCTTTTTGTTAGTATTTTACAAGCTCCACACTGCCTTATTAACCGAGACCTCAAAAGTGTAAACAGAACAAAAACTTAGTATTATATTATATAATATTAGTTGTTTGAATATCATACATGCTATCATTCTCCATAAACCTACAAACCATCAAAGGTTTGGCAGAAAAGCTTTAAAATGACTTTTTACAAATAAATGCAGTTACCTGCTGCGTTCCCCATAGAGAACACAAGGAAAAGAAGCAAAAGACTTCTCAGCATTGCCATGATGAAACTGAAAAAAATGTTAAGCCTTTAAAATTAGCTTTGCTTTATTAAACATAAGCAATTTATTATCCATAAGCAATAAATCAACAATAACAACGAATAAGTCTTCACCTGTTGAAATAATAATTACGACACATCTGAGCAGAAGTCTGGCAACTTAATTGACTTTTTCATAGCAGAAGTTAATATGATAAAGAAATGTTCATACCAAATAAAGGTAGGTATAAACTGGATTTGTATTATTATTTGTTAGCTGCCCTGATCTACTCATCTATCTCTGATACATATAATAAGAATAGACAGAGAAACAATAAACGCATTAAACTATACATTACAATTATAGCTAATGATGAATAAATCAATGAAAAACAACGAATAAAACACCTATAAAATCTATAGTTACTACAGTACAGATAAACCATGGTATCCATAAATTAGCCATGCTTTTGAAACAGTATTCATAATTTAACCATGGTATTTGTAGTAAAACCGGTTATACAATGGTAAAAATAAATGTCTAAACCATGGTTCACTTTTCTAAGTGTAGAGAGAGGAAGAGTTTAATTATAACTTTTTTTTTAAGTTCGATCTTTTCTTCCCTCTAGAATGGCAGTTCTGACGTTGCTGAAAGCCCCTCAAATCTTAATCTAAAAGGAGATCAAGTTTCTCTTGTGGATGTCCAGTATGCTCGAGTTAACAAACCCCCCAGACTATTATCAGAAAACACCCCCAACCTCACTGCCCACCCTGACCTTCAGGGAGCAACAGCAGCCTTTACCCCTCCATCCATCCCAAACTTCGACACGACAGCAGCAGACCCGAAATACTGGAAACTGGAGCCAATGCACACTTACGAAGAGACCCCCCACACACGCAGTCGTCCAGAAGAAATTGACTGCTATGCTGTCGGGTGGAGGAGGCAGGCGGCGGGGGATGAAGGTGAGAAATGAGGGAAACGAACGTGCTCGGAACATTTCCCGTCTTGGAGATCAAATATAAGAATGACTTGAAATGGTTTCAAAAGAACAATGCACTAAATAGTGACTAAAACAAAACATAGGTAAAACATGAAAATACTTAATTGATACATGTTTTGACCTTTTCTTCAGTGAACCTTCCAAAGGATCACCTGTATTCAGAGGTGAACATCAAAGGGGCCCAAGAAGGCGTTGCTGTACTGAGACCCGGGCCTAGTCTTCCTCTTAGACCGCCCCCGAGATCTGCTCCTTTGCGACCCGAGCTCATCGGGCAGGTGATATTCACGAGAATATTTGAGATATTTCTTTTTGTATATTCTGTGTAGTATAGTGTTATACAAATGCTACATTTATGATTTTCCCCTCAGACAGCTCAACCTCAACACTCCGGTTTTCATCATTCAGATCAGCCGTATATGAATGCTTCCTCCAGCTCCATTTATGAGCAGATCCCAGAAAGACCAAGCAGCTCTAGAACATGTCTGCCCCCACCGAATCCCAAACGCTGAGCTTAGGATGGTGTAGACCTGAATTCTCCAAGAGCTTCTTTTGTGTAACACTCCGTATAATAAAAAAAAAAAAAAAAAATGCATAATGGTAAATATTAGCATGGCATATATCATGTGTACCAAAACATTACATTGCTTATAACCTGTACATACATTTATAAGGCTTCCTAATAGTGACCTCCCCATGGAGATGTTTTTGATCTATTTAAATTGTATCGGAAATACAGTTTTTCCAGCCACTCGTTTAAAGATGTACCTGCTCAGCAAATAATTTCATAACTTTTAATAAAAAAAATAAAAATACTATTTGGGTTTACAACCACTGATTTATTAAGTGAACTGCTGCCCTTCCTTGTAAAAGTTTGTTGCTCTTAGCTGATATTATCACCATAAAAGTACAAGAATACATTAAATCACTGCATGAGAAGAACATCACAGAACAGACAGACGAAAGAGCATTTCAGTGAGTGACCAGACACACAATAAGAGCATTTCTGTAAAACCCTTTTTATTTCCACAAACAAGCCCCCCCCATTGATCATGAAGAGCTGTACTTTTCTTTAGCATTTGAGAATAATTACAAAAAAAAAAAAAAAAAAAAAAAAAAATTTAAGCGACCCTAGAATGGCCATTTTAAATATCAAAAGCAGTTGGTAATTCTCATACTTGGAACTAATTTTTTGATGAAGGCCAACCTCACTTAAAAACAGATTAAATCATTGGACCATTTACCCCAATATGGGTACTTAATTTATTCAAAAACAACATTGTCAACCCACCCCGTTCACTTAATACCCCTCCTCCTTCCACTCCCACAATGATCCCTGATCTGTTTTTTGTCTTGTATTAGATAACTCAGTTCTTTTTGCTCTTCGGTGAGTCGTATTTTCTCTTGCTAGAGTACCACAGGAGCAGAGGAATGCCAATGGAGGGAAGGGTCATGACACCAAAAGCTGCCCAGTCCAGCTATTAAAGAGAGAAAAACACTTGACATAAGACAACATATATCGAAGACTCATTTTCTCCATATGAAAGCATTGCCGAGTCACTTACGTAATGTGGAGAAAAGCGCCTGTCAAACTCTCTCTGGGCAAGAATGCCTCCCTGACCCGGAGCACTTGTGTAACCGACCTGAGAGATGCACAAAAAAGAGTCTTAACAGCCAGTAACTACATTTACATGGACTGGTTTTTAAAAAGTAAATTGATAAATTAAGTCAAATGAATAAATAAACTTGGATATCGTAAGACCTGACTTACCACAACCTGTCCGCCCTCCTGGGCCAGGTAGCTAACAGATGCAGAGGTAAAGTTAAAGTACCCAGCTTTCAGTGGCCGCAGAACCACTGTATGAGAAACATTACTGGCACTGGAGAGAGGATGAGTTAAGGAATACGTACCGAAGAGCAAAAGTTTAAAGCATCCCATGATTTTGATACAGGACTGATTATGTTAAGTGTTATCAGATAAGTGATTGAAAAAGTTTAAACCAGGATTTGAGTCCACTCAGAATTCCTTCTTAGCAAAGTAAAGTGAAAAAGTGGCATCTATATATAGCATTTGCTTGGAAGTATGTATATGTAATATTTTATTTTGAAAAAGGATACGGAGCAATACGATCCCATTTCACGTTCAGCATTCCGGAGACAATGCCAAAATCTTCAGGGGGGAACGAGTCATCCGACAGCTCCACCTCCAGAGCAGCACTAGAAAGAAATTTTAAAAAAGGGTAAATACAGCTATGATCTAGCTTTGAAATATTTCCATCAGCTCCTTGGGTTTATACTTAACTCTACGCTCATTAACTATTGATGCGGTAAATTCAAAAAGAGAACGATACCTGGTGCCCACATTGTAGATGTTGTACTGCAGGGTAAGATCTCGTCCCTCCACGGCATATCGGTTCAGCAGGGACTTGGAAGCCAACAGACGAGCCCCTTCTTCTCCTGCCACCAGACCCAGCACAGCAACCAGAGCAAATACACAGAGCAGCCTCATCTGTGGGGAAAAGTGGCGTGTTTAACAGAACAGCCCCCAAAAGTACATGAGGATAACGGACATTTGTAATTACTGGATACACAGAGAGGAAAAAAAAAAAAACATCACACACACTTCAACAAATAACTTAACATCTGCAGTACACTGCAACTGTGTGATGTGCTAAAACACAGGCAGGGCGAAAAGTAAAAACAGATTAATCTACAGTCATTCTTACAGTTAGATCACGTTTAATGATAATAATACTAATAAGAATACAGAGAGCAGTCTATAAGAGGCTATATGAAAATGCTAACTTGTGCTACAGTGCAGCTATGAACGAACGGATGAATGAATTTTCCAAATACAAAGCATATGCTGAGAACAAACCACCGGTTCTACAATTCAGAAACGTGTTCTTAAACGTTTACACGTGTTAAAGACAGACATGTAATATTTTAAAAGCGTAATAACGGCTCAACGAGTCTGCTTACGTGTACATAAATCGCCACACAACCTACTAAACATCAGAGTCAATACTGAAATGTCTGGTAATGCCTAGTTTTATTTAACGCGCTAGAATAAAACCGTTACACTCCAGAAGGTAAATAGGAGAGCATATGAATACTAATAGAATCGTTTAAGGTAAACTGAGATTACGTGTACTTCACATTCGTTTTAGTTTATTAAACTGCCAACGTCGACTGCTTGCTTACACGCAATAAAAACAGAACGTGTATTAATGGTCATGCTCACAATATTACGCACAAAAAGATAAGAATGTTTAACAGCCACTTTACCTTCGTCCACTGCCTCGAGCTTGAAAATTACGAAGACAGCGGAACGCACGCGCAGATGATTTTAGTCTTCCGCTAGCATGACGTGTCCAGAGAGAGCGCGAATACACGTTTGGCGCCACAGCGCCGCCTACTGCTCTGGAGGGTCTGTTTCCAAATAATTTACTCCACTTAGAAGTCAACCAAAGAGTACCGTAAATTCTGGACTATAAAGCGCACCTGCATATAAACCGCATCCGCTCTATTTAAAAAAAAAATAAAAAAATAAACAAGCCGCACCTGCATACAAGCCGCATCCGAACTTCTTCGTGTGGGTTCCATGATGAAGGGGTGAGGATTTGAAAAGATAGAGTTTGACAGGATTGGTAAATCAGTGAAATGGACTGGAAGCATTCCGAAACTAAGCAACTAAATACAAATGTAAGAAAAAAATATATAATCCAAATGCCCTTATTAAGTCTTTATTCAACTGCTACTACTCGTGCTGTAAAATTATGAAGAAAACACAGCTGCCTACTGTTTACAATTTTATTTTATGCATTTTGCATTTGTATTTGATCTTCCGAACTTTAGGAATCAGAAACTAAAAAAGCTTTGGAAAAGTGAGAACCACTGAGGTAAATATTGAGGTATTATCAGTAAATATTGATTAATATTTCAGAAGTTTAATGTCAAGAATCACACTCCGAATATTCTTTATAGGCCAAGCGTTTGCAAACAAAGAGGATTTGTTGTGTTTTTTTCTGAAGCTATTTGTGCATACACACCTGCATATATTGCATACATGACATACATAAATAATCCTACTTAAATGACATAAGAATAGATCAACATTGAAAGAAGACTAAGGAAAATAATTATGGTTTACATCTGTCACAGAAGAGATATATATATATATATATATATATATATATATATATATATATATATATATATATATATATATATATATATATATACAGGTTTGTGCATCGAGTACTGTATAAACAAATATGCAGACTACATGTATTTACATAAATGTCTCTCAATACTGAAAATGAATTAATTATAAAAGCAGGTGGTTTCTCTGTTAATTGCTGGTTTTTACAATGTTTTTCTCTAAAGCTGTTCTAAACCATTATTAGCACACGTTTCTTACACTGTTTAAAATCTTCCTCGATCCTCTCCTGCAGAAAATTTAAATCATACTTTCTAGGCTCAAATCCAGAGACCAGAAACACAACAGGATCCTCCACACCAATCTTTCTCAGACCTACACAGAAACAACACAGGACATCATGAAAAAGAGGATTATTATTTATATTAATATTGTTTAATATATATTTACATTTTACATTTAAATATTTTTGTAGTTTAAAACGTGGTCATGAGAACTTAATAATCTATAATAATCATCATGAACAAATGTAGATTATCATCCGTCCTTAACTATGAACATAGGCTACGTGCTTTCTCTACTTCTGCAATGCTTTTTTTCAGACAACATTCGTCTTGTCATGGTACACCAGGGATAGGGTAATATGTAGTCTACGTTTCTCAACATGCACTCTTTTAGCCTACTTCGCCGCTTAGAAGACCCTTTCGGATTGAACAACTGTTAGCCAGTTCGTTTTAAAGCCTAGTTTTTGGTCCCAGTATGCTCACAACGACGCACATTTGGCGTCCCCCTTTGATCAAACCCTCCCGATTTAAATAGCAGTGTATTGCCAAACTTAAAAAGTGGCAATTCCATACACTTTCACCTCCATTGAGACACATACATTCTTGTCAAAGGCAAGTAAATACCAGCAGTAATTTTTCATATCCACGGAACGAGGGAGAGACGCGACACACACACACACACACACACACACACACACACACACACACACACACACACACACACACACACACACACATATATAAATCTAAGACAATCAAAACATAACTTGTACATTCACGAGTTTCGTAATTGTTTTGAAGAAGGTATCCTTATTATAGTATTAACTTAAGGGATTGTCGTGTCATGTTTCTTACCTTTCACTATCGTTCTCCGGTACTTACTCATTAATATACATGAGGAGCGGGCCAATTGTAATTCAGTAACCTTTCATGGTTGGGGACATCTACACGGTTATATCTAAATATAATCTGTTCGACCTTTAGTTACAGCGAGAGGGAAAATCCTGTGTATCTTCCAAATAATGTTCGTTTTGACAAAGATGAGGAGTTACCGCATTACAGTTACACATTACATGTTACAGAGCTGAAAGCACAATTGCTAGCCAATTGATATAAAATGTTTATAACACTTTATTTTAGAGTGTCTTTGTTACACATTACATGCACTTATTATTATAATAACAACAAATTACATGCAAGTAACCTTAATTCAAACCTAACTATATTGTAAAGTTAATCAAGTTAGTTAATTAATATTAATCGGTATTTAAATGTATAATTAAATTGTCACAAGAACACCTTAAAAAAAGTGTAACCCATAAATTATAAATGACACTTTCCCATTAAATGTGATAAACAATTTATATATTTTTCTTCAAAGACCCCAAGAACAGATAGTTGTAATGAGGTTGAATATTATAATTTTCTTTACAGTTACACTTCAGTTTCCAACAAAGCAATCAGGACATTCCTAGCATCCTCAGCTATGTCATTCAGAGCTTTCTTTAGCATTCTCGAGACAGTCAGATAAGACAGTCCTCCTGCCACCAAAGTGCCAACAATGGGTATGAAGCTCACAAGTAATTCAATGCCATCTTCTGATATAAGAAGGGATGCAGCACCCAGCAAGGTTAATATTGAACTTGGATTTATCCCTTGATGAAAAGGAGACTTCATCAGACTCTTCAGTTCCTCTACTGTCTTCCCAGATCTTTCACAGAGCTTCTGCAGTGAAGGATCATCCAGACCAAATGCACGGTAGTACCTTCTCAGCTCTTCTGCTAAGATGGCTATATCTGCAGCGATCGAAAGACCGGGGAGAGGAATAGCTGCCACACAAGCAGACAGCAAGGCAACTTTACTGATGTTTTCCTCTAGAGCTTTCTTCTTTTTCTCATTAATCTCCAGCGTAATATTTGGCAAAGCCAACATCAGCACCCGTCTCTTATGCTGTGGAAGCTCCTTCTCCATCCTCTCCTGTAGAATATTTAAATCATACTTTCCAAGCTCCCAGCCAGAAATCAGGAACACGACAGGATCCTCTATACCGATCTTTCTCAGACCTAGACATAAACAGGACAGGAAACAATGAAATGTCAAAAAAATATATTTTTATATGTTTTCGTATTAATAATTAAAATATACATCCTTTATTGTTTTATGTGAGAAAATAATTCAGGGTTAATATAATAATTTTAAAGATAACATAGGAATAACTAACCCTTTTCACAGTCCTCTCGGATGGCATTCAGAGTCTTTTTCAGGTCAAAGCTCTTCTTTCTCTTCTCAGCAGTAATGCAAAAGTCAATCTTGGAACGAACAAAATAAAACTTTTTCCCCATCCTCATAATCTCTGCGGCCAGCTGAGTGTGGCATTCTCTGAACCGATCTGACGCAATTATTATGAAAAAATCATAACGCTTAAAGTCAACCTGTTCAAGGTACTCATCGGCTTTAAAGTTTGGTGTTCCAATGCCGGGAAGATCCCACACTTTTACATTTTTGTATTTTGGGTGAAGGTAAACCTTTGGTTCTGTAGTGGTCTCCACTACACCGGTTTCAGCAGAGCCCTCTTCTTCATCTCCTAAACCCCTGAACGCATTGACAAATGTAGACTTTCCTGAGCCAGACTCTCCCGTCACACCGATGTTTAGTTCTACAAGATCCTGCTGTTTGAGGTATTCCTTGATGGTGTTTATCGCTGATGGGAGATCCTGAGTAGATATGGAATCTTTAATATCCTCCAAGTCCTCCTTTTTTATTCCACAATAATCTTCAAATGTAGCCATCTAAATCCAATCGAAACATGTCAACTAAGTTATAAAAATGATGAAGTGTTACAAATTCAAAATTAAGTTTTATATTACTTTGTAATATAAAGCCTACAAATAACCTAATAATAATAAAGCTATATATATTTTTTTTTTCTTCATTTGTTGATGTCTGATTACTGATAACATTTACTAATTTCAAATGCAACGCAACACATAGCACATCATGAACAAATGTAGATTATCATCCGTCCTTAATTATGAACATAGGCTACGTGCTTTCTCTACTTCTGCAATGCTTTTTTTCAGACACCATTCTTCTTGTCATGGTATACCAAGGATAGGGTAATATGTAGTCTACGTTTCTCAACATGCACTCTTTTAGCCTACTTCGCCGCTTAGAAGACCCTTTCGGATTGAACAACTGTTAGCCAGTTCGTTTTAAAGCCTAGTTTTTGGTCCCAGTATGCTCACAACGACGCACATTTGGCGTCCCCCTTTGATCAAACCCTCCCGATTTAAATAGCAGTGTATTGCCAAACTTAAAAAGTGGCAATTCCATACACTTTCACCTCCATTGAGACACATACATTCTTGTCAAAGGCAAGTAAATACCAGCAGTAATTTTTCATATCCACGGAACGAGGGAGAGACGCGACACACACACACACACACACACGCACACACACACACACACACACACACACACACACACACATATAAATCTAAGACAATCAAAACATAACTTGTACATTCACGAGTTTCGTAATTGTTTTGAAGAAGGTATCCTTATTATAGTATTAACTTAAGGGATTGTCGTGTCATGTTTCTTACCTTTCACTATCGTTCTCCGGTACTTACTCATTAATATACATGAGGAGCGGGCCAATTGTAATTCAGTAACCTTTCATGGTTGGGGACATCTACACGGTTATATCTAAATATAATCTGTTCGACCTTTAGTTACAGCGAGAGGGAAAATCCTGTGTATCTTCCAAATAATGTTCGTTTTGACAAAGATGAGGAGTTACCGCATTACAGTTACACATTACATGTTACAGAGCTGAAAGCACAATTGCTAGCCAATTGATATAAAATGTTTATAAAGATTCCGAACATACACTTCTACAGTCACTAGATACATAGTTTAATATTCTTATACTTTAGGCTTTTGAATACAGATCTATATAAAAAGGTGCATTAAATGTAGTCACGCAATGCTTCTGGACGTCATGAATGTGCCTGAAGCGTCCACTAGAGGTCTCTGTCGCATCACTGTTTTTCTTTTACTTCTTCTCTATAGGGTCTCCAACACTTTAGACTTCTTCATTTTCTTTTTGCATTACGAGGCTCAGGTGGTGTCGCGTTTACAGCAAAGACGACACGTTGACCTTTACTAAAAAGCTTCTGTTAAATGGCGAGTCTGACGATAAATTAGTGTGAGGGAGGAGAAATGGGGTCACAACCTGTGACTAACACATTGAAAGAAAATGGTGAAACAGATGCGACCGTTTTATGCCAAGACAAGACCATAGTGGGATCTAGATCTAGTCAAACAACACATAAGCCTGCTTTCTGCCTGCTTGTGCGTTTGCCTCAAGAAATAATATACGAGCTACAAATCGAGATCATTTTGAATGTTTCTGTGACTAATGGGCTTGACCAGGTGTATAGACAAAACCCTTTTACAGACAATACACAGTTAAACGGCTGTTGTGAATGAGATGAACAATATATACCCCATTACGACACCGTGACATCCGATTTGTTTTGCTTATAACTCTTTTACTTTTTGTTCATTTATGTTTGATTAATACAGAGAAACACATCTTCATCTCTCTCCGAATGAATTCCAACCATCTGTCCCGCTGTTGATAGCGTGATGCATTTCATTAGATGACAGGAAGAACAAGGAGTGAAATGGGGAAATTCTAATCAGTGTAGCTTCGTCAGCGTAGTCCTTATCTGGTGTTACTGTTTACCGAACCTCTGTCCTGCCATTATTTTCAACCCCCCCCCGGTTGAGATTTGCTAGCGTGTGTGATTGTTCCGTTGTATCAAGTGTTACGAGTTATATTTTGAAACGTATAGCTTTTGTTTAGGGAGTGTTGGGGATAGATATCTCACTAAAACAACTTTGAAAGACTATCTCGCTCGCTTGCACAAGCACACACATGCATTGGTACACAGTGTTCTGGGAAAGACACGTCTAGCTCTTTAGAATGTTCTGTCCTGCCTCAGCACTATTTCCCAGCTACGTGTGCTGCATGACACGAGCAACATCGTGACATCTTATACATCTCAGAAAGATCAGTTACATTTGCACACAATACACACAATGTATTTGCAAGTGGATAATAATAGTTATAGAATATATCACACAAACACACACACAGGTTATCCTTAACTCTCCATAGGTGTAAACCTGCCCTGCATTTGCACTTGCAAAAATACAAACAAACAATAACTCATTCTGTATGATTCGTAAGCTTTTTGTACCCATCTGTTTAGGTCCCCACTGTGACATGAGTCCCGTAAGTCTGTGTGCATTCAGCTTTAAGTCCCCACAAGGATATATTTACACACCTTTACACACGTATGTACACACACAAACACACACACTATTAATATTATACTTTTTAGCAATAGTTGTAGTATTATACACACAACCCAACCCAAACTACTGTTTATTGTTATATCACTATTTCTAATGCCTTCACGCATTCATACCATGTCCTTTTATTAATTAGGTTTGTGCAATTGCAGTTGTTTTCTGTTTTTGCTGCTTGAAAGGCCACAAACATTGAATCAAACTGGAGACAGAATCCTTCTAGATGCATTGTCATTTACGTAGTGTAAGTTTAAATGTATTTCAACCGTAGAGAGGCGCCATTGCGGTCCATACGGAAATGTCAGCTGTAAAAATCCAGATAAACCAATCACAGGACTTAATTAACATGATAGTTTTATTAGAATGAATTGTGAGATGCGGTTCTTATATAACTTATGTTATAACTTGTGTTGTTGTTGTGAGCTCACTGAACGATGTGGCATACAGGACGTGTCAGAGTTGGTCAGAACACCAGGCCAAAAGGTCAGGCACAGCGAGAGTCGGCGGTGGAGAACAAGGAAATAACAGGCGATAACCTTCTATCCTGTGCTTATGTGAATGACGTGAGAGAGTTCATGCAAAGTCACACATATTTACATGCTGATAATCTCGGAGTGAGCTGTGGGGAAGGAACGGGAAACCTCCTGTGTGAAATCACCAGCTGCAAAGTTTCTGGAAAAGGGTTTGTTTGTCACAGATATGAGCAAATCAGACATCCAGGTAACAATCTATGAACAAAATTCCCAAACTAGAGTTTTAATTGCTGATTTGACACAATGTGATATTTGACTTTAGTTTTATTCGATTACAATACGGTCCTGTTTAATTTAATCTATCTTTTCTTAAACCTACTAATTGTTGCTCTTTAGTGAGTGCATTGCATCAACGGTTTATTTTTTTGTATCAAACGTTTTTTTAATATAAATATTACTATATATTGGTTGGAGAAAGCTCCTCCCTTTTTGGATAAAAAATGTACTTACTATTAAACACAATAATTCATCAACCAGATCATTTGACCTACATAGATGCATTTATCTATTATAAACATCTAGGAACAAGCACAACTATAGAATATTGTTGTAATATAATTTCCATAAGTATAATTAAAAAATCTCTTGATGCTCCAAAAATGAAATATGCTTAGTTTATAAGAGGTGATTTATGTCCTATGATAAATATGATTACTTGGCTTGGATTAAATATGTAAAATAACAGCCAGAACTACAACAAAGCCTGCCATAAATCCTCGTTGTGAAACTTCAAAGATGGATAATATGTCACCAGCAAAAAAATTAGTCTTGGAGACTGTAATACATGGAGGAATTTCCTTTCGGGTGAAAATTAAATTCCTGAACTGATTGTTGCACAAGTCTCCCTTTTTTTTTTTTTTTTTTTTTTTTATGGCATCTTTTTCAGTCATATTGTGAAATGACTTGCAGGTGCAAGAGAAAGTGCGTTGTGTTATTTTACAGTCCTGTCAGAAAAACAGTGATGGTGTTCTTGTGTTTCTCAGTACTCTATTCTTAAAGGCCCGGTTTAGCCAGATGGCAGGCAGGGTGGTGCAGTGTCTCCCTTTCACAAGCCAAGTCAAACACTGGCCTCGGCCGTTCGGCTCTCCATTTCTGCGGGCCTCGCGCCCCGAGCACAAGAACAATGTGGGTTTGAAGCCTCCTGAGTTTCCCTCTGCCAGACACCAACAGGAATGAGAAGAATTCCAAGTTATTAGAGAGAGAAAGATCATGTTCTGTGGATTAGCGGAACGGCTAAAAATACTTTGATCTCCTAACGGATTCCAAGTAGTTTTGTATCTTGGAGGAAACGCTGTATGCCGCACATTTTTAAGCCCATAAACTTTAGTGGAGAGGGAAGAATTTTGGAGAGCGATCAGTCTGGAGCTGGGTGGCCAGAAAGCAGATAGAAACCTCTTTGTGTGTCAGCACACACTGATAGGGGATTTTTAGATGCAGCACAGTTAGTTACTCACTAACTTGCATCCAAGTCCTTTTGACTACTAATGTCTAATTAAAACTTGAATAAAGAGATTATATTAGGCCCTTGAAGATTATTCTTCTGATTAAAGGCAGTGGTGCATGCTTGCATTACCTTTTGATTGTAGGCAGCGCTGAATCTTTACAGCTAATCAACTTTATGCTTAAGTTCAGTGGTGCATAATCAAACGGTCCGTTCAAATCACTTTGGTCATGCCTTTCATGATCTGAATAGTTTACGGAATATTACCGTATTTTGTCCGTACTAGTGTTGTTGTAAATTTAAAAAAATGCATTAATTTCAACTACTTTACCATCAATACAGATACCTACTCCATTGCATCTACCATATTTTCTCACTGATATGCCTCCAGCTTGAAATCTCAGGGATAAAGGTGAGTTAAACACACATAAATGCCACCACAAATTTGTAATTACAAGCAGTAAACTACGAACTTCCTTTAAAGTAATAGTTCATCCAAAAAATCCTAATTTGCTGAACATTTCCTCACCCTCGGGTCATAAAAGATACATTGTTTCTTCAATGGAGAAATTCTCTGATCCGAAGTGATGGGTGCAGTCAGAATGAGAGTCAGAACAGCTAATAAAATCAATTGCATTAGGACTTAGGATGGATGTTATCTAAACAGAAGCTTTCCCTCACGACTTGAATGCATCGAGTCACTCGTGTGCTGTTAGCCGTTTGGACTGTCTGAAAACCTTCAGCCGAGATGTCAAACAATAAATCCAGAGAAGCACACTTCACCAGCGTGCCAATATTTGGCTGAAGGCTGGGCTTTGTAACAACTGTTGCTAGTAACACATAGCAACACTCTTGGTATGTTTCATTCCACAACATCCATATGTGCAAGCATACCTCACAGCTTTGTAGATGCTGACACAAATCCCTCAGGGTCACTGACCACCCCAAATAGTTTGAATAGCTCTGGTAATGCACTGCCCTTTGTGGCTTACCAGTCAACGTTTTTGAGAAAGTTAAAGTAGTGCAAATGTTTTCTTGTCAGACCCTTAAGCATGGCTAATGTGTAATTTGTGTATACAGGGGAAGGTAACTGTGGCTCTCCTCTGCGGTAACGCTGAAAGTCACTCACTTAAGCTTTTCTCCGATTCCCGTGGAGGAGAAAAAGAGAACCAGGGTCCACAAAACATTTGTCAAAAGTAACCAGTGGAATTTTTACATAACGTGGCTTCCCAATGTAGGAAATGAGTGTGTTTATGTGGTTAAACCATTTTCATTGGAGATTTTCATTGGGAAATTTCAATTTAGAGAACTTTCAATGACTCTTTATGTTAGGGATGAGTAAAACCACATTTTATTTCCAATCCAATACCAAGACCAGTTATTTCTTATATCGATACCACTTCTAACTTCTAATGCATTAACCCTGTAAAGTTTGAAATATGATATGAAAAAAAATATTTAAAAATCAAACTGTTTATTGACCAATTAGACAAAATATAAAAGAACATATAAAAGAGATGGCTTGTTTTATGGTTGCATTTACATCCATCCATCAGGATTTTATGGTCCATGTTGTTTGATATAACATGGTGTTTATGCTTGAGAAGGAAAAATATTTTCATTTCATTTAGAAGCCATCAGTATCTTAAGTATCTGTATTGTAAGATCGAGCCACCCATCATGATTCTGTGTCATTCAAGAAGATGTCCGATATCTGATATAACTGACCAAGAGAAAAAAAAAGAATACATCTTCAAATATCTTTCCTATATGAGACTTCACCAGGCAGAAATGATGCTATCTCTATCTGAATTGTGCAACCTCGGTTTTGAGTATTGGTCCCATAGGAGAATCTTATAACCATTTCTCCTGGAATTTCAGAGCTGTGTCCTGCCAGGTTTGGCAGAGGACCACGTTTCATGAGATAGCTATGTAATCCAAAGCAAACCCTCCTGTCCTGATCCTGTCAACACCCGGTGTCCATCGCTCCTGCATGGAAATGTTTTTCTGGTCTCTATTGTGTGACGCTTCAGCTTTTGGAAGCGATGAAAGCCTTTTGTACTGTATAGCAATTTCAGAGAGATGGCAGATGTTTAGAAGATGTAACCTGATTACCAGGCAGTATCATAAATCATCAGATGTAATGTAGGTCTGATGTGCTGTAATACACAGACAGAAGGTACTGGTAGAATGTGATGGGAATTTCAGCTCAAAGAGAGGAGAATATGAGGCCATATCACATAACAGTGTTGTGGTTGACCTTACATGATTATAGACCTAAAGGCCCCGATATACTTCAAACAAACTTCTTTTTTGTCCTTCATTTGAGGGCAAAAAGAAGTTTGAAAAGGCTGGGAGACGGTATACTGTTTCCGAACATTGTGACACATGATAGATTAATGTAAACATGACGCGACTCTCACACGCAGCCTATAAGCAATCGTAAAGGTGTGGATATATCTGTGGCAGCTCATATATATATATATATATATATATATATATATATATATATATATATATATATATATATATATATATATACATATACATATATATATATATATATATATATATATATATATATATATATATACACACACACACATATATATATATATATATATATATATATATATATATATATATATATACACACACACACACATATATATATATATATATATATATATATATATATATATATATATATATAGTGACCTAGAGATGTTACTCCTTTCCCTGACCTCGGTTTAATTGCGAAACGAACCGGGGGAAAAAATCCCGCGTCAAAGAAGGTGGAGTTTCAGAACACACCCACCGATTGCGTAACGGCCTCTGACCAATAGCTCTGAGGCATTTAGGAGTCAAAACGCACCCCCCAAAACTTTGCTATGGTGAGCCGTTTCGAACTGACAAAACGAACTTCGATTTCGATTTAAGTATATCGGGTCAGATTAGAAGCCGAATTTAACACGGAGACCGAGAGGGATAGATATATAGTCTTTTTTAATGGCACGCACTGTATAAAGGTCACAGTTCACACAATTGTCGACAACTTTCAAAACTACTATATTGAGTTTTTGTCTATAATTTCATCAGCCGAACAATCATTACGCTGCTAAGGTTATCCAATGCACTGAACACTGAAGCATCCATGCTGTCAAAACACTGCCACAGTGCCATCCAGTGCCAGTAAATAAATGTAAAAAAAAAATTCATTCATTTAAAAAAAAAACGTTTTTACCACACGTTTTTATATAGAAACTATTTACACCCTGTGTTGTAAACTCTTTGATTCAAGAAAACCGACATTAAGGAATCGAGCTGTGCTACTAGCTTTTAATGCACGAAAAAGTAACTAATTGAACTAATAAAATCTGAATCTGATTTATTGCTGTATGTTACTGATTAACTAAAAAGAACCGACTCATATCAGTGAATCATTTCTTCTACGGTCGGGTTTGATTCTATAGGAAGAACCGATTCGTGTGAGTCATTCGTTCAATCAAACTGGATTGGTCTCGCGCGGCACAGCGTAAACTGAAGAATGCACATGTGGAAACAACAAAAAAGAAGTTTTATTATTTTACTAGAAATAAATCGAGTCAGTTCACACTGCCGGAACGAAATCTTTGTAACTTTAAGAACGATTTTCCGAATGAAAACAAACCCCACACAAGATAGCTAGAGCATTTAACGCGGCGCGAGATTACAGTGAACGGAACATTATTATTACATTATAGTTCACCTCATAATTCACCATAATATACCGCTCTCGGCGAGTGGCAATACTTTCAGCCGCTTTCTCATTGGGAATGTGTGTTATGCATGGTGTGCTGTAGCTGATACTCAAACAGATAAAACCAGCCAGTCATAGATCATCCTGAAGGTATACGCCTGAAATTTAGAACAATGGGTTAAAATAGGCGGCTTGTAATAAGGAGGTGTGTCTTGCGCGTAAAGGGGGCGGGGCTGGAAGAGTTCCTAACCCTCGTGTGTTTGAAGCAGTCAGCTGAGCCCAACTTGTGCGGACGCGGCTCTAACCTCGTACAACATGCAGGATCACAACGAAGACGTTTAACCCTGTGCACTTTTTGCCATTCCTACGTGTGCAGAAAACAATCCGGTTAAATACCCTTTCTTTTGATTCCACTTCGCCGTTCTTTCCCCGTGAAGAATACCCATTTGGAGGTGAGTATTCCAGATTGTATGGATAGATGGGGGCTGTTTTGAGAACATATGGTTCCGTGCGCGGATGCAATGTATGAACGCGCATTTATTTAGTGTTTTGTAATGTAACTCGCTGCCAAAACATACCCGTCAGCAAAGGAGTTTCACAATAGGCTCGATTTAAAGTAAACTTGCCATTTATGAATGAGATGCATGCATGCATATAAGTTTTATGAGTGAAACTAGTCTCGATCACAGAGTCGGTCAGGTTTGCAGCCAATACCGGTAAAGTTTGCGCTCGCGTGTTTACAAACAACTTCAAGAGTGCATGTATTTTTAGATTTACTTCTAGGTCGATCTTAGTGTGGATGCTTTTAGGTTCAGCAATCGAGAACCGGTTCTTTAAAAAAAGACTAAATACTGGAAGAGAATGATTTACATGGTGTGCTTTTCATGATCTGGTAAAGGACATCGAACGATGCGGACCGTACAGATTTTAACGCAGTACTAATAAGCGCAGTACTATTAAAACAGCGCAAAACACAAAAAAAGTATTTAACTTGGTGAATTTAAAAAAACGACAAGGTACTCCGGTTCTTCAAATGAATGAATCTTGCGAGTCGTTTTTTTAGTGAATCGAGAACATTCAGCACTACTCTGCAGTCGCATTTCTGAACGAACGATTCCCAAGACTCGGTTCTTTGTAATGAATCAACAGCATAAGATCGCCACCGTGTAGCCGTGTAGCAATTTCAAAGCGAACGACTCCTGTGAATCGGTTCCTTGTTGTGATTCTGAATCAACCGGAGCGGTTATTGATTTAATTTGATGAGCAATTGTTACTTTCGCCGTGTTTGAAACGAAGCGAGAAAAGTTGCTGCGTTATGGTAGGTGCTTGTGAGAGTGTTAGTTTATGATTGGCTGTTCATTAGGCAGTTGTACATGGAGTTTAATTTGATAAGTTAGAAGTTACCGCGTTTGTTTAGTGTTTTTCTTATTTAATGCATTACGTTCAGTTATTGGATTGCATTCATGCCGCTTCAAAAAAGCCTATGTAAACGAAACTATGGGATGGATTTTTATTACGTTACTTTCTGGTTTAAATTATGTTGAAATCTGACATGATTTCTGGGAAGGCCTTAAGATTCCTATTGTAAATTTTGATGCACATTTGCACAATGTTGCACAATTGGCCTTACCTTATGTTTACATGTGTTTCGGACCATAGGCTATATTTGGCTTTCAGATAACAGTTATCTTATTCGAGAGCCTAATGCTTAATGTTGATGTTCTATGGTGTGCTAATAAACTAAAAACTGCAAATGCTTTAATCTTACATTATGGGATTGTGCTCATTTTTGATTTGCATGTCTCACATGCAAATGAGCTGTTTTTCATTTCAAACAGCTGTCCAAAGAAATTGTCCAGAAAAGTTATGTAATGTTCTTGTGCGAGAACGCTATCTTTCTCTCACACACACACACACACACACACGCACTTACACAAAGAAGGTGTATCTGTTTTCTTTTGTCAAGGAAGGAAGGGAAGTTGTTCAGTGGTTCTCTAACAATAGACTGGCCGAGTGCAGGGGTTGGATTTTTAAAGGCATGTTCAGGCACACATATATGAGTTTGTCATTCTCCCTCTCTCACAGACATCTCAACTAGAAATGTGTGGGTTTTATTTGGCAGAGATTCTGCAAAAAGCAATGAAGCAAGACGACAACTCCAAATTGCCGCCTCCAGGGCTAGAGGGTTCAATTTAGTGTCATTTCAGTTCACAATTTCATACATCTAGTGTTCACTAAGGGAGGTAAGGAAAAGGAGGCACTTGATAACATCAAACACATCAACATATTCTGGTTCTGATGGCCCTGATTGTACCTTTTTTCTCCTTATGCTTATCCTCTTAGTTGTGGGCAATGGTTTTATCTTTATGTCAAGATGGCAGATTAGTGAGATGTATAGTTGTATAATTAGGTGTATAGTTTAGGATTTGAGATGTATCTCGATATGACGTTGAGGAGCATTCACACAGCGGTTTGCGACAACAAAACAACCGAAAGTTTTCAATTTGATTGCATATTTTGGAAGATAAAGTGCTATCAGTTAACTTCTAATGTTGAAATTGGCTCCTACCATCCTACTTCATCTAGCTATGTTCCCTCAATCTTTCGCACCAAATGTAAGTATTCAGCCTAAAAATAAACGCATCCGTGCGCACTCTGCAGTACTGTGAAACAGCAGTTATCTTGTTGAAAAAAAAAACGTGCGAGAGAGACAGCAAGAAATGATGCGAAAGAAGTTTCTGCACTATTATTAGAGATTTTGCCTGCGAGAGTAGTGTTACATGTGCTCTTAATTTAACTATTGGTGACTGATCCAAGACCCATTGTGTTTGTTTTGGTCAGACTCGCTGAAGTCTATGCAAAAGTGGTTTCAGTCAACCCGAAGCTGGTTTATTTAAAGCAGAATTTCACTAAAACTACACATGAACTGTCATAACTGATCATACTCTGCTGACTTGCACAGACAGTTAGTGGGAACTTGTGTCGGTCTGCGTTGCGCTTCAGACTCTGTCTCCAGTCTGATTTTTTTCTTTCTTTTTCTCGCTAGCTCTTTTGTTTGTGTGTGGTCACACGGGTGGTCCATGTTAGATAGATTCTGACCTGATTTTGGAGTCTTGGAACACACACATACCCAGCTGCCTCCGATGGACCGTCAGTCCGTCACAGGGCACTAGTTCTTTTGATCTCCCCACCACACCACTGCTGGCTTCCAAAGCTTAAAGACCTTCCATGCAATCCAATACAGCACAATACACCACTCCTCTCTTTTGTCCACTGTATTCTTCTGCGACCTGTTATGAATGGATCAGCTCTGATGGTTGCTAGTCCAACATTCTAACTTTCTTTCTAGGCATGTGCCGGTATTCGGTAATGTGATATATCACGATAATGATATTGTGGGCACTTCAAAATACTAAAAAGAATAATTTGCTAAATATGATTCCAAATTTTTAATGGATATTTGAATGCCATTTCAGATTTTTTTATTTGCTGTGGTGTTCGTCACAGCGCCAAATACTTCAATATTTATTCCCAATAGGCTACTTATATTAAAAATGTATTATTCTGTCACACTTTACATTAGGGCTTCATTATTTAACGTTAGATAATTAATTTATAAACTGCTTCTTTTTACTCAGGCTAACATAAACCTGAGTAAATTAATTTTTTTTTTAACAAAGATGAATAACTTCTGTAGCAAATGTAATTTTTTTGCTCTTTAGTCTGTGTAAAATTGTTTATAAAAAAAACAACTGTAACCAGTAACTAGTGGTCGACAGATATGGGTTTTTTGAAGGTAGATGCCGATATCTTAGAAAGCAGGGTGGCACTTTTTTTAATTTTAATTAATATTTAAGAAATTTTGAAATAATTTGAAAATGGATTAAAATATAAATATGTAATATAAACATAAGACAAAGAGATTTTACAAATAAATATTTAAAAAAGTGAAATAAATACTGTAACCAAGAGGGCACTCAGTATTCTGAGTAGTTTGTGTGCTTTGAAAATTCTGTTTTTCGAAAAAAGCCAAAGTAACACTCATATTACATACAGCACACAGTGAAAATAACATGAATATGACAGTGGGCAAACACATAAAGCACAGCATAATTAAAAATCACAAGTTTAAGGTTTGTTGATCATGCATCTCCAGTGAAAAAACTGCTTGAAAATAAAAGTCAAACAGAAAAATGTAATGTCTGATGCTGATATTTGAAAAATGCCAAATTTTGGTTGATATACTGGTTGACCACTACCGGTAGCCAACACATGCAGCTGCGTGGTATGTCTCTCTGAATAGTTCAGTACAGTACAGCACGGCATGGCAAGGCTCTGTTCAGTTTGCGTTTCCACTTCAGTTTAGTATCGCTTTAGTGGGTGGGATTATCCACATGTCGTTATAGCTGCTTCTACTGCCATGATTCCTGGAAAACGCTTCAATTCTGCACTGCCCCATCAAGCTCTCGCTCGATCTGATTCTTGGCTATCAACGAGAGGAGCGTCTTTACTTCCTAGCAGAGCACAAAACATTTTTTGTTTGTTAAAAGAAGGTGCACTCATTTAAAACGGTTGCTTTCATACCTTCTCTTGCTGTTCTGATTGAAATCTAGCGGGTCTGCTTGCAAGTTCAGTGACTCGGGTATTGATGATTCTCTCAGGCCAATCAGTGCTTAGCATAGAGTATATGTCACGTTTTGGTTACCGTACGGTATGCCGAGATGTTACTAAAAAAAGTACCAGATACTGTTCCCAATGGACAACCCCCCCAAAAGTGAACCGTAGCAAACCGTTTGTGTAGAAAATCAGGCAACATTCCTTCAAAGTTTTGGGTGCAGTGGAAGACTCTGTTAATTTGACTCTGTGTTGAAAGTTTTAGAGCTTGTCTATTTTCGACCACTTCCAGAGGAAGAATGTGAGAATGTGTGATTTTTATTTTTTATTTTATTTAAACAAAATATAGGTCCTTTATTGGTTATTGGCTAATCATCAACAGCCAGAATTGATTACTCATTCACATAACAGACAGATACACTACTGTGAGTACAGCTAAAAAGTTCTGGATGTTTCTTTCTTCTGCATTATCATCCAAGTGGATATTGAAGTCACCAAATTCTACACATGTGTACCACTTTTCACGCCAACATATTGATTAGCCCAGCTGTAACCTTGTACAATAGAATGCACAGGGGAGCTGGATGAGGTGTCCTGGCATTTCCCAGGATGCATTACAGTACTTGTTTGCATGAACTATAGCTAGAGTTGGAGTAGATATGAAGCTCTCCAGGTACTTTTTATATCATTGTTTTTGGATCCATCTGACCTGGCTGACCTTGCAAAGGCCAATATCCGGTGGTGGTGGGTGACTCGATATAGAAAAAGTAGGTTTTTTTTACTGAGTGGTTGTCTTGTTCTCCTAATTGAGAGTTCCAGAAAGAATGGTGCAACTTTATTATGAAGAAAAAAGGGGCACTTGACCTGTTTATGTACGTACTAAAGGGAGGACGAGAACAGGACACACTTGGAATGATAATCTAGGCCTTGAAATACCTAAGGCAGTGGTGGGATCTCTTAATTTGCCTCCATGATAAGAATTTCACCAATCTCTTAAACACAATGAGTTTCCCCCTTTAACAGCTTTGTGTATATATATCTTCATTAAATCTGGTTGTGTTTTGCTCTATACTCAACGGTTCTTGTCGGTTCTTGTGCGGAGTGCTACCCAAAACACTGGTGGACCATATCGGTATGTGGCAGCTTTATGTAGTGTCTGATATCTTAACAATAACAGGTTGGATTACGTAACTGACAACAATAGAGTCACTGTCAATCAGCACTCAAAACTATGGGAGGTGAAGATAAACGAACTGGAACCTCTTGAACTTTCTTTTGCAGTGGATTTCAACACCAAGTCGGGGATTCTGTCTCTTTTTATTCTTCGAGTCACCAGATGATGCAGAGAATCAATCCTGGTGAACTTAAAGCGCAGAGACAGTTATGGAAAGTCAATTTGTCATGCATCTGGTCTTCACGCAGGCTTTAAAACCTCAACCATAACGATTTCACAAGATTCATTAGTTTTTGCTTTTAAAAATGGCTTCATTGTTGTCAACCAAGTGCATGTGGTTTTCAGATTATGACACATGAGTTTAGTGTGTAATGTACGATGTGCCTAGGAACTTCAGACAATACCATGCTCTCTGAGTGCAGGCAAAGCGAGATGGTTGACGATCTGCTTTTTCGACTCATCCATTTTAAAGCCCCACTACAGTAGAACACATTTAGATGGATGTATTGTGTCTGTGAGCTGTGTGTGCCACCATTTGTGAAAGCATATCAATAGGGCCATGCAATTATATATTGTTTGATATATTCATGCGCATCACTTTAGTAAAGCTGGTTGTGATCTGTGTAAAGCTTGTCGGTGATCTATGGCTCTGTGTATTAACTGGCCCTCCATTTCAGAACAGTTGATGGAGATTTACCGCTAATCAAAGAACCGGCATTCGCGAGATGTGCAGATACATCAATATATATTGCCCAGCCCTACATATTAATAAAGTGAGGAGCATGTTCAGATAATCATTTTTATTTGTTTTAAAGGGGTCGTATGACAAAAAGAACATTATTTTGTGTATTTGGTGTAATGCAATGTATATATGCAGTTTAAGGTGCAAAAAACACATTATTTTCCGCATACTGTACATTGTTTCAACCTTTTGAAACGGGTTCAAAGTTCATTGCTGTAATAAAGCAAGGTGTGGTCTGATTGGCCAGCCACCCCGAGTTCGTTGTGATTGGCCAAACACCTCAAGGGTCTCACAGAAAATGTTACACCCCTTATTATAACGTGATGCTGCGTCCCAGCACCATGACACCAAAACAATAAAACACCTTACAAATGAGCATGTTGCATACAGTGCATACTTGCTGATTATAATGACTGTACTGTCCTTATACGTGCCGTTGCATCGTGACTCGTTGCGATCACATCTCATAAACATAACACCACGTCTGCATTCGTTACTGGAGAAACGGTGAAAAACAAGCACTAACGTTACCCTTCACTGACGAAAACTTGCATTTGAATAGTAAGTAGCAGGTTCTTGTAATAAGCAAATGTAACTTACTTAAAGGTTGTAAGTTAGAAGCGCAGACTGTCTTTGAATAGTTAGTATTGCCTCACTTTATAGTCTCTGTGCACAGCCAGCATAGGTTGCTCCTCTGGTTTTATTGAACACTGTAATATTTGTTGAACTGTTCTGGAACAGTGTTGTGAATACAACTTAAACACTGATTTCTTGTTGCGTCCTGCACAAAGCAAGTAGTTTCACTTTCACTACGACACACAGCGACTTTTATAAAGAAATGTGATTTGGTATTGAAAACTTAAATCTTTGCAACTTCTTATCTATGGTATTTTATCTATGCATTTAGAGCTTGTAACACTCCAAAGAGAAAGGAAAATTCGAAATAGCATCATATGACCTCTTTAGGAATCAAGTCTTTCGGGGACCCCGCTGACTAGTCATTTTTAAACCCAGTGCACCTGAATGCTTCTAACAGTGACAACCTAGTGCGGTCTCAATCATCAGCAAGAATCTGTGTATGTGCGCGAATGTGTGTCGCCTTTCTTCTCTGTCAGTATAATGAGCTTGGCCATTGATGCGTAGCAGGCCTGAACGGTCTTTCAATGCTGGATGTTAATTTGAGGTTTTGGTGCTGTGCTCACGCTGTTCAGCTGCTCCAGGGTTGAGCTTTGAATCCAGCGTTGAGCACCACACGTTGGGGCTTACTGGTCCTCAGTTTGGACTTTCATGTGGTGCTAAAGTACATTGTCAAAAAATGCTTCAGTGCTTCCAAGCATGTTGGAATCAAAACGTTCCAGAATGGAAATCAAAACTTCATTTCAGTTTGCTCTTATTCTTTCCCAATCAGTTTCATTCCTGCTCACTTTTTAAGTGTTACCACAGCGTAGCCCCCATCGCCCAGCTCTCCTGAGATAAGTTGGAAATGGTGAAGTGCTATTTTAAGTAGTAGATTCTGTCATGTAGCATGCTGTGTCAAACAAGCTGGCTGTTAAAGTGCTACAGCAGACAAAGTATTACAGTCACAAACTGTTAATGCTTCAATCTTGTACCACATAGACTGATTAGTATGTCTATAAGAGTTTACTATAAGTTACCTTGAGGGAGCATATGAATGAGCTGAAAAGAGACTTTGATAAAACCGATTTCACTGGAGTTTATTAAATTGGAGCCTTTTAAACTGCGTTCTGGTGAGGACAGTTCAAAACAGGACCGAAATAGCCTATTATTGCTTCTAAATTGTGACATTTTTATGTAAAGGTTGTTAAAGGTTCTCATTTGAACTGAAACAGGAAGTCAGTCAAGCAGTCAATAGGTGTGTTCGACTTGAAGTGGCGTTGCTGTGACCGGTCGGTGTATAACATCAAAGTATTGCGGTTCTATATGCTGTTTATAATTGTTCTTTTGGTGCTTTAACGTCATATAACAGTCGATCGCTGCAAGGCCGCTTCAGGTTGAACACGCTTAATATCAAGAAGTCCTGCCTGCTTTTTAAAATCCATATTGGCGGAAGTGACTGACAAAATTCGGTATTACAAGAAATAAGCCTTCAAAACATTACAGTCTTTGTTTAGTCATTGCTAAGCACATTAGCTTATAGATAATCTTAAGCCTTACATGTTCATACCAAAAGCCAAAAATCTTTTTGACTGAGAGAAAGTCTCTTTACCAAAATGTTTTGTTTGTCTTAACTGTTAACTGAACAGTAGTGACTCTTACTAATCTGATAAATTAGTTTTGTGTTATGAGTGACTCATTGAATCATTTACTCACCTGACTCTGACTCCTGATTCAGTTTGTTTACATATTGGTTCAGTAAGTCCAACTTTAGAAGAAACTGAAACCAAAGTTTGATTTATTACCTTAAACGGTTCGATTAGAAAACACATATCAATGTTGCAAAGTGGTCATCATAGTTATTTTGGGATTTAATATGTTGCATTATTAAAATATAATTTTTTTCTCAGGCTGTTGCGCAGGGGTTTGGAGGTACATGTGACATCTCAAAGCAGTTGCAGGGACTCCGAGTATGGCCTTAGCTGGATGCCCAGACTACTTCCTCCATCATCCGAACTACCAGGTAAAGCTTAGTTTAGCGGTATCTGATTTGCTCCTTCCGAAGCAATGGAGTCTACAGAGCTTTCAAGTTCAGCAGGGCACTGTGTCAGTGTTTCCTGACCGTGCTGTAATGACTCCTCGAGCGGAATCTGCACAGAAATGCCGAATGCTCGCATGCACGAATCCTCCTGAACCAGAATGAGGGGACTCGTTGCTTCGGCACAGCGCTTTCTCAAGGGTTCTGTGGCATGTCCGCATGCCTTTTGTCGCCATGGCGTTGCCATGGTGCCGCACAGCTGACATGCTGACATGCAAAGTGGCGGCTGTTGCTATTTATACCCGGGCTATGCAGTCAGCCTCTCTCTATATTTGACTCTGCTTGTTGTCTCGCTGTCTAATATGATTCTGTTCATTTAACTTTTCTAAACTATCCAGCACTTCCAAAAACTGTTTCTTCCTCAGACCCTCCTCCCTCTACCCTGCCCCCACCAGGGATGGCTGTACTAGTGGCTGGTGCTTGTGAACGTGGCAGAGCTTGAGTGTATACAGTGAAGGCAGGGGTGTGGGCCGCCCTCTGTCTGTTGCTGTATATAACACTGCAGGGGGTTTCTCAGAGCCACAGGCACCTGGCCTGGATCTTCCCAAGCAGGGGGGCAACGCAGCCCAAATATTCACTTCAGGCATACACAACTCAGGCACCCTGGCTTGCACTGTGCTTCTGCTCTTTTTCTCTTTAAGCCATTAAAGGGGCCTTATTCAAAATTTTTTAGCATTTAGTTATTTATGTGATTTGAATGACTTAAAATGTAATCATTCAATAAACATTTTAAATAAGTTGTTAAATACCTAATTAGATCATTAATAAAACACAAAAAATCGAATGGATTGGATTGGAAATAAGCCAAATCTAATTGAAATATTTGTTTAATATTTTTATTTAAAATAATTTTGGTCCTCCATGTCTGTATAATACTCTTTATCTAATTACAGATATTATTATTATTAATTGTTTATGTATTTAGATGATCTATATGAATTTTTAATATTGTGCATTTACTGCAATGACATTTTTATTAGCTTATTTTTTTTGTTTTCTTCTTTTTCTTTTGTTCCTGCCCGGAATTTCTCTATATGTTTTGTTCTCTATGTCTGTTACTTCTCTTCCTTTTTAGTTATGGTTAGGGATTAGTTACGTGGAGAGTTGCAAGTCTTAATTTGCTTGCGGGTAATGAGGTTGACGATTAGGGTCAAAGGTCGTAGGTCAAAAGGAGACTTGGGATTGTGTTTCAGGTTTATAGCTTGGAGTCTGGTCACCAAGAGCCAAATGGGAAAGTTGAACAGTTGTGTTTATGTTTGTCAAAGCGTTTGTGTATCTCTGCAGTGCCTAGAATGGCCAAGTTATAGCTTTCGAGGTTAGAGGTCAGCTCCAAAATGCTTCGGCTTTCTAACCACTCTTTAGCCTAGTCAGTAGTCAAGGCTCTACACGGGTCACGTGACCTGTCTTTCTAGGAAATTCGCTGCCTTTGTTGCCCCTTGGAATCAGCTGGGAGGTTAAGGTTTACATAACGGACACAAGGCTTGGAGCCCATCCAAGTACAACACACACACACACACACACCCTCTCGCATTCCTCTGTCATCCCCTGCTACAGATCCTGGTGCGTTCCACTTTTGAGCTTTCTTGAAGGGAGTAAAAAGTATGTTTTTTAAAAAAAAAAGCCATTACAGTTTAAAATTCAGGTAATGTGGCCCAAATTAAATCCTACTTAAAGAAGTTTATAAAAGTGGATAAATACTTTCTGTTGGTGTTGTTGCACTGCTTTTATTTTTGCTCTTTTAACACCGTGCAGGATTAACAGTAGACTGGCTAAAGCATTAAAGAAGCTTTCTCAGAGCTGTAAATTTCCCTTCTCGTTTTTATAGATGTTTTTCTCTTTTCTGAGAGCCGGCTGGCTTGGTGCAGCATGAAGAGAGCGCAGAAGAGAGAAATAGAAAGAAGGCAGGCAGAAAAGAGAGCATGGGGACCTCTGGCAGAGGCTAGTTCCTGGAAACTCGGCTTCCATGTTCTTAGGTTTCCTAGAAAACTGGAAATTGAAAATGTGGCTTTATTTTTATTATTTTTTTTTCTTGGACTATTTCTCCCAGCTTTCTGCATTCTGCTTTGAATTATATGGTGTGAGATTGTGTGTGCGGTTTAAAAAGCTATAGAGCTGTTTCTCTAGTTTGCCTTTTTTTTTTTTTTTTTTTTGTTCTGCTTTCTATGTTGATGCATTGGGAATGATGGATGGGACTTTCATACACACATACTCAAGTAATTGCTACTGTCAAAGACATGCATTATATATATTTTTGTTCACAATAATTCTGCTTTTCCTTTCTGTACAAAGCTTTTTAAGTGTTTCTTTTATTTTTTTACTTGAGAAAATTAATAATGCAACAATATCAGAAGGGTGGGCAAGTGATGAAAAAAATCAGAATTTTTGGGATAAATGATTGCATCAAAAGAAGCACACTATAGCCTAAAACAAGTATTGGGGGCAGTTGATCATGGAATAAAGTGGCTGGGACATCATCTCACATGCATCTCTTCATATATATATATATTTTATGTTCCTGCTTGAACTGTCTGACCTTCTCCAATTTTCTCTTCAGGACAATGTTGACCGCACTCCCTCTCACAGACCATCAAATCTCATCGGTTCAAGCTTCCAGCAGTCGTCCAATCGGAATTCTCCTAACCACCCAGGTGGGTTACAGGGTCGTTCCTTTGTTTTATTCCTGCACATTCAATTACTTCTGGTGCAGTTTTTTTTAGTGGCAACATCTAAATGGATCGCTCAGGCAGCGTTCGTCCTCTGTAGCATTGTGGAGGTCACTGGGTTCTGTAAGGTCATGGAGGTTACTGGCGACCCCTCCTGTAGCTGCGGTGGTTGTGTGCATTTAGGGTTGTATATCCTCCACGAGCTGTGCAAGCCAGGGCCTTCCCCGAATCGCTAACCGTTTTATAGCCGTGAGCTAGGCTGTTGGCCGTGGATCTTGTTGTGTGTGTGTGTCTGTGTCCTGCGCTGCTCTCCAGATGCCCAGATGCTGCCTTGCTTTAACGTGTCACTACCCTGAAGCATATAGATTTTTCAGAAAACCACAGAAATGCTGAAACATGCAACATCTTCTTGGTTGTGTATTGTTTGTAAATTGTAAAGAGATTTATAAATACTAATTTACAGCAACTAACACTACCTAACTAACATTATATATAATTTCCCTCTATATATATATATATATATATATATATATATATATATATATATTAGTTGTTTTTTTTTTACATTTTACAGTAATAATATGACAGCGTCATCAAGAGTTTGTCATATTTAATCAACTTCTTGGGACAAATTTGTAAGCACTGTCTTGATGGGGACTTTTCATTAACTTTTATTGTTTATGAGAAGTTTATTTTTTCCCTGTGCTCTGAATCCTCACACAAACTATTCTGCATTTATAGATGCTAAAGAAGATATTATTTAGTCTGTGTATTAAGCCAGCTTCCTACTGGGCAGGGAGGGATGGCAGTGCTCCTGCATCCCAAACATACACATGCACACACTTGAGGATACACACACGCGCATACACACACACACACAGTGTGAAAGCCTATAAATCTTTCTTGTTATGTTTGTTTCTGGTCATCTGTGGCCAGCCCCTGGTTGGGTGGAGCGGTGTGTACATGCTTGCACTTACATGCCTGTTTGCGCTCTATAAGTTGAGGCTGGAGTTATATGAGGTGACCTATATTCAGTACACGGAGAGAGAGAGAAGGCTGGGCATATGAGGTTGGACCGCCTTCTGAAACTCAGTTCCACAGTGAGGAAAGAGAGCTGAAAGAAAAACAACAGGAAAGAGACAGTCAGTCTGTATAAGCCTCTGAAGAGATCTTTGTATCCTGTTTAAAGAAAAAAAAAATCACTGCTGGCTAGGAATCTTCCTTATGAAGTGCTAATGAATGATATAGTTTTGTAGGTAATTGTCTACTTATTTGCACTGTATTGCTTGCCATTGTTTGTTTTATTGTATCTTAATATAATAACTGATGATTAATAATAATAATAATGATTAATAATATAAATGAGAAACCAGAATAAACTTACAGTTGTAAGGAATGTTCTGGAGCATTTGTCAGACCTGGCCACTGAATTAACCCTTTGAATGAAGCTTGACCAACAGGTGATCTGACCAATCGTATTCTAGAATTCATATTGTGTGACAAACATACCTAGAGTAGATCAACTTTCCTGGACTTGAAATAGTTTGTATTGATGTCCAATGTTCATTTCTTGCCTTAACTGTCCATCATGAACATATGATTGGTTGACATGACCCTTGAACTGAGGCGCTACAACAATCTGTAACAACATGTTAAAAAGGAATAGTTCGCCCAAAAATGAAAACCGTCATTAATTACTCACCCTCAGGTTATTCCAAACCAGTAAGATATTCGTCGGTATTCAGATCACAAATCAAGATATTTCTGATGAAATCCGAGAGCTTTCTGACCCTCCATAGACAGACCCTGTAGACAGGGCAAAGGCACAGAAACATAACTTTTTTTGAAATATTCCATGTGCTATATGTGGATAAAACATCATTTTATGAAACTACGAGAATATGCAAAGAAATAACTACACTTTTTTTTTTTTTAACAATTTCCTCTCTGTCCTTCGCCATTTATAGAGTGCACTACAGTGCATGCATGTGATGTTGCTAACACAAAAAACATGGTATTACCACGATAACGTGCAAAAATATACATACCACAACTGTATTGTTTTTTTGTTACTATGGTAATAGCGTTTTTAATGTAGCATGGTAGTCGTTTTTAAATAAGCAACATTACGTGTTAATACCGTGGTATGTTCTGTTCATGTTAGTGTTTGTTAGTAACGTGACTGTAGTTTAAGGAATGTGAAACGAAGAAAAGAGGAAGGGAGTGTTTGGAAATGTGAGGGGAAAAAACGTTTAACAGCTCTCAAAGCATATTTAGCATTGAGAGCGGCAAACGGGAAGATGACGTTTGACACTTGTACTCGTTGTACCTCTCGAAGATCTTGTGCTTGCAGTATCTGATTGTTTTACAGCCTCATTCATCCTGTTTTTATGCGCGTGCTTGCGTTTGAGAAGACTTCCCTTGCACACAGGACACTCGTTGAGCTCTTTCCTTACGTTCACGAACACTTAAATTCGGACACGCGGAAGTGTGTGGGTCTGGGGTATGTAAGGAATGCACAGCTCAGATGCTGCTGCTGCTGCTGCTCAAGAGAAAGTGAGAAGCAGATCTTTTGATTGAGACCCGTTTTTGAAATAAGGTATATTATTTTTGCTTTACCCTACAGAAGGCAAATCAATTTGGACTGCATTTAAACTGCTACCTGTCAGAACTACACTTTTAACTGACAGATACTGTGACCAAAGCATAATGGCTAAAAACACAACTTTTAAATACATTTTGCCAGAAGACTTATCTTCATGTGACCACGATAATATCGAGACTATCACAATATCGATAATATCGTTACATCCCTACTATATTGTTATCGTACTTGGTGTGGCTTTGAATCCCTTTATGAACTAGAGAAGTGGTTCTGTTGCTCAGTTACTGTTACAAAACCTTTTTAGCTAGTCTATAAACGTTTACGTCTCTGTGTATTTGTGTCTGATGGTGTGGCCATCTCGCCACCTTCTCTTTGCTTTACAAATCCTTAGCTTAACAATAGGACAGCATGTTTCGGCAGTGGCAACCATTCACACTGATGAAGAAAAAAACACTTTGGTGACCCACACTGGACTAGCATTACATCACGCATGATTTGTTAACCTTTTAAATGCACCGGTTGTTTGAAGAAATCACTCTAGGGCCTTAAAAGCTCGGTTTTTATGGGCCTTGATTAAACAAAGTGCTTCTCAACTAATGGGTCATGACCCAAAAGCGTGTCTCAGTGCTGTTTTGTTAAGGTTGTGGACGGCAGGGGAAAAACAACGTTAAACGCTAATGAAAAAATGCAGTTTGAGGTCCAAAGCCAGTCGAGAATCACTAGGTTAGAGCATTCCAGTCATCAACTATGTTAGTTAAAATGCACATGCCAACTACTGAACCTGTCCTGCTTGCTTCATTTAACAGGCATGTACCGTTATTACAGAGCAATTCCACAAACCACCTGCTGTTCCTCCCACAGAACAGAATGTATTGTGATTATGTGTTTCTGTGTGAGGAAAATTGGTGGACTGTTTGGTTTTGGATATGTCAGCGAGTAACGTTGCGGGGTCATTGACTCAAGATGAATTGCTCAGATTAGAGGGATTCAATCAGATCAGGGAACACTGGGTAATGTGACCAAAGCGCTGACCACTTTGGTGTTTACTCATTTAATTTGATACTGCCATCTTGTGGCTATTTATTGTTAGCGCCATTGTACATTTAGTCCATTGTTTTCATAGTTTATGCAAATACTTTTTTTAAAATGAGACCAGTATGTCACAGATCCTTAATGCTACACCGTCTCAAGATGCATACACGTTAAGTTAAACAAAGAAAATGGCTCAAAACACAGCAGAAAACTAGTAACTAAAGTTTTTACCTCGACGCAAAGTTATATCAATTTCTGAAATTCTGGGACGCCACTAAACCATAATGCATATGGAAAACAAGTGGACATGGTGGTGAATGTTCTGTGGCCGATCTGTCAAAGTGTGTCCAAAGGCTCAGCTTAAAATCATCCAGGAAGCCACAGTGGATCCTAAAAAACTCTTCCAAAGAAATGTGTGCTGGGAGAGGAGCAATGTGGAAACCACTGCTAACCAAGAACATAAACGCTCATCTCTCATCTGCCAAAGAACACCTGGCTGATCCCCAAGACTTTTGGAAGAATGTTCTGCAAGTCAAAAATGGAATTTTGGATGACATGCATCCCATTATGCCTGGCGTGACGCTAAAACAGCATTCCACAATCTAGCCGACAGTCAAACCGTGGTGCCAGTGTGAAGAATGCCTTACTTTCCCTAAAAACCTGACATGATTAATTTAATGGTTAAGTTAAATTGGTTCACTGCAATGGGATGTTTTATTTTAGAATATATAAGTACTTTTTATAACTTATTTTTATTTATTTTTTTATTTTACTGACGGTATATGGTGTTACAGTATGTATAATGCATATTACATTTCTGGAGTTTGGATTTCAAGATTTAAAAAAATGCTCTCTTAAGCAAGAATACACTTGGGGAAAAATAATATTGTGAAATAATAATATTATTACAGTTTAAAATGTCTGTTTCCAATTTCCTACAGAAACCATTCTAATATGTTCACCTTGATCAGTATGATTAATTTAATGCATTCTCGCTGAATACAATTCTTATTCAAAAAGAAAAAAAACTTTCCCAGAGTTTATAAAAAAAAAGGCATGACCATCATTTATTTCTTTTTTTCATAATATATTTTTGTTGTTCTGCTTAATAGTATAATTGCACACAGTCTCTCAGTTAATATGCATAATAACCCATGATTGATCGCAGCATCCAATTGTAATTAAATTGAGTGTATTTCTGCGGCTACTTGTTAATGTTGTGGCTTCTGCTGAAACAATTTTGTGGCTTGTGGATGATCTAGGACTCAATCTCTGTCCATGCGTGTTTTGTTTTTACTTCAGAGGATGATGTAGATCTGGAGGCCCTGGTGAATGACATGGCCTCTCTTTCTTCCTATGAGAGCATCTATGCAACCTGTGGGACCCAGCATTCAGACTCGGCCCCTCTCTTGCACAGCACTGATGGCAGTGGACTCCATGGCAACAGAGTGGCCCCACTGCCACGGGCCCCTAGTAATAAAGTGACCGCCCCCCACTCTCCTGCCCAAAAGCTCCGGCGATCACAGCCAATGCACATACAGGCCGTCAGGTAATGTATATGCACGCAGTTAAGTGTATGCTAATGAAAACCTTAGGATTTCCAGAAAATCGAGCCTTAAAGGGTAGTGCACTCCACCCCAAAATGAACATTATGTCATTAATCACACACTCTCATATCGTTCCAAACACATAAAAGCTTTATTCGTCTTTGCTACTAATAAACATATAGAAATATTGTGGAATATTATTAATTAAATTATAATATCAAAATTTGCATCGTCGTTCTTCCAGTCTTCTAACAGTCATTCTAATATGCTGATTTGGTACTGGTGTAATAATTTCTTCTTCTTATTATTATTATCCATATCAAAAATCGTTTTACTGCATTTAATTTAAATCGATTTTATTTGTACATGTAAAATTCTGCCGCTTACGATCAATAAACCCTGCTTACATCGCACATTGTAATTATTCTAATGGGTGATTTAATAAGTAAAAAAAGTGGCAAAATGTTACTGCAGTTAATTATTCATTATACAAATGACAAAATATATAAGAAATAATATACTAAATAATATATTCCTTCTTTATTTATTATTAATGTGTCCTGTTTATCAGTTGATCTGGATTTAAGAAACCATATTCATACTCTCCTCCAAGGTACTGTTAATTATATGTTACATACACTTTCTGCTTTTTAAAGTCATCTTTCTGTTCATAGTCATAATCCGTTCTCTCCGCAGAATCCTCTCAGACTGCTTGTTCTAATCAGCTCTTTTACACCTCACCTTTCTGCAGGGCTTCTGTATCGTTTGCTGTCTTTCATCCGCTCTTCTCTGATCTCCATGACAGCGGGGTGTAGTTTCACACGCATACACACACCGAGATGGGTTCACTCAGAGGTTCCCGTCTCTACACACTCACACAGACACACAGTCTTCTTTCGTTCTGACTCGGCCATGAACCCTGAACGTCCCACCCCCTGCTACGGTTCGGATTTTAAAAATTCTCTCAGTTATTCCCTCAGTTATTATGGTCGCTCCAACTGCGCTGAGGCAGTCATGTATTATTCCCGGTCTTATTGATGTAGATCAAAGACCCGAAGACGAGTTTAGCATCTGCAGTCTATGTGTCTGTCTGCTGAACTCTGCCGAACACTACGAGAGTTCATGAACCGGTTCTCGGTTGGCTAAGTGGGTTTCAAATCTCTCGGTTTCATTCATATATTCTGTAGTAGAATCTGTAATGCGGTGGTGAGAATTTCATGTGGATTCTTCTGATTTATTTTTCATTAGCCTATCGCTTTACAGCAACGAAGTTTTCAGGGAACTTCGGGGCTTTAATTCCCTGCCCGGCTTCATATTGATTAAAACAGGGATCATATCGAGAATGCTGCATTGTTAATGAACCGATGAGATCTTAATGAAACGAGATGCTGGGTGCTTTAGTGTTAGGGATGGTTTGTATTTTTGAGTCATTTTGAGTTCGGTACTAGTACAATCTTTTTTGCTAATCTCTCCGTGTCACTTTGTAGGCGCCTTCAAGAAGAAGAGTTGCAAGTTCGTCCGGCATCTTTGCCAGCTATTCCGAACCCGTTCCCTGAGCTCTGCAGCCCCTCGGGATCTCCTGTGCTGAGTCCTGGATCTCTGCCACAGCCATCTGAACCACATGTAAGAGTTGAAAACAGACACTGTGCTCTTAGCCCTGTAGCTATTATCCATCAGACACGCATGAGGTGTTACATGAGTGATTTATTGCAGGTATCTCACTTCCCTGTTCCAGTATGTCTGGCATCCTCTTATGCGTTCACATATGCCCATACAAGAAACCTGAAAGTCTACATTAAAGTTAAGAGAAACTAAAATAATTGGAGATTCTTTGGCATTTGATGATGACATGTATATATGACATGTATATACATGTACTTACTGTATATATATTTAAAGAAATATATATAGTCACTCCTTCAACCTTTATTTAAAAAACTTAATATGCATATATTAAAGGGTTAGTTAACCCTCAAATGAAAATTAGCCTATGTTTTACTTGCCCTCGAGCCGCCCTAGGCGTATATGACTTTCTTTCTTTTTTCAGACAAATCCAGAATTATAATTTTTGGGTGAACTACCCCTTTAAAGTGAGCTAAGATGATTAAAAAAAAATCTATCTTGCGTAACTAAAATTGCAGAGTGCGTTTCAGATTTCCGAGCGCGCATATTGAGGAGCATTATATTTCCCGTAAGGATTGCTTCGAATCAGTCACTAAACAAGGTTGAATTTCAACTTGGATGCTGCCTTAGAAGGTAACAGCCAATGTAGACAGTGGAGCAGCTTGCTAGGTTTTAGTACAGAACTAATGACTCTTACAAGCTTATCAGGTTGCAGTCGTACTCTTTAATCTCCTGTACACCCCACGCACACTCTTCGGACTTCTCTGGGTCAGCCAGAGGGGTTGTTTGTAAAGCCTGTACTTTTCGAGCGTGCGCTATTGTTGTATAATGAGCACCCCTGCAAGATAATATGTGCGTTTGTCAAGCATTGTCACGAGCGTGAAATCCTGAACGGAAAAGTGTCAGTCTCTTTTTTTGGCCCTCGACCCCCATCATATCTTTCCTCAGCATCCTCTGAGCGGAGACTCTTTTCTTGGAGATGAGAGTTGCTTTCCTTTCACACGCCGCTTGCGTTTCCACTTGCGAGTGTGTGTGGATGTGTATATTTGTCCAGGTCTGTGCCAGCAGTCAAAGCCCTTCCTTCCTCTTTCCTATCCTTTCTGTCCTTTCCCACAATGCCTTGCCTTAAGCTCCCTTTCCAAAGGGAAAAAAAATAACAAGTTTTATTTATGCTCGTTGGCATGTGCGAGCACATGTTTTGTAAGTCCTCTCCCCCTGAAGCATTCCTGGAGCTTTGAGAAGTGAAGTGTCATTGTGGGATGGCCCCGTGTTTCCAGTTCTTCGCTGGGACTGACCTCACCTCGGGTGGGGTGACATCTTGTGACGTCCTGTACGTGCTGCCTGCATCTATTTCCGTCTTTTCATGTGAATATGATCATTTGGTTGTTGTCAACACCCTGAGGACAGTCTGTCCATCACTTCTTTTCTAAATTCTATTTCTCACCATTTTGTCTTGTTTAATCACCTGTGGCCTTTTTTATCCTTTTCTTGTCTTTTTATTTCTTTCTTTTAGTTGTTTCTTTTGTTTGTTCCTCCTTCATTCCTTTCAGTTGTAATTTAATTTTTTTTTCTCTTTCATGTTTTTTTGTTTTGTTTTGTTTTCTCATTGTCTTTCATTTAGTTTGGTCTTTTTTGTATTTTAAGCCTCACTTAAGTACATTCCCCTTCACCAAAGTGCCTTTGTTTAAATGACCTTTTTTTGCATTCGTTTTGTTCCCTCTCCTGTAGAACGTGTGCTAGTATCTGCATAGAAACTTGGCATTTACATACATTTAAAAAAACAAGGTTTATGTCATTTTTAGGATTTTTAATGAAGTAAGAATTTTGAATAATGCATAATTTGTTTGTTACTGCTTATTCTATTCATCATATTCATCAATGTTTAAACCATTAAAGAAGAAACCACATTTTCTGTAGTTATTTTATTTCTGGGTAAAAAAAAAAAAGAAAATTGAATGGATTGAACCTTTATTCATTCAGTTTTTTGTTCTCTTTTATTTATTATTCTCTTGTTTGCACTATCACTCTTTCATTCTTTTTTTTTTAATTTATTTATTTACTGGAATTCTTTCTTTTTTTTTTAGTCTTTCTTTCTGTCTTTCACTCCGAAGTTGATCCCAGAACACACTGCTACAAGCTCCATTGAAAATCTTAATCCAGATGAAGCTGAATGTTGCCTTTTTTAAAATAACTTGTTCAGTTTTGATATGTAAAATTTTAAATTTTATATGCATCAGTCACTATTTGTGTGCTATGTATTTTGTTTTACTTGCTTGTTAAGCTAAATTTAAGTCCCAATCACTTTCTATGTGCTTTGCAAAGATGTTGACTGTACAGTGTGTGCTTCTCTGTTGGTCCACTATAAAGACCATACATGATACCTGATAGCGCCTATTGTGGAAATGCTGAGAACATGCTATGTACTTGCTATGCTATGTAGTATAAGTGATGATTGAAACACGCACTATGCACCTTTCTTTAATTTTTGACTTTGAGTCATTTCAGATATGCCAACTGCAGTAACGCAAAGCATGACATGGTTCAGTTCAGCTGGAAGAGATTCTTTGTCAAGACTATGGTTTGGAGCAACTTGGAATTGTTTGCAAACATGTTCTTCCTCCCTTTTTCTGCTTCCTCCCTGATTCTGCTCTTTGAGTGAGTCTAGAACGACCAAAAAAAATCTGAAAACAGGATGCAGCTTTAGCTTTGAGGTTGAACTCAAGGCAGTCTGCTGAGGAATGATTTCCGTTATCAAGACATATACGACATTCTGAGCTGTCAGGTTGATTTAGGTACTGCAATTAAGTTTTACCACATTTCATTTATTAATGCATGCTATTTATTAGAAAAGCAGAGTGTTCGCTTGCTTCTAATTAACTACTGTTCAAAATTTTGGGGTTGAAAAGATTTTAAAGGTCTCTTATACTCACCAAGGCTGCATTTATTGGATTAAAATCACAGTAACCATAATATCTTGAACAATTGCAAATAACTGCGTATTTAATATATTTATGTTTTAAATTAAAAAAAATTAACAAAGCAGAAATATTTTGCCACCGTTACTTCAGTCAAGATTCCTTTCCTACAACTATCAAAGATAAAAACAGTTGTGCTGTTTTAAATGTTTGTAGAAGGCATGATATTCTTTTCAGGTTTCTGTGACTAATACGGTTTAAAAGAACAGCATTTTTTGCTGACCCTGAACTTTTGAATTGTACCGTATATGGATATACATAATAAAATAATAGAGGTAGATGTCTGGTATTAGAATAGTTTTTGATTCCTTCTAAGAATGATCAATACATTTCTAGAAATAATATAATGGAAACATGTATATTACATTATAGTTATTATTCCTGGAAATTAAATTAAAAAAGGGTTTATATATGCAACAGCCGTGTGGTGCTGCCAATTTGTAAATAATCCAATGAATTCTGTGATTTATTACTTTTTATGCTGAAATTCGTGGACGCAGACCAAAAGATAAGACCATTCATTAACAAACGAATACGTCTGGCATCGGTGCACAAACATTCACATTATGTAACACTCGAGTGAGTAAAAACAGAAAAATGATATTATAAACAGTCTCTAGACCCTGATTGTGAGCCATATTCCAAGTCAAATAGCTGATATACATCAGATGTCTAATAGAAGTCTAATATTAACGTGACGATTTGCAGTTACATCTGAATTATGTACAGCAGTCACTTCCACTTGTTGATATTTGCACTATCACACAGTATATACTGTTAAACCACCCTGCCCTAATGTTTCTGAACTTCGTTTATACTTTGTTCCCAGAAGTTAATACCAGATTATGATGTTTTCTAGACTTTTGAAGGTCACACTTCCAGTAAGCGTGGCCTATTACGGTTGGCAGCGCTTTTTGGGCATTGTTTCGGACATGATAATACTACTGAAGAATGCTGTAGATGGGTTATGCACACATGTGGTTTCTTAATGATCTCACGAGGATCGTCTGACCCTTATTGACCGGCAGGCATCAGACAGAACTGCTCAGGCATTGGCGGGCATGACATGGGCACGACACGCATTGCCTAATGTAGTCTCTTGCTTAGCGTGGGAATGGAATAAATGCTGTTGCCGTGTTTGTGATACTGACAGAGCGTTAGTGTGATTATAATCAGGCGCTTGAGATCTGTCAATATGCGTCACAAAGATGGAATCTTTTGCAATTTCTTGTGCGTGCTGCACAGAGGTCTTTCTGTATGTGCGTTTATCTAAGCGTCTTTGTATTTCTTTTGGCACTGCCCACAAGACTAGACAAGATTACACTCTGCCTGCATCTGCAACTGCAGACTGAATTTTTTTTTTTTTTTTTTTGACAGGTGAATGCATTCGTATATATTGCATGAATTTACAAGTCTACTGTCACCCCAAAATGTACTTGGCCGCCCTTGTGTGTGATTTGTGTCCGATAAGTAGCAAAATGGTAAACCAACACAACTTTTCAAGAATTATGTTTAGCAACAGACATGTAAAATGTTTGTAAGGAGGTAGAACTAACCGTTGTGTGTGTGGGTACGGGGTGCGCAGGGTACAATTTTGTAGGGGTTTATGCATCCCTGCCTCTGCTGAAGTATTCCTGGTGGGGCTAAAACGATTCATTATGAACTCCCATTTTTAATCAAATGATTTTCAAAACTTTATATATATATATATATATATATATAGAGATATATAGATATATAGATAATATATTAATATATTTCTATGTATGTATATCTGTAAGTGTATATGTGTGTTTGGGTTTTTATTTTAGAACATAGCACTATTTTTGAAGGTTTGAGTCCCATAGAATGCACGTACAGATAAAAGTGCATACTTTTTTGAATGCCCTGGGGGTTGCTTTGCGTCTCCCAAATACCCAAATAAATGTACATTTTTTCAGAATGATATGCATTGATAAGTCACCCATAAGACCCAAAACAAGCATTAAGAAAATAAATGGGGTCAATTTTGACTGCATATCAACTTCAAGTTTGTGTGTAAGTTCTGTATGTGTGTTTCTTTAAAACAGCAAGAGCTCACAGGTCCGCCACAGTGGGATTAATTAGGATTCACTCGATTTTCTTATTTACTCTTTTCTTTATTTATGTGTGTCAGCTTTCCCCCCTCGTGCACGTACGAATACTAATACGGCATTCTGTGCATGAGTGATCCATCTCTGATGTAGTAACTCGAGTTTCAAGCGCTGAACCTGCCGTGACCTCTGCTGGATCCTGCGAGCGAGTGATTAATGGCGGTGAGCCAGAGCGCGGAGCCGCAGGGGGTGCGTGTCTGTGAGTCTGTGTACAGTGCGAAACGACACCAGGCCCTGAAGACTCTCGTAAAAGTCAGACCATAAAGTGACAAGTGATTGAGTGCTAGCAACATACACAAAACCAACACAGACACATCTGTGTGTTTGTGCGTGAGCGACAGTGACACCTAATGTGTTTGTTGAACTAGCCGTCTTTGTTTTTAGCCCGTCTGGATTTTTCAAAACAATACAGCCGCATTCAATGGAGCATTTCAGGTCATATATTTACATGTAGGTATAGATTTGCTTGCTGACAGAGAACGGAATGTTCAGGCTGTTTGATTGGCTACTATTCGAGAGCGATGATATCACATGACCCGTCTGTACCGTCACACAAGCCTATCTCGTTTTTACAGCACGTGTTTATCTTTAGAGACAAACGCCGTCATTGATTTTTGGCTTTAAACGAGGCCTGAGAAGTCAGCACGATATTTATGAGGTTAAAGATGATGGCTTAGCGGTTTTATTGTTGTTGACGTTATTAGTTGGCACTGGTCACATGATGCTCATCGTTCTAGCTCCAATCCCGAGCAAACTCACTTGCCCTGTAATTTTATTTTTTTTTTGGTAATCCTGAGAATCTTGATTATCTCGTTCTGGTGTTTTTGATCAGAGCTGGAGCGCTGTGTAATATACAGCACGGTAAAGTTTAGTACAAATAAGTGCTTTTTTAGGATCTTTGAGATGCTATTATAGTTGTTTGTTAATGATTTAATATAAAATATTAAAATTACAAAAACTTAAAAAAATATGTAAAGATGAAACACAAGGGATGTCGTATTGGCAACTAGCTTAAAAAAAGTATAATTTTATTGAATACTTGCTAACATTTTAGCATAGGGACCAATTCTCGCAATTAAATAATTGCTTATTAGCATCCTTATTATTAGCTTTTTGTTAGTACTTAAGTTCATATTCAGCATAACCATATTCTACATTCCTAATCCTACCCAATAACTAAACTTAATCACTACCTACCAACAACTACCAACTACCTACTAACTATCAATAAGCAGCAAACTAGGATCTGAGATTGAAGTCAGTAAATATCAAGAATTGGTTGTCCGGAATATCTTCAAGCTGTTCTATCAGTATTTAGATGGAGAAAACTGTGTTTTTCTTCTGCTTCTCGCACTGTAATTATTTTTAGCTTGAAAATCAAATCTGTCACAACGATATTAAAATATGGCGGTACACTCTACAAGAAAAATCTTTTGCGAATTAGATTTTTCCAAACTGCCCGAAATAACAATGATAACACTATCACAAATTAGATATTAAAATCAGATATTCCTTGTGAATTTCATTGTTTGTCTTCTGACTTCTAAAGAAGACCACATGTAGGTTGTAAAAGGAACCTTTTGTATACCGTGTCCTCGCTTACTCTCTAAACTACGGTTCAGACAAGCTTAAACGCCCTCAAACTAGCTTTGCTTTGATGATAGGCTGACATTTGTTAACTTATAACTGAACTCAACTGCTTCAAGCAGCATGGGACTACACTTTTTTTCTTTTTTTAGTCTATCTTGTCCTCAGGCCGTTGCGGTCAGCTGACAAAATTTTCCATGAATGCTTTGTCTGATTGGAAAAAATCAAATTTCTCTTGTCGTCTTTGTTTCCTTCAAGTGGCTCTCGCGTTGCAAAGAGAGTGTATGATATTATACGATGCTTAATTCGCCTCCGCAATATTTCTGTGCATACGCAATGGCTGATTGTTTGGATGGTACGTTTCGTCTCACGTGTTTGCGCGAATGGCTTGTCTTTTGTTTGGCTTGTTTGCGCTGTCCCATTTTGCATCCATCCAAAACTTATCAAAGAAGGATATCTAAGAAGTTTGTTCCACAGAATTTACCATGTGACCTTTTCCTTTCACGTATAAATACCTGGGTGTGTGCTATAGTTTCTATATGAGCGCTGTTAAACAACTTTCAATTGAAACGCCACCTATATGTTTCTGATTCTTGTTTACCTGCCACACGCAGCTGTTCAGTATTTGAGGCAGGGTCAGTCACGTTTATGTGTTTAAGGTTAGACTGTAAGTGGCAAAGGTCACTCGGTTTAATTCACATGTATTTATGTAGCATTTTTAACAATGGTAAATGTCATTAAGGAGCTTTACTGGGTGTGATGCCTAAAATCCCAGTGAGTCAGCAGAAAATAACTGGAACAGAAGTGCATTAAATTGACGGTTAATGAATGTGGCATTGTCAGGCTATGAGAAGTTTAATGTGATTGTTTATACACCCTTTCTTATTCCATAATAGGCAGATGCTAATGAGGCGGTCCTATTTATATGCGTGCAGTGATAGCATAATTTTGTGTATTTTATGTACATGGATGTATGGATATATGCTATGTATAGTTTGGAAAAGTTCTATAAATAAGTAGCACATTGAATTAAACGGGACATTTAGAATTTTGTCTTCAGTTTTAAAGAATTTATCCATAGGTGTGTTTGTGTTCATTTAATATTAGTTGATTCAATAACTGTCATGAATTAATAAACTTTCACAGCATTTATTAAATGTTAAATATGCATTAGTGTGAGTATAAATGACCCTGTTAGGTACTGAAAAATAGTCGTGCTTTATCATTATGGATAATGAGAATTAAAAAATAAATAGTAATAGTATGTTTATACGTGTACACTTAAGATAATAAGTATCGGTTGATTCATATTCAAGCGTTGTCTCGTTATTAACATTTAGCTTTCTAACTTTGAACTTTTAGGAATTGTTAATCCATTTTCTTTACAATATATTCCGGTATTTTTCAATTTATAAAAGGTTCAGATGTATGGATTATTACATGTTAATTAACATTAATTTGGACTGCCTGGTATGTTAGGTATATCTATCTTCAAAAATGTCGTTTTTAATTTAAAACCCAATATCAGGGTAGTTTTGGAATTAGCTGTGTTACATATGCACTTCTCTTATTGAGTTAGCATGGATTCTTTGTTATACCTTGCTACCTGTTAAACCTCTAAAGCATGATTTGTATGGAGAAAGAAACTTTGACTTTCTCTTTATATATTTAAAAAAAAGGGTGAGAGGACTTTACATTCTCTGTCTCGTTTCATGCGGTTAAGTATGACGATGTGCATTCATACTTCTTTTTTTTCCATCACACCACTGACAATCCACTTATTTGTTTACCTGTCTCCTGAGTCACGCTCTGTGAGAACCACTTTGTATTCTTAGTTCACACAGTCAAACTAACTCAAATGCCCCATTTAGCAGAACCTTTGCCAAAAATCTCCTCCCAGGTGACCCATTAAAGATTTGTGCTGTGAAATGAGACACCGCCGCAGCGGAGTTGAATATGTCTGTGCGTGTGGATCCTGTCTCCACCCTAGTGTACACTCAACACCAGTTTGCTTCGGTTTGTGTGCCAGAGCCTTTGGACACACTACAAACACACACACACACACACACACACACACACACTGGCCAGTCAGCTGACTGCAACACAAACCCCTGAGAGATGACATGAGCCAACATTACTGAAAACATCAGCATGAGAAAATAATCCTCTCCTCAAACTACCCTTGTCCCTCTTGATTCCTAATTCTTTTTGAGTGGTATCTTTATGTCTGGTCTTTTTGATGTCAGTTAATTGGAAAATTACATTTCAGGAGAAACAATGTACCGACTCATGATGATTGCTGGTGCTTGATATTTTTTTGGAGCGAGTTGGACACTGAGAACCATGGGATAAAAAAAGTGTTTGTTTATGCTGTATGTGTTCATTCTTTTTTTTTTAATGCTAATTCTGAATTTAAACTTGTGTATTTTACATTTAGAATTTATATAAATTATTATTTTGCGCTTATTTTAGTCAGTAAATTAAGAAATAACTAATTAATTGCACTTTTTTTCTGAAATTAAAATAAATCCAATTTTACTTTTTTTCTTTTAAATAAGCTTTATATTGCAATAATTTCACATTCATTCAATCTTTAAATAATACTGCTGATGTCTCTATTGGAAATTGTTAATTGACTATATTTAATGTTGACTCTACTAACTCGATTTTAAAATGTTTTTAGCTTCAAAATAACAACTAATAGGTAAACTTAAAATAAAATAAAAATAAAATAATCTTAAAATAATCTTCACATAATCCCACTATAATAAGTCATATTTACCTTTTGCCCTTCAGCAAAAATGCGAGCAAGCAAATAGAAATAAGACATCTCAGTTTAATGTGGTCGTAAAGACGTTCTACATCAAAATAAACATAATTATTTTTGAGAAATTAGAGTTATGAGTGAGATGGCCAACCCTAGCCTGCGTTAATTGCATTAAATATTTTTAACATGGTTAAACTGAAAAAATGAAATACCTGCACAAACTAAGTGTTGCGCTCTACTTTCTGATATTCATATATAATCTTGTGTCATCATGTATCCTGTTCATCTCTGTTTTTATCCTCTATTCATTCTGGGGTTGTTTCCACTTGCTGATAAACTGTCAAACACATCAGGTTGCACAAACATATCTCTCTCTCTCTGTATCACACACACAGACTGGCTCCTCTCCATGAAACCCGAAACTTCCAAAGCTGTCAGCGACGTTTATCCCCTGAGATCTCTAAACAAAGGCGTGTGTGTGTGTGTGTGTGTGTGTGTGTGTGTGTGTGTGTGTGTGTGTGTGTGTGTGTGTGTGTGTGTGTGTCAGGGCAGGTTATATTTTTTGCCTCTGTGTGTGAATGTGGATTTTTACAGTATGTTTGTGATGTCATTTGAAAGGCAGGGTCACCAAGAGTTCAGTAAACTGCGGGTGGTAATAATGCCTGCGTTTGAGTGTGCGTCAGGCTTGCGTGGGGTTAAAATCAAATTTGCTCTGTCAAGTTAGGTAATAAGAGTGAGGTGAGTGATTGCAGCACACAGGTCTGTTTACAAATGAACTTGCGGGGCCGTGTTCCCAGACAGCCACAGATTTCTCATAGTCTCCTGCACTTTTCTAATTTACTCTTATCTTAGACACTGTTTTATCATGCTTAGTTGTACATTACTTCAACGTTATTACCATTTAAATGGATGGCTATTTAAGTTAGATGGACCATTTCTGGATGTTCAGTCTCTTATTCAGTTGTGAAAGTTTCTTGTTTCTGATGTCTTTGATCTTTCACTGTGGAGGCCGGTCTTGGTTAAGAGTGTTTGTATTCTGTGGGCAGGCAATTTAAGTGGTTTCTCACCCACATATGCATGCATGCATCTATGTGTTTGTCTGCATCGTCTGCGTTTTCTCAAATACTATGAGTATGACTTGTTTTTGACATTGCACTTTATTTATTTTTTTTTTTCACTGTTTCATCTTCTATCATCATCTTTTATGGTCTACTGCCTCTATATCTGTCTGTCTGTCTGTCTGTCACTGTCTGTCTGTCACTGTCCGTCTGTCTGTCACTGTCCGTCTGTCTGTCACTATCCGTCTGTCTGTCACTATCTGTCTGTCTCTCTGTCTGTTTGACAATATCTGTCTGTCTGTCTCTCTGTCACTGTCTGTCTGTCTGTCACTATCTGTCTGTCACTGTCTGTCACTGTCTGTCTGTCTGTCACTGTCTGTCTGTCACTGTCTGTCTGTCTATCTGTCTTTGCCACTATCTATCTATCTATCTATCTATCTATCTATCTATCTATCTATCTATCTATCTATCTATCTATCTGTCTGTCACTGTCTGTCTGTCTGTCTGTCTGTCTATCTGTCTTTGCCACTATCTATCTATCTGTCTGTCTGTCTGTCACTGTCCGTCTGTCTGTCTATCTATCTGTCTGTCACTATCTGTCTGTCTGTCTGTCACTATCCATCTATCTATCTGTCTGTCTCATACTATCTGACTGTCTATTTGTTTGTCCATCTAATGTTTATATTTATTTTTGTCTGTCTCTTATTATCCATCTCTTTGTCTGTCCGTCACTTTAACTATCCACCTATCTCTTTGTTTTTCTTGCTATCTGACTGTCTCTCATTATCCATCTGTCTTTCTGTCTGTATTATTATCTGTCTGTCTGGCTCTAGCTATGTATTTACATAAAACTGTACTTGTATACCTGTTTATCTATTTGAATTTTACCTGTGTTTATATACTGGTCTAGGTATCATACAGCATATTAAACTGTATCTAACTATGCACCCGTCTAACTACAAAATTATACACGTTTCTTACTGTATACATTTCTAACTCACCATATTCCTTGCTGTCTAACAATATTTATCTGTATACGTCTGGACACAAATAGTCTAACTATAACTGTGTATATCTGTCCATCTACCCATCCAACTGTATTTCTGTCTATTTAACTATATTTAACTGTATATAACTCTCTCCATATCTGTGCATATATAATCACGCAGCCTAATGTATTAGAAGTACTGGCCATATACCGTGACCTCTGTTCTATTTTTGGATTACCTCTACCCTCGTTATACAAACTGCGAACAATACTTGAACAACCCTCTATTAACTCCAAACAAACACTTTGTTGCCATGTGACCCTCAGAATGTTTGCAAAACCTTTATTTAACATTTAAAGATCCTCCCATGTGACCCACATAGGCGGGACGGAGCAGCACAGAGCAAACGTTTACTCGTAACCACGCGATTGTGAGGATGCGTTTGAACAACATTGGGTAAACTCTTGCATCGTAAAGCTGGTAGAAAATAGCATTTGCAGCGGTTGAATGGTACACTTATAACTAAGAATGAGCAATGAAACAATGCCCTGCAAACAGCTTCCACTGCTATAATAGCCTTGCCAATAACTCAACCCCCAACATCCTTTTCTTCATGGTGTCGAGTCAGATTACATGACACCGTTCTCTTCTGTCTGAGAGGACAGATTGGTGTGTGTTTTTGATTTTGTTTTTATTCTTTACCGCACTTAAAATGAACACGTACAAACTTCTTTAAATAGCGATAAATGGTAAGATATTGAGAATGTTAAGTATGACAAAGAAAATCGCTAGTTTTACTGAGGAAGTGTTGTGGGAGGAGGGATTTCTCTGGGACTTGGCCTCTGTTGTGTGTGTTTAAGAAACACTCTCCAGTTGTGATATGCTGAGTTTTGAGAAAAAGAGAGAGAAAGGTTTTCTTTGGCTGTGGAGTTCAAAGCCAAACTTCAGGGGGGAAATGGGAGTGAAAAAAAAAAAAAAAAGAATGAGAACAAAATCTCACTCTGTGTGTGTGTGTCGTGAGAGCTGGATGTGGGGCTCTGTCTCAAGGCTTTCTGAGAACCAGAGAGAATTTGAAACTTTGACAGAAGCAAAGGCAAAGTTTGATGTGGGGGAGAAAGAGAGAGCAAGGTTGTGGAAAAGAGAGAGGGAGGGACAAAGGGAGAGATGATGGAAGGTAAGGCAAGAGAAGAGAGGAAGGGATGGAAGGGCGTATATAGAGAAAGAATTGTTGTTAATGTGAGTTTCCCAAAAGCCTGATACATAATACAAATATTAGTAAGTTTAATTTTGCACTTTTTTAATTTAATTTGTTTCATTTAAAAGTATAGATTTATAGATTTCATACATTTAATTGCTTTGTTGCTGCCTAATGTTCATTGTTACATTCTTATTTTGTAAGCATTAAGGATCTTCTAGCAATATAATATATAGTAATACACACACTGTTTTTTTTCATTTCCATTTCATTCATTGTAAATCAGTTGTAGGGTTTGTAGAATACTTTTCATGTGTAAACGACAGTTAAAAACAGTTATCATAGTCACATTATCTAGGAAGCTTGCCGTCATTGATGTCAAATAAATTTGATTGATTCGACAGCAAGACAGCCCCTCAGTCCCCTTTCATTTTCTTTGTTGAGGCTGTCCCATATATCGCTTTGTTTTATGAAGAATAAAATGTATATTTGGAATAAAGAAACCCGTCGTATGAATTTAATTGATAGATTAAAGCCCTAGTCATCTCTCTATATTTCTTTCTCTCAGATTAATCCACTAGAGTATTGTAAGACACAAGCTGCTTGTCAGCTGAGTCTCTCTCCCTTCTTTTCTCTCTCTCGCTCTCTTGTTTCAGCAGCTCTCTTGGTCTCATCTCAAACCTCTCATCCTCTCACTTTCTTTCCTCCTCCCCTTCTCTCCTCCCTCTTTCTCTCTCTCTCTCTCTAACTCACTCTAACTCTCTCACTCACTCTCTCGCTGCGTGAGTGAGTAGAGGTTGTCTCAGAGTGAAAATGCCATCGTGTTCGCCGGACTGTTGCTTGTATCAGGCAGTAGAGGTAAGACTGACAGTAACTACTTTTTCCTAAAAAAAAAAACAAACCAAAAAAAAAAACCCTGATGTGAATCTAAAACATTTCCAGTTTAGTCTTGCAGATCATCTCTGTGCATATATTGCACACTACTGTTAGTTTCTTCTGTGCTTGTATTTTATTTTTTTAAGTGCATATATAATAATTAGCTGCAAATGTTTTTGTGCATGAATGCATATGCCTAGTTGTGCACTTGCACATGTAAATGCATTTATAGAATTTCTTGTTTTGTGTGCACGTTCACTGCAAGTATTACCGAGTTTCTCTTTCTTTTTCTTTACCTGGTCCGTCGGCTTTGGCATTCACGTGAATTCTGCCTCTTAATGGAGTATATCCTCTTGTGCGTGCGTGTTCAAGTCAGTCATGCTTATGAGCGCCGGACTCCATCTAAACCCCGATAAGAGTCCATGTGGATTGATCTAAAGACCACATAAACAGAGACATGCATGGTTTGCACCAACAAAAACTTGAAGTTTAAATAAACTTTTTTTTTTTTTTTTTCCTCCATCAAGCATCGTTTTTATCCTTCACCAACTGAAAGCTTTGTATGTGACGCACATAATTTAGACCATTACAAGGCGAAGTAATCGATTCCGCAAGCTTTGTCATTATCCCGGCTCAAGCGTCGTGTGAATTTGTGGTTCGACAAATTAGACTTGCGGAGAACATCGCCTTGAGGTCGCATTAAGCAGTGTTTGCGCATCTGTATTTGACTTTCTGCGTGTGTCTCGAACAGATCATCAAGGTTTTCGGCGAGGATGGTGTGGGAAAAGTTGTGGAAGTCCCTGCCGACATGACGGCCAGACATGTGTGTCAGTTTCTGGTCTACAAGAACCACTGCCTGGATGACAACTGCTGGTCTTTAGTGGAGCATCATTCCCTGCTTGGTCTGGGTAAGCCAACATAAAAACATACGTATACATTAGTTTTCTGAGTCCATATGGCTTGTGCATGCGGCACACACCCAGTCTAAGAGGACAGGCTGTTCTGTCCGGGGACGCTGGGTTCCCAGTGCACTACACTTCTTGTAACAGGAAATCACCTTACAGCAAGCCCAGAGTCAGTCATATATATATATGTATACACACACACACACACACGCACACATATTTGTTCTCCTGTTAACACCTCGGCTCGCAAAAAAGCGACTTTATCATGCACGACTGCACATTTTGCATGCACGGTGGCTCGTAGAACGCATAACCCGAAGGAAAGAAAAAGCGCTCCCAACGCGGACAGTTTTGAGGAGATGAGCATAGAAAAGACAAGGTTTGCGAGGAACTAGCGCTTAAGCTCACAGGCAATCAATGAGGACACGTGTGGCTGCCTATTTCTCAGGCAGATTACAGATTAACCCTTGTCTAAATCATACTAAACAGATTTAACTCCGCCTGACCTTTAGAGATGCAGTCGCTGCTCTCGCGGGGTGTTAAAAAGCCCTTTATTGAGCTTCTGAAATAATTTGGGCCTGACACAATCGGCTCTTTATTTTAATTCGGCCACTTTTAATGCCGTCGAGGAAAGTCGTGACTTTTGCATAGACGCCGGTTGTGCACATCACATGCTATGATGTCATAACATCACAGGGTGTGGTCTGTTTTGGTCAGCTGACGTCTCTAGAGACGCCAAGTATTATGTGGTGTAGTTGGATGTGTTCGCTTCTGTAGACGTTAGGGCGTCAACGTTACGGAAACCTTCTAGAAACGTTGCTCTTACGTAAGCCATTAGCAGAGAGACTCTGCTGACTTCGCTGCCATCAGCCCTCGGTGCAATCAAGCTAAATACATGACCTCATCCCTCTGCAATGCCTCTCGCTTTCCCTCGCTTTCTTTTTCATACACAGAGTCATGCTCTCTCTCCTCCTCCTGTTCTCTTCTCGGAGGAGCGAATTAGAGGATGAGGGATCAGATACACAACAGATACATTAGATGGGGTTTGAGCCAGCGCTTTATTGTCTTTGACATACAAGCACTGCTATTCTTAAGGAGCACAGACAACACAAGGTGGCTTGTTTTCTCATTATAGGGGCATCACGTAATGCTGGATATGGAAATATAACGTTTGACAGTTTTGAACATGTTTGATTCTGCTGTTTAACTGGTAGAGCAAGCCTGAGCAATGCCAAGGTCGTTGGTTTAACTCCCAGGGAACATGCATAATGAGAAAAATGTATAGCTTGAATTCACTTCGAGACACTTTAGATAAAAGCTTCTGCCATGAATGTAAATATTACATTCAAGTGTTCAACAGATTCCGGCATATCTCGGACACACACACATATATATGTATATTTATATGTATATGTATATAATATGTGTGTGTGTGTGTGGGTGTGTGTTTGTGTATATATATATAATTAGTGCTATCAAACGTTTACATAATATGTGCGAGTACTGTGAATATTTATTATGTATATAATAATATAAAGACACACACGCAGCATATATTGAGAAAATATTTACATGTATATATTTATATTTAAATAAATTAGATCATATAGAAATATATTTAAACATATTTTATATACATGCATGCATTTGAATTTTTATATATTTTTATATTCATAGCATATAATATATATTAATATGCTAACTTTAATGGAATAAAACACAATAAAAATATGATACCATAAGAATTTTGATAGATTGGATGGATGTAGCACCTCACTAACCAGTAACTAACACCGTTTTGATGTCATCTGTGTTTGAATACAGAGAGGTGCCTGGAAGATCACGAACTAGTTGTTCCTGTGCAGGCCTGCATGTCTCCAGAGAGCAAGTTTTTCTTCAGGAAGAATTACGCCAAATACGAGTTCTTCAGAAACCCACTGGTGAGTTGTCACAGGGAGCAACCGTTCTCCTCCAGCCCACCCATGCGTTTCCTCGCCTCTCAAGACCACCACTTCAAGCTTAAACCCTTTGAAATTAAAGTCTGATTATCCGCAAATATCTCGCTAAGAACACTTGATTCATGGCCTGCAAGCTATAAATCCCTTAAATATGTAAATATCTTAAAAAAACGTGAAGTTTCAACATTCCTGTGTTCCGTATGCGAGAAAAACCTCTGTGTTAATCCATTTTCAGCCATTCTAGTGGAGCTTGTACGTGTTCCACCTCACTAAGCAAGTAACCTGCTTTTTATAAGCCAGTACTCGACACCTTTTAACTGATGGCATTTTGACAAGTGCATTTGAAGCGGTGTCGTATAAGCGTCTTACGGTGTGAACATTGTGAAACATTTTATCCTGCTCTGTAAGCCATGGACTTTTTGTACGCTTGGAAAAAATGTTCATGCAAAAACTTAATCTTATTTGAGCCTGTGCTTTAGTACGGTATGTACAGTGTGTCAGCGCTTGAGGCATCTTTGGACCAGTTAGTCCGAGTCTGTTTGACAGAGCACTTAACCTGCTCTTGGTAATCCATGGCTTTGGCAAGTGCTTAGTGCAACTCACCTAAATTAGCTTTAGATGAGTTTCAGCTTGTGTGTGTGTGTGTGTGTGTGTGTGTGTGTGTGTGTGTGTGTGTGTGTGTGTGTGTGTGTGTGTGTGTGTGTGTGTGTGTGTGTGTGTGTGTGTAAATTACCATGTTTCTGTAACTCAACTTGTAAGAGGCATGGCATATATATATATATATATGTGTGTGTGTGTGTGTGTGTGTGTGTGTGTGTATACGTACATTATATATATATATATATATATATATATATATATATATATATATATATATATATATATATATATATATATACATATACATATACACATATACATACACACACACACACACACACAGAGTACCAGGTAGTAACTGATTACATGTAATCTGGATGTGTGTATGTGTGTGTAATAATAATAAAAAAATTATATATATATATATATATATATATATATAGCCTAATATGTACAGTATAATCCGCTAAATTATGTTACAAACTATAATTTCCATCATGCAATTTGTTCATACATTACTACTGATAATAAATATTTATGCAGTAGAAGATAGTTAATATTCAATTAAAACTTGACTAAACAAAACAAAAAAAAAGTTGCATATTTAATCCTTTTTAACAGGTTGATTTTTTTTTTTCCTTTCTTTTGTGCTCAGTCTAATAACAATCACCTTATGTAATTGCCTACTAAGAAAGGTATCTGATCTTGGTCAGGTGATCCTAAAAAGAGATTAATTATATATGGCTTCCTTGCTAATCATTCAAACCCTAGTTCATACACGCACTTGTTGTTCCATTACGTTTCTTGTAAACTGCTGGCATATGTTCGGTCTTTTCTTACCTCTCATCCTTTATCTTCCTCTCACAGAACTTCTTTCCGGAGCAGATGGTAGCGTGGTGTCAGGAAACGAACGGCTCTATCCCGCAGTCCCAGCTCTTACAGGTGAGGAAGAGATGTAAATGGATCTGTGACACAGCAAAATCTGGATTAGCCCACATTATGAACCCCGCGCGTCACACTTTTGCAGCTGAATGAGCATTTTAGTGGATTCAAAGAGCTTTTGAAATGCACACTCATGTCTTGTGATAGCAAAGAGGCCGCGTTATTGAAGCATGAAAGGCATCCAGGTTTGAAAAACTCATTTTCCAGATGGTCCTCTGCTTTTTTTTTTTTTTCCCCTCCTCTACAGAATTTCTTGAATTCCAGCAGCTGTCCAGAGATCCAGGGCTTCCTTTATATGAAAGAAACGGGCCGCAAGTCCTGGAAAAAGCTTTACATGTTCTTGCGCCGTTCTGGATTGTACTGCTCTACTAAAGGAATGTCAAAGGCAAGCATCTCTTTAATAGAATATTAATTCAAGCCTGTAAATGTTACATGTATTTGTGAACATATATACAGCCGATATGAATCTATTATTCCTAAACTTGAATGTAAAAATATACAGTGCAATTAAAAAAAAAGTATTATTATTTTTAAATAATAAATAAATATTGTATTGTTATTGTAATGTATAAGAAGCTTAATTGTATTTTATCACTGTTAAATAGTATTATTTACGCTCTTTTTGGCAGAATTTTCTCGTTCAGAGTGAAAAGGCTTTAAGTTAATTTCCAAAAACTTTTTTTCCCTCCAAAATTGTTTTTATTATGTTACCATGTTATTATTTAGATTTATTTCGTTAGTTTTTTTTTTCTATTGCCGTTTGATTCAGATTAATTAGAATGCACAATGAAAAACATGATTTTTGAAAATTGCTAAGGAGATATGTTTATGCAAATTTGCCAATTTTCAGATATCATAAGCAAAGAAACATTTGTTAATTTCACATTTTCTCAGTTTGTAATGTGAAAACAAACACACAGACTTGTATATCAGATTAAGTAAGAATAATGGCAAATGAAGGATTTCAGGATAACTATCACTATGTAGGTCTGTCTTCGGGAGTTGTTGTGATTTTTAATTTGTAATTTTGGATTATTTAGGAGCCGAGGCACCTGCAGTTACTGTCAGATTTAGATGAGAGCAATATTTTCACTGTGACGACGGGCAGAAAGATGCACAACGCACCCACAGACTACCAGTTCTGCATTAAGGTGAGCAGGATGTCGGTTCGTCAATCTTTGACATTGGAAATAGAGGGGGCATGGCTGGCACAATTTCAAAATCAATGATTTTCCCCTATAAATAACTACCCGTGCCTCACCTGGTACAGTGCATGCTAGTCCTTTTTAACTGGAGTGCCTTGATTTGACAGTAGATGTCTTGCTTGATTGACAGCCCAGTAAGGGCAGGACAGAACTGAAGGAGTTAAAGATACTGTGTGCCGAGGACGAGCAGAGCCGAACCTGCTGGATGACTGCTTTCAGACTGCTCAAGGTATAATTTATGGATCTAATGGTAATGCTCATTTGTTAATTTTTGTTCAGTGGTATCATTCTTTAAAATAGTAGTGCTGCTTAAATTTTTTTTTGCTTCTTATTAATAATTAGTTTGGTAATTGTTAGGTTTAGGTATTGGGTAGGATTAGGGATATAGAATAAGGCATTAATATGTGCTAAATTACTTATAAATGGACAATATTCTAGCAATTTGCATGTTGATAAGCTAGTAATAAAGCAAAAATAAATTGTTACCATCTTTTTTTTCTCTCTGATTAATAAAAAGTTTATTTGACATTTGTTGAATTTTGTTTTGTACATTTATAATTGTCTATACTGACAATCCTGGCTGAATAATGTATTTATTTTAATCTTGCATCCGATTAAATGTTTTTATTTTGTATTCATTTATTTTATTAAATATAGATTTTATTTATTTGTTAATTTAGCAATTAATTATAAAACTATATACTATAATTATTATTATTATGAGCTATTACTAGTGAACATTCTAGATTTTGCTATTTAATTGCTGTCCCTCAGTTATGTCCCAGAAACACTCTTGTCCATTTGTCCTAACCTAGACCAACGCTTTAATTTTTTTTCCCCCCAGTTTGGAATTCTCCTATATCAGAACTACAAGAGCCCGAACCAGAGAAAGACTGCCATATCAAACTTCACCACACCTGTGGTAAGAAACTCATCAATGCCTTTCTCCGTGCTGACTCTCTAGTGTACTTGATGGTGTAAATGTGCTGCTTTCATGCTTCTGTGAGTTCACCTCGTGTTACATGCGCCCCACGTGCTCTTGATGAACGCTCATGCTGAGAATTGACTTAATCTGCTCATAACAGTATGAACCGTGCTAATGAAGCGTGTGGCTATAGATTCCTTTACGCCGATTTGCATTGGGAATTATATGCGGGGAAATGTATGAACACAGGGGTTGCTGTAGGAATTCATCTAGAAGGTATTTAATAAGGCTTTAGCGGTTTAATTAGAGCGGTTTAATGCTGATCATAGCAGGACAACCTGTAGGAGTTATTTCTACGCGTAAATGAAGGCTTATGCAATAAGCGCTCGAGTGTACTGTTGTTTTTACTATAGCGGAGCGTGTCCGAGAATTCACTGGTGGCCATGGATTTCTCAGGAAGGACCGGTCGTGTGATTGATAACCCTGTGGAGGCTCAGAGCGCTGCCATGGAAGAGGGACACACTTGGAGAGTGAGTAGTTAGATGGCACGTATACTAAATTAGAAATTTCTCCATGCATTTATAACAATATTTCAAATATCTTTGTACAGAAACGGAGTCAGAGAATGAATGTTTTGGGAAGCCCCAGTCCTCTACATCCCTCGCCATTAAGCTCAAGTGGGTCTTGGAGCATTTATTTAGCCCCCTCAGCATGATTTCTTTTAAGTTGTACATTAATAGAAATGACAATATTTCGTGGGCTTTGCTTTTATGTCCTCAGTGATCCACAGGACACAGTTATGGTTCCATGGCCGCATTATGAGAGAGGAGTCCCACAGGATGATCATGCAGCAAGGCCAAGTTGATGGGTATGACACTTCCCGCATTTATAGGAAGTATTAATTTCTGTTTTATAAGTGGCCAGTGAATTAATCGGTCTTGCGTCTCGCAGGTTATTCCTGTTGAGAGACAGCCAGAGCAACCCAAAAGCGTTTGTTCTCACGCTGTGCCATCATCAGAAGATTAAACACTTCCAGATTTTACCTGTGAGTCCCTAATAATTAACACTACCCTTTTGCATAGATAATGTTTGCGCATTTTGTAATGAATTTGTATTCGCGCCTCTTTCTCTCTCTGGCAGTTTGAGGAGGACGGCCAGGTCTTTTTTAGCCTTGATGATGGCTCTACCAAGTTCACAGACCTGATCCATCTGGTAGAGTTCTACCAGCTCAACAGGGGCGTCCTGCCCTGCAAACTCAAACACCCCTGCACCATGGTGGCCTTATGACCCCCTCCTGATCCTAACAAACGACACGCACACACAAACACACACACACACACACACACGCGCATAAAAAATAACTGAGAAACTGGATGCTTTTTTCAAAATAATAATTTCCAGTCATTTTCACCATAAGCTGACGCAACCCACGGGCACGACCCACTGCTCTGGGATTAGCATGGAAACGTTTGGGAATCGTTATCGGAGAAGAACAACTTTTTTTTTTTTTTTAAAACAGTCTCTGTGGTGATATTCGTGAACTTTCATTGAAATCAAGACACTTTCATCATTCAGGACGTGACACAAGACACACCCCCCATAAACTGAGCGGATCTGGACGGTCGCTTCGAGTGGTGTGTGTCTGCGGGGACTTGCATTGCTAAAAGTTACTTGATGACGATTGATATGTACTATGTTATTTCCTACCTGAACATTTTGCACTCTCAAGCTGAAAGCAGGTGATCCGCTTCATCCTGAGCTTACCGCAACAACTGTTACCCGTTTGCCTTCCTCCTACGGTTCACCGTTCAATTTTTTTTTTGTCCTCTTCTAAACTCTTCCTGGGGATTCCCTGTGTAATGATAGGATTAGTGCTGCGGTGATGACAGTAATGACCATGTGAGGTGACACATCCTCAGCCAAATAATGTAACCCGGTCTTTCATGCATGTCGGGCGAGGAGGGACTAACCGCAAGGGGTAGCAGACTTGCACTTCAAAAAATGATACTTGATTGCTGTGCTTTAGCAGCATAAGAATTTGTTAACGTTTGGAGTTCTAATCAAGCTTTGCCTTAAAGGAATGTTTTGGGTTAAATTTAAACTTGAGCTCCGCGACGAGCTTCGTCTGTCGCACACTCAACAGGATACGTACTTTAAAAAACAAAGCTTGTTGACAGTCACCTACTAATAACGAAACTCCACTGTTCTCAATGTACTGGCTTTATAAGTGGATATGATTCACCGTGATCGATATTCAGTTTGTTTACAAACCGTCAGACAAGCGTTTATGTCATATATTACACTGCAAACTACGCATCGTAGTTTAAAGGGACAGTTTGCCCCAAAATGAAATTTTCCATTATTTGTTCAAATGGTCATCCTGGTTTCGTTCCAAACGTCTGTGACTTCTGATATTGTGAAGAATTATTGTCCTTACGGTAAAAATCAATCAACAGCGTAGATAAGAATTTTTATTTTTGAGTAAGCTGTCCCTTTAAATCTTAATTAATGAAACATAGAATTCAATTTATGGCGCGAGGGTTAACAATGAGGAACCACAATCTTTTGAGAATCATCCGTATCATTTTAATCCAGATCTCTTGTTCTGTTTAGGAAGACGATGGCTTGTTTGAGTCCACTGAATTTGCAATTTTTCCTGTCAGGAGGCACGTATTTCGCTGAAATGCCATATTGATTGTGCGTAGTTTATATTTGGAACCGTCAAAAACTTGACTCGGCCCTTAAAAGGCCACTGAAACTTGACCCACGATGTATCCCACCCTGAGCACAATTCAAGAGGGTTGTTACCCGTTTCCTCCGCTAACTCCAGGTCGTGTTACTTTTGCGAACGTACCTAGCTCTTAGCATAGCCCCGAAGCTTAACAACTGCCTTTTTCAAATCACTGTGCTGTTCTTGAGCCATGTTAAACATGTCAAACCCCTAAAAGTGACAGGCCGGGCCCGGACCGAGCGCCCGGCGACTGTGGAAGGGCCAAAAGGGCCAAAAACGTATGCATTTTAACACACGACACAATAAATATGCGTGTTTTCGGCCTTCCGTAGAGGATTTGGTGAAGTCACGTCTCTCAGGCGTGTCTGTAATCCTCCGGGGCTGCGTGACATAATGCGGCGAGGAGATTATCTCCCGTGCCAGCTTTGCAAAAGGAGGTTAGCGGCGAAAGGCCGGTGTACGGTTACCTGCGGCGCTACTTCGGCGGTCTCCTGTCTGTCCCTGACGTCCGCCTTGTTACCCTTCCAACACTGGCCCAGCAAGACTAAGCTACGGTTTTATATGCTAACTCTGACAGCTGACTGTTATACTGCTGAGCTAGAACCACACGCGCCTAGGACGAGGGTGTGCGCGATGCACACTGCGATTGTCAAACACTTTACGATACCACGCAAGCACCTTTTTTGATTTTCACACGCGAGTCGCGCCGTTTAAACGCTTTAAGAACGCGTTTTCATCTCAGACGTTAGCTACGACTCCGATCTGCCTTATCTTACGTTACCGCTTCCTTGCCGCTTCATGCATTTAAAACGATTTTGTCAGTTGTTACGAAAAGTACTAGCTTCAGCGTCAGGGATCGCGGTTGGCTTTTCATCACATGTTAGATTTTGGTCGTTTAGTCACAGTTCTGGCTTGAGTTAGACAAGGACGCCTGAAAACGAAGTATGTTCTAACTGGAATACGCTGATCAGTTCCATCCAACTCGAGCTGGAAGTGTTTAGATGACGCTTCTTTTCGTCAGACTCGTGCTGTTGTGTGGCTCACGATATTGAAATGTCAACATGCATGTGAAATCAACTCCCCCAGTCTTGATTATGTCGTTTTGGTAGATATTTGTTTTTTTTTTTTTTTTTGGGAACACAGGTGACTGGAAATCCTTTCACATGTGTGTTTGGCTCATATGCAGCTTCGTCTATAAGAAAGATGGAAACAGTCACGCTCTAAGTATGTGAAGCCTAAGGAGAGGTAGTAGATCTAACACTGTATTAAAACACCATCTATGACTATATAAATGTGGTGCGCTCCAAAACAGAATGAAGATGTTGTGCATAAAGTGCAAATATGCATATTCCCTCTTGACTTGTACCAGTGTGAAATATTTTTAGCTTATATCGTGTTTTCATTTTTATGTCACAAATGTCTTTTTATAAAGAGTATATATTACAGTATTAAATTAAAAATGTCTTCTGTTGTCTTTATTTCATTATTGGTTTAGATTTATACAAAGTGATTGGACGGTCTACAACAAGCAAGATTACAACCAGTGGTGTGCAAGCATGATAAATATATATAGTTTAAGCGATTAAAGCTTGTCAGGAGATAGGTAATATTTAGTTGCAATACAATTGTGGTTAATATCAGGTCATAGAAGTATGCAAAAACGGGCTCGTCCGGGATTTGAACCCGGGACCTCTCGCACCCTAAGCGAGAATCATACCCCTAGACCAACGAGCCTTGAAGTTTTAGGGCAAAATGATGTGCCACGTTGCATAGGATCTCCTATACAGTGAGTCTGGGATGATTAGTTTGACGGCGTCTACTGATTAATGGCGCCATCTGGTGGCGTAACCCCGCAGTTACACAGGCGCCCTTTGGAACAAATTCGAATCATACCAGCCATGTAATAATTATGTAATAATTAGTTTGCGACATTATAGCAGTGCTTGAAATGCTGCGAATGAATTAGATTGATGCCCGCGTGTTATGAAAACTGAATGACATCAAAATATGACTGCAAATATAATTAACTACGCATAACTGAGCCACGTTTTTCTTTTATAAAGTGTTTAGACATAGGCTAAACGATTTTGCTTTATTAAAATATTAGTTTCATAACGTAACCGAGTTGTTAACGCGAAGACCAGCGTGGCCCAGGTGTGATTATAAAATTAAAAAAAAATAACTTTCGAAAAATCCTGGCTCAAAGGAGAGCGAGTTTAGGCTAACGTTACCTGTGCGTTAAAACGTGATTTAAGCTATATAAGAGAATAGCATAAATACGTTTAAAACTTGTGCTGTTTTGTTCATGGACTAGGACAAAGGCTGGCTAACTGAATGCATGAGATGTCGTGTAATAGACTAGTTACAGTATAACTTAATATTCTGCTTAATAGCGCTAGTTGACTTTGTACGTTCACAGGACTGTACTTCAAGCTTTGTGTGAACCGGCTCGTTGGTCTAGGGGTATGATTCTCGCTTTGGGTGCGAGAGGTCCCGGGTTCAAATCCCGGACGAGCCCTACTTTTCATGTTCAAATCTTAAAAAGACAGAAGTTAGAAAGTCAAGGTTAGAAACAACGTTTCCTCTTGAGCCTTACAATAACTATTATGTTTCACCTGGCCCATGTTATAAGGTCAAATATGATCCAAACAGTTTGCAACTGTTGGAAAACCACGGGAAGGAGCTACCTTTGACTAATAAACGGACACGTAGAACTTTAAACTGTAAATGTGTAAAATTTATTTTATACACTAAAAGCTTGGGCTCGTCCGGGATTTGAACCCGGGACCTCTCGCACCCTAAGCGAGAATCATACCCCTAGACCAACGAGCCTCAGGATCTAGTTTTAAGGGGAGTATATCTTCTGCCACGTTTCACACAGGAGATCCAGGATCATTCTGTCCTGTGAGATGCTTGTTTAGTTGAAATGACATGTTTGTTGGGAGCAATGTCGACATCTAGTGGTTGACAGGCAGATGTGCCGTCCTGAAAGATGTACATTATATTTGTAATGTTGCGTAAACTATTTTATTTTATTTTTTACACTGAACAGTGCTGTACCACAACCGCGTGTAAATGATAAAAATAGGATAACGACATAAAAATACATTTAATTAAGTACTATATTGAAGGAACAGATAATAATTGAAACAATTAATGAGTCACAAAGCTTTTATTTAACGTTCAAAAATAAAGCAAACAGACTTGATCATATGCGTTAAACAAGCATTAAAAAGATTATCATGCAAAGCAAATTGGAATCAGGTTTATGTTCACAAGTGCACAAATGATTATGCATGCCTATAATCAGTGTGTGTGTGTGTGTGTGTGTGTGTCACTGATGTTCACACTGCTGTGTTTGGAGTCTGCCTGTCACCACACTCTGGTCCGGGTGCGTGGCCTCACAGCTGACGCTTGTTGCTCCGCTCCACTCTCTCTCACTGAGGCTCAGGCTGCTGCTCCAGCTGTACAGTCCGTCCTTCTGCAGCTGACCGGGACTCAGACTGACACCGGAGCTCCTGCCGCGATCGTCCACCTTCCAGCTCAGCTTCCAGTCAGAGGGGAATCCCTTACTGAGGACACACAGCACTGTAGCCTTCCCCTGCTGCAGCTCGTCTCTGGAGGGAGGCAGCACCGAGAGAGCGGGAACAGTGGCGGCTAGAGACAAAAACACCTCCGTCACTCACTTCCCTTTAAGAGTTTCACACTTAATCGAGCACATCTGAAGAGCAGCGGCCCGTAAAAAAACACATTTACTTAATATTCAGATTTTAGATAATCAGCGTTCGCTATGGTAACACTTTACTGAGGTTTTCTGAGGTAGTTTTACCTCAGTTAACACGAACTAGCATTAAAACAGTGCAAAAGCATTTATCGATCTTAGTTAATACAAAAATACATTTTAAAAAAAGTTTTTTGAAACACAATTTTACGGATCTGCGCTGAACATTTGTTAACAATTAACAGCTATATTTTTTAACTAGCGTTATTAATGTATAATGATGTATAACATATAACCAGCCCTAATATTTACATACCGGTTTTAGATACCTATCTCTCCGATTCTGATTTGTAATAACATACGCAGACTTCATTTTTTGGTTACTGTATTAAAATGTCCAAAATAAATTTTAGAAAATCCTTAGACAATCATTAAAGATTAAAATTTACAATTTGATATGTAATTTTTGGATTTTATATTTGTTTAGATTCCAATTATATAGTAATGCAACTGACATTTGAAAACATTTCTCAAGTGAAACTCAACAAAATTTCAAAACATTTGACCAATTAGTTAATTATCGATTGTGGCCATGTTACACAAAGTAAAACAGATTTTTTTCAATGTTAAAGACTTACTTCCAACCGAGAGTGTTGTGCCTCCACCAAAAGTCCACCACAGTGATAGAAACCCTATCAACAGCTGAACAAAAACCTCCTGCACTAAAACTGACACCGACTCTGCTCTTAAGACACTAAAACATACTACACACAATACATCTGAATCTAATTCAACTGCCTCAAAACAGAAATCAACTGTTAATAAACAAAATGCTGCAAATGTATTTTTATCATTTGTAGGTAAATTCCAGGATGCTTTTGAAGGAGTCTTTCAGTGTGTTTTGCATATTAACTGAACACTGCACTTAAAACCCTGCTGATGATTATTAGTGTGTGACACCGACACGCAAACACATCAAACAATGATTTATCATATTATAATGCTGTGGACGCTTGCTCAAGGTACAAAAATAGATTGTTACATTATGACACAAAAAAAAAACCTGTGCAATTTATTTTTCAAGAATTTGTGCTTTGCTTTTTATTCAGTGTTTTTATAGAAGACACCAATGCCTCTTTGCTTGTATTTGAAAGTATTGTAATGTTAGTTTTTGTTCTCTCTCTCTCTCTCTCTCAGTGTCTCACGGAGAGGTTCAGTCTCCTGAGTCTCTGTCTGTTAAAGCAGGAGATTCTGTCTCTATCAGCTGCACTGGGACCAGCGGAGTTGATGATGATATGAGCTGGTATCTGCTGAAACCTGGAGAAGCTCCTAAACTCCTGATCTATGGTGGCAGTGAACTTGAATCTGGAGTCTCAGATCGGTTCAGTGGAAGTGGATCAGAACCAGTTTTCACACTGAACATCCGTGGAGTCCGGCCTGAGGATGCAGGAGATTATTACTGTATGGGGTATTACGGTGGTGGAGTGTGGACACAGTGAAACAGCATCGTACAAAAACCTCTCAGTCAGACGCCGTTGAGAATATGTGAACGCTGACAAGTAAATATCAAAATTACTAATAGTCTTACTGACTTAGTAGTTCAGTATATGAATTCAATTTGAATGAAACATATTCTGCCTTTGTTTGCTACAAAACATTCTCAAATTGATCATTTTAATTGTTTTAATCCTAAACATAAAAATTTCAGGCAAGGTGCAATCATTTTAGGTTTAACAGTTAAACTTAAAACTGCATTTAAGATCTAAATTATTCAATCTGTTCTTGACATTTTAACTGTCATTATTCAGTTGAAAAGAAATGAAATGAAGAAACGTTAACCCCATGTCAATTATCTTTGACTCAATTCTGGAAATTCTTTCAGAAACAGATTCAAAGTCTGTAATAACTGTATAAACACATTACATTTCAAGACATAATGTTCCCTTTTGAAACGTATATGTTCTTGCTCCACATAAGCACAATATTTTACATGAACATCAAAATATTTTATAGAAGTAATTATCAAATATAACAGTTTTTATTTAATTTTGTAGAGTAGTTGGTATTAAAATGGTATTTGATAGAGACATCATGATTAATCTGTTCCTGGGTGAACATCATTTATTGGTTCAGGAACATTCATTGTGAATGCTAAAGAAATATATCCTGCCATAAACTATCTCACAAATAATTCCAGGTTAACAAGAGTGATAAATCTTTCTTCTTGTATATGAAGCAATCATTCAAACAACTATATATGGTTTAGCCAAATTATCAGCTGAAATATGTTCCTTGACAGAAAGAGAGGTTGTTGTTCTCAGAAAGATCATTTACATCGTGAAGACACTTTGCATTAAACTGCTTCAGTGCTCTTAAGGTCTTTCTAGACCTTTGACTTTATGATTTTATGACTGACAGCTCTTCTTCATGATAGCAGATCCTAAAGCAAACATGACTTTAATAGCCATCGTTATTTGGACACTCACAACCTGCATCTGCAGTAAGTACATAGAAATTCTGTGTACTGTATCTATTAATGAACATTGATATTATTACTCAAATGTGCTCATCAGTTTGATATTACTCTACAGTGTTTTCTGTGTCTTTTCAGGTTCTTTGGGGCAGGTTCTGACTCAGTCTGAAGATCAAGCAGTGAAGCCTGATCAGACTGTCACTATTAACTGTAACCATAATCCAGCTGTAAAATGTGTTAAAAAAGATACCTCTCAGAAATGCATGTCCTGGTATCATCAGATTCCTGGAGAACCTCCTAAACCCCTGATATATTACACATCAGACAGAGCTTCAGGTGTTTCTTCTAGATTCAGTGGCAGTGAAAGTGGAAACCACATGGATTTTACTCTGACCATCAGTGGAGTCCAGCCTGAAGATTCAGGAGTTTATTACTGTCAGAGTAAACATGACAAGGGAGTCTCTGGCACCACAGACTGGGTGTTCACACAGTGTGAAATCATCATACAAAAACCTCCTCAGCTTTGAGCTTCTGCAGATGTTGATGCTGAAGATAATTATTGTCCTCACTGACTTCACACACAAACACACACATAAACAGAGATTCTTTAAGCATGCAGTTGATTTTCATTATTGTTTCGCACTCCTCAACACATTCTACATATTTTATTAACAATAAACATCAGAATGGATCTCAGTGAGGCTTCCACATGAATCCAGTGATCGCTATGAATGAGATTTAAATGAACTCTTTGTATTATGGAATTAGCCAGTCCTGTCCGAAGCACTTGCAGATGGTATAAAATGCTGTCGCTATGCTGTTGACCGGCAGATGAAGGTTCGATCGCTTTAAACTGACAACCAATTGAGTATTAAATCGTTACAGAAGCCTGTTCCAAGAACAATTCTACTAGAGCCTTAAGATCTTACGTTTATATTTAGTCATTTTGCAGACGCTTTTACGCTTTTTGATTGCAGCTTTCTGTAGAGTTGCGTGATATGTACTTTATAAATAAAGTTAATGAAATGATGAATGAAAAATCCCTGACTGAGGACACACAGCACTGTAGCCTTCCCCTGCTGCAGCTCGTCTCTGGAGGGAGGCAGCACCGAGAGAGCGGGAACAGTGGCGGCTAGAGACAAAAACACCTCCGTCACTCACTTCCCTTTAAGAGTTTCACACTTAATCGAGCAGCGGCCCGTAAAAAACACATTTCTTGACTGAAATTAATCAGATTTTAGTCAACCTATAATAGTTTTTATATGGTATGTTAGAATTTGTTAGATTTTGTTCAGCTTGCAATGAACAATTATTTTAGTAACATTAATAAAGATGATTGATCACCATATTTAAAATACTGATTATATTGTCAGTTGTCAGATTATATTGACTCTGACATCAACGAGAACAGTGACTCTGCTCTTAAGACACTAAAACATACTACACACAATACATCTGAATCTAATTCAGCTGCATCAAAACAGAAATGAATTGTTAATAAACAAAATGCTGCAAATGTATTTTTATCATTTGTAGGTAAATTCCAGGATGCTTTTGAAGGAGTCTTTCAGTGTGTTTTGCATATTAACTGAACACTGCACTTAAAACCCTGCTGATGATTATTAGTGTGTGACACCGACACGCAAACACATCAAACAATGATTTATCATATTATAATGCTGTGGACGCTTGCTCAAGGTACAAAAATAGATTGTTACATTATGACACAAAAAAAAAACCTGTGCAATTTATTTTTCAAGAATTTGTGCTTTGCTTTTTATTCAGTGTTTTTATAGAAGACACCAATGCCTCTTTGCTTGTATTTGAAAGTATTGTAATGTTATTTTTGTTCTCTCTCTCTCTCTCTCTCTCTCTCTCTCTCTCAGTGTCTCACGGAGAGGTTCAGTCTCCTGAGTCTCTGTCTGTTAAAGCAGGAGATTCTGTCTCTATCAGCTGCACTGGGACCAGCGGAGTTGATGATGATATGAGCTGGTATCTGCTGAAACCTGGAGAAGCTCCTAAACTCCTGATCTATGGTGGCAGTGAACTTGAATCTGGAGTCTCTCAGATCGGTTCAGTGGAAGTGGATCAGAACCAGTTTTCACACTGAACATCCGTGGAGTCCGGCCTGAGGATGCAGGAGATTATTACTGTATGGGGTATTACGGTGATGAAGTGTGGACACAGTGAAACAGCATCGTACAAAAACCTCTCAGTCAGACGCCGTTGAGAATATGTGAACGCTGACAAGTAAATATCAAAATTACTAATAGTCTTACTGACTTAGTAGTTCAGTATATGAATTCAATTTGAATGAAACATATTCTGCCTTTGTTTGCTACAAAACATTCTCAAATTGATCATTTTAATTGTTTTAATCCTAAACATAAAAATTTCAGGCAAGGTGCAATCATTTTAGGTTTAACAGTTAAACTTAAAACTGCATTTAAGATCTAAATTATTCAATCTGTTCTTGACATTTTAACTGTCATTATTCAGTTGAAAAGAAATGAAATGAAGAAACGTTAACCCCATGTCAATTATCTTTGACTCAATTCTGGAAATTCTTTCAGAAACAGATTCAAAGTCTGTAATAACTGTATAAACACATTACATTTCAAGACATAATGTTCCCTTTTGAAACGTATATGTTCTTGCTACTCCACATAAGCACAATATTTTACATGAACATCAAAATATTTTATAGAAGTAATTATCAAATATAACAGTTTTTATTTAATTTTGTAGAGTAGTTGGTATTAAAATGGTATTTGATAGAGACATCATGATTAATCTGTTCCTGGGTGAACATCATTTATTGGTTCAGGAACATTCATTGTGAATGCTAAAGAAATATATCCTGCCATAAACTATCTCACAAATAATTCCAGGTTAACAAGAGTGATAAATCTTTCTTCTTGTATATGAAGCAATCATTCAAACAACAATATCTGGTTTAGCCACCTTCCAGCTCAGCTTCCAGTCAGAGGGGAATCCCTTACTGAGGACACACAGCACTGTAGCCTTCCCCTGCTGCAGCTCGTCTCTGGAGGGAGGCAGCACCGAGAGAGCGGGAACAGTGGCGGCTAGAGACAAAAACACCTCCGTCACTCACTTCCCTTTAAGAGTTTCACACTTAATCGAGCACATCTGAAGAGCAGCGGCCCGTAAAAACACATTTCTTGACTGAAATTAATCAGATTTTAGTCAACCTAAATATGGTTTGTTAGAATTTGTTAGATTTTGTTCAACTTGCAATGAACAATTGTTTTAGTAACATTTTTATCACCATATTTAAAATACTGATTATATTGTCAGTTGGTTAATAAAAAAATAAACAACAACAACAAAAAGAAAAACAAGACGTATAACTACTCACAAAAAATCTAGCTCTCAGATTCTGATTTGTAAAAGCATTTTTATTTTATTCAGCATATTTAAATATTATGTTTTTATATTTGTTTAGTGTCCAAAGTGACGTCTAAAACAAGAGGAAGATACTGTTGGTATATTTCTCATATGAAACACATAAAAAAACAAGAATATACAAACAATCATGTCTTACAAATTAGATAAATAAATTATTGCTTGTGATCATATTACAGATCAGATTTTTTGAAATATTTTTTAAAAATACACTAGTACAAAAGATAAAAATTACAAAAACACTGAGAAGTGCACAATATCGGTCAGTTCAGATAAGTTATTCATTATATTTGCATATATAGATAGTACACCCATGAGATAATACACACTGTTGAATTAATTAGACTTTAACATGAAAAGTCTCATTTTCAATGATACTGAAACATGAAGCATGAGTTTTTAAGTGTCATTTTAGCTGCCGATCTGTAGCATTTTAAACAACAGAAGTAACAATCTGTCTTAACTGTAATCCAGTTCTGCTTAAATTCACAGATGGTAGGATCCTAATACCTTCAAGGAGCAGCAGCATGAATACATAAATCATGTTACCACATTATACAAAAATTACAAATTACGTGAAAATTCTCTTTTAAATTATATTAAAAAAAGATAAAACATAAGCATTCATATCTCATTTAAATCGTAATATTAGCCATAATGTCATGTGTTGGCTCTGGAACATACGTATGCCAAAGAACCATATCTTAACCCTAGACATAAATTATGACAAAAATCGGAGCACAATTAGGCTATAGGCAGAAGTGACTGTCTTTATGAGTGAATAATTTACACTATTTACTGATCAGTACCTGAACTAGTAACATTCTGAAAGTGTCAGAAGAAAAGGTAGATAGGTAAGATTATACCATTTTAACATGATTTGGTGCTCAACAAACATTTCTAATTATTATTATCAATGACAAAAACAGTTGTGCTGTATTAAATATCATCACTGTGGACGGAAGATGTTTTGCATTGAATTGAATGCTTCAGTGCTCTGAAGGTCTTCATAGATCTTTATAGCTTGCATTCTTGATAAAAAATCAAACATGGCTTTAATATCTGTCATTGTTTGGACGCTCATAACCTGCATCTGCGGTAAGTATACAGTAATTTATATTGTCAGTCGATATAGTAATTAAGCAATCCACAGATTCCCAGCTGTTGAGAACACTTGTATTATTATTCATTAACTTTGAATTTATTTTAACTTTGTTTTGATCTTCAAGTCGGAGTCTACATTATCATTCATTAGTAGTGTTCATATTGAAAATGTGCAACACCGTACATGTAATGTAAGAGTAGGATATATTGGATCTCAGTCTGGTAGATACATTATAACTATAAAGTGTTAGACTTTTACATATGTTAATATTATTGCTGCTTACCATGTTCTCTGTCTTTCTCTTTAGGTTCTGTGGGGCAGATTTTGACTCAATCTGAAGATCAAATGATGAAGCCTGGTCAAACTGTTACTGTTCACTGCAAACAAGAGCCAGCATTAAATTGTTTGAATCCAAAAGATAACTCTCAGAGATGCATGTCCTGGTATCATCAGATTCCTGGAGAACCTCCTAAACTCCTGATCTATTACACATCAGACAGAGCTTCAGGTGTTTCTTCTAGATTCAGTGGCAGTGAAAGTGGAAACCACATGGATTTTACTCTGACCATCAGTGGAGTCCAGCCTGAAGATTCAGGAGTTTATTACTGTCAGAGTAAACACAGTAAGACAGGAGACTCAAAGAACCCAGACTGGGTGTTCACACAGTGTGAAATCATCATACAAAAACCTCTGTGGTTGAGACTGCAGCAATGCAGCTTTGAGCTTCTGCAGATGTTAAAGATCATTATTCACCTCAATGACTTTGTGGCCAAAACCTATTAAATGCAGATGAATTTTACATTCTATCTAATTTCATATTGTAGTTATTTTTGTGCCTAAATATTTTATATGATACTGCAGAATACCCATTTGAATGTAGGAGATGAAGGATGAAGAAGATGTTCTCACAGTGAGACAAAATCATGCAAAACCTCCTCAGTCTAACGACAAAGTGAATGCACTCAGCAACTATGTACACGTTTAAATAAGAAATTAATTCCTCAGGAACAGAATGTATAATTAATCTACTATGTTTCTGTGATTAATTATTTAGTTTCGAATGCGTGAATGCGTCACTCAATATTCTAGAATTTTCAAAAACAGATTTAAAGTCTGCAATAACTGTGTAAATGCAGCAGATACAAAAACATCCTTTTTATTGTATATGAACATGAACATAAAATTAGACAATACTAGCATTAACATAATTGTCTTACATTTTAAATTTTAAGTATTTATGCTCCTTATAACCACAATATTCTATATGTGCAGTATAATTCATTTCATAATATATACATATGTAACAGTCATTTGTTGGTTCTGGCTAAATAAATATATCCTGCCATAAAATATGATCTAAGCAATAGGGAAATTATAGGTTTATAAAAACTATAAAAACTGACGTCTGCATGTTGTACCCTAGTTGTAGACAAAAAGTGCATGTCTTTAGGAAGCAATCATTAAATCAAATTAAATCAATTATCTGGTTTAGCCAAATTATCAGCTGAAATATGTTCCTTGACAGAAAGAGAGGTTGTTGTTCTCAGAAAGATCATTTACATTGTGAAGACACTTTGCATTTAACTGCATGCTTCAGTGCTCTGGAGGTCTTTATAGATTTCTCTATGTATGTTTTTATGACTGACAGATCCTGAAGCAAACATGACTTTAATAGCCATCATTATTTGGACACTCACAACATGCCTCTGCAGTAAGTAGAAATTTATCAGATGATCTACAGAAAACAAAAATAATCCACAGATCCAAGATAAAAAGTTTAGAATTTTAGACCTAATTTCCTCCATATAGTGTACATTAATTAACTGATAAGCTAAATTTGAAAAAATGCTTAGATATTGTAGTGCAATAATAAGAAACGTTGAAACTTTTTAATTTGGCAGGAGACTTTAAAACGTGATTAGCAATTTCATATTATTCTGTTTTTTTGTCTTCAGGTTCTTTAGGGCAGGTTCTGACTCAGTCTGAAGATCAAGCAGTGAAGCCTGATCAGACTGTTACTATTCAATGTAAACATGAACCAGCAGTGAACTGTATTAAAGAAACAGGTAGCTCTCAGTATTGCATGTCCTGGTTTCATCAGATTCCTGGAGAACCTCCTAAACTCCTCATTTATGCCACATCAGACAGAGCTTCAGGTGTTTCTTCTAGATTCAGTGGCAGTGAAAGTGGAAACCACATGGATTTTACTCTGACCATCAGTGGAGTCCAGCCTGAAGATTCAGGAGTTTATTACTGTCAGAGTAAACATGACAAGGGAGTCTCTGGCACCACAGACTGGGTGTTCACACAGTGTGAAATCATCATACAAAAACCTGTAGATCATTATTCATTTCACTGACTTTTCCCACAAACACACACAGAGAAGCTCTTTAATGCTCTTGATGTTCATTATTATCACACTTTCCACATTCTATATGAACACCAGGACGTGTCGGTCAGGTTTACACATAAACTACAATCCTATGAAATCCATCCAGCCTCGATGAAAGCACTCTCATCACGGCCAAAGCAAATGATGCTTTAACTAACAATATCAATGTCCCAGTTCGATATGAAATAAGCCAGGATGATTTTGGTTTTATTTTGTGTTTGTTAACAACCACAACAGGTTTCCCCTGATATTAAATTAAATATATAAGCTGTTCATTTTCTTGTGGTGTTGACGTTAAACATTCATATGAATTTTGCAAGCATGTGAACCAATAAAATAAAAATATGATTAAATAATAATGAAATACTATGACAGAGGAAAGAAAAAAAATTAAATAAGGGCAAATAAATGATTTAAAAAGCATGTATTTGGCAAAATAAAAACAACAAAATAACATGCTTTTAATAAAAACTGTGCAAAATAGTGTTAAAGCAGGCTTAAAGAAAGAATAAAATGTTGTTTGTCCATTACGCCCTTGGTTCTTTAAATATGATAATTATTCTGGATAATTATTTATGCTTATCATATTTCCACACACAGCACTGTAGCTGTGTGTGTTTTTTTATATAGATTGTGACAGGAATACTGTGAAATGTTATTACAATGTAAAATATCTTCTTTTTCAATATATTTTAAATGTATTCATTTCATTTATTTCTGTATTTTACTATTTTAATATGATTTGGTGCTCAACAAACATTTCTGACTATTATTATTAGCAACGAAAACAGTTTTGCACTGAACCGAATGCTTCAGTGCTCTGGAGGTCTTTATAGATCTGTGACTTCACGATTTTATGACTGAAAAAGCTTCTGTAGATGTTGCTGACTCACTGATGATAAAGAAAAGCTCACGGCCATAATGTGATTAATCCAGCATTTATTATTTTTATTAATTCTGTACTCTTCCTGAGATAAACATGACCCATCACAATATCAAAAAATTAAAAAAACATGGTAGAAGTGGTACAGCATTTCATATTTTAGTATTAATTCAGCACAATATTTAAGACAAAATGCTTTTATTTGGCATAAAATGATTGACGTATAGAAGAATAAAATAATGCAGTTGTAGAATTAAAACAGACATATTAACAATTAACCAACAGCATAAAAGATGAATTGTTGAGCAGCAGTTTTTTTAGGTAAATTCCAAGATATAACTGGATGTGTTTTGAAAGTGTTTTGCATTCTATATTTAGTTTGGCTGCTTTGTATCTGCATTAATCTAAAATCATGGTAACTGCGGTCCACGTGCAGAACGCTGGTACTGGTAAATCATGTATCTACATTAAACAAGCAAAGAGAAAAGACAGAAACTAAGAAGTTTCGTTCTTCTTAAAATAATCTGTCAGTCACTCTAAGTGTCTTTCACTTCCTTTGCACCTGAAAAGTTAACGAAGCACATCTGAGCTCGTCAAAACAGCTTTCAGCTCAGTTCAAACGCAGGCATTTATTTGGTGTTCATAATATTTTCAGGTTAAATGAAATATCTACACCAATCTAATTAGAATACCAAAGTTTATTTATTTCACGAATTCCATTCAAAAAGTTAAACTTGTATATTATATTAATTACACACAGGCTGATATATTTTAAAATGTTGATTTCTTTTAATTTTGATGATAACTGACAACTAATGCAAATCCCAAATTCAGTATCTCCAAAAATATGAATATTACTCAAGACCAATACAAAGATATGATTTTTAGAAATCTTCGCCAACTGAAATGAACCTGAAAAGTATGAGCCGTGAAGTCTGCGGCAGTGCTCAGGTGTTAGGAGAGCCCAGGTTGCAGAGTGGCCTTCAGCTCTTCTGCATTGTTGGGTCTGGCATATCACATCTTCCTCTTCACAATTAAGATCGGGCGAGATTGCTGGCCAATTAAGAACAGGTATACCACGGTCCTTAAACTGGTACTGGTAGCTTTGGCACTGTGCGCAGATGCCAAGTCCTTTTGGAAGATAAAATCTGCACCTCCATAAAGTTATGGACTTCCTGGTATACAGCTTAAACTTCCTGGTATACAGCTGCGTTGACCTTGGACCTCAGAAAACACAGGGGATCAACACGAGCAGGTGACACGGCACCCCAAACCATCACTGACTGTGGAAACTTTACACTGGACCTCAAGCAACGTAAATTCTGCACCTCTCCTCTCTTCCTTCAGACTCTGGGATCCTGATTTCCAAAGGAAATGCAAAAGTTACCTACATCAGAGGACGTAACTTTGGACTGCTCAGCAGCAGTCCGGTCCTTTTGTCTTCAGCCCAGACGAGACGCTTCTGACGCTGTCTGTTGTTTAAGAGTGGCTTGACACAAGGAATGCGACAGCTGAACAGCTGAAACCCATGTCTTGCATACATCTCCAGCTGCAGTCCACATTTTTGAATGGGTTTGTTTTCACAAGGTGAGGTTATCCCTATTGCTTGTACACTTTTCTACCACATCTTTTCCTTCCCTTCGCCTCTCTATTAATGTGCTTGGACACAGGCTGGCAGGCACCACACGTATTCAAAGACGCTTCTAAAGACAAGAACAGACGATCTGAACAAACAGGAACTTCTATGACAAAGTAAATGACTAAATTTCACAAGACATACCTGAATACAATTAGACAATTAACTGAAGGTAGAGCAAACACAGCACATGGGACAAGAAAACAACAGCAAAGAGTCCAAATGTGTGACACAATGTTACTTTTCACATAAATATAATAAACCATTTTAAAGTGTATTGTGAATCTCACAGACATAATGCTGACTTAAGTTATAAGGGAAAAAAATTGTGTGTCATTACATAGACAATATTATTGCAAAAATATACAGTACGACACTTGCATAATTAACTTAATTCTTTTCACATTATGCACTCCCTTTAAACTTTAAACACTTCATTTGGCTCTATAACAAATATGGGGCATGAAATTGCAACCCGTGTCCAGCCTACAGCTGGATAATTGTAAAATAAGGAACAGTTTTTATAAATTTCTGGTCATATAAGGTGCTTTGCATAGACAGCGACAGTGATCTAAAAATGTTTATAGGTTTGCTTAGCTCTTCACTGAGCTTCTGTTCCTGACAGCAGATCTACAGCCAACATGACTTTGTTCCCTTTTATCGTTTGGATACTCTACAGCATGCATGGTAAAGCCGCAACAGACACGTCAACTTTTTAAAAAAATATTTACGCAATAAATTAATGTACAGTAATCTGTTATCGTTTGTTTTAAACAGGTTGTTTTGCACAAATTGTTGTGACTCAGTCTGAGGATAAATCAGTCCAGCTTGGTCAAACTGTTTCTATTAACTGTAAAGTTGATACTGAGGTTTACAAAAATGAGCAAGGCAAAGTCTCTAAAGGACGTTATTATATATCCTGGTACAGCCAAAAGCCTGAAGAGGCTCCCAGACTCTTGGTGTATTATACAAATGAAAAAAAAACAGGAATTCCATCAAGATTCAGTGGCAGTGGACAAGGAAATGGTCTTGATTTCAGTCTGACTATAAACGATGCCCAGCTTGAAGATGCAGGAGATTATTACTGTCAGAGTTACCATGAGATCAGTGGTAAAGCAGTGTTCACACAGTGAAAACATGCTGTACAAAAACCTCCTTCACCGTAAAAAAACAACAGTAGTCTCAGCTTGAAATAACTTGTTACCCCGCTGCCGAAACATCGCTTTGTTTTTACAGTTTTAGTCAGGTTTTAAAGACAATGGGACACAAGCACTCACATAGTTCATGCATTTTATCATTTATCATTCAAACCAACAAATTTATGTAAGAAACAGCAGAATAGCTCATTTTTATTTAGAATATTTTCCAACTGTATGCCTTATTACACATAGAAATTAATTTTCTTAGATACCTTATATATCATCATGTAAATTTTTGTTTTATGTCTTTATTATTTTAAATGCTATTTTAATTGCATTCAGTATTTTATATATCAAAATATCCTATGCTGCTCATCATATATACCCTTTATAAATAAAGAACAAATACATTTTTAATACAATGAATGCATGTGATATATTTATTTTTGATGTCAAAGCAAAGAGTCAGCACCATATTTGAGTCGAAACGCTTTTATTTGGCAGAAATAATAATAAACAAAACAGTTGCAGTTGTAAAATTAAAAGTGATAAGAATATTTGAACAATATTCTAAGAGCATGAATAGTTAGTTGCTAAGCATTGTTTGATTTAGGACAGCGTGTGTGTGTGTGTGTGTGTGTCACTGATGTTCACACTGCTGTGTTTGGAGTCTTCCTGTCACCACACTCTGGTCCGGGTGCGTGGCCTCACAGCTGACGCTTGTTGCTCCGCTCCACTCTCTCTCACTGAGGCTCAGGCTGCTGCTCCAGCTGTACAGTCCGTCCTTCTGCAGCTGACCGGGACTCAGACTGACACCGGAGCTCCTGCCGCGATCGTCCACCTTCCAGCTCAGCTTCCAGTCAGAGGGGAATCCCTTACTGAGGACACACAGCACTGTAGCCTTCCCCTGCTGCAGCTCGTCTCTGGAGGGAGGCAGCACCGAGAGAGCGGGAACAGTGGCGGCTAGAGACAAAAACACCTCCGTCACTCACTTCCCTTTAAGAGTTTCACACTTAATCGAGCACATCTGAAGAGCAGCGGTTTTATACCAGGTTTATAATATTTATACATATATATAGATATACAGATATATAATATCACCTGACTAAACCCTAACACCTAAACATTGCCATCACGGAAACAAGTGTAGAACACTAGATGTAAAAAAAAAATCCTAATGCTTTAAATAAAAAAATATTTTCGCTGATTTATAACTTTCATGACTTTTTAATAAAACATCCTCACTAGTGGGTTTTCAAAGTATTTTACAATATAAGTGAGGACATGTGGTTCTCACACGTATCAAAACGAGTACATACATGTAAAATCTAGAACCGTCAAACGATTAATCACGTTTGATCGTATCCCAAATAAAAGTTTTTGTTTACATACTATATGTGTACCATGTATATTTATTATGTATATAAAAATAGACACACATACAGTATACATGTTTTAAATATTTACATGTATATACATTTATATATTAATAAGGCTACATTTCATATTATATATAAATATAGTTAATATTTTAGCATATCTTTCTATACAATACATGCATGTGTTTGTATTAATATATGCATAATATACAGAGTATACACACATATTTTGTAAACAAAAACATTTATTTTGCTTGCGATTAAACGTGATTAATTGATAAAATCATAATATAATTTTAGATTTATTCATTTGGCAGACACTTTTATTGCAAAGCAAAAATTGTTGATAGTACATTTCTGGATTATTTTTTCTTGTTAAAAATTCACTGCTATTTACAGTTACTGGTAGATTAAAAGATTAAAATCAGATGAAGACATGAGACATTAATTACAAAAACAAATGAAAAAAATCATTAATGTCATTAAATGTTTTCAGCATTCTAAAATCATTAAATACATCGAATGATTCATTTAACATTTAATAATTATTAAACAATACATTTTATTTTTAATAACTCCAAAAAATAAACTCAAATCATTGTCATGATCAAAAATAACTTCAAAAATAAATTTCAATAATTTAATTTAAGTTTTCAAATAAGTTTTACTATATTTCTAAAATGATTATAAAAAAGTGGTCTATGGAAAAAATAAGTGAAGTGTGCATGTGTTTGTCAGACTAGAACTAAGCTTTACAATCATTTATTCTTATATTAATTATTGGTATTATTTTTTAAGTGTGTTATACATACTAAAAAAACATATCTTGCTATTTTAATTAAGTGTTTTATTTCAAAAATAGAAAGAGATTGACTTACTTCCAACCGAGAGTGTTGTGCCTCCACCGAACGTGTACCACAGTGATAGAAACCCTATCAACAGCTGAACAAAAACCTCCTGCACTAAAACTGACACTGACCCGTTCGCTATTCACAACTGATACTAAGATAAAGCTGTATTATCAAACCAGTTTAATTTGAATGATGTCCCAAATATACTACTAGACAACTATAAGATACTATAGAATTCTATTATTAAATACAAACATTACTGCACTATCAAGAACAAAAAAAGCGCATCAATACTTTAATGTAAGATAATAGTAGCATTTAGTCAATAAAATTATATTTTGTTTATCTTTTATATATAGTACAATCTTGTATTACCTATCGGGTGAGTCAGTATTAAACCAAAACAATATTAATAATCTCTAAATATGCTACTTTGCTATGTAATCCATTTAGGTCCATCTTATTTAATTGGGCACTTACTTCTAACATTCAGATTGGTTCCTCCAACAAAAATACACCATAATAATTTGTACACAAAATCCTCAAGGCTTTTTGAGATGATTTCAAATTTTAATTAAACCATACGATTAGTTTATAATTGGTATATGTATATATGCGAGCGTGATATTTGAGTTGAGGAAGGGTTTTTCCACTGTAATGATGTTTTGCATGGGCAGCTCACGCCTCAGTGCTCCGAGTGTTTATAGTCCTGTCAACACTATGCTCTCTAAAACACAAACCAATATGATTCTCTTCGTCTGGGCGGTTTACTGCATCCAAGGTCATTTCATTTTTTTATATCATGCTAAAATATGTTTTTTCTTCCGCTCTTATGGAAGCATTTTAATATTTTCTTTCTCTCACAGGCTCTCTGGGGCAGGTAGCTGTGTCTCAGTCTGAGGTTAAATCAGTTCAGCTCGGTCAAACAGTCTCTGTTGACTGTAAGGTCAACACTGTAGTTTATAGGTATCCACAGGGTTCAGTGTCTAAAGATTACTACATCTCCTGGTATCTTCAGAGGCCGGATGAACGCCCCAAACTCCTCGTATATTTTACAACAATGAAGCCTTCAAGCGCTTCATCTAGAATCAGCGGTGGAGGCAGTTTTCATTCTGGAGGAAATGGTCTTGATTTCAGTCTGACTATAAACGATGCCCAGCTTGAAGATGCAGGAGATTATTACTGTCAGAGTTACCATGATATCAGTGGTAAAGCAGTGTTCACACAGTGAAAACATGCTGTACAAAAACCTCCCTATTGACGATCTTCTTCTCTTGTGAGAAGAACAAAAAAGAGCTTTGCAATGAGATGCTTTTTATTTTTTTAAATAATTAAAAAAAATGTTTTTTAGAAGAAAAATCTTAGAAAAACAAACTAATGTTCAGTTTTCTTTGCAATCTAAATGTTACCATTTATCCACATCATATTCGAGCTCTGTATATTAGTGACTGAAATCTCCTCCAGGTCAACTGTAATATAAAAGACGTGAGCTATGTGGATATTTTTAAGAATTACACCAACCAACAGTAGCTTTATGAACAAAAAGCTTAAAAACAACCTACAGCGTAAAAGAGAAGCGCATTCGCCCAGTACAATCAGCCAATCTCAATAAATCACGCAAATAACAATGCAAATCATAATAAAATATTTTATTAATTTTTAAATTAAATATAGGTTATTTTGGTTTTTCGCAGCGATGCGACCTGAAACAAACAATATCAAATGAATATAGAACAATAGCATCGATACCGTGCAAGGGCCAATAAAACGCAGAGCAGGCGAGGTGTAGTGTTTGACTGCCCTCTGCTGGACTCTGAGACCAGAAGCACGCGACCTCAGTGAAACCTGTTCGGTGACGTGTCAAGTCCCGAACTTCAGACGCGCAGAGTTCGAGTTTTGCACAAGCAACGTGCAGACAGTGTTTATCGATTACAGAACGGTGAGTTTTAAACCACGGTTTTTGGTCATTGCTGCAGGTGTTCGTGTAGGCCTGTGTTGTATTCCTAAAGTTCTTCAGTATAGTTTATAATTAATGGGAACATGGGAAGAGGCTACACAAACATACGTCTCTCTCTCGCCTCACAGGCTTAGCGTAATGTTTTCTTGTGACAATATTAATAATATGTCGTGCCAGATTGCAAACGGACGACTGAATTGATCAAACGAGCTTTCAAAATGCTTCTTACAGACCGAACGTGAGTCTAAAAACACTGTCACGTGTCAGTCAGTAGTTGAAGCGCCATATTGAATTGGACTTGAATGAACTGAATCTCCATTTCCAGACGGATGGGCTTCGATAGTCTACTTCGGTTCCGTTTCGCAGCTCCATCCTTTTCATGGTGATAATAAAAGACTGGTTTAAGATACGGTCTTATTATGGTATTTTATTATTAAAGCGGCTTGTGAACTAGCCCCCGGTTTCACAGACAAGCCTCAAGCACAGTCCCAGTCAGGTTTGTTTTAACCGACAGGTTTGCACCGACTGTCATCTTTTAATGTTAGCCCCCTTCAGTGAAGCCAGACATTGACGGGGCAAATTAAGTTGCCATTGTGTTTTATCACTAGAGGGCGCCCGCGCCACGCAGACCAGTGATGCTTGCGCGTCTGCTATGGTGTGCAGCTCAGTCTCAACAGCAGCCACATGGTGTAATCGAAAGATCATGTAATATTCATAACAACTGCTCACAAAGTTATTTAGAGTTTTATCTTAGCGTGCCGATTGCTCTTACATCATACAAGCCAGCGTTGACGTTTCCATTAAATAAAGGAACGGTGTTATTTATTATGTTAAGTTGTGATTTGTAATATTTTTTGTCTGAGGTACCTCTCTCCTATCTCAGAGACAAGTGCTGCTTCATTTTTGTGTGCTAATGCATGTATTTGTCGAGTATATTTGAATTTCGGCATCGTGTATAAATTGATTGATTTTAAGTCATTTTGGATAAATGATAATTGTGATTAATGAAAAGAGTATGCGCTGTATAATTATTTTTTTAAATGCAATGTATACATTTTATGCTAAACACTATTCAAATTATTAAAAAAAATAGTAGGCTATGTGAAATAGTTTTACGTATGCATAATTTCGTTCCATTTTTGTAGCTCTATCCTTTTTGTGATAGTTTTTGTGAAGACTTCAGAGAGGTCCTTAGGATCTTATTCTTATTATTAAAGTGCCTTTGATGGCCCCTGTCTGTTGTACTTTTTTTTTTTTTACATTCGTAAAAAGACATTCGTGTGTCTTTTTAATGCTTCACCCGGCGAAACGCAGCCCTGGCATTTAATGCCCAGTGAAAAGCAGCACCCTGAAGCATCTAAAGGCTGTCCCCAGCGCGGGACTTTGAAGTGCTATCAGGTTCAGCGCTGAGGCGGGTGAATAGGCAAACAGAGCTTTATTGTCGTAGTGGAGGTTAAGCGCAGAATAAAAGAATAGTTTAGATCGCTTGTCTGCCTTGGAGCCTGGCTACCCCAGGAGGAGACCGTTCTGGGAAAAGAAGAGCGAGCATCCAATTCTCTAGTGGTTAAAGCTAGCAGGGTACGAGTGGAATGCGTTTATTGTACTCTGAAAAATCGAACGTATAAAGTAACATCTGCATGCATTATAAGCATGTTCGCTTGTCAAAAACATGACTCGCGTTTTTCCGTTGCAGGCTGATAGCTTAAGTCAAGTAAAGTTTATTATGCTAGGCATTATGGGACAGACGTAGATTACTCCTGGCTCATTAGGTGACTTTCACTTTGCTTTACCGCTGCCTCTGAGGCTCATTAGGACTTTTACAGCTGAGCTTCTGATTACCAGCTCTGATCTGCCTCCCCTTTAGAGTTCAGAACACAGCCGTGGGTTACCTTGGGTCAGTGCACCCACACACAGACCCTCATATAGGCCGGGGGTGTGGTCATCGCCATAATTCCCGCTCTCGGCCCGAGCATCATCACCCAATAAACAGCGAGCCCCGTGACTGCTGCTTTCTAACAGCATTCAGTGTGAATGACGTAGAAGTTTCACCAAATGGTACTGATGCGTCAGCACAATGTTTGTTAGTGTTCTCTAGTCATTCAGTTTTCCCGGCGTATTGTATAGACTTTATTGTCTTGGATATGAAATTATCGCTTGATGTGCCGGACTAATTTTGCTCGTGCAATTAAAAACAACCGTTTAAGCAGTCTGTAGTGCAAAACATGTGTAACAGCTGCTGTTCATCATAAAGTTTGTCCGCAGGGAACTCTGCCCACAATTTCAGAGCACGGTGTGAATGTCCTGCATGTTTCTATTTACTCACAGTTACTCTGGTATGTCTCTACCGTAACCCAACGTTCTCTTTACTGTAACAGAACGCAGCCAAAGAGTCAATATTGTAAATGTAGTCTCGCTGTCTAACAGAAAAAGCACCACAGCCTGAGTTTAGAGCCTCTGTGCTGGCCTTTTCATAACACTGCGTGGTTGGAAATAAATCCACATAGTTAATGGACCATGGTCCATTAGTAATTCCCTGTACATAAACATGAAACTTCTGAGTGTTTGCATGACGGCTAGTAAGTTTAAACTTGGATTTTTCCTAGTTTCTTAAGGGCTTCTTCTAAATTAGGCCTGCTAATTTAATGTGATTAATTTAAGAACATAATACGATCAAAATTAACAATTTTTTTTCCCCTCTGTCTATTCAGTGCTTTTTAAAAATTAAATTTGGGGGCTTTTCACCGCAAATATGCACTTTTTAGCAAATGCAATTCTTCAGCATTAGTTTGCACATTGTGAACCATGAACTAATTAATTACTATTTTTATTATAATTATTTTTTACTGAATTCTGGTATGTAGTTTAATATTACTTCATACATTTATATCGTTCGATTTTTATTATATATTTTAAAATTTATTTTAGTAAAATATTTAAAATAATAATAAACTGTATAATTGAACGTTTTGCTATGTATTTATAAATTAACATTAACCTAGATTGGTCAATGTTTTTTTTTTAATATGAAATAGATAATTTATATATTTACATTTCTCAAATTATTACAAAAAAATAGTTTAAATTAAACATTAATAAATTAAAAAATGTGTTTATAAATGAACATGGGCCTAGATTGATACAATTCTTATTCATTGTTAGTTTATAATATCTAATGCATTAAAGTTAACTTTGATGGATGCTGCTTTGCACAGCAGTGAATAACGTGTTGGTCTGTCTGATGTAGACGTATCAGACAGGAAACTGACAATCTGTACCTCTGTGTTACACGGCTCGTAGAAAAATGAAATTAACCTCAAGGCAGTGTATTAGCTGTGCCAAAATTGTTGTGTGGTTGGAATCCCTTCGGGTTTGGCCAAATTGCATTTGAAAATTTCTCTAGCTAAGGCCAAAGGATCTTATGTCAGTCGTACATGTTTTCCAATGTTTGTTAATCCCCCAGGGGACACAGAGGGGTGAAAATGAAATCAGCGTTCCAGGTTAAAGCAAATAATCAGCCTCCCTCAATGGAAATCCAGGGCAGATTGATGTCATTTGTTTCTAAGGGCTAATTGTGCCCAATCAAGCCTCGGTGCCAATGAAGTGGATCAAATGATTGACAAGTTCTGCTCAGTGTTGACTTTGGACCAAAGGCGGGTCGTTAGATCATGAGTTTAAGCTCAGGGAGGAAATAACATGTTGGCCGTGTCAGCGGACCAGGTGAGCGCACGGCCTCTGAAGTGCTGAAGAAGAATGTGATGTCAAAGGAAGGATTTTAAGGCGCATGTCAAGTTCTAGAATGTTTCATTTCCGTTTTGTGAAAGCATAAGGAGACCGAATAAATGATCGCTTATGCAGAGTGACCAAACTTGAAAATAATTTTTTGTCATTTTCTCTGGAAAATAATTACAATATTTGGCCCCGGCTGCATGATGACATATGTTTTCACAGCTTTGAGAAGCACTCAAATAACAGAGGCGAAAATAACATTAGGTAATCCTCCAGAGTGCCTGTTTTGTATTCAGGCCTCAACTCAAAATGGAGCGCTATTCTTTTTTTTTTTTTTTTTTTTGTTTTTCTTTGCACAAGTCAATTACTTCAGGTAGTTCAGTAGCAAAGATAGATCTAGCTATGACTCTTTGATGATAAAACTCACATCAGTAAATTTTAATATTCGGCTCTAAAGATGATCGCCGCTTTGATGAGCATCAGGCCGCCCCCCCTCTTCTCTGTAAACCGACAACAGTTAATACCCACAGCGGGGACAAGGTGTTGAGAGAGCGGTGGCTAATGTTGAGTGATGGTGAAGCGGTGACATTGTATCCAGCTTCCAGAGCCCCGTGTCGGTGTCTGCCACCTCATGGCACCACTTTAACCCCCAGGATTCCATGCATTCCTCCGGTTGCGGGCCACAAGCTTCACTGTGGCCCATTTAAGATGACTGACGTTTTTTTGCTACCATTAAGCACCACCAGGCAATTGACCCCCTGACCCTCTACAAGCGACCTGTTGGAGCGGCTTTCAAGTGTATACTTAAATCTTCATGGGAATGGCCTCCCTGATCCAGGATCAGGTCCCCCTGAGCAATCAACACCTAGAGGTTAGTTGGGTGAGCCTGAACCTTGTGGTCAGTCTAGCATGCTAAATAGTTTCTGTCTTTGCTCTGGCTGTGTGCATGTGCACGCACTAGATGTTGTGTAATACACTTGCCTTTCAAGTTCATTTTGGAAGCGTTTTATGTTGCTGATTGGCTGACACCAATGTCATTGTAACCAATAATAATGTGGCATTGAAGAACAATATTTGAAATTTATGTTAGTGTTTTATAGGGCTATTTTTAGCACGAGAAAGTATCTTGACGGTTTGTCATCTTCCCCTGTGTTAAGTTACATAGTTACATCGGAAAAATATAAAATTTTTATTTAATTTTAAATTAAAGGGTGTTTTTTTAATTGTCTGAATTTTTAGCAGATCAGCCTGCAATCTAAAACAGAGGTGGTGGTATTATATGTAAAACATGCTTAAAACAAGATTTTCTCTCTTTTCTTTAGTTTTTTTCCCAGGATTTCTAACTTCAAGATGTTAAAGTACTTTTTATCACATCCTTTGTACACTTCCTTACTAATGTCCTTCTGGAGGCAGTTGGCGAGCTGTAATTGGAAGCATGTTTTTCATGTGTTCTTGACTTATCAAGTTTGTTGAGATCTGCTCTTTTTTATCAGTGTATTTTTCTAGATAAGATGGCCAGAGATACCCAGACAGTATCAGAGAAGGCTGCTACATATTAAGTCGATACGTAACATATGACTCGTATTACTAAAGAACCTTTATTGTACGATGGGGTTTCTATTGAGAGAAAAAATGAACATGCGTTAGAAATTTAGGAGCCTAAAAAAAAAAATCTTGAAATTCCACACCTGGAATTAAAGTACCTGACAAAGCAGGTTTTAGAAAAGAATTAGCCAGCCGTTATGTGTGTCTGTGTATGTATGTGTACATACAGATCTTTGTGTAGGTAAATCGAACTTTTTAAAACCCCTCCCCCTATTTAATTCAATGCAAAAACACTTCCTTTTCCACCCTGTTCATGTCATAACACATTTCCTTTTCCTCCTGGATTCAGACACTAGACTGGCTCAGAAGAACAGGACAGGTTTTGGGTTTCCTCCAGAGGACTGAGGGTTTCACAATCAATGAACACTTTGCTGATTTTTATTGACCATAAAGTTCCGTTTTACTTTCGTGGCATGTAATTCATGCTAACATCTTGAAGGTTTGTATGCTGATCAAAGGATATTATAATAGTGCCCACAGATGCTAATATAGCTTTTAGAGACATTTTTTTAAATGTCACTTTGGTATGCAAGAAAATAATTCTTGTTCGACATGGTTATGTTTGGAATAGTATACTATTAATATTTAGCCATAATATAATAACACTTAATTATAATAACACTTAAAAGTGTTTAAATGTTTTTGAAAGAATGTCAGTTAGATATGTTATTGTCATGATGTTTATGATGATGATGATGCCAATTGTGCTGCACAATAAAAAAATAAATGTATAAATATATACATGCAGATACATGTAAATAATTTTATATATGCTATGTGTGTCTTTGTATAAACATAGCAAATATGCATGGTGCACACATACATTATGTAAGCAAATTCTTATTTTGTATGCAATTAATCAGGGCAGCACTAATTTATTTGTAATATTTTAATGTAGATTACTGTCTATTCTGATAAATTTCAGCTAAAATTAAGTTTACGTTATTGACATTTCTACACATACTGGAATTACAATGCTACATTTTCAAGACGACTGTTGTGCATAACTCAATCGTGTGTGTGTACGTGTGTATTTCTCCTCTAAGCCCTGTCTTCCAAAAAAGTGAGTTGTGCTCTAATTGGCCATCTATCCAGTGCGTTGTGATTGGCCGAATACCTTAAATTGTGTGTGAAGGATATGTTGCGCATAACGTGATATCGCGTTGCATTGTGGCTCATAAACATTACTCCATGTCTGTATTTATGATCGAAGAAATGACAAACAACAAGCAATACACTACACTGTGCAAAACTCACCTTTGAATAGTAATTAGCAGGTTAGCAGAAAACCTAACTTGTGAATCACAAGTGCTACAGGTTCAGGAATCAGTCCTCTGTAAATGCGTTTAACACACTCTCATATTTGTTGAACTGTTCTGAGTGTTGTAAATACAACTCAACCATGATTTCTTGTTGTGTCCTCTTTTGGAAGCACAGAAAATTACTTTAACTTAACACAACGAAGCACCGTGTCTCCAGAACATGGGGCAGGCAACGACACTACAGTGAGAATAATAGCTCCGCCTTCTTTCTTTGAACAAACATTTTGAAAATAAGGCACACTGTGATGTAGAGAAGTAGGGGCGTGTTTAAATGATGCATTTAAGGCTGCCGTGGACAAGAATATCTCTTTGTTTTTCAAAGAGATTTTTAGTTTAGGGTTTGCAATTTTCTTATCTATGTACTAACAGCTTGTATCACTCCAAAGAGAAAGGAAAACTTAAAATCTCATCATATGACCTCTTTAAAAAAACAGGCAGTTTTTCATTCTGAACAGAACCAGTGACTCACCAGTTCTCATGTTTACTGTTGGACTCTGTGCAACTCATTAGTGGTCAGCTTTTTAGAAAGTAACATTTGGTTTGAAGAATACGGATTTGATCAAATCCTAAGGGAAAACCACTAGCTTTGACCTGTACTATAAATATTGTTGAGTTCAGGGAGTCTGAACTGTCGAGTATATACTAAGAATTGCCATTAGAAGGCTGCACAACTACTCTCACCAGCCATGACATAACAGAAAGGCCTTGCTGTTGGATGAAAGGACATTGAGTTGGTTAACCCGCTGTTTTACCTGCGATTGGGCCTTGTTGTGACAAGGTGAAGGACGTTTAGGGATAGACAATCTGTAGGTCATTACTGCCAAATGAAAGCCTGTGATCTTTGTATAAAACTCTTCTGCTAATGGGTAACCCCGTGTCCAGTGTCATTTCCTTTTGATGTGCAAATGGCGCAATGATCTGGGAGCCGAACTCTCTCCGAACGTCCTCAACAGGCACTTTTAATTAAGGCAGAGAGAAAGCCTCACTGTAGACTCCCCTCATCTGTTTCACATTTTCTCCACCGAACCACTGTAAAGGAACACTGCAGCCCCTGTCATATCAGCTCTGCTTCTAATGTGTAAAAGAAGTCCAGAGGTCTGATTATCATTCAGTCAAAACACATGAGCCGGGGTCAGACCTGTCTAGCGTTGACTCAGAGTCGTCCACTAAGTAGCCTAATCCAAGTATAACTAAACCCAGTATGCGAAGCGCCGCGGTAGCCTCAACCAAAGCCATATGTTCCTGAGCGCTACCTATTTCAAACATCTGCACATCTCCACGTCGCTGTATAGATGGTGCAGAGCCGGTGGGTCGATGGTGACCTGCAGAACCTCACCGAGAATCTTTTTTTGGTCTTGCTTTGTGGAGATTATGAAGGTCAGTTAGAAGCACTGATTGTTCCTCATAGGACTTTCGTTCAAAGTTAAGTTGGATCTTCAACTGGGCCAATGTGTGCACCTTCACACCTAATTCAAATTCTTATGTTTATTTAGCGTTCAAGAAAATGTTTGATTATTTGCAACGCTATAAGCAGTGTGTTAGTTCATTTTTAAGCCAACTCGCTCGAATATAAATCATAAAATATAAAATATAAATATAAAATCATAAAATTGTGTTTACGTTACGTAGCAATAAAGTCTTCATATGTCCCGTTACAAATGAATGTTATTCAGTGACACTGAGATCAAGATAAGGATCATCTGACAGTCTACTAACTTGTCTGATTAATGTGCGTTGGGTTAACCGAGCTAATCCTTCACTAGTCGTTTGTGTACAGAGGCTAAGTAGAGCAGATTAACCTGTAGCCTTCTATTCTTTTAGTGTTGCCCGATCATCTAAACTCACCGTTCCACTTTCCTTTCTGATGTTGTCTTTTCTCAGCTCTCCATCCGTTGAGTTGACTCGTAGGTCGCTAGCGTTTGACTCTTTGACATAAGATGGCGTCTCTTTAAACACGCAAGACAAAGGACTGAATTAGTGCAAACAGTCTTGACAAACACAGCAGTCACAGTGTCTGTGTCACTTGTTAAACCAGGCTAAGTGAGACTGTCAGCTGTATTTCTATATTAATACAATCTTGACAAACGCAGAAAACTTGTTGAAAGTCACTTGCTTTAAGTCACTTGCCCCCAGAACAGGATGAATGTTATAATGTCAAAATAGGTAAATAAATGTATTGAAAGTGTACATCTTTAATGTCATAGAATAAACCCAATAACACTGACAACATTTTGTGATCTTTCTACACCTCTAGAGTTTTTTTTTATAATGCATGTTTCCATGTGTGTGCAAACCCACAAACGTATGTATAACTAAATGTATTAATACCTGCTGTTACTAATGAGATTGAACATGAAGAACGATATGATTTTTAAAGCAAAATGAGGATGAGTAAAGAATGTCAGTGTCCATTTAGTGACTACCCCTTTACGACTGTACTAACAAATGCAGATTAATGAATGTCAGAACGCGGGTTGATAACATCACTGAATCACAGCATTCGGTCCGTCCACAGATGTCCTTTAGAGCCACACGGCATTCCAGTCCATTGTTGTCCAGCAGCTGTCTTATATCTTCGTGTGTTTTACGGGCGAGCGAGGACTGACAAGAGAGCCGGTGTAATAGCATCACGCTCATTCCTTTCCCTTGTTCTGCAGCGTTGATTGCTTCCTCTCTCTTTACTGGATGTGTTAAACGCACACAGCGGCCAGAGACAAAAGGATGCTTGACCTTTGACCTCAGGGTAAAAGCAAGCCTAATCTTAAGTTAGCATCCTCGGTTTTTGTCATTGTGTTTTCCCAGACAGAGAATGAATGCAACTTTGGTACCGGGGTCAGATCCGTTCAACTGTTTCTCGGTTTACCAATAGATGTGAGAGTGTGTGTGTGTGTGTGTGTGTGCGTGCGTGTGTACGTGTTTCTCTCTATTCACGCAGACACACAGGCCACCCAGGAAGGTTGTCCTGAGTGTCTGTTGACCCCGTTTTCACCTTTGCTAAACACTGCGATTATCTCCTTTCAGCTCTTTACAGTGAAGGTACACTGATTTCTTGGATCTTTGTATCTCATGCTGGCATAAAGGAAAGCAGGGTGCTGGATATTTCTCTTGAGTAGACCCAGTTTTGAATTACTCTGTCCCGTCTCACTTGTCAGTTAGTGTTCTTACTGCGTATCCCATACCAGTACTGGTGTAGAAAGATGAGAATCGGGAGCACTGCTGTTAATAATCTACCACTCTCAGCATTTTTGCATGGCGTATCTTTACCTTTAGCTTGTGACACAGTACTTTTCAACAGTACATCATTTTTATTCCCTTAATACGCACCCAACAAGTGTAATATGCACCTTTTTATGAAGTAGACAAGATACAAATGTTTCTCTTAAAATGTATTGTGCCAGTCGATAAGCTGTTTGCTCTTTGAATGTTGTTTTTTTTTTTTTTTTTTTTTTTTTTTTTTTTTTTTTAACAGTATACATTATTAATGCTATAATCAGCTTTCAAGCATAATTTTCATAGCTAAATTCATTTAATATTATTTATTATTCATGCTTTTATTGGGATGTTATTTTTCTAAATCATGAGGTCGGATATATTTTTGGGGGAATTTGAAAAAATCAGAAGGGCTGCATTTATTTGATCAAAAATATAAAAAGTAATTCTGAGAAATATTACTCTTAAAATAAGTTTTATTTTAAAATGTAATTTATTTCTATGATGGCAATGCATCATTACTCCAGTCTACAGCGTCATGATCCTTCAAAAGTCATTCTAATATACAGAAAACATTTCTTAATTATAATACAATTTTTTTTAGGATTCTTTGAGTAGAACATTTATAACATCAATAAGTGTTTGCTTGCTGAATACAAGTATTAAATTCTTAATAAAAGAAGAGAAAAAACCTGCTTACCCCAACCTTTCGAACTTGAATATATAGATTAAAATTCTTTATTCAATTATTAAACATTCAAATATTAAAAACATTAATTACTATACATCTGACAGTAATTCATTGTTATACTTAGGCAAGAATCCAAGCAATAACAAGGCAAAATTCAAGACAAAATTACATTTTGTGTTTTTATTGAAGGAATAATATGGTTCATACTTTTTTTATAAATTATTTACAAAACCTTTCATAAGGTTAATCTCTCAAAGGAAGACATTTACACTGTAACATACTTTGTACAATGAGGTAGATACAATAACTAAAATAGCTTATTTTATATGTGTGAAATATTATTACTGAATAAATGAGAAAATAATTTAGTGTAACTGAACATAAATTAAAATTTGTACCTGTACAAATAAAAAAAACGAAAAACATTTACACATCAATCCATAAAATACAATTTAAGTATGAAAATGGCCAGCGAAATAAAACTAAGGCTGATATAGCAGTATTTCTGTGCTCGATTCCAGTCCAAAATCATATTTCCAAATGCATTTCAGCTGAGGACTCCAGTACCGTTGTGAAGTCAGACATTTTTTTTTTTTCACGTCCTCGTTAGTTTGACCTTCACAATCACCTGCAGCCGCAGGACTCCACCACCATGTCCTCATACTGCTTGTATACGACGTTATTTCCTGCGTCTATGTACAGGATGCTGATGGGACTGAGTTTGGATGGGACGCAACAGCTGGGCGGCATGTTGCTGGGGTTCATAGAGTTCATGAGAGTTTGTATGATGGCGTGATTGGTCGGTTCAAGGTGAGATCGGAGAGGGAAGTCACACATGCCCTCGCAGTGATAGGCCTCGTAGTCTAAGGGAGCGATGATCCAGTCGTCCCAACCCAACTCCCTGAAATTCACATGCAAGGGTTTTTTGCTGCACCTAGACTTTGATTTTTTGCCGTGCCTCTTTCCATGGCGGTTGGGTAAAGCGGTCCGTCTTCTCCGTCGGGACTTCGAGTGAGGTCCTTTCACCTTCCCAAGACTATCCAAACCCCACAGCTTAATCTTCTCCCTTTTTTCGTAGAAAAGGCTTTGCCTCTTTTTCGACCTTGTGAAAACGACCAATATGGCTTTCTTTAGCTGCGGCCGGCCATGTCTGTGAAATCCAAGATATTGCAAGTCGATTTCCCTCTCGGGATTATCAAGCGTCGCCTTGAGCTCTAAACAGAAGCGCGTCCCGTGGGAGTGGCGCTGACGTTCCTTAAAAACCTCCCATACGTCAAAAACCTCCCATTTCGGTTTATGCGCGTCCTCCAGATCCAAGGTTTTGGAGTCGAGGACGGCGTGCGACTGGCAGGAGAGCAGCTGTATCTCCACCGGGCCCGTCTCAGACGCTCGGAAGCTTCCGGAGATCTTTGTGTATATCCTCAGTTCTGCACCCAAGAGCTCCACGTTTTCAGAAAGAGTCGATACGTCGAATAAGTATTTCTGCCGCCACAGAGGGGAGTTCAAAAGGTCATCTGGAACAAAGATACAAAGTCAGTTCACAGAGGCATAAACGGAGATAAAACGTCCAAATGTAGAAGAATGATTCAATCAGCTAAGAAATGTTGACGTTTTTTATTTATTTTTATTCTTGATAGATTTGTTTCCATGTTATAGATTAAAAAAGAATGAATTGTTATACTGTACATACATACATATACATATACATTAAAAAAGTCATATGTAATGCATGTATAATATACACACATACATTAGACACATTGGGTTTCTCAATGCATCTGTAATATAATTATTTTAGGAACAAATGAAGAATAAAGAATGATCACTGTAAAAAATTAAGTTTGGATCATATGTCAAAAGTTGTTTTGATACTAATTAGATTCTTATTCTTTAATGATAAAAAAATTCTAGTTCATTATTTAATAAGATGGTATTTAATTAGGATCATATGACACATTCAGTGACCCATTCATTCATATAGAATGATATTTTTTGTCTAATTAGAAACCGTATTTTTTCCTCCTTCTCAAAAGCACCTGTATTGTAATTACTTCGAAAAGGGAAACACAAACTCGAAGCAAAAATGATTTATTACGAATTTAAACGTGATATTAAAGGATAAAGAAACGACTAACCTTGACCCTCGTCCACAAAACTCGTTATGGTGTTCGCTGCTTTCGACGAGCGGAAAAAACTCGCGTTCAGTCCCAGTTTCTCGGCCGCGGAAAAGGTCTTGTAGATGGAGATCATGTAGTCGTGAGGTTCAATCGTGTCCTTGATCGCCCGCTGTGACTGGACGTCTCCTGATAACGATGATGCCGACGGTGCGCTTTTGCCGTGTCTGACCCTTCTGTGGCCATCAGCGGGAACAGACTTGGACACTTTCATGCCTTTGGATGCGCTTGGAAACAGAGGATTTATGGGGTGAACACAAAGAAAATGCAAAAGTAACGTAAAAGTCAAAAGTACCCCCGAGACTCCGCGAGAACGCATCTTGCAGATGCACAAGAAAAAAAGAAGGACCTGCTTGGGGAAAAACACGAACACATCACATGTGTGTGTGTGTGTGTGTGAGTGTGTGCGTGTGTGTGTGAAGGAGCGCAGAATGAGAGCAGCTCCTCTGAAGAACTGCCTCCTTAAGTACCGTCATGACATTATTAGCTCAACTCAATGCAAACAGCTAAAACTCAAAGACCTCAGCCTCCTGCTCAGCTTTCAGATGATGCTACCGTCCTCCACGTCGGAGTCATTTTTAATATGCTCGATTAACAGCAGAACGTAGATCAGTGTTGTATGTTTTATTGCTTTGGTTTAGAACCAAGGTAAAGTATAGCGTTTTAAATACGGATGGAACTGCTGCGTACAATACGAAAAAAAAACTACAAAATAAAAGCTGCGGAATTTTGCACGTGTTTTGTGTTTATTACGTTCGTTACGAATGTGAATGTTTCCCTCCCAAAGTTCGGCAGGTGTAAGTGTGAAGATTGAGCTCTGTGGACTTTATCTCCCTCTAGCGGGTTGTTTCTTTCTTTCAACGCATCCTTCCAATGTTTTAATGTGTATATAAAATGTCTATATGTAGAAATAAAATGTCATTATAAATCAGAGAAATTATGTGTTTAAAAAATAAAGGAATATTTGTTTTTTTAAGGGCAGAATCGCCCTGTTATGCATGTATGTGTATAAGCTTTGAATATTATTGTTGACATTTAAAATCACTATGAAATCAAAACTGAGAATTCTTGTTTTTATGTAACATTGCCGTGTTTATTATACCTCATATAATGTGCATATCATTTTTCTTAATTCACATGCTCTCATAATCTGATACAATCAATTCTCACCCTGTTTTTTTTCTTATTCAGATGCAGTTTTACTTGGATGCACAGTATCTTAGAGTAGGTAAAAAAAGACTATTACACCTTTCATTTCATGCTGACTTCACACTGTTACTTTATATAGAAAAAAACATTATGCAAGAACTTGAAATTTAGCTTAAGCATATAGATATAATGTTGATAGGAACAGATTTAAATATTTAATTTAGTTAAGTTGTTCATGTTCTACATTTATTATAAATCAATGTGCTCAATTTATAGTTGTGGCTTACAGATCATGATCACACGAAAAACAATAGCAGTTTATAGACAAAGACATATATTTTTATAGATATATTTATAGGAGAATACTTTGTGTTGTGATTTATTTAGGGTCTCATGAGCAGAAGCAGTAGACCACACAACAACATGAGCAGATACACAGACTGCGACGAGACAGCTGGACTGGAGTCAAAGATGCTGCCACCGCCGCCGTTATCCTCCGTGACGACGATCACAGAAGACGGCGTTGTAGCAGCTCTGAGAGAGAAAGATCTGGACTCAGATCTCCAATCATTCAGAGTAAAGGCCAACTTCAAGTTCTCGCCTGAAAGAGGCAGAAGGAGAAAAATGACTGTAAACACTTACTTATATAATAACAGCTGACAGCGAACCCCCCAAAAAACTGAATTTGTGCAACAAAGTCAACCCACCACTTGTAAAGATGGCCAAATCTGTGTAATTGGCCCAGCAGCCACTGAATGGGATGGTGGTGTTTCCTTGAAGGCCTTCTATGGGATTTCCGTTAGCGTCTTTGAGCACAGCTGACATGGTCAGAGTCGTCACGCCCACAGACACGCAGTCACCCTGAAAACAGACACGCAAACATGCTCTTCTGGTTCGATAGCAGGTGCAGTTTTCTAGTAATTGCCTGGAAACTGGTTTCGGGTGTTCTTAAAGAAGTCTCACCGCTGTGTCCACAGCCATAATGCTGGGTTGCACACTCAGGGGCCCAGGGGACAGTCCCGCCACAGGCTGGACCACCACCTTCAGGGACGAGACCGTCTTCACCACCGCCACCTGCTGGTCTTCACGGGTCACTTCCTGAGTGGCCACCTTAAAGAGAGAGACACAGTTAAAATAAGGGAAAAGCCACATGAAGTTTATAAAAAGGTATTTTACATAAATGTATACAGACTCAGACACCTTCAACATTTCCCACAATATCACAGTTTATTCTCTATAGTTTAGAAAATGGTAATATATATGACAAAATAAGAAATATGACAAGAACTCCCGAGTTAAACTGTCAGAACAAATTCATCTTGGTAAAAAGGTATGCAACGTCAGCCGTTATATTTAAGTACACAATTAATGAACTATTAGCTTGCAATGATTACTTTTGTTCAGTCTTTTGTGTAAAAAGGTTGCATAAGCAATCGAAGAAAAACACAACATGGTTTCTGAATAATTTGTAGTAATAATACATTTTTATCAATTTTAATTTTCACACAGTTCCACTTTAAGAAGAATTTTTGGCCATGTCACGGTTTACTTCAGCTATCCTCACTTATATGAATAAACTATAGTATCCTGCACTAACTAGGAAAAATATTACAAATCTGGTGTACAGTGTATCTGGGGTCTGAATAATTTTGGCCTATATATACAGTACGTATGTCATTTTCATTGGAAAAATTGTATTTATTTTTTTTTGCTTGGTTAGTTGAGAATAACCCACAATATTACTTCTAATTTAAACTTTGTGTTACATGTCTCACTTACAATTTTGAAACGGCGCTTGTTATCAGAAAATATGAAATAAAATCATACATCATTCCAGGATGGGTCGCTGGAAGAAGGAGGAGGAGGGATGATGCCCAGGGACGACACATTGAAGCCGATGGACTGACTCAGATTGCCAGAGACAGCAGCGCGGCCCAGATCATCAGCAATGTTCTTCAGGACTTCAAACTGTTGGTCTTGTACTGCAGACGGTATACGAATATACAATTTCAGACATGGTATTGAGACTAAACACAGTATTTATTATAGATGCGGGCTCTAACCAGTGCTGTTGCTGGTGGAGTTCTGGATAGGAGGCTCTCTGATCTCCACCTCCACCGTCAGTCCTGTTGAGCGCCGCCGTCTTGCGCTGGTTCCCTCACGGACGATTTTGGTGATTCGAATCTTATTTGGGGGTATTTTCAGGAATAAAGCCAGATTGTTGACCAGATTATCCCCGAAGAACTCCTCCTCGGTCATGGCTGGGAGATTGAAGGCCAGGAACAGAACCGGAGAGGTGCGGATTTGGACCGGCTCTGAGCCACGAAGAAGTATGTTCATCATTTTGTAGTTTTGGTCAAAAAAGTTGGAGCCGTGAGTGGAGTTGAAATCAGGGACGTATTGACCTGATGAGTGTTAAGAGGATGTAAAATATGAATTATAATCTGTGCAAAAATGTTGACAAAATGTTGGTCCTCTATCCTGCAGGGGGTGGTGTTTAACACCAGTTTTCATGCTGTGCTTTACCTGTGTAAGTTGGCTCACGCAGTGTGTAGTCTGTTTTGTCTGCATTCCACTGAGCATTTGTTGGACCAATCAAATTATTGTTTACATACACATCCAGCCGCTGAGGGTTTGAGTAAAATATAGCCACCCTGACAGCCTGAGGACAAAAGAAGATTAGTGTACAATACAGTGCTTTAGTATACTGAATAAAGTGTCTATTGTAATACTGTATAAGCTAAAAAAAAAAAGAGAAAGAAATATACAATAATTGCAGATAATCTTTATATTAGTGTCTAATCACATCAGCAATTCATTTACGTGTGTGTGTGTGTGTGTGTGTGTGTGTGTGTGTGTGTGTATATATATATATATATATATATTCATGCACATATATATTTATATATGTCAGTATTTTTAAATATATATTTTATTTATATACATACTATATTATGTGTACTGTGTATATTTATTATGTAAACAAATCGTTTTATTTTGGATGTGATTATTTGTAATTAATAATATATATATATATATATATATATATATATATATATATATATATATATATATATATATATATATATATATATTGTATACATTTATATGTATATGTGTTTATTATTTATTTAAATAATTAGAAATAATACAATGTAAAAAACTTTTTTTAATAATGTAGATAATAAATAAAAAGACTAAATGTAAAATGTAAATGTAATAACACGCATGAGAAATTATAAATAAGAAAAAATTATATATATATTTTTTTTCTTACTAGGCCTTTTATTGTTTTAAATTTAGTGTACCCTGTGTTATATAATTCATCTTACTGACTAACCTCTGTAGGTCCAGCATTTAGCAGCATAAGTCTCAGCTTCTGTGGTGTTGTGCTGGTGAAATAGATGTCAAAGGATTTATTGGTGGCAACGATGGAGTGGAATAGAGATACACGTTTCTGACACGTGTAGCCGGCACACCAGCCGTGGTCTTGTGGACCTGTGACGAGATATTTACAGTAAGTTTGTAAAATTCATTCACACACACATTTCTCTGCTTCTGGTAGATGTTAAATTAGCAGTACAAGGGACGTTATGAGTCATACCGTTTATCAAATCCACATATTTGTCCCCTAGGATGGCTACAGGTGAAAGACGCCTGGTTTCAGTGTCTGCATCCAGACTTTCTATGACCAGCATTCTGTAGTTGAGCCCAAAGCACTTGTAGCTCTGCCAGGTGCTCATGTACGCACAAGTGTCTCTGATCACACCTACACGGGGGAACCAGCAATGTTAATGCTAGAAGCAATGCTTATCATTCAGAACGCTCTCTCTTAAAGCAGCGTGAATAATAAATTGTCCTCAGATGTACCTTTGTAAGGTGCGATTTGATTCACAGGTATCCGGCTGCCATTGAGATAGGTGAGCATGACTTTGGGGATGCGGTAATCGCCCAGCCCGTGCCTGGGATCCCCGTTCCATTCATACTCCGACTGGGGCACCACTGCTCCCACGGCACCCAGGAAACTGCCATCCAGATCCTTCAAAAAAGTCTTCTTCTTAGCATCACAATCCATGTCCACACAGTCCGAAGGGTTCACCTTGCTGATATAAAAGAGAAAGAAATAAATCACTCTTAAAGTAATGTTATGTGTGCATTTTAAGCTAAACTTTGTCATTAATATTTAGGCAAAATAGATTCCGTTCTCATATAAGCACAGCAAATTATCATATTAGAATGATTTTGGAAGAATTGTGTGGCACTGAAGTGAAATAATGGCTTGTGAAAAATAATCTTTGCCATCACAGGAATAAATAACATAATAAATATATAAATATATTACTGTTTTTGTAGTAGTTTTAATCAAACAAATGCAGTCTTGGTGAGCATAAGACAAAAAACATTAATTCCATTAATAAAAATGTTGACAGCATATAGAATATATTATATTGTAATATTATAAATAGTCATATATAATGATATGATTTGATCATATTTTTGGTGACAATTGTCATATTCATCATGAGATGCTACTGCATTAAGGTATCAATGTTCAATTCTGAGTGAGAGAAAACCTATAGCTATGTTCAGTTTACCCCAGATCAGGCCGATGAATGAACGCTAGAGAGTCCTCTGTGCTGTTTATTTGGGAAATCCTCTCAACACTGATTGGATGTTGAAGATCCTCATTTCCCGGGTTGGTCATGAACATGAAATTTCTCTCTGTTGAGCACACACTCTTGAACCCAACAAAAGTGGTGTCTGGAGTCGGAAAGAGAAAAATTAAATTACTTACTGGTATGAGATTATCATAAACCGTAGATAACTGAAGATCCATACACATTTTGAGACTCACCAGAGACCGTCATTATACCAGCTATGGCATTGTAGCTCATTAGTCCAGGAAGAGGTTTTTGTGGGCCATTGTTATGGTTTGATTCAAACGTCGGCCAACAAATTCCAGACCTGCCACCTGTTGATAATATAAATGCATTTATAATTGGTTCAGAAAATGGATCAGCTGTTTTAAATTTATTCTGGAGTGAATGGATGATTCTATATGATGTATTTTACCATTAGGAGGACGTGGGGCCCTGTGACTTTTGCTGAGGTCAACGTAGGTCGCAGTTGAGGATAGACTATCAAAACAGTTGAAGTTGGGGCTACTGCCTACAATCAGGGCACCCTGGAGCGATGATTTAAAAAAAACAGATTACTAAAAGAATGCTTTCTTAGTTTTGACTGAAGACATCAGAGTGCTTCCTCACCTGCACACGGACGGTTTTGTCCGAGTATTCGTGGCTGAGAGAGGGAGGACTGTAGGTTAGAGACATGATTCCCATTCCGTTATCAATCAGGCTTACATTGGAAATGAACACATTCATGGATACCTTGAGGTGAAGAGAGAACATTAATTATAAAACAATAATATTCACCAGAGTTATGGTATGAAGTTTGTGGATCATTTATCATACTTGGACATAAATGCCAAAATCAAAGCTTCTCCAGATAGTGAATCCCTGGATTTGTGAGCAACCAGGAAGTCCATCTTTATTCATGTAGATTCCATACAGACCACCGTGCGCCTCGTTCTGACTCCACTGTGCCACTGAATTTGGAGATCCTTTTGATATTATTGAAATAATTGAATCAGTAAACACTAAATATGAAAGGTTCATAAGTAGGGATGCAGAAGATATTAGTATTAGTATGATATTCTGCTAATGTGAAACTTTCTGCTTGCTTAATTATCTGCTAACGGATTATATTTTCATGCTTTTTCCATCATTTAATGCTGTACATACTATATCTAGACTAATACATTTTGTGATGTAGCAATTAAGAAAATATTAGTTTTTAAGTATTTAATTTTTTTTTTTAAGTAGACAAAATACCACAGAATTTAAATATATGCCATTTTTTTGGTAACTGGTGATACCATACAGACATTATCAGTATCAAAATAATGTATCTATAATGAGTATTAAAGCAGTATTTAAGCTTTGGAATGAACACTGTCGCTGTCTAGAAAAGTATTCAATTAATTTCCTTTTAAGTTTGATGTACCTGGACATGGTTCTCCATCAATTCGGTATCCCACGCGTTCATAGCCAGCAACGATATTCCCTTGCAGAATCACATTGGTTGCCTCACTCACCTAGAAAATGAACAAAAATGCATCAATTCTTTATCTGGTATCCACTGATGATTATATGTCAGAGAAGTCTGTATCTTTTGTCACTTATGGTTTCAGACATATACCATGATAATGCTGTTTTTTGGACATGCACCATGGTGTTCTTGAATTACCATCTAAATAATATAGTAAACGTGTATATAGTAATCATTCTGTATTGTTATATAACGAAGTACCATGGTATTGCCATCTGATTACAGTACTTTTCTATAAAGAATACCTCGATGGCTGCATTCCATTCAAAGTTGAATTCCTCCGCTCTGCCGTTATATGATCCAGACCACAGTGTCATTGTGACCAAATTCCTCCGGACTGCATTTCTGTCACCCCAGACTCTGATTCCTGGGAAGTTAGAATAGAAATTGCAGAAAGAATAGTTATCATGCTAAATTCTATCACCCTGCTGCAAAGTGGTTACATTTTTGTTTAATAGCATTTTCTTTTTGTGTTAACGTTGAACAGCGAAGCTGCCTCTGAATCCGTACCTTCTCCAACGGTGTAATGGATCACGTTGTCTTCGATACTCAGCTCATCTGTCCCAAAAACACCAATAGCAGGAGCAAAGCCATTGTGAAAAGCACATCCCTTGATGTAAGATTCACCAACCACCTAAAAATATAGTGTGACAAAAGTATTTGACAGGAATATGTGTGAATGTGATAAAGAATGGGCATGTACTGATTAAGACTTTCTCTCACCCCTCCTAAGTTATAAAACACCAGAGAGTATCGTGGGTCGGAGATGTCGTTCCATCCCTCCTGCCCGGTGTGGTAGAACTGGACGTTTCTGATCTGGGCTTTTCCTGTGACGCAAATATCATCAGCATTAATGATTTTTTTAATCCTTATGCTGTGCTAGAAAGGGCTGGTTAGCCAATGATGATATGTGCAAATATTATACTTTCATATTTAAAACAGTTTTTTTTTTTTTTTTTTTTTTTAATTCTTTCTCTTATTTTTTTCCATTAGTGGAGTGGTTTTTTTGTAGGATATGTCCTGCTTGTACGTCAAGACTGAGGCCCAGCGGTTTATACCTCTGAAATCAATTCCTCCGCTAAAGTAGGTTCCCACCAGAACTCTGGCTCCATAAGACTCTGTGTTCATTTCTGGATACTCCTGTCCAATGATCTTGATATTCCTTGTCAGTAAAGCCACATTGCCTGCTAGCTGATAACTTTTGGAAGAACCTGGCACACTGTAGCTCTCTCCTATATGACCAGAAATATAATGCATTTATTTAGTACCGTTAAATAATGACATACTGCCATACAAAGGTTTGGGGTCAGTAAGATATTTTTAAATAAACTATTACATTTATTTAGCAAATATGCCTTAAATTAATCAAATAAAAGTGACAGTAAAGCATTTAAATTTGCTAAATTATAAAAAGATGTTTTTGTAAACCAAATCACCAAATTCACCAAAGCAGCATATTAGAACGATTTCTGACAAAGATATTTGTCATTACAGACATGTACATCATTTTAAAATATATTAATATTTGTTTTTTAAATAGCAGTAATAGTATTATTTTACTGTGTTTCTGATTAAATAAATGCAGTTTTGGTGTGCAAAAGAGATAAAAAATTTAAAAATATAGACTAACCAATGTGTGTGTAGGATAAAGGCTGGTCCAGAGTCAGCGTGCGGCCATAATCTGTGACCACAGTGATAGTGCGGATTTCTGTCTGCCAAGGGTCATAGCTGGTGGTGGACAGCAGGATCTGATCCCCAACCTGGAGGTAATACAAGAGTGGTTTTATTCAAAAAGGATTTGGAGAACAAACAAATCTTGGAATCTAAATAGCATCTGCAAATCACACTAGCAGGTTCAGTGGTTTCTTGATCTCTCTGTTCTGTTTTTAAAAAGCGTCTGACCTTCCAGTCCACAGATTCCTGTAGTGAGATAGTGCTGTTTCCTGCTTGGGACGTGCTAGCAAGCTTGGTGTGATACACATTGTGTGGCATGCCATACAGATCAAGAGATCCAAACACACCTAAAAGACAAGGTTTCTACTGAAATCAACACTTTTCTAAGTTGGCAGTCAATTAATATGAACATCTCTAATGCAAATATGCTCAATAAAGATATCTTTACAAGATACTTTGACTTCATTTACCCAGCACTTTGGAGCCTTGGTTTAATCCAGATGGCAGTAGCCAGTCTGGTGTGGAATGGCTTCCTCTCAGTATGATCTGTAGTTGACCTCTGAAGGGTTCATCAGGCCAGCCAGCAATCAGACGTCCACCCTGATTGAGCGAAACGTGTACAGAGAGAGTTGAACAGAATTAACAAAATTATTACACATGAGGAGTCTGGTTCTAGATGGCGTAATGAGCCTAAAATATCTATACCATGTATGTCTATGAATGTAGTTTTTGATGTATTTACTTGAATGGAGATATATGTGGCATTCAGAACAACGTTGTTGTATTGAGAAACGCTGCGGGTGGAGGTGCCATTGTTTATGTCCGGAATCTCCAGAACTCCAACTATTTTCAGCTTGTTCAGGGAGGGGACCACAACATCCACAACCATCCAAATGCCTTTTAGACAGAAAGAGGTTTTGATAAAATAATTTAATTTTTTCCTTTTTATCTTTGCATGAACTTTGTGACCTTTAAAGGTGCTTACCAGCTGGAATGATCACATCAGAGCCTTCTTGTGGCACATTGAAGTTGTTCACTGAGCTTGACCTCCAAAATGATGTATTTGACCAGAGGCTGACTCAAGCAGGATATATTTTATTAGCAAAGAAAACAGATGAAATATATAATAATAAAATGCTGAAAGTGTGTGGTAACATACACATAGTTTGCAGGCCTGCGGCTGGTTGTGTTGGATGTATTGGCTGGCGTGACTACAGGACCAGGGAGTGGTTGGATACAGTTGGGATAGTAACATTGATATACTCTGAAGTCCAGCGATCTGTCTACAACTGAGCGGTCCACACTGTTCCTCTTCCTCCGGCTAACAATTCGGTCTCTTCCAGACACTGTAGACACAAAATTCGAAATCTTACTACTACTGAAATAAATAGACTAAGATAGAATAGAAAGACAGCATGGCTAAAAAAGCAAAAAAAAATTTACCCATGTAATAGACGTCTTTGGATGTTTTGTTAAAGTACCAATCCCCGTTTACATTCGCAGTGGGGTTCAGAGGTTGGGAGGAGCCATTCCTGTCATCTATGATGCGGAACCGGTCAGGTGTCTGGGTCAGGTTGTGGTCGATAATTACATAATGTTCTGGCTGCATTTAAGAAAGAGTCAGATTAACATGTTGTGTATTGCACAAATTCTACATTTAGCATTTAAGCCTTCTGGAGTAATGCAATAAGTCAGGGGTTTGTTCATGTCAACTGACAATATCTACATCATTTTAAGAATCTAATATCTTAACAATATAAAATGCTAATTTTATCGCAAATCATGCTTTATTGGAACAATAGTTATTTTGAAGATGTATACTGGATTATTGTGTAGTGTGCATACTTTACCCGAAAGCCGTAGACCATTCCATTGTATGAAATGTTGGTTATCTGGGATGCACCATCAAAGTACCAGTTGTATGTTTGGCCTGTGGGCACCATTGCCATCCAGCCAAATGTGTGGGTCACCAGTTTTTTGAGAAAAGGAAGCACACATGTCCCTAAAGAGAGATATGATACTGAGATTAAGTGAACTAAGAAGGTTTTTCTAAACATCACAGCTCACTTCAACATAAAAAACAATATTCCCTCAAATGAAATTTTTTGTTATTTTTTAGCTTTAGATCAATTTTTGAGTTTCATACACATTTAAATTAGCTCAATTGTCCAGAGTTTATTATTTCATCATACCATATGAGTTGGTTAGAATGACATCTTTAGACACAAGTGAAGGCGGTGAGGGATTGACGACGACCATGCGGTGGAAGTTAATGGTGTTATCACATACTCCAGCAGGAACGCCAACACTCCACTCTGTTCTTGGGAAGCAGCGTCTTGGGTCGAGCAAGTTAGTCCACGCTACCACCTTGTAACTAACATTGCCTTTTCAGAAACACAATATATATAAATAAATATTCAGTCTTTTTTTAATTACTAATACTTTTTTTGAAGCTGTTTGCACCATGCCAATAAAGAACCCATTAAAATCTTTCACAAATTATGTATCTAAATACTGTAATGTCTGATGTTTCTCTACCTGTTAATGACCCATCAGTATCTACTAGTGCCACCTCATGCTCCCATCTGAACCAGGCCTTGTTGGGTGACTGATAGTACTGGATCCCACTGAATCTCGCGCTCCAGCCTCCACAGCGGAAAATGCAGGTTCCAACAATTTCTGCCACCCCGACTGCAGCACACGACGGACGGTCAAAGTTCACAAACTTGGTGTTGATGACGCTCATACCATCATCCAGAGGCAGGACAACACCACGAGCGGTGCAGTAGCTGCTCCCCAGTCCCAGCTCATCCACATGGCCCACCATGGTGCTGTTGACCACAGCAGCCCCTCCATCCAATCCCCATCCGCTGACGTACTGCTGGATGATCCTCTTGGACTCCACTCCTGCCTTCTCGTTATTGACCATCAGGAACTCGCTGAACTGAACCGCTCCTACATTCACCCACTCTGCACCTTTCTCGTTGTTCCAGGAAGTAAACCGGCGGAAGACTGCTGGTGCCGGTGTTGTGGAGCTGCAGCTGCCAGTACGCACGGGGAAAAACTCTTGGAAGATCCACAAACCGAACCAGCCCTGAGAATGCACCGTATTGTTGAAGAACTGTCCCAGTGGTACTCTCTTCTGACAGATGTTGGGGTTATATGAAGGGCCATCAGGATTATCATGCATACGATACCAGAAGCCGAAGTGCGTTCCACCAGCTGCGGCATTGTGCCTAATGGTGTTATTAGGGTTGGTGACCCAGTATGCAGCTGGAGTGACGTCGTCATTTAGTAAACTGGTGCTCTGTTTTACAAATACCGCCAGGTTGTACTGAAGGATGTTGCCAGTCTCAATGCCGTCCTCGATAAAGAAGGCCCCACCCATGATATTGTAGATGACATTACGCTCCACCAGAAGGTTGTGGGTGTTATGAATGGTGACAGCACGATTGTAGGACTGGTGGATGCCACATCCCCGCACATATGACTTAAACTTAACATCACCCATCAGATGCCAGTGGATTGGGTAGCGTCCCAGACGGAAAGCCTGTCCAACATTAAAGAGCTAGAGGAGGACAATAACAAACATAATGCCACGATTTACATTTTTTGTAAATTTTTAATGTCTTGAAGGAGATAGTCTACTGAAAAGTGAAAATTTGGTTATCATTTACTTGATGCATTACTTCTGTGGAATGCAAGATATTTTAAAGAATGTTGGTAAACAAATGATTTTGGTCTCTTTGATCTCCATTGCATGGAAAAAGAAATACTATAGAAGTAATTGGGACTTGAAACTGGGACTACCTGAGACTACAAGAACCTTTCACATGTTTTATTATATTGTAGGTTCTTGTAGACCTGACTGTTGGTTACCAACATTCTTTAAAATATCTTCTTTTGTGTTCCACATATACAATAGGTTTGGAATAATGTGAGAAATGATGATAGAATTGAAATTTTTGGGACAACAATGCTTTTAAAGGTCTCGAAGAGTTTCAATACATCACCTCAACATATTCAATTCTGCCGATTGCCAGATTTTTATTTGGTTGTGGTGCGTGGAACATGATGCAGCCACCAAACTGGTCACTTCCTACTTCTTCTCCAAACCTACCCTGGAAACAAGTCTGGGTAGCAAATTCTCCTGAAGGAAAAAAAGAAAATTGGGTCATGTGTTTGATGTGTGAAGTTTGATGACTTTCATGTGACTTGTAAGGAATTAAGGAAGACATAATTCTGTGTATGACATGATTATTTGTCTGTATTTCCACTCACAGCTGAGAAACAACTTTCAAACCTGTGTTGAATCCATCAGGGCAAGCCTGAATCTGATCATTCCACTCCACATTGTTGGATCCACGGACAACAATGTTTCTGGTAAGAAGGCCCACCTCTGCTCTCGCTTCAAAAACTGTCCCATCAGGCAGTGTGACAGATACACCCAGATGAGTGTATTCCAGGGGTTCGGTCAAAGTGAGGGTCCTTCCATCAGCTGAAACTGAGGCCACTCTCTTCAGCTCGTTCTCAATCTGGCTGTGTCTGTGGATTCCATCAAAACAACATATGCTAGAATGACATCACTATTATTAGAAGAGCATTTAGTACCTGCAATTTGAGCAAAAACAGTAAGTTTTACAAATTTACAAATTATAGTTTTGTTTCTTTTAAATCAAATAAATTCTTTTGATACCATTTATAAAGAACAACTGCACTTTTCCTTGCCCTTGGTCCTACATTTAGTTCAGTTTTTCTAGTAAATCAGTAGCTTCAGTCAAATCAACCTGAAACCAATTTTTGCTGCAGGTTTGGGCGACGATCTGTACCTGTGCCCCGTGGAAGCGATAATAATTTCATCACCAGTCTTCCAGGTAACAACATCCATCAACGTCAGCGTGTTGGAGCCACTTTGTGCAGTCTGAGAAAGGCGAGTCCATGTCATAGGGACAGGGATTCCTACAGAAGTAAGATTGTAGTTAAGCTCTGAACAAAACCTCTTACTGCAGGGGAGTGATTACGCACTATGGTGTCTATATCAGGGAAATTGAGCACTTCTGTGAAGCCCACCTAAGGGGCTTTCTGACTTAACTGAGCCTTCTGGTAGTGATATGTAGGTCATCGCTATTTTTGTGAAGATTACTTTTACATTTTCTAAAAAAGATTGTGTTTCTGACATTGTGACCTTTTAGATGCAAATTTTCCAGTAGCTCTGAGAATTGTCAATACGTCAAGTTACAGACAAAAAAGTAATAAAAAATACAGTTTACAGTATAATATGCATTTTTCACATCATTTAAAATAGTTGGGATCTGTAATATGTTTGAAAAAATTAACTTAAAAATTATTGCAATTAAATATTCTTCAATGAACAATTATTGCAATTAAATATTCTTCTATTTGAAATAGAAATCTTTTGTTACATTATACTATCACTTTTGATAAATATAATGCATCCTTGCTGAACACAGTTTTTTAACAAATTTCTTGTACATTTAATAAAATTGTTATACCTATTCGAGTTATGTTCTAGAAACATTCAATATAACAATTCACTTAAAATTAGTTTGTAGTGCTGTTTATTTATAGTACACACCATGCAGATCCAGCACCCCCTCTCTAACACCCAGGGTCTTGGTGCCATAGACAGGAAGTTCTGTAGAACGCAGGTGTCCATGCAGTGTGATGATGGCCTTATGCTGGAAGGGGGCCTGCTCTGTTCCGATCTGCAGAGCTCCACCATCTGTGATCAGAATATTCTCCGCCTGCAGCTCAATGTCTGCCTCATCAAAAATTAATCGACCGCCTAAACAGAAAACAGGCATTCACAGAACTGTGAGTCTATCAAGGCTTTGTTTATAAAGATGTTTGCCTAAATGAGCATACCTTGGATGAGAAGCATCTTAAGGACTGGTGTGCTGGTGTCCAGGAGGATGGTCTGACCAGCAGTGATTACAGCAAACATGCCCTCCTCAGGAGGGGGGAGACCACCCCATGTATAGGGAGATGACCACACGTCAATGTAGAAGAAGGACGCATTATCCTAAGAGAGAGGAGAAAAATTCCAAGCAGATGCTTCAATTTTGAATATTTTTATTGTAATTATTGATGTAATATTTGTATTTATGGCATTTTTACCATTCGGGCAATTCCTCTGTTCCCCAGCTGAACTCGCACTTGAGTGTCTTGGGATCTGGACTGAGCATTGGTCACACAGATGATCTGCGACTCGCTGGCTGACTGGACGTCACAAACAGACCCCGCAATTGTGACAGAGACTTCGTTGACATTTGAGCTACAGGTCAGACAAGGAAGAGAAACCCCATTGAAATTTTCCAGTGGAAAATTCTGTAATTATTTCTTCATTTAAATGAGGCTTTATAACTCTTTAGGACATAATACTGTATGTATGTATGGTAGTCAAAGATGCTGTCCATATCAAAAGAAATTCACAAAAGTGATTTTATATCCATAGATAGCAAAAAAGTAAGTAAAGTGTCTACTTTCAAGTTTTTGGAGAATAAAATGTAAAAATTTGGTTGAAATAATGTTACATTGTTATTCAGTGTAACATAATATTTAGATTAACAATGTGCTTATTCTGACTTGTACATATTAAAATATATACAAGAATAGGAAAGCATTTCAAATTTTATTGTGTTTTAAATTAAGTAGTTAAAAACATCTTACAAATGGGGGCAAAACCTAGGATAGTGGCAAATAAAAAAATTATTATAAATAATTAGTATTTGTGGTGAAAGTAATTCATGTCACATTGTCATAAAATTAGCTTTGTTGTAAATATGCCTGACAAGATTGTTACGCTAATATTTATTTTTGTCTCAAAAAAAAACAACAAAATTGCGAATAATTAAAAAAAATTGGGGCAAAGCAAGAACAAATTTTCAAGCAGTATTACATTTATTATTTTTATGGTTCGTCTTTGATGCGTGTATGTACGTATTTATTTATTTTGTTTTTGTGCTATACTCTGTCACCATTCACTTTTAATGTTAATCTCAATGTTAATGTTTCCTTAACGTCACATTTGGAATCAGATGTTCGGGATTACATAAGGATGAATAAATGATGACATAATTTTGTGGTTTAATACTTGTTTTAACACATTGTATTAATACTTTTTTTTTTAAATAAAATTCTATAGAATGATTAGGTTGCTTCATCAAAAATGAATCAAAATAAATAAAAGCTAAAGATTAAAATAATATAACCCTAAATACCACTATAAAAAGTAAATTAAAAAAATGATCAAAGCACATATAAATGACTAAACATTACTTTTAAAATAAGAAAATAAATAAAATATATTACTAAAAACTAGACTAGTATATAAACAACCCTAAACTAATGCCAGTGCTGACTGAGCATTGAAATGTTTTTTGTAACAGTATTTTATTTGTAACAGTAACGCCACAGAGAACATTGTATACTGAAGCGTGATTGAAGGACAATCAATTTTAGTACAATGCATTTCTGGTCCGTTCTGCACCTGAAACCTGAGCCGGTAATGGTGAGTGTGGTGCCTCCAGCGGTTCCTCCTCTGCGCGGTGTCACACTGGTGATAACAGGTGTCAGAGAGGATCTGTAAGTATAACTGTTTGTGAGGTTGACAGCGTCGCCTCCATTCATCACTATGACTGTGCAGGCACGCTCTGCTTCAGTTCCTGTACGAGACAAAAGCAGTCATTAAGATACAGTCTTTATTCAGGTCTATCCACCTGTGACCTGACGGCCTGAGCTTGTCACATTCGTTATTGTCTCTCAGTGACTGACTTCTGTCAGTTAAAGCATTCCTGGCATGTTTTACTTTAGAGAGAAAACTTCATACTGGGATGTTTGCTCAGACTTTGAAGTACCTACTATGATAGATTAGTCTTTGATTTGCTAACTGAACATTTCTAGACACACACGCCATACTTTTTAAAGGATACATACCATTGTTGGGTGGGGCTTCACAGTTGAGCTGGGTAGACGTGGAGTTCTGCAGGTGCACGTTACATTCTCTGTTACAGATGAGGACTTTGGTGCTGTTTGGGTCGAATCCAGAACCTTGAATGGCAACAATAGCTCCTCCGGCATAACTTCCTAGAGCAAACAGAGAAAAGGTATCCTGTAGTGTCTTGTTACTCTATAGTCTTATTTGAATATGATAGCAAGTGTAGAAATGAGTGTTTCTCATCTAGTTTTGCTTCATGACCCAGATATTTTTTTCAAATTATGTATTGTGCAGAACTAAACATATGTATCTCTAAGATCCTTTTCTTTCTGCAAAGCAATAAATTAATTTTTAAAGTATATTGAAATAAATTACAATTATTTAAATATTTTTTTTCCGAAGTATTTTTTCTACATTTACTATTTAAATCAAGAAGCAAAATGCCCTAATAGAAATCTATGATATTTTTTTGTGACATCCCATTGAATACATTAACAGAGGCAATATGCTATTCTACCTTTGGGACTTAAGAGTATATGAAATAAATCTTAAAGGTACAGTGGCATAAAGATATTTAAATGTATGAGTCAGAGAAGGTGAAATATGTCACAAATTAAATCTTGTCACCTTAAGCATTAAAGTTAATCGATTTAAATTGTATTTACTAGAACCAGCAACTAAGCAATGTTCATGTAACATATATTCATATGTTCATATGTTTACATATATATTCCATCCATATTAGCAAATCTTTTACCCTAGATTTGTGATTTAGCTTAAATGATTTTAATTACCCTCATTTGGTGTAACTCCTGTCAGCAGCAGCTCATAGGTAAAGACAGACTGGCTCACGGCATAACCCTTGACATTATGGTAAAACTTGACCGGAAACGTTCCTCCTGCATGTTCCCCAACATTGCACAGCAACTGTGTATCTGTGACAGATGACACACTGCAAAGCACACCACCGATCTCTAAGGAGACGAGAGTTACATCTGTGCCAAATCCAAAACCAGAGACGGTGATCTGTGTTCCAACCGGACCTGCAAGGAAAGTATTATGTTGGTAGTGTTACTACGATCTGTTGTGATATTCAATAGTTCAGTACTGTGCTGCAGACATGACTTTGTAGGCCAAAACTTGGAAACGAGTTAGCATTTTACCATATCCAGTATCCTTCATGCTTTAATCTATGACATAAAATACATCATATCCCCTCACAAGTGGTCAAATAGGAGTTTATTAAAAACTATCACAGCGAACATTCATCAATTCCCTAGTTTGCTTTTACAGCCTCATTGTGTTTATAATGACATTCTTGCAACTCACACATGGAAAATTAAGAGTTAAGGAAGCTTAACATGCAACAGTGGTGCAGCATGTTTAAATTCAACGTTTAGCTTTTTACTTTTGGCAATAGTATTCATAAATAGTTGAATTATATTATGATGAACAATATGTGAACGAATCATAAACTTTTGTTGGTAACAGCTGATTTTCAGCAATAATCCAAAATCCAGTATTTTTTGAAAGGTTATGCTAACTTCCAGGATTGGTCTACAAAGATATGCCATCGATAGTAAATGCTTGCCCATACCTGTTCTAGGACTAACAGAGGTGATGCTTGGAGTTTGTCCCTTAGAGTAGTTAAAACGTTGAGTTGGATACACAACATCAAGCACCTTAATGTTCACCTGCACCTGTCCCTCTGCCAAAGGAGGTGTCATGCACCTCACTGTATCTGGAGTGACATCTAAAATCCTGCAGAGGGAATTATTGAGCCTCACAGTTGTGTTTCCCAACACAAAGCCATTTCCCGTGATCAAGAGCGGCGTTCCTCCGGCAATGCTGCCTGATGTTGGGTTGATGCTAGCTTGTGCTATGCTGGTCAGGGTTTTATCTCCTGTGGCGAGACCTTTGCTCATCACCACCACCTGTAGGACATTTGTACCAGCGGGAAGGGCACCAACTAAAACCCTGATATTGCTATCCGTGGCTTCTATTACTTCCAGAAGGATGCTGGCTGCAGATACCATTAGATCGGCAGATTGGTTTCCAAACCCACTGCCGGTGATCACTACAGCGGTGGCGTTTCCACTGACTGAGTTAGGCAGCACCTCAGAGACGTATGGTGTGATGGAGTCGGAATATTCAAATTTACAATCGAAACTGCATGTGGAAGAGATGGAACTGGCATAAACTACGTCTCCCCTGCGAACTTCAGACGGTGAGGTATCGCACACTGCGTGGGAGTAGTCCATGGAAACCACATTGCATGCAACGCCCGCTACTGTAATCAAACCGCTTGAGAAGCCAGAACCAGAGATATAGAGGCGTGTGTGGCCTGTAGTGCTGCCCACCAATGGAAAGATGGAATCTATCACTGGTAGAACAACAAATCTGCGGTCGTACTCTTTCGGCATGGTCAGGATGGCAGTGCCAAGGTTGTTGACTTGTACAGTTACAGGTAATGGGATGCCAACTGGTGCGCCGCTGTCAGGACTGAGCTGGCATTGGATCTCAGTGGAGGTGCTGCTGATGACGTTACATGGACAATCACCAACTTTTACCTTTGGTCACCAAAAAAAAAAAGGTCAAATATTTTACCTATTACAATATGCATATTGTTTTGACATTAATATCAGAGACTGAATTAATTTTAATTATTAAGTCTCCTGGATTTTTAATTGCCCCTATTATGGATTTTTGACAGTGACCTTTCATGCAGTGTGTCTCTCAAAAGAAAGATCTTTCTTTAAATCATTGAAACACTTTGTACTTAAAACTAATCTTGATTCTAAAAAAAATTGTCATGTTAGTAAATATTTGCTTGTCTTTTTACACTTTAAGACTTATCAAAGATTGTATCTTGAAAATCTGTGTTTTTAAAGTAGATTTTTTCAAACAAGCAAAAAAATTATTCTTCGAAAACAAGTCTTAAAATCTTATGCAATGTTTCTTCTTCATTCTTCTTCTTCATTTTGATTTTATATAAATAACTATTTCATTGTTATAATTAGGTGTGATTACTAAAAAAAATCTATTTAATTGTATTGAATTATAATCTATTGATCTTTATAAATTGTCAATCTTAATTAGGATGGGTTTTTCAAAAAGGTAAAATTAGTTTACCTCATTTGCACAGTTAATGCTGCTAAAGCCAGAGCCGTTGATTCTGATAACGTCATGAGTAGTGCCATAGTCGGGCGTAATGTTGTTCACAGTGGGACTGGCACAGGAAGTAAAATGATAGAAACTGTCTGAAATCACATTAAATTCCAGCTGTTCTTGGAAACAGTCAGAATTGGCCACACACGCAGAGTCAGATGAGTTGATTTGTTGTGAAACTAGGGAGGACACAAAAGATGATTAGGAAGAATTTACCTACAAATTCCTTGCCGTGGGTTAAGCTGCAGATTGCAGTGGTATGTGTTTATGTACTTATCAAAGTGTTTCAGTTTTACCTATATTCATAGAGGCCTTTATTCCTGTCACAAACACCTGAAGCTCAACAGTGCTGTCTTCCAGTGGCATAACAGTCACCACTCCCTGAAGTGTCTTCTGGTTTCCAGAGTCGATGTAACCACTGCTATAGTAGTAAACTCCGGGAGACGTGAAACGGTAGGCAAAAAAACCTTTTGGTAAAACACAAACAGTAGAATTAGATTTTGTTCCTCAAACAAACTGCCACCACACCTCCAACTCCTCCAATTGTCTGGAGTCCCTTTATAGCAATTCAATCTTACACATTTACGGCAAAAGACAATTAACAAATTAACTGTAAACTGCAAAATATTTTTAAATTATACGTTGTTAAGTAGAGAGCAGACACCTCGAGTTTATGTTTCATGAAATCTGACGCTCTCACAAATAAGACACTATCATTACAAAATCTAAGCAACAATCATGACAAAGAAAAGCCAAACACTTTCAGAGAAAACATGACAAGAAAAGTAATGTATACTTCACAACAATGAAATACTTTAGTCAGACAGCTTTCAAGCTGGCTATTAAGTAATTAAAAAGTTACAATTTATGTTCAAAATATTATCTGCACACTGTTATTAAATTCATTTGTATCTATCTATTTGTATACATACTTTTACTATACAAATTATTCCAAAGTGACAGTATATAGAACAGAACACTCATTTGTGTCCAGGAAAAGTACCTTAGACTAATAAATAAATAAAAATATCAGTACTTCAGTGAATCTAATCATGAATCTGGACCATAGTTTGAGGATTTCACTACACAAAATGCAGCTTACGTCATACGTCGAGTCAATGGTCAGCCAAGAGTCTGGATCTCAACTCTCTTGTGAATGTGCATACAGTATAGCAAATAATTAAAAAAATATATTTTTCTTACAAAAACCCATCGATCTGCTTCAAATGACATGTTAACCTCCTGGAGGTGTATAGGTTAGATTTATGACAGGTATACATGATTTATCGAGCTTCAATATAATGGCCACTATCAGCATTACCAAGCTTGGAAGAGCAAAAAAAAAAAAAACTCAGATTGTGTTCGTCTGGTAGAAGAAAGTTATATACACCTAGGTTGGCTTGAGGGTAAGTAAATTATGGAGGAATTATCATTTTTGGGTGAACTATTCCTTTAAAAAGAGCTAGAAAATGAACAATGTTGAAGAAGGACTCGTTTTCAAAATGGTATTCAAGCTAATTATTTCAAACACAGTGAGGCTTTGTGTCCTACTCAATGTAAATTAGAATGGCAAAAATAGTATGTGTATTTTTTGTAATGCTTAATGTAAATAAGTAGGAGCTGTGTTCACACGAATAGTAGTAGTTGTTGCTGTTTGTACCTTTGGCAGTTTGGGTATCTCCACTGCTGAAGGCGACGCCATCATAGTTTGTGCTGCTGGGACTGGACACACTGAAGACCCTGTAGCCCAGACCGGGCACAAAAGCTGGCGCATCCCAGCGCCAAACCACTGTGTCCCCCACTGAGACTATTAACGCAGAGGGGCTCCAGGCGTAACCCTGACCATACACTGAGCACATATGATGTAATTAGCTCTCTGCAAGTGTTATGCTACACAGTCACAAATGCACACTTAATGACAAAATATATGGATCCAACAATGTAATTTTCATAACTTTATCAAATTAGATATATATGTTTTAGGTTGCACATTAAAATAAAAAAATGTCATCAGGAAATTTACTTTAATATTTATATATTTTTTAAATTGTTCATGAGCCTTTAATATTTTATTTATTTTGATGGCATTTTCTATTACTTTAAAATGTTTTTTGTCATCCCTTTTTATTTAATTTAAAAATGTAATAAATTTCCATCACTTTAGGATTTTATTGCTGTTGCATGTTCATTAAGTTTAAATCGCATCTGTTTTTATGGCTTATAATAATTTGAATACATCTTTTCTCTTGCAGGGTAATTAAAACAGAACATTAAATACATCTGCAATTCCAACTGGTAACAGAAACATCATGTCAGATGCCCAAGAGGCAGCGCAGAATTCCATTCAGTGTGAATTCTGTGCCTGACTAAATATAGATTATCATATAAAATATAGCACGTCAACAATATTTTCATATCTCTTTAAAGATCCAAAAACTCAAAACAGTGCTCTTAAGAATGCTGCTTTCCGGCAGCTCGAGTATTTGATAAGTCATTGACATGATGAGACAGTCATTATGTTGACAGCCATTATGTTGACAGCCATTGTTTCCATTTCTCTGATGTATTCAGGTGTTGCGTGCGTGACGGCACAAGAGATAAGAGTTAAAGACATATTACCGGGGTGGAAACCTTGGTTAGTCACAGTGAATGTTTCATCTCTAGACTGGGTCACACACTCCAGGTGACGATCTGAAGCAGCTGTCACTCTGCATTGTCTGTCTCCTGTACGAAACACACAGAGTCATAACCGTGACTGGAGTAAATGATGTGGAAATGATTGGTTTCGGTAAAGAGTTGTGAAAAATGTTGAAATCTAAGTATTACACAGTCAACACAGGGAATGTTTTAAAGAATGCTGTTTCATTTTTTCTGTTGTGGTCTTCTTGTCTTACCCAGAGTGACCCTGTAATCTTCTGCGATAGGACTGAACCCGGAGCCGGTGATAGTGATGGTGGTTCCTCCATACAAAGACCCCAGAGATGGAGAGAAACCAGACACCTCTAGAACATACTGTATAGTGGTTCTAACACCAGCACTGCACACAAAAGAAAACAAGCATTTAATAACTCCAAAAAGCTTATATTAAGATTAAAATTTCATGGTAAATGTGCAGTTTCTTTTACTTTTACTTTTTTAATATCATGTCTTCCACAGTTTTAGCATGATATATATGACCGTGGACCACAATAAATAAGTCGTAAAGGTAAATTTTAAGAAATGAGAAAAAACAAGCTATCCATTGATGTCTCACTTGTTAGGACAGGACAATATTTGTCAGAGATACAGCTATCTGAAATATGAGGGTACAAAATCTAAATACTTGTCTAAATGAAGTTGTTAACAATGTATACTACTAATCAAATATTATGTTTTTGTATATTTACAGTAGGTTATTACTAAAATATCTTCAAGGAACATGATCTTTACTTAATGTCCTAATGATTTTTGGCATAAAAGAAAAATCTATAACTAACTTAATTTTTGGCTATTACTATGAATACACCCCAGTGACGTAAGATTAGTTTTGTGGTCCAGGGTCATGTATGTGCCAGTAAATCTGATGTTATAGAGTACAGAAAGTGATATTAGACCTTGTTAATGGGTAACCCTGGTTTCCAACTCTCACGTAGATGCTGTACTCATCTGGGGGGAGTGTGGGTAACAAGCAGCTGATTTTTTCATTGGTCCACTCCAGTAATTCGCAGTTGGCCTCGCCAATCAGAACAGAGCTGCCATTATCATGTGATCCAAAATTTGTGCCCAAGATGGTGAGAATTCTGCGTCCTTTTTAACAAACGATACAGTGAAAATAAAGTAAAATTAATTGCAGATTGTGAGGGGATGAGGAGGTTACGAAACTGCTGTGACTGTTTACTGTCTGAAGTGTTCAGAGCAGCTTTTAAGAACCGTCACGCCGTTGATTGTCCTTCACTGCAGCCAAACCGGCTTTTCTGATTGCGTGACATAAGCTAAAGCCAGTGCAATTATCTGGCCAGCACAAAAGATTTGGAAAGAGGTTTGTCTGGAGGCCGTATGGGGTTTACAGCTGTAACCAAGATGCAGATCAGAACAATGGGATGAAGAAAGACACTTGACACTTGAATGTGATTTTACCTGTTTGTTTGTATCCTATGACTTTTATCTTCATTATCTTGTCTCACAACAGAAGCTTACCAGTATTTATTTGTATATGTAAATACACTAGTTGAAGCTTGGCCCTGTTTTTAGACATAATTGTAGACTGGCACACTATCTGCCACTTGTTCTAAATAGAGACTTTTTTGTGAGTTTTAATTTTTTTTTTGCTCCCTTTACTTGTGAGTAAAAATGTTTTTAGTAAGTAAATAAAAGTTGGCTGGTAACCTTATTTAAAAAAAAGTCCACAAGACATGGTTTACTTTGCAGTCACAGTCTGTCCTTCTCTGATCTAAGAAATGTTCCTGATTCAAATATTCAAATCAGATACCAAACAAAATATATACAGGCGGTTGCTAAAGAAACATGTTGTGACTCGGGCGTCTTCAATGGAAAATTTAGCATCAGGTCTTCATCTAAAATTCTTGAAGTTTTTCCCCATTAGAAATAAATATTATTAATACAATTTATTAGGCATAGGTTTGCATGCTGTGCGTGTATGTGTGTTAGGGAGCGAGACAAAAACTGTAAGAATGAATATTTAATTCTGTTTATAGAAGAATTATATGTTCATGCCAAGAAGATTTTGTGCTGGTAGGTGTTGCTACTAAGTTAATTTTAGATTTGCACGTACAGTACATATAATTATGACATTATTTCCATGTCCAAAGTCTAATCAGACTGGATTTGACTACTTTTTGAGTGACACATAATTGAAGTGCTATTACATGTTGAAAGTCAAAAGGATTAATCTTTGTATGAACTGACTGAAAGCGTAGTGATCCTTATTTATACTCTGCATTCTTATGAATAAAGGCAAGAGAACTCTATTCTAAAAATAGAACATATTTAACAGACGGAGTATCACTTTACAGCTTAATGTCAGATAGAATACAATCAGCTGTTGGCTTTTTACAAACATACAATGCAAACAAATATAGGGCACCAATTTTGACAAAATGAATAGGTATTGAAAAACATATTTGAACATCTAAAGCAAGTCTGGGTACTGTCTGGGTATGTCACTGTCTGGGTTTATTATTTGCCATGTATTATAGTAAAATGTCCCAGCTTCTTGCTCATGGGTTTTATTCCCAGGGGAACAGGTCTACTTTATAAACATATCTGCACTGAGTTTGGTAAAAATCATTTGAAAATGCATAAATGTTAATACCTTACCAAATACTGTTGTAGTTTGTGGGCTCACAGATGTGATGTTGGCCGTCAACTCGTTGCTGTATGTGAAAAAGCCATCCGATACTGCTGTTATCTCTGCCATGGTTAGAGTTAGTCTCTGATCACCTTCGGATCCCTGTGTTGTACAAAGATTCATGGAAGTATAAAAGTTTAGATTCATTGTCAGATTGTAGAAGATGTGAATGCAGGAATTTTAAAATGAAATTACGTTTCACCTTGAAGTATTAATAAAATCTTACTCATGATAACTGTTATTTAGGATTTTTATTTTGCCTGCTTTTAGAAACCTTCATGGGTAATCAAGATCTGCACTTACAGCTGGGACTATGCATCTCAGCTGGGAAAGTTCCACTTCCAAAACGTAACATGGCTGAGTGCCAATGGTGACTGCAGTTTCAATACTGAATCCAAAGCCAGATACTGTCAGAATTGTCCCTCCTGTGAAGACATATAGAAAAAGATCAATTAAATGTTTTAAGATATGTTGGGATAACATTGGTAACCAGGTTTTGGACAAAACAAACCCTTATTGAACACTTTACAATAAGGTTAACTGGTTAACATTAGTTAACAGCATTAATTACCATGGCCTAAGAATAAACCAAGGTTATTAGTTTTTAATTAGTTTTATTTTAATATCGTTTTAAAATTTTCTCTAAAATACAGCTCATATATGAATGATTGTGATTTAGCCAATGCACGTTTGATCGAAAGCCCGACAGAGTGATCACATGACGCAGACATTTGCATTATTTACAGAAAGTGCGTTCTCATCGTTTTTGTTTCCTTTTATGTTGCGCTGCGTGTGTGTTTTTTTTCTTATTCAAAGCACTAACTTATCTAATGTTGGTTTGATCTAACGCGGGTGTGGTTCGGGTCGCGACTCGCGGTCTGTCAAACGGTTCTGGCTGCGTTTAGCAAAAGCATCATATAAATGACTAAATCGTGGCTCCACTGGTTTCAGTGGGTCTACGACGCACTTGAGCTAACGATGCTTTTGAAAATCGCAGCCCTGGTCTGGTACAAAATTAAATGAGTGCTGCTGTTAGATAACGGATCGGTTGTTCTGCTGGTGTACGTTTACCGAATAGGACCCGTGCAGGACTCTCTCGGTCATATAGCCCCACGTGCGTGACGGGTTTTCCCCAAAGTTAATTTCAACCTTGACTAATGCATTATTAAAATCACAATTTGTGTTTGTTAATATTAGTTAATGCACTGTGAGTTAACATGAATTGATGAATCGTTGCGTTGTTATTAATTAACATTAACGAAGATGAGCTTATAGTGTAATAAATGTATTGATCATTGTTTGTTCATGTTAATACTTGAACTAATGTTATCAAATTAAACCTTATCGTAAAGTGTTACTGTTAAAAGTAATGTACCACTTCATCTTTGTTCAAATTGTTCTTCTAATATAATTTTTAATGAAGAAAATAACAAGCATTTAATAAAAAAGGGAAAATACTGTATGGAAGACATATGCAAGCAATGAAAACTTCGGTAAATATACATCAAAATATTTATTACTGTGCACAGAGAAGTGTAATGCTATGCGTACCTGCCACACTTCCTGTAGTGGGGTTTATAGAGGTCACTCCTAACAGGTGTGTGAAGTTAAAGCTGTTGTCATTGTGGCTTTGGGCATTACCCACCAAAGAGAAAGTCAGAGAGACTGGCTGTATGCCTGCACTTGCAGGACCGACCTGGCAGGTTATAGATGTGTCTGGAACACAAATAAATGACGTGATCAGAGGTATAATTAAATATTACACTTAAATTAAATCATCACATCACAACTGTAAGCATAATTTCTTTTGTGAAAATATGGATTTAAATTTTTTAATTTGCCTTTTTAATCCTTGAAAGTCTTATTATCATATCATAGTAACTGTACGACATTTATGTCTAAATTTGTGTTCCACAGTGAAAATCAGCCAAACAGCTTTGACTCAACATGAGGGTGAGTAAATTATTATTATTAAAAATGACTAATTATATTATGTTTTTTTTTTTTTTTTTGCATTATTTTATCAAAAGGGATATGAAAAAAGGGATATTTGGTGACATTGCTGGGTTTGACTTACTGGTAACCTGTAGAACAGAGCATTCCACATCTCCAGTCTTTACAGTGACGTTTCCACCAACAAAACCAGACCCGTTTATAGTAAGAACTGTTCCCAGACCGCTGGATCCTGAACAACAAATTATGTTAGTAGCACAAACTACTAAATACCAATATGAAAGGAGATGATAGCTTTTATGTGAGCCTTGACCGTTTTCCACACCTTGTGTAGGAGAAATCCCGGTGACTTTTGGGGTCTTTGACTCACTCCAGGTAAAACTGCAATCTCCTGAACACCACGATGGGATGCCGTTAATGAAAACCTCCACCTTAAAGATAACAAGCACAGGAATATGCATTTCAGTTGTTATACATCCTAAAGCAGTGTTTTGCAACTGGTTTTTCCTTAAGGATCTAGATTTTATACAATACATTAAATAGACATTAAGTGCAATTAGCAAACAAATGCAAAATTGCTCATTAATATAAGAATGATATTATGTACATGTATATACATACACATATATGTAATGGATTGTATTTTCTAATGGATTTTTTATTAATTATATAATTAATAAAATATTACTAGGAATATAACCTAAACCTTAAAATATTACTATCCCGTCATTATACATCCCTATCACTGTCTTCTTCTACTTTATACTGTTCAGTGCTTTTGTTGTTAAAATGATTGAAATGATTGACTAGGATCATGCACATTCAGCCTACAGAATGCACACCTGTCTGTCTGTAATAATACAAATGAACCTTTCATGCTTCGGTTTAGCCACAATCCTCTCGACATGCAAAATCCCCTGAACAATCCCCTGGTATTCAAACAGAGCAACACAACCAAACACGCACTTCCACTGACACACTACGTAGCACTATTGAAATCTGCACGCTACACGGCATCAGATAACATGGGGAAAAGCCTTTAAAACAAGCTTCGTTTATATGACCGATGTATGTTGGACAAACATGATTATTGCAGTGAGTAAAAAAAGGCACCTGTGGTTTATTTGTAGGCACACGCAGAAGGTCTCCCATAATTCTCTGTTTGAAGATGCCTCCTTTCTCAATCTTGCGCGACGTCACTGAAGGGTTCACACCAACCACATTGGAAGCATTGATCTGGTTAAAATGATTAAAACACGTTAGTTCAGCCGAGTATAAAATAAGGAGAGAATTAAGATGTACACAACTGTTGAAAAATCTGGGGTTGATAAGATTTGTTAAAAAGGAAAAAAAAAACAGTGCTCCATTATATCTTTTATTTCTTATTTTTAGCAGCCATACAATCTTAAGTGTCACACAACAAGTTGACATTATATATTTGAAGTATATTTTAAAATGTTACATTTATACATTAGCTTTATTTTAATTTTGCACATTAATTTTGTTGAACTAAACACTTTTATTTAAATTCCCATTTTGAATTTCTCAGTAGCAGTTGCCCTGCAGACATAGGGAACCTTGGTTTATTGTACCAGCCCTCTGAATCTGAATCAGCAATCCTTCTTGCCTTTAACAGAGGCTGATTTCCAGGCATGGTGAGCCATTGGATGTTCCAGCTGTAGCCCCTGCAGTCTCCAGATCTCTGCACCTGCAGCTGGCCGAGCTCTGGGATCCCCTGCAGAGCGTATTGCAGGTCCGCTGCGCTGACGTCTACTGCCAGGCCTGAGAAACAAACAAGTGAAAAAACATTTGACCACTTGAAAGATTGTGGGGTATGTATCTATTTAAATAAATTAATTTCAAGACTGAAACATGCAATACTCTGTAGCTACATAGGAATGTAGCCGGTAAACCGCAGACGAGATGATTACCTTCAACGCGTCGACCAAAGAACTCAACATCAAATGTGCCTGTAAGAGGTGGGCTGGCTTTTTGAGGGCGCATAACGGTGACTGTGGTGCTCCCCTGGCTTTGCATGAGTTGGTCTCCTGTGCTGTTTGGCATTTTCTGTTGGGACAAAGATTGAGAACGCTTACATGGATCACCCAACAACACAATTATCAACAGGAAACAACGCAGTGATATATTGATAAACTCTAGAAAGATATTTTGTTGTCACCCATTGCCTATCATATCAGAGAGGTCAGGAAGATCCATCACTTCAAGACAGTCATTGATAAATGAGTTTCAGTTGAACTAACTCTTCATGTGAACTAACTCACCTCCAGAAATCCTATTTCAAACAGTGGAACACCAAAGCCACAGTTGTAAGGCGTTGCTGTGATCTCGTAGCTAACTTGTGAAGCATTTGCTTGTTTGCTCACAGAGATGTTTGAAAAGAAAAGTCCTGAACTGGCTAGAGCAGGTGGTCTTCTTTTATGGATTACAACTGAACATGTGAAGATAGAAAATAGAATATTCAATTTTAGCACTTTACAAAATAAATAAAAAGGTTTTAATAATAAAATTATTGCATAATAAAGCTTTGCAGATTCACTAGATATATAATGAATCAATTAAATTTTCCAGTGTTTTTACATTCATTCGCTCTTTTCTTAATTCCATCATTCAGAATGAAATGGATAACTTATTCCTATTTACCATTAGAATCCAAAGCAGGCAATGCACGTCCAACGTGAACATTATCTATGAAGTAAACTGAGTTAGCGGCCACTCCATACACACTGAACTGAAGAAGTCTGTAGTTGACGCCTATGTAGTTTGCCTGTATGGAGCCCAGGAGATCCACACACTTGTAGTTCCACCTGAGAATGACAATGTTATAAAGTTATAATATCACTATATACCCTCAACATTATGATCTTGACATTGCTTTAATTTTGCTCTTGCATAGACACATCAGGTTACTTTATGTTTGTTCAGTAGATTAAACGTACTCATCCGTTGAGTCAAATAGCACAGAAATACGTATGTTCTCCTCCCGGTAAGTATTCCCCTGGTAACTGAACAAAACTCCCAGTTCATTCACCAGAGGCCCTTTGTAGGCCAAGCAGAGCTACAATAAATATGCAAAATGACGTGTACATTAAAAAAATGTACTGTAAATCAAAATTCATATTTGAAAAATGTAATAATGAGGATGAGATACTGAGGTGTCCGATGGTGCTTACAGTGTTGTATGTTTGTAGTGGGATTGGGCTATAGATTGTCCCCGATGCTGTAGTGTCATTGGCATTGAACAGAATTTCTGGGTTTTTCAGAGACCAGCGGCCACAGAAAGCCTCCGAATCATTGACCTGGATTCCTCTACGGCTCAGATCCCCTGAAAACTGTTTCAACAAGAAAAAATCTCATAAAGGTGATGCATTCAATAAAACAATTGATGTTTGTCTTGTTAGAACTTCATAATGTCACTTCACATTAGCGAGACTAACTTGGCTTGTGATAGGTTGTAACATGTACGATTTTGCGCTTTTGTAGGTTTGCTTACCCCTGTGGTGGTGGACTCATAATCTCTGAAAAATTTCACATTAGTGTTCTCCGTTGTTGGCATCTCTGCTGGACATTTAGCTGTGACCATCTCATCTAGTGCTGAACGCACCTTTAATTAGAAAGAAAAACAAATGCAACCCATCATGCAGAAAAGACATTTTTCAAAAGAGCATTCAGAATGTTTTGTACACAATATTGTAAGAAAGCTAAGATTTTATGCAATGGTAAATGTTAGGAAATATTAAACTAAGAAAAACCTGCGTTCCAGAAGCATTGAAAGGCAGAGGGAGGGATGGAACGCCACCCCACAGCAGTGTGAACGTCTCCAGGCTGGCTTGCCCTTTCACATTCTCACTAACTGTAATGTTCGTATCTGAGTCCATGATAACGTATTCAAGAGCCTTAAAGTTACCTGAGATCATTTCAAGATTTAAGAAGACATATAGAAAAATACTGTTAACTTCACAAGCAACATAAAAAGTGAAATGCAACATAACAAAAAGGTAAAGCATAATTGTAATAAGAAGCTGAATTATAACTACAATATGTAACATATAAAATATGTAATCTAAAATGATGTTTTACATACTTCTGAAAACCAAAATTGCACATTAAAAATAGAATCACCATATTTCACAATAAATTATATTATAATTTATATTTTACAATATAAATTCTAGTCTATATATGTAGAGATAAAAATCTTCAAAAAACAAACATGCATATTACATTATTTTACATGCACTGCCCAGTTTAATTTATTTTTAATATACAGAAAGATGCTTATTTGTCTTATAATTGGCCAAATATTAAGTAAACACATTAGGTTTTAACTGAACCATTTATACATAAACATATATATATATTTATTTTTTAATTTTTTTATACCAATATTCAGCATAGGTCTGTAATTGGTTGTTAAAGCACATATCATCATAGTCAGATGCCGAAGTAATATAGTATAGCAGTGATTTTTTTTTTTTATGTTCACCTCTGTTAGAGATGAATGTCACGTTGTACAGTGTCTCAGTGTCCAGTTGTTGCTTTGTGACTGTAACTCTGTCTGGTTTAATCGTCCACAGGTCATTCAGAGCGTTCTGAAACTCAATCGCTGAAGCACTAACTGGGATTGGACCTGCAATATGAAAAGCAATTCAAGTAAACATTACAAACACACGAACAAAAACACATCTTAGTAGAGGAAATGCAGAAGAGCGTATGCAAAAACTTCAAAAAATAAAAAAATGTAATTTCCTCAAACACACATTAACAGTTATACATGAACTAATGCACCTGTATTAAGACCACCATATGCTAGGGCGTAGTATGTATATTCGCAGCTGCTCAGAGAGAAGCAGTTGCTGCTGATCCTCAGAGTCTGCACCTCATTGACAGGGGTTACTGGCGTCCAGCCCTGGAAGCTGACCACCTATAACAACAAAGAATTAGGCTTCCCTCTATCTTGTCTAGTTTATTTTTTTCCTGTGGGCTCATTTACCTGTTTTTCAGGTAATACATCATAGTATGCATTGATCTGCTGTTTCTCATTAACAGCATCTACTGTCTGCTGGGCCGTGAAAGGACTGATCTCTTTGAAAAAGGCCACATCCACTGATGCTGCTCCTGCATATTCCTGCACCAGAATCTCAATGTAGTACCTGTAGCAAAATGTTTTTGATGTTAGATCCAAGATATTGCACAAAAAAGTCAAAAATGAACAAAAAATCCTATATTAATGACTTTTTGATCATTATGTATTATTTAAAAAAATTCCTCTTACGGTTTTCCCTTCTCCAAGCGCATGACCTGTGACATTTGGGTGTTGTAGGTGAAGAAACTGTTTGTATAATAAGATTGATATGCAATCTTGACCTGAAAAAAAACCCCATTGCAGTTTATGCAAATATTGCATTTATTAAAACAGGCTTGTATGTTACTAATCTCTACTTAATTGCATTGGTAACTACTGAAATGATGAAATGGTTTATTGATTGTATTGTCATTCGGATACCTTATCCTGGGGAAGACCTGTCTTGCTGAAATAAAACTGGCACCGATCGTCGGCTTTGATTCGGAAATAGTAGTTGTCGGTCTCCATCGGAACAAAGAAACCACTCAGTCGTACCACAAAGTAATCAATTTCAGCGGGCCACACATAGGACAGCGAATCCACCCACTGAACAGAATACCCAGGCCTACTGGAATTATACCTCAGGACGTCCTCTAGATAGTACGGACTGGAATTGTTCCACATCTCCATTTTAAATCCTCTGCTGCCTTTAAACATATTCATTTAATCATCATTTCAAGGACATGCTGGTTTAAAAGATGAATGTTAAATGTGCAGTTTCATAAATAGCATATAAACGAGAAAAAACAAGAGAAACACAATTATTATTATATTACATATTATACTATATAAACCAGTTGCCAAGTGACTTAAAGTCTTGGACATAATATATGTGTCTGTCTATCTATCTCTCTCTCTCTCTCTCTCTCTCTCTCTCTATATATATATATATATATATATATATATATATATTTTTTTTTTATATATATTAATAGTTTATTAATATATTATAAAGTATAATTTATTTACATATTATAAATGTATTTATTTAACAAAAAAAAATATTACAGTACTTTGTTGTTTAGCTGAAACAGTAATTGCAGTAAGATGATGTTAAGATGGATTTATGGCATTATCAAAGCAATTGTTCATCTGGTCATCTTGGTGTAAAATATGTAATGGGCTCTGAACTGCAGTGTAAGTCAGCTACATGACAAACAAGAATCATGGTCTTGGCTGAGAGTTTGATGTTCTCACGTGTAAAATACAGAATTGCATTGTCGTGCAAACACTATGGAAATGGTTGTTACAGAAATATACTGTCACCCTAAGAGATCTGAATATCAAATAAGGTTCTCACCAGGAAACACTGTCATATTGGTCCTTTCATAACCAGGAGTTATGCAGGTTATTATCTCATTTGATACACTCTGTATCTGACACTCATGACCTAAGGAAAAAAAAACAGTATATATAAAAAAAAAAAAAAAAAAAAATGTATATTTAATGTATATAATTATTTAATAATTAGAATTATTAATTTGACATACCTCCTACTAAGACCATAGCTGGCTTGTCAGTCTCATCAAAGTTGTGTCCCTGAATGGTCAGTAATGTGCCACCAAATACGCCGCCCTCGGGGGGAAAAACTCCTGTAACCTCTGAAAAACACCAACAAACACAGGTCGAGTTAAAAAAAAAGAAGTTTCAACATGCATCACATGTTGTATTGTTTAAGTGTTTTTTTAACCTGCATATGTCTGGAACATGGCAATCTGGTTCAGCCCTGAGATGCCGAAAACCCCAAAGTCTGGCAAACTCCTGAAAAAAGTATTTTATGTGCTTTTCTTTCAACAGCATACTAAGACTTCTCACCAAATAAAATTGTTAAGTAAAATCAAACTTCTTCTCACCTCCCAAATTCGCTATCTAGAATGTAACTGAGGTTGTGATGACCTGAAAACCGAGGTAATGATGTTTAATCCAACAAAACTCTTTAGTGAACGAATAACTCTTGAACATTCGTGTGTCCTCACCAACATACGTTCCAGTCATTTTACAACTCATGTATCCCCACTGGCTGGTCTCAGAATCCAAATAAAGCCCATACCTAAAATAGATAATGTGCATTTATGGCGGGTGCATTCATATTAAAGTTGACTCTTGTTTGCAACCGATATCAAAAATGCTTACTTTTCATCTGAATTGGGTTTCAGAAGTTCACAAGGCATGCCTCCCATGTACGCTCTATTCGTGGAAAACACAAGCAAACCTCATATCAAGGCGCAGAACGGATTTAGCATCGAGCAGCATTTTTGTATTAAATATTTCCAGACCTTAAAAATCTCACATCCAAGCCATTGGAACTTTTGTCCGTGTTGCTTCCATATACGTCAGTAAAGATTCTCCCCCGCAATGTCACCACAGTCCCTAAGGTTCATTCAGTACTTTATTAATGAAAGGTGTCATTTTTATAAACCAAAGCAGGGCAGAGTAATGATAAAAACAAAACAGGCTCACCTGGTGGACCTGAGAGCGGGCGGATACTTTGAATGCTGGGTGTACGGAATAATCTGGGCTGTAATACAAAAAGGTTTTGTAATATATTGTAACATTTTATAGCGAGGATTGGAGTATATGTCTTATTAGGCAGCACAATGAAGCCTTACATAGAACGTGCACCAGTAATTCCACTGGGATCCACTACAAATGCTGCTTGAAGGAACTGGAACGCCATCCACGCTGACCCGCACCTCGTAGTCGTCTTCTGCAAGGGCTCTGACACAAGATATTTATTTACAGCACATTGCGCAGTACAGCTGTTTCTAAAAACTAATATTTGCATATCCCAGACAGACACACAGAGCACACGTTTAAAGAAATATTTTATGATTAAAAAAATCTTTTACGCTCCACAGAAGAAGGAAAATCATACAGGTCTGAAAAGGCGCGAAGGTGAGCAAATGATGACAGGATTAGAATTTTTCGGCGAACTGCTATAATGAACATGTTTTACGATCAATGTAAAAATGCGACAGAATTTTTTTTGATAATATGATAAACTTTCAAATGAAGATTTTATTTTTGGTCTGATTCATATACATGTCTTTTATGAGTTCAGAAAACTTAAATTACTTAAACGTAGATTGGATATTCCTCAAAACGTTTGGGTTTTCACAGAAGAAAACAAGTCTTTCAGGTTTTGAATTTCTCACACAAGAGTTATTTCCATTCAGTTTTTTGGGTTTTTTGCACCCTCAGATTTTAGATATTCAAATGATTGTATCTATGCATAAATCCCAATTTCAAGGTCCAGGATCACTTACAGCCCTGTTTTCCCCTGGTATTCACAGTCGAGTGTGTCAAAAGTACAGTGTATACAGTGCAATGACTGCAGTCGAGATAAAAGTAGTATTTATTAGTATTTTAAATAATATTTAGAATAAGGTTACGTGATTGATTGCATACCTTGTGTAACACGTGATCTGAGTGGAGTGAGTGGAGTCTTTCTCGACATCACAGGGAACAGATCTGGTGCGGGACACCAGTGTCACTGCGTTGCCAATGTTTGGGTCATTGGCGTTAAGATTAAACTGACTGGCTTGAGCAAAACCTGAAACAAAATCACCAACAGACGTAAACTATAACATAACCAAAATGTACTGAACCAGAACAGAATTACGAGCTTTGTTTAAGAATGAACACTTTTTATTTTAAAGGCTACCTTGACCCTCTATGGTCAGTCTCGTTCCGCCGTTGAGGCTTCCGTATTTTGGGGTCACTTTGTTGACACGCTGCGCTCCTGTCAGGACGGAGATTAGTAGGAAAGTCGATCAAATATTCTGTCACGCTTTCAGGATGACATTAATTATATCAATACGCAAAAACGTTCAAATTACTAAAATAACACAAGAGGTGCATAAAACTCGCACCTGTGGAAGTCCACAGTAAAATACAAACAGTGAGCGGCAGGCGAAGCTGCGGCCGCACGTGCCTCATCCTGATAGACTCACGGCGCGCGCTGCAAAGCAAAAACACATGAGCTTACGGCAAAAAAACGATATGCACATACAAAAATAATTATTTTAAAATAAAAAAAAATATTACATTTACTTCATAACAAATGCTTTGCGATTTTGAACAGAGCAGCTTTCAAGCTATTCTATGCCCATCTAATGAATACAGGCAACATTTTTCGTATCCTGAATTTATAAGTAAACACCGTTTATAATGAAAGATGAATTAATGCTTTGTTCAATTGCAAAATTATAGAACTTATGAACAATTTCTAAATTCACACTGATCATAACTGAGACTCTACCTGTTAAAGCTCTCTTCTGAAATCCAAGCAAGAGTGGCTCGTTTGTTAAGAAGAGCGCACTCTTTTTATACTACCTGCCCACGGGGTGGCAAGAAGACACTCTTTTTTTTTCCTCGTTCACCGTTGTGTGTCAGGTGATCACGCATTGCTGTCATTCTACAAGCAAGAGAGACATTCATTCTTTTTCAGTGTTCCCTAACAAGCACCGCAGATAACAATGCCTTTGTAATACGCGGTGACCTCTGTGCTGTAGAGTCCACATTACTTAGATATTTATATGGTGGCTAAACTTGAATATTAAACTGATGTCCCTTAGACGTGATTCATTTGAATGACCTAAAACAAGATGGAATGTAGAAGATATGGACAGATTTGTTATGGAGATAAGGAAGAATTATGGTAACGTTCAGTGATTAGCATGCTATTTGTGTATCCAAATGTGAACTTTTTTTCATTGTTGTTCTCTATAGCCCACTCTTTCCTTTGCATATAGGGCAATATTGAATAGTGAAGCATGCAACAGATTTATGCAGCATATTTATTTCCATAAATAATATAATTTTGATTAATACGTGTATATAGGCTTGCCATTATTTTCTTGTTTGCGGTTAGTGCTGCCTTTTTTTAAAATCACCTGTCATGTAGGTTTTAGTTTTTAGAGATTATGACAGCCACCAAATACCTGCGTTAAAATGGTTTTTAAAATTACCCAATGTCAATGTTTATGCTGCTTTACTCTTATTGAACACGCCGATAAACTATAGGCTACCTTAAAAATAGGCTAATGAATAATAATTGCAATTGTTCGTAATGTTCGCATCTTTTTTGAAAGATAAAATTTAAACAAAAAAACAGTTTAATTTTGCATTTTATTTTATTTTTTTCATTTTAAACTCTTTATCTGCGTTGAAAACGGATCCAACAAAGACTCGATTTCCCAGAGTTCCGCCCGGTCGGTCCGTTTGAAAACTAGTCCGGGTCGACACGTAGGAAACGCGTGCATTACAGTTAAAGCTTATTTCCTGTTACTAGAAACGTTAAATTTCGGTTTTATTGTAGTCCTCAAACTGATTACTGCCTCTTTGAAATATAATTTTAATGTAATATGGCTTTACCGAACTGCTCGTTGAAGGTGAACAGAGAGCTGCTAGATCCCAGTTTTGAAAGTTACAGGCTCTCACTGGACTCTATTCCTACTTACAATGTAGAACTGGATGTAGGTGAGAAAAAAAAAACAATTTCACCTGTTATTGTCTGAATATATGTATTATGCACGCGTTTATTTAATCCGTAGCGTAAAAATCAAATATCTGTTGTGAACTACACTATTAAGTACACTGCCACTGTAACAGTCTTAACAATGCAGTTTTACAACATGTGCATTGCTACTCATGAAATCCCAAATGTGTGCATTTTATTTATAATTTTAACGTTAGCCTAAAGCTGTCTTTTGGCCACAGAACATCACATCATCTGTGGTTTTGGACGTCTTCTTCAAGTCATTTGCCCAGTTAGTAATGTACGTGTATTCTTTCAGCTGTGGCTGAGGTTAAACTGAAAGACAGTCAGTACACTCTGGATCACGTGAAAGCATTTGGTATGTACAACTACCTCCATATCGACCCCTGGTGTGAAGACAGTGTCTACTTTGTGGACACCAAGGGCCGGGTTCTCAATCTAACAGTCACACTGGTGAGTCTGTTAATCCTGTTTATGAAATTACTGGTTAAAAGGGCCATATATTTAGAACTTATATTTCCACCCTAGAGCACTTTTTTTCTATTCCATAAACATTTGGACCACTACTCCACATGCGTTCCTAGTGCTAAATTTAATTAAAACGTCAGAGAGAGAAAAAAGGTGCTTTGAGAGGGCACAGGGTTATTTAAATTATGTGATATAATTGTATTCGCAGTGTATTAATTGAAAAAAAATTTAACTGATGTTTTATTTATATTTTGTCAAAGCGTATCGTGTTTTGTTAATTTAATATATCCGCACACTCAGTTTTTGTTAATTAAAATGTCTGAATACAAACATAATTACGGAATACAAAATGAAACATTTTAGCCAGTATGAAGATGAATGTTGTGATGGGAAATGGGTGGATCATTCAAGTAAAAAAAAAAAATTGTCTACCACTGTCCTACGTGAAAGAAAGTTTTGGACCAGGATATACAGCGTTTAGTTTTTCCTCAACCAGCAGAGGGCATTAACGGTTTCTAGCAGTGTCAATATAGGCATTTTCTTTTAGATCTTTTGAGATTTTTATCAAACATCGATCCTAACAGTATCAAAAGAATAAATAAAATGATTATTGTTTTAATAATTTGTTTTATTAAAAGCGCAGTCACGTTATAAATGATAGAACACAATTCACATTGTCCACAGTACTGCCTTAATGCTTAATTTGCTAATATTGGTTACTTGCATATAATGTTTTATTTTATTTTTGGCGTATGTACCACACGTGTGGAAGTTTCTGTTGCATAAAAGGCCAAATAGTCAAGCGAGCAACCATAGCTTTAACCTTATTTTTAATGATGAAACACATTTCCAAATTAAAAATGATTAGTGTAAAATTTGATAAGAATAATATTTTAGATTACCTACATAAAAAATATTTTTAATTTATTAAGACAAAATTTTCTATATTACTCTGTGTTTAGACAAAATAGTATATTTTTTTTAGATGTCAATGCATCCCAACTTCAGTATGCAAAACAAAATGCAAATTTTCTTAATTTCAGCTGTTTTTTTTTTGTTTTTTTCGGATGCATTGCAGTACATTCTAAAAGGAATCAAATAAATGCATAAGAGGAAATTTCAGTAAGATGAAACGCAGCGACTCTACAGGATATTTGTTCTGAGCTAGTTTAACTTTAATGCTGATGATTTGATGTCATTTTTTCTCAACATGCTGGGTTAAGAAATTACTTGTTATAAAATCTGCCTGTTGCGTTATAATTACAGTTAACATACTGCAATTATCTCTCCTTGGGGACTGTTTGTGTTCTCTCAAAGGTACTAGACAGGGGGCATTTTACTTCTGGGAAAGAAGTGAAAACTGAGACTGATCACTGATAATGTGTGCATGGAGCTCCATGGCAACCAAAGGCAGACTGCTACCCAATTCTTTGGAAAAATTGCTACCTTTATAAAGAGTGTAATTGATGATTATTAAGTTCATTGTAATCCTTTTCAGATTGCTGGCTTTGAAGTTCAGAAACACGCAGGCTTGTGTGGCACTAATTAAATTTCATTTCTAAATTGTTTCTTCTGCTGATGTCTCATTTGTTATTTGTTAACTTTGGATATGTTGCTTTCTTTTATTGACTTGCATTATCTAACCTGCGTCTGAACTGGTAACAAGAAAGTTGTCGTTCATTCCCGGCAATTTAATCATGCCTACAAAAAAAAGGTCCTTTTTAGTCCCGTTTTTTTCTGATGAGTAGATGAGACTGAATAGTTGACGGGTGTCCATCTGATGTTTTTCCAGGACACCGCTTTGGGCAAACCTCGTGAGATGTTCTGTTTCGAATCAGACTCGGGTTCCTTTGAGGGGGAGCAGTTGTGTGCTTCTCTGAGCCTGACCTCCGCTACTTGGGCTGCGCTCTCTGACGGAACCGGAAAATTGACCCTTTTGCGCACCAGCAAGAGAGGAGAGAGTTCTCACATTAAATGGGAGGTAGGGGCAAAATTAACCAACTTTTTGGCTAATCAAGTCTTATTATACTCTATAATTGTTGGCCTAAGGCGTCTACTATTTTCACACATCATTTTGGAAAACGCATTGTATTTCTCCAGAAAGCAGGCATGAAAAGCACTACCTATTTTGCATGTATACTGATTTATTTCACTCTCAGCCGATGTTCAGCGAGCGTCTCGGAGAGCCGTTCATCATCGTTCACAGCCTGGCTCACGTGCGCTCTCATGTCCATACTATTGAAGTGCTGCTTCTGAGAGTCCAAAAAGATCCGTCTGACACCAAAGGCAGCGGTTTCTCAATCTCACTGGAGTGGATCACTGTGGACAACTCTGCAGGGCAGGGTGAGAGCGAGTTAGTCATTTGTCTGCATGGGTAAACCAAAGTAGTTTACTGCAGAATGCTGAAAAAAAGTATTTTTTTTCCTGCAGATGAGGACAGGAAGTATGGTGTGAGGAAGAGGAGGACGATGAAGGGCAAGTCTGTCCCACACTACGCCGGTGGAGCCTCAGGGTAAAGGAATTGTAGTAGCCTCGGAAAAACCCTTCGCTTTTACTGAGATCGATGGACTTCCACTTGAAGAACCACTCGCTGAAGATATGGAGGTGGAGAACTCAGGTGAGAAGAAACGGACGGAAAAACTGAATATCGTATCGGCGTAAACGTATATCATTCAAGCTAGACAAAACTTCAGATTTTATGTTGTGTGATTTGAACCAGTCCCAAACATTCATCTCGAAAGTAAAATTTCACCACTGAATTCTGAAAGCCTGCAAGAAAAGGCATTCGAAGCAGTGACCAGTCAGCGTGGAAACTCTCAAGTGCTGCGGTCTTGAAGAAGCGCACTTTCATACAGTGTTTCACAGGCTAGCGGTATCCATAGAAACATCAGAACGAATCATTCAAACAGAATTCCTCGAATAGACTCTGATGAGGACTGGAGAGGACCATGTGCTTCTTGCACAGCCGTGGTCAGCAGTTGTTTTTTTTTTTTTTTTTTTCAGTTTTGGCAAGGAAGGTTACGTAAAGTAGGTTTGTTTGTTTTTGTAAAAATCAGCTCAGCTGATTGAAACATTGGTACAAAATACATTTAGTTTCTTTTCTGTGATGAATTAATAGCATGTATGTCTTGTTATCCTATATTTCTGTTAGAAGCGGTGCATTTATGTAGTCTATGATGGAACTGGTCTGGCATATTGATTTAACTAGTGCCCCATTTTCATTAGCGTTTGACATTTTCTTTAGAAAGTGCTAATTGCCTCAAAATAGAAGAGTCCTTAAAGTCCAGTATTTGTTTATTTCCTTATTTTTCCCACTTTTTTGAAGTGACATGTTCGTGTACTTCCTCTCTGGCAAAGCTAAAACACTCAATATTTGAAATCTCCAGCTAATAAGCTTTTAACATCGACAGGAAATGATTTATACTTAAACTCATTATCCTTTTATCTCATTTCCTGTTTTTTTCTGTAACACCTGTATTAGTCATATGAGAACCTGTGAGAAAGGGAACTTTTATAAAGGCCATTTGTGTCCTATGCATCCTTTTTGAGCTTTTTTTTCCCCTGAGAAATAAAGGAGTGTTCCCGGCTCATCCTCTTCCTTTTTCTCTCTCCCATTTTAAGAGGCTGAGAGTACTGAGAGACTCCATTGGTAGGTGGATAAAATGGAGGTGCATTAGCTTGTTTCAGAAAGAGAGGTCGACCTTGCTTAGCCACAAAAGACTATTAATGGGCATAGGCACACCAGACATTGATATTCTGTTGATGGTGCGTCGATTTAAGGGTGCATGAAGAAACCAAATCTTACTGTGAACACTGTTATGAAAGGGTTAATCAATCAATGATGTGAGAATTACAAGTCTTTCTAAGCCATTCAGAATCAATACAATTTAAGATTTTGGCACTCATATTCTAATAATTTACTTTTCTAATATTAATATTAGACCGAATTATTCCTGTAAATTGGCTACATTTCATTGTTCTCTGAAGTTTTTTTTTTTATGTATTTTTTGCACTAAAAATGGTTCATTTTCTATGACCATTTATTTTGTAAGTGAATTATTCTTGAAAATTGGCCATATTTGACTCATTTTTTCCTGAAGTATTTAATTTGTTATTAATTCATTAATTTTTTGCACCCTTAAATGGGCATGATTTTTTTTAAATATTTCTTTATATTTTGCCCTCTCTTTAATGCTTACAATTAAAAACAATTCTTAGATTTTTATTTTGTACATAAAGTTTATTGTGATTAAATAAACTCTTTACTGGTCATGTGATTATCAAAACATAGGCAAACATATTTAATGTACCTGTGGTTGTGATCTTAAACAATAAACAAACAAACAAACAAACCATATTTTAGAATATTTTATATTTATGCTCACTTATTCATGTTCATCTTCTATTATAATAAAATTTTTATATCTTTTCACCATTTCTGTTCCTTAAGAATTTAAGTCTATTTTACTTCTATTAATACTTCTTTGCAGATCTAGTGATGCGTGTGATTACATTATCGATCATAAGCGCGAAAGAAGTTACTGAATACAGAAATGTTAACATGAACGTGCTCATGTGCGCGTGGCTGTGACATCACAACCATAAATATGATTTTAACATATTAACATATTTTTGCCGCTTATTGTCCATTGGTGGACTTAGGAGGAAGTTACGATCATGTCTACGTAGTATATCAAATGACTGTATCTCAAAAAGAGCCGAATCCTGTTTTCCATGATGTACAGAGTCAGAGTGATTTAGCAGTGTCACGTAACATCATTGCTCTTCTCTTCATTATCCTGTTTTGCTCAGCAAGATTCCGGTTGGGCTGCAAGTTGACTAGACCTGCAACAAAAGAAGATAATGAGTGTTGCACTCTAAAGCAGCTTTATGGCTTGAGAAAATTGCTCCAATTTTACTAATAAGGTTTTGCCAGCACAGCTAAGACTGAGTGGGTGAGACTCCGACCTCTCTGAATGTCTCAGATCCTTTATTTCCTCATCCGCCTCTCTTTTTACCTTAGTTTTGAGTTAAGAGATCAACTGCCGCAAACTTTTATGTTTTCACGTTGAATGAATTTGAGCTTGCTTATGGTGTTGTATGTTATCACCGTGTCACCCGATTTGTAGGTTAAATGGGGAAACATGGCTAAAAACCTGCGCCGGATACTATCTGCTTCATGCTCTTCCCTATGTTGCAGTTAGACAATCGTGCTCTAGCAGTCTTTACTCAGACTGTGCAGCATCACTTCATCACTGTGATCCAGACACCTGAATCAGCTCTTTAAAATGCTAAGTGCACTCGACTGCATTATCTGGATGACGGTGTGATCAATAGAAAATGTACACAGTCATGTCTGCTAATAAAAATCAGTTAAATGCTGCGCTGAATAAACCACATCTTAATAGAGAACGTTAGCGTCGCACATGTCCAGCTTCATATCTATGGTTTGTTTGGTAGATCACGGAGCACAGAGATGTACTTGAGAGGCGAGGAACACTGGTTCAAGTCTCATGGAACTACAGTTTGACAAATCAGTTCTGATCTGTGTAACAACAAATATATTTTTATATCATATTTGCATTTGTTAACACTGTAGTGTAGGTCGAGGGCATATTTCCAACATGATATTTAAATTCTGAACTACCACTATGTCAATGTAATAATAAAAGTGCCAGGGTTTATGTATTAAACCTGTGTTTTACCGCCACTTAGTGGACATTTCTCTTTAAAAAAGAAATACATATTTTTATGGGACCACATTGAAAACATTAATATTGTAAAATATTGTTACAGTTTAAATTCACTGTTTTGTGTTTTTAATATATTATTATAATACTAATTACTTCTAGTGATTCAAAGCTTTTCAGGAGATCTTCAGAAATAATTCTAATATACTGATATATATCTGAGATATATATATATATATATATATATGTGTATATATGTATATATGTATATGTATATGTATGTATGTATGTGTGTGTATTTATATATAGCCAAAACTTGGTTAAAATCTTATAAATAGCTGTAAATTAATACCAAGTCATTCCTAAAACCACCACCGGAGGTGCTGTAGACAAACAAATCTATATATCTTTACCCACAATGGGTTACAGTTTGACCATCTTAATTTCTGCTTGCAGCTGTATCTCTGGGAAAGCCGAAAATCAAATCGACTCTGATTGCTTGAGGTGTCATTAAGCGTGTCTAATCACTAATTTGTCAATGTACTGCCTATCCAAACTGTTCCTCCTAGAGAAATCTGAGGTTTATTGCCTTGCATAATGGCATACTAATTATTGCAAAGTCCATGTTTGGGATTTGAACTTATAACCTTACAGATACGGTACCAGTTTGATAAAGTATGTAGTCACTGCACGGCTGAAACTCAATAGCACATAAAGCTTTTTCTCCACTAATGTGCTTAACATGGCTTCTATAAAAATTTACAGATTTTAGCCCTCACATTTAAACAGGTTATTTGTGCTGTACAATACTGTGACCTTGACCTACAACTCTCAGAACTCATCATACTTTGTATTACACAGATGGTTCAGTGATGTTTCCGAACGTCTTGTAATGTTACCGTTACTATTTTATCGTTTAGAGGGTCCTTTAGGACATACCTGTAAGGATTCATACCCGTTAATCAAGCAAACAAATCATGTGCAAGCCTTTCTAATTTCACAATGCATTTGTTCATAAACATCTGCTTTGAATCATGTTTCACCATTGTTTTGCTCACAGATCCCATCTACTTCTGGCAGCAAACAGAAGAGGATGTGACTGTGAATGTGCGGTTACCTGAAGGCACCACCAAAGATGACATCCGCTTCAAGCTCACTGTGGACTGCCTACGCGTTGGAGTAGGAGATCATGCGCCGCTGCTGGATGGGCAGCTGTTCGCTCCTGTAGATCCCGAGGCCAGCACCTGGACCATTAAAGATGATAAGAGGTGAAAAGATGGAAGTTAAAATTACAACAGTATAGAGTTCAAATTAGAATTGAACCTTGTGAATTTACCCTGAAATTCCATCAATTACGATGTTCCGTAACGTCATAATTTACTCACCCTAAACTTGTTCCAAACCTTTGTGACTTTATTTGTAGTTTACAAAAAAGGAGATGTTTTGCACAATGTCTGGAGTAAAGAGTCATTTATATTTGGTGTACAGAAAGTACGCCAAAATGAAAAAAAGAATAGATCAAAATAAATTTGTTGCAGTCATATCCACGATGTAGTAAAAATGCTGATACAGGACATTTTTAAGATGCCCCACTTAATCCATAAAAAAACATAGACACTGTGGCCATGCATTAAGACTTTCAGTGCAGAATCTATTCATTTGTGTCCTTTTTTACTTTACATAATGATCTTGTTTTATTGGTTAGTTTTGTAGTAATTTGTTTTCCTTTGTTTCAAGGTAACTAATAATTTGTAGTTAATTCTGTAGGAAATTCTATTTTTCCCTTGCAAATCATTTACGGTGCTACATAAAAAATATCATTTTTTTTAGCACACATAAAAATAAAGTTTTACAGTTTTTAAAAACCACAAAAAAAATTTCTCATGAAGTCTGAACTACTGACTTGACTGGATAAAATACTTAATTTTTATTATCCATGGCCCGTATTCACCAAACATTTTGTCTTACAACTAAGAGTTCTCCTAAATAACACTAAAATCTTTTAGCCAAGAGTTTTCTCTTCCTTATTCACAAAGCTGCTGAGACAAACATCGGTTGACTTTATTTGGTTTAAATAAAAATACATTTTTAAAAGCTCATTGTTGCCAAATGCATGAGGTTTGGTCTCTAAACGGAAAGGAGCAGACGGGAAATTTTGTGTTTTACTGAAGAAAACGTTGTGCAGTTTTGGAACAAGATGAAGGTGAGTAAATAATGACAGCATTTTCTTGAAAGTTCAACAGTGTGTTTAACAGTTTCCTGAATGTACATAAAGCTTAAGAACTGTTGTTGTTCGGCATTATGTTTTGGCAAAGACTAAATATATTGTGTACATGCACAAGAGGATTCTGGCAAGCGCTGAACCGAGGCAACGCATATGGAGAACAACCGCCCACAGTGTTGTATGTTCATGAGAGGTGCGAGTTGCCACTGTGCCTCTGTACGCGTTCATCGCACGTGTCGGTTTTACGAAGTAGTCATTTCTCGGAAACGTGTTTAGTGCATTAGTTGTTCTGATTTGAATTTCCACATCCTTCCCTTCATCCGCTGCCCATTCCTCTTTTTAATAAGCGTCACCTCACGTCTCGTCACTTGCCACCTCCTCCTGAGACTCAAACAAGCCCTCCCTCTGCATTGTTCTCCGTCCTCTCGTCTGCGTTTCCAGATCCTTGATTTCGATAAGAGGCCCCTGATGGCCCCTCTTGGGCTCTTGAGTGTGTGAGCCGGACGCTGTCTTAGTTCGGATTTGAGTGTTTATGCGTGCGTTTATGGATCCTGTCTGTTGTTTTTTTGCAGTCAATGTAACCGTCATTTGCATTTGTATGGGAACCCAAAGCTGTCCTCATTATGAGGCATGTACAGTATAATGGAATATATAAAAGGAATTGTTTTTATCAAATGCAATCGGATGGATTGGAAATGTCCATCCTTAGTAGTACTTGTGCACAGAGCTTAAAGGGTTAACATTATAACCTTGTGATACACTATGAAAATTGTGTTCGGTCAGGTTTTTAGAATTATTATTGACCGTTTTTGTTTGTGCAGTTTGGAGGTCAGTCTACAGAAGAGAAGTGAAGGGCCGCTGTGGTCTGAGGTGGTTCTGGGAGACCGGAGGGGAGAATACCTAATGAGCGATGAACAAAAGTCACAGCTTCAACAGAGACTCTCGTATCTCACTGCTGAAGACCTGGTGAGTTTCTTTCACTAACTTTAGAGGGATTTAAAAAACACGGTTTAGTTAAAATTTACACACATAATTTTCACATACTAAATAATGCATTTCACATTCTGTTTTGATTATCATAGTCTTAAAATGTAGCAAAAACACACATTGGAAAAAGGTTTTTTTTGTCTTAATAGAATCCAAACCCAGAGAAGGACAAGCCTCCCTGCAACGCCCAGGAACTGGAGGACTGTGACATGTTTCCAGAGGACAGCTCTACGCTGATGCGCTTTGATGGTGCCACTCTGAAGCCCACCCATGTGGTAAGGCCATAGCAATACAATAGGCTGTGGGTCAGGTATATTTCACAATATCATTATTTAAGTGTGAAATTATTGGCCAGACCACAGATGAGCTGCTGTGACTGCTTTTAAAAAAATAACAGTAAAATTAAAAAGTAGCATTTAATGTTTCGATTTTAATTTGAAAAGTATAGTACAGCGTGATTAAACCAAATTAATTTAGTATAATGAACATATTACGTTATTAAGCCTAATTTGAGCTTTAAATATCTAGTAGGTTGGTAGATCTGTTCATTTATTATTGATTTATTATTAGTACCAAGCGTATCACCTATAAGACGAGTCGGCTGACTCTTCTCTACCCGAGAACATGATATCTGACAAAAAACAATGTCTTCATTCAACGATTTCTTTACTTCCGGTCAATCTCCTCCAACATTCCCGATTTTTTTGTTTTCGGGTGAACAATCACTTTAAAAATATAATTGCTTTCAGATGAGCGTTTAAATAGCTTTGGGCCGTTATCATGTTTAAGTTCCCATAAGAGGCTCAGGATCCGTGCTGTTATGTTGAGATGTAATGCGCCTTGAAATAAGCCGTGCTGTAAGAGAGTGAGTGCAGAAGCACAATATTGATTTTTCTCTTCTGGCGTCTCGGGCTGCGAGTAACATTCTTGCACCTGATGGTTCGACAACAATCTCGTGTCTTTTACAAGCAATCAAAGGATCAATCACCTAAACGTGAAGCGCCTGAAGGTGAAGTCAACGATATTATGATTGATTTTAACAGTTCTTTCATGCCGGAGATCTCAGCATTTAATTGCAAGGGATAAAGTCCCCAAATAGTGGCTTTTATTATAAGTGCAGCTGTGCTGAACAAGTCATTTCTCTATATTCATTTAGTGTATACTGTACCTATTCGAATTAAGCCTAAATGCATCTGAGTATATGAAGACTTCATCGATTATGAAAGACAGAAGTTCTTTAGTTTTTAATACGTAAAATATAGTAGTTAATTAGGATAGTTAGTTAATTACATGAATTAAAATGAGAAACCTATAAGCCTATGGTCCAAAATGAACTATTGTACATAATTACATTATTGTTTTATACAACTATCCCTTTAATACCCAGTGAAACCAAACATAAATCTAATGCCATCATGCATCAGTTGTAGCTTCTGAAAAATGGCCTCCGTAGCCAAAAAGCCATTGACTAATAAATTCTATGTCGAATAATATTTCAGCATTTCTTATCTCACAATATTTTATTATATATATATATATATATATATATATATATATATATATATATATATATATATATATATATATATATATATATATATATATATACACATACATATATGTATATGTATATATATATATATATATATATGTATGTGTGTATATATATATATATATATATATGTATATATATATATGTGTGTGTGTGTGTGTATAAACAGGTATGTATGTTTATATATATATATATATATATATGTATGTATGTGTGTGTATGTGTATATTTATATGTATATGTAATATAATATAAAATGTTTCATAATATTTCTGATAAAGCAAAGATAATAAATGGTTGGAAGTCCGCTTAACACTTAAAGTACACAGGGCAATCATTTGTAACTATTTACGTTCATTTGGCAGAAACTTTAATTCAAGACATTTTATTCTGCATTTATTAGTAGTAGTAGTAGTAACAACAATAATAATAAATAATCAATCATTATCATCTTATGGCTTTTTATTTGCTTTTCAATTTTGTCTATACATGCAGCCCTTGTAAAGGCTTTCAGATGTAGAATCACCCCCATCATTTCCTGTCTTCCTCTCACTTCTAAATCACTTAGATTGATGCAGTGAAACGCACTGACCTTTTTCTGAGTGCACTCGCTCACAGATTGTAAAGCCGCCTCTCTCCTGTTTCTGAGAGGCTTTCCCATGTCGACCTCTTCAGAGATTTCAGATTGCGTGTTTGTGTCCCTCAGCTGGATGCAGGAACAGACCTGAAAGAACTTGTATTTTCATTTTTTGTTCCTGTAGAGTGGCACCTCTCCTTTGAGAGACACACTCGTCTTTCAAGCCACCGCCGCAACAAGTGAAGGAGACGGTTGACATTTACTGTATATGTGAATGATGTGTATCTCAAGAGCTCCTCACCACAATTTAAGACGAGCAAAGTGCTTTTCTTTTAAATATAGACAGTATGATGCTGGAGATGTGTTTGATGGATGCTTATTGTAATTTTTTTTTTGCCATAGGATCTGTAGCAATGCATTGCATCTTTGTAGCAGGTGGCGTGATTAAATAAAGGATTAACCCTTTAGCTGTCCTTTAAATTTATAGAGCTCAGGGAATTTTTTTAAACATGTATACCATATTCTTAATAGTACAAAAATCACTAAAAATATTTGTTTTAAAAACTAAATTTACTAAATTAAACTAAATTAAAATGATATACTTATATAAAATGATTAACTAAAATTAAATAAAAATAAAAAATAACTAACTTCAATTACATAACAACTATAAAAACGTATAATATCTAAATAATATTACAATAACAACTGTGATGATTTTCGGGGTGAGGTGTGTGTGTGCTGAACTAATTTTAACACCAAGGTTTTCCAGCTGGCTTTTTTTTCTGTTCAGTGAAAATATTGGCACGCCAAGTAAAAATCTGAACTTCAGGCCAGCATAAAAAAACGTATCGTTGATGTCTTTACTACTGCCGTGTTCAAGTATTAAACATAAGACTATGTTCTTGTGAAGCAGTTCTGGCACAGCCAGGTGCCCATTTGTGGAGAGCCATAAACATTTCGACCTCTCTCTGAGAGACCAAACAGTTGTGTGACTCTGAACATAATGAAACAAAGGTTTAAAGGGCCTTTATTTTAAGATGTGTTTCATTATCGGTCCTCCTGTTCTCTTTGCGTGCTGCTGTTGATGCCATAAGCGTGCACATCAATGAGGTCAGTCACATTCGCTCTCATAACCAATACAAAGACACCTTACAAAATCTCCTCATAATTACAGTCTAGAAAAGTTGACTTTGTGCGCAATTTCTTTTTGCAGAGGTTGTTCAAATAGGTAAGCAGCAGCATTGTGCTTTAAGACCTATTTATCCAAAAACAGAGAAATGCTGACTAAATATTGTTACAATTCATTAACGAAATACTCCAGTCTAACTATATATGGACTATCTTCTCAATGTGAAAATTTTGTGAATCAATTTTTATGTCTGTGAGGACAACCATATTTAATCAGTGTTAAAAAACATAATTTATTTTATTTTAATTGTTTTTAATTATTGTTATTAAAAGAACAGCATTTATTTAAAACAGACAATTAAATTCAGTGCATTCTTTTTTTTGACTTAAAAATTAATTCTGATGATTAATGATTAATCGCGATTAACCTGAGGATGCAAAAAATCTAAATACTGAAAAGAAAAAAAAAAACGGCCGTTAAAGTTGCAGTTTTACTGTATGTCTGTGCAATTATGTATACATAATATATGTGTGTGTTCGGTGTATATTTATGCAAACAAAAACTTTTATTTTGTATGTGATTAATCTTTGATAGCCATAGGGAGTATATACATTACCGTCACAGTTTCCTGTTTATGCAGGATATGTCCAACAGTTTTGACATCCACCTGTTTACTGTAATGTAGCATCGCTTATTTTCTAAATTGATACATATTTTTGAGAAATCAAGCAATCAAACCAATTCTTAAAGACAGGTTTATGAAGGTAATTTAGCGTGGTTTATGTCTAAATGACAGCGGTGGTCATTTTAAGATGCATTTAAGCATGCGAAGCTGCCACCAGTTGTGAATAACGACTGCCGCACACTACTTTGAATTTAATATGCAGTTAGCAGTGAGCGGAGCAAGATGAGATTTTCGAAAATGGCATTTTTAAGGAGGTGTTGGCAGCCAGCTCCTGCCAAATGGATTTTAGGCTAAGTGTAAAGCGCAGAGGTGCAAAGACGTCACTGAGAAGTCATAACACTTATTTTCAGTACAACATGAAAACGGTCGTGATTCATAAAAAGTAAGAGACGTTTTACATCACGTCTGTGACGATAATGGTGGTTGACTTACAGCTGCCACCGTCTTGCATTGCTGTTGTTTACTCTTGACGTTTCAATCCTGCTGTCGTTTCAGATGGGCGCCTCATAATTGGCTCTTTTATGAGAATATGCATAGAGATCTTTTCCTTTCTCATTTCGTATTCTGCTAGAATGATGGCATAATAGGCAGACAGTACAATGAAAAAACAGACTCAAAAGAATTCAATGTCCATTCATCTCCATTTCTACTGAGAAGATACGATGTGAAATCTTAAAGAGGCAATCGCATAGAGAATCTAGTTCCGTATGCATGTATGTATGTATGTAGAGAGATAGAAATAGATTATCTGTGTGATTGCCTCTTTAAGATCTATCTATCTATCTATCTATGTGGTATGTGTGTGTGTATATATGTATATGGGTATATATGCATTTACATTTTTAAAAGGATAATATGGTGTATAATATGGTCAATATTTATATAACTGATCATTTAAAATTATTTGCATGCCCTTTCTTGTACTTTAGGTGAGCCTTGGAAGCCACCAGTTCCTTTTCTCTGTTCACATCGACCCCTCTGAGACGCCCGCTTTCTGCTTACGGCACGACGTTGACGCTCTGCTCTGGCAGCCCCGTCCCAACCAGGACAGCGACGTATGGGAGCACATTTCAACATTTAACGCTCTCGGTAAGGCCAGCTGTATGTGAATAATGTGAAATGTTAAGCTCCTACATTTCCCTCTCATGGTGGTTTTACCAGAGATGTTCACAAGTCTTTAACTTAGAGTCAAGTCTGAAGTCTGAGCCGTCTCAAGTCATTTAATGGCTTGCTAAAAAAATCCAATTTGGAGAATCCTTATTTTTACAAAGCTGTTTTATAGGCTATAGACAATATACAGTATATAATCTGATCTACTTTGTTAAAAAAAAAGATTTGGTGCATCCAGCCTGTAATTTATGTTTTAATCCATTACCATGTTCAAATTCTATAATAAGCGTCTGCTCTACCGTGACACATAAAGAAGTACTTGACACAGGTATTAGAAAAGCATACAAATAAAATATTTATTTAGGATATATCACCAGCAATTAATAAAAGTTCTATATTTTCTGCAAAGCGAAGGTCTAGCCAAAATTTAGATTAAAAGATGTGACAAAAAATATTGAAACTTTTACTATTATTTTAATAATCTACATAAAAATCAGCAGTATCTAGCCTACTAAAACAGTGTAGCTACAATATTCAAAACGTTCTCATCTTGAAAAGAAAAGACAGATAACCGTTTCAAAATTTTCATTCCATGCTAGCCATCTAACAACAATTTTCTTAAATATATATTTTCTAATATGTTCTTAGCCTACAGATTAGCTTAATAATGCTTAATGTTAGAAAGGTCTTGTCACATCTGGTTAGCTAGTCACACTCAGGCTGATAGTGAAACAAATGACTGTATTTGCAGCATTGTTTTTTTTTTTCTGCTGTGTTTTTAGTGGAAGTTATCTGTAATTTTTCTGCTCACTGTGTTTCTGTTGTTAAAATAACCGTGTCATCTGCGGTTCTCAGCCGGCGATGGAGAGAGAGAGAAAGCGCACGGAGCTGAAAGGGCTTTAATAAAGCATGTTTGCGTTTCCAGTTAAAAATATGAATGAAAATTTATGATTTTTCCAAATGTTTCTCCTCTGTACTACAACATCAGAAAACATTAGTCTGTAAAACCCGCATAAAAGTTTGATACAGACGGAACAGACAAAATACATTTTTAATGAATTCTTCCGGCAAGATTTCATTTACGAAAATATCTCATAATTCACGTTGTTTTGCCGCAATTTCGAGTGAATTTTTTGTCATCTTTGCAAGACTGTAATATGACAAATGAAAAATCTTTAACAATAGCGTGAAAGGTAATAGTACATAACGGGCACAATACCGGTATAAACGTGCCTATCTATTGGTACATTATGCATCACGTGACTAAAAATGAGTCCACATTTCAACAGCGTTTTCACTTTAAAGAGCGTTTTTCAAAAAGCTCAATTTTACTTGCTGCATCATCATGGACAGAATTCCAAAAATATGCATTTTCAAATGAAAACACATTAGTGTGGACACCAAGCAGCGATAACTATACAGATATAGTTCTGAAAATCATTCTAAATATTAAAAAATAGCAGATTCCACACCAGTTCGAGAATTGAAAGAGGCAGATGCACGTGTGCTTGGAATAAACAGATTATATGCTAATGTCATTTTCTTTATAGTTAATCTTGTTTGGCGTGAATGGGTCTTTAGGCGTTGAGACAGTTCTTCTTGGACAGAAAGTCATTCTTATTTCTTTTCAGGTTATGTTCAGGCTTCAAAACGCGATAAAAAGTTTGCAACCTGTGCACCCAACTTCTCCTACGCTGCTCTTTGCGAGTGTCTCAGGCGCGTGTTCATTTACCGCCAACCCTCGCCGGTGGACACGGTGCTCTTCAACCGGAAGCAGGGTCGGCAGGTCGGGCAGGTTGCCAAACAACAGGTAGCCAACCTGGACACCAATGACCCCGTACTTGGCTTCAGGGCCACTAACGAAAGACTGTTCGTCCTTACTGCAAACAACCTGTTTGTGCTCAAAGTGAACAATTAAGATTCTCCAATATTTCTGCTGGATGAGTTGACCCTTCTGCTCAAAGGTTGACCCGAGGCCGTTTAAGGTCACTGGCGAACATTCGACTTATCCAGTACATGACGGCAACATTTCAAGACCACGTTGGTATGAATTTCTCTAATGTATCTGTGTGTTAGTATTTGTCTTTATATATAAAACATTAAGCTCGAAACATGTTCACATGTTCCTCCAGAGACACGATCTATAGCATGAATGTCACATTGCATTCCATTACAATGTAAAACTGATACATGAAATAAATAAGCATCTGTAAGACCCTGTCTGTTTTTCACTCTTAATGTTTTTTTTGTTAACACTTTGACCACAATCAGTGCAGGAGACTGAAAGTATTTACATTTCACCCCTGTTGTGTTCCTCCCAGACCGTGACCCCATCAGAACAAACCTGCGACCCTTTTTGACAAAGCAATTATTTCACCAGACATGAGTCAGCAGTCAAAACCAACAGATACCAAATGCCATGAGATGGCATCAAAATTGGACAGGCAGGTGTGACGCATTACAGAAAAATGGGCTATATATCCATTTCATTTATTTGTATGTGGTATATATTTAATCAGCGTTTTATTTGTATGTATACAGTATTAAGCATTATATGAGGTTGCATGCATATTTATATATATATATATATATATACACACACTTTAATTTGATAAATAGCATATATAGATAAACATATCAAATGAAAGGCTGAATAAATATGTAGAAACATTTTAACATTAATCAAACATCACCGTTTCTAAAGCAGTAAACAGAACAACCAAGCAACATATTCTTATAGTCTGTTGTGCTTTTCTTGAGTTTTGCAATTAATTTCCTTTATGTCTGTTCAGGCTATCGCATGCTTGTTTTTCACCCTGTGTTACTGCCCTTTCAGATATAATTTGTCAGGATCCATAGAGATGTGCCTGGGAGATAGATCTGTCTCAGCTGTTTTGTTTTGTGGGGTGAACCTTATTTGTTCAGGCCTCAGATTAAATCATGTGTTTGTGATTAAATTAGCCTGTGATGTTTGGATTCATTATCTGCACCAGAATCACCGGACAGCTGAGAGAATGATCTGTGAGTTCTTCTAACGCTCGTGGAGACGTCGCTTTCTGACTGCGGCGTACGTGGAAGGTCATCATCGGGTGACGTTTTTACATCAGTGTAGGCTGTTTGCAAACGCAATCGTTTATAACCGATTAATAAATTCCAAATTTTCTGTAAATATGAGCATTCATTTATATCATGCAGCCGTTTAAGCAGTAGTTTAGCTTCATTCTGATATGAAATGTCAATTTTTACAATCCAGTCAAGTCTTGATAATTAAAATCAATTGCTGATCTTTCTATTCTTACAGAATAATATACTGGTTCACTAAGAAATGTCATATTATGAACATCTAAAGGGCTTCGAATAGCTGTTCATGTTCAACTTTAACAAAATGTGATCAGTTTTCTATATTTAAGATTTCAAATTTCCCAATTTCTTGGTAAAACAATAGCATTTGACAGCTTGTACGGTTGTTGGAAAAACTAAAATTATACTGGGACTGCAAAATCTCAGAGAAATGGAAAGTGCTTTAGTGTATTTGTGTTCTTTTAGTCTTTTCAAGGCGCACTGGCGTGATTCAAAAGATTCTTTCTGTGGTAGAGAAATCTCGCTATCTTCTCAAGTGCCATCTCATGAACCTCACGAGAAAGATAAATAGGATGTTTCATAAGAACGCAGCCTTATTCTCTTTACCGTTTCCAGTCCTTCCTACCACGAACAAAGCAACCACGGCCGTCCAGAAGTAGACATTGACGTCACAAGACATTGGAAAACAGAAAAGCAGCCGCTGGAAGCAAAGGAAACGGGCTACAACATTTGCTTAAATTATTCTCCGGAACCCATTTTGGAGGTCGCTGTCTTGCGAAAAAGCAACTGCGCGCGCTGCGCGACCGCGATTGGCGCGAACTGATTTTTTTTTTTTTAATAAGCGAGCGAGCTCTCTCAGGTGTTGATATATTTATAAACCCAGCTCGTGTGCTGTTGTTTTTCCTCTTTGAATTCGGCACCTGTAGTATACGCTTTTTTCCATTCATTTATTATTACCGAACAGTCCTGAAGGAGTAAACGCTCGTCTGCAGAGTGGCGCGTGGCGAAGTGCGTCAGTAACAACACCAACAGAAATATTGATAACGTATTTATACCGAAGCATCTATAAAAATTAACCGTTAAACTGCACAAGTGTCCGACATGGCCTGAGGGCCGGTCGATATGGCATTTTGGGGATTTCTGGGATGCATCGGTTACCCTTGGACTCGTGTTTTGCTACATGTCTGTGTGTATCGGTTTCGAAACAGGTTATTTGCATGTGGAATGGCTGCATGGTTTCACTCTGAATGTGAAGTTTCAAAGGGAGGTGCTGGAGATGTTAATAAAATAATAACCTTGGTAGACAATATGCTTTATGGCGTTGTCAGCTTCAGGGACTCGCTATAAACACCAGAGCAGCTGTAAAGACTTCTGAATATGATTAAATTCCATATTTCACTCGCATTGGCGTGACAAAACAGCATTAACGTCGTACAGCCTGCCGATGTTTAAAAATAGGTTCATTTTAAAAGAACACCGTGCTTTGTAATCTAATTTATTTCTTTTAGGCAAAGCACACTATTCCAGTCAGTGTCACGTGATCCCCCCAGAAATCATTCTAATATGCTGATTTGGTGCACGGTTATTGGTGTTCCGTTATTAATAACGGTTCTTCTTAATATTACTGTCTGTAATATTGTCAATAATACCTTACTGTATTATTCTTCAAATGTATCTTCGATAACCACGATCAAAAAATCTTTGATCATACTGCGAAGGAAAAAGTATGCGAGCCCTTTTGCATTTGCTTGAATTTTTGTTTCAAGGATCACAACGCAGTCTTAAACAACGCTCTTGAAATGATCAAGAATACATTGTGCAAATATAAAAATTTGACTAAAGCCAAGTCACAGCCTAAGTGTTCTGAGATCTTTTGTTTGAGCCATGCTTTATATTAAGCAATTCTTCTTGTGGAAATTTCTGAGTGTTTTTAGAAGTGCTTATTTAAGCAGACCGTGCTTGTCTTGATATTTTATGACCAATTTACTCAGAAATCCAAGCAATCATATCCAAGAATCTTCTAGTCCAGTAGGCCTCTGAGTTATTTGGTGGTCTTTCTCGTCTAATAAATAATGTTGTTTTGTACTGATTAGCTCTGGGTTATAGAACTGCGTGTCACAATAAAGTTATTTTAGATGTGAGATGCTTTCAGAAAAGAGCGAGGGAAAAACCGTGACTTGATGAGAAAGATGAAAAGAAAGAAGCAGGGATAAATGGGGTATGAAAAGGAGATGTAATGGATGTATTAATCTCAAGAACAACTTATTTTCTGGCCTATTAATTTCAGACTGAAAATGCTGTGTAATAAAATAAGGTCTTGTTCTGTGGTAAAAAGAGAGAATGCTACTTCATCACAGGTTTTAGAGGTGACACCAAAGCCAAGTTAATAATTACAGTCCTTTTTTTCCCTGCAACTGATCACATCCATCTTTTGTGAATAATTGCATCTGGGGAGAAAAGGGGAACAATGACATTGAACAAAGCTGAGGGCTTTGGCACAGTTTTCTGTCTGATAAAATTATTTAATGTTTTAATAGCACCTTGTTGGACGTAGTCCGGCATTAATGTCCCTATGCATATGTTTTTTTTTTTTTTTTTTTACTATTGTATTTTATTTATTAATTTTTATTATCTTATTTTTTATTTTATCTCTTATATTGAATTGTTAAAATAAAAAAAAAATAAAAAAATTGATAGGGTTTGTGAAACAACTTGCAAGTCACCAAGTGAAGGGATATGACAAAATGAGGCTGTCTCTGTTCTAATGAACACAGCACACAGTGGCAGAAGGTGTGTGTCTAGGGCAGATAGGTTACAGCACAGTGATAATCATATCAAACTGAACGTTTCAAATTATGGCTCTTTCAACAAGCTTGAAAGCCGTTAGAGAGACTATAGTGAGCAATTTGCACAATTGCTGGTTGTAGGTTTATATTTAGAGCTAGTCTTTAATGAGTGTAATTTTCAGATTTTTTGAGGCTTATATATGCTTTATTGGAGCGTGTGTGGATTTCTTTTGTCCTAGATTTTGCGTTGGAATGCACAGCATGAGCTAGTTATCTACTACAGTTCTTTTTTCATTGAATCACAAATGACAAATGAAAGTGGAGAGGAAGCGAGATGACGTCAGAGTGGCTCATCATTATGGGACCCTATTTTTTTGGGGAATGCTGAGAGTGATTGTGTTGCTCAATAAAATGTCTTCTTTTGTGCACAGGGATACAGGGATCTGTCCTGTCACATCGGTTGGTGTACAGAAAGCTTAAATGTCCCCTTTTAAAAGCAACAAAATGCTTTATTTTCACTTCCACTTTTTTTTTTAAATTACATGTTTAAAGTCCAATGTTTCCACCAAGCCGACTTTATTATTATTATGTAACTGGTACTGTTACTTATAAATAACTTTCATATTTTTGGATGGTCACGTCTCTGTTTTCTTTCTGTTCTAACTGAAGACAGCCTAACAGTTTAACTTCAGAGCTTTCCAGTTTTCTTCGGTTTTTTAAAAGCCCTTATGATGCTTTTTTTTTTTTGTAGGATTAAATTTTTGTGTTTGCAGTCTACATTTCAATTTTAATTGCCACTGGATTTCAGTTTAGGTGAAGTCCAGACATCAAATGGACGGCATGCGTGATATCTGTGTTGCAGTCACGGTTGCATAAACACCGTAATGCTTTGTAATTAGGCTAAAGTCATTTTGTCTTATTTTATTCAGCGGAGTTGAATAATCTGACAATGAATTTACTTCAACTTCTCGAAGTTTAAATGATGATTGGTCCATTACTATCATTACGCAACGACACAAATTTTAAACCTGACGGGGGATATAATATTATTATATATATATATAGCTAATTAAAGGGACCAATAGAAAATGTATCGCTCGCAGGAGGTAAAATAGCCTTGACCTTTAGCATGAACAAAAAGCTAAGTTTCCAAAAGATCTGCAACAAGCAGAATAGCTTAGGCTCAATATTTAATATTTATTTAATAATCATTTAAATTCGCATATTAAATTCCCCTCTTTTAATTTACTTGTCGGTCCTATCAAATACGGCTTTTTGTATGATATAGTTTGAAAAACAATACAAACCACAATAGTTTCAGGTATGAGAGCACCGTTTTCTTTTTTCAGTTTGAATTGACCAAAACCCTACCCAGGCCTATATTGCAGACGGTCCCTTTTTAAATCCACTTAAACAGATGAACGTCTCTAGGGTATTCACCAGAATGTAATCTGATAATGCACTGGTTGTGTTTTTTCCCAAGATACAGAATGAAGGACGGATAGCACAACGTCGTATGTCATTTGCCACCTTGTGTCAAGGTGACATTGCACTAAATTAATTATATTTAATATTTGATGTGCTTTTTCCGCTGATCTCGCCAGTATAGGAAGACAGTGGTCAGTCTTTTAAATACCGTTTGTTTTTGTTTTTTTTCGTCCTTTCATCCGTTTGCCACAATGTTGAATTGCTGAGTGTTTCGCGTGAATGCCGGTACTTGGCAGTATAGCGATTTCTGAAAGTTAACTTCGTGCGGCAGTAGAAATGTGCTAGACAGAGAATAATTACATTTAAGTAGCCCAATTAGACATCAGTGCAGCATTACACAGAGCGTTATTTAGTACTGTTCGCTAAATTCATGTAAATCGGAAGATTTTCAGAAACCTCCGCTGTTGTAAGACAATGAGTTATAATGAATTGAACATAATGAGTCTTTCGTGAACCGGTACATTTATTTTATTCAGAAATATGTTTTAAAATAGATGTAGATGTAACGGCATTAATTAACCCCTGGATAATAACACAAATGCAAAATATCAATAGTTATAATATGGATGCGTTTGACTGAGTGATTCAGCATCAGGCGTATCAACGTTAATGGCAAGCATTCACCAAACTGAGACAGTAATTACAGCACAATTAAACATACTGAACAATTTATACATTTGTTTCGAGCGGAAAAGAGCTTTAAAATGATAAGCATCAACACTTCAGAACACCATCTCGGCGTGTAGATTCAAACCCATTCGTGTGACTGTATCTTCGTAAGAACCTATTTAAACTGAGTTATTTAATTCACTAAAATAGCCTATTTTTTGACACCCGGACAGCAAACCTGACTAGCTATCAAAACGGAACAGACCTTTTTTTTTTTTTTTTTTACATCAAGAACACTAAGATATTATATTCAAAACCTAAAACACGACATATTAATGCAGAATAATTGAATGCACGGTCAGTTGCGACAGAGATGAAGAAAACAAGACATTTAACCATGTACAAACCATCTTAGCTTATCGACTAGCATGAAGTTCACCAATACAATCGTATGCTGTCTACCCATTTATGATACAAGAGAATGAACAAAGGATTCATTCATCGGATGAGGAGTATTTTTAGACATTTTTTCAAACATTCATTTACTTAGTAATGTTAATAATCTTCAGTTTAAGCTCAATAAATGTTCTTTATGCTAAGTAGTTGTTAAACATAAGTAAGGCAGAGTACACACAGTGGTGTTTTGTTTTGGGGTTTTTCGGCCATTTCTCTGAAGGTTTTATCTGCATGCTTTTATCAGCCAATAGCATGAGTTTGGGGCGAGATTGTTTATTTTATATGACCAATGGCAATCAAGGGGGTGTTTGGCAACAACGTGTGAGGAAACGAGTATTATGCAGTGTTGCCAAGTCTGAATTTCCCACAGAATCGGGCTACTTTTACTGTTTTTTATGACGTGTCCACACTGCACCATTTTCAAAGTCATCGGATCACTGTAGTTTTCGCACAGCTTTCGGTTGCTGTTATGTGCACGACTGAAAATGTTACTAACAAAGTGCATATTTCACAATTTCTTGGGTCCAAATCGACAGAGCTTGCTGGTATTGTGGTCTATAACTCGTACCTGAACGTCCTGCTACCATGTATGTCGCCGTCTCATTAGTTGTAGGTTACCGCTGATTTATTTTCAGTCAGATTTCCAGCATTTTGTTTGTGATTTCGCAAAACCTGCCAGCGAGCGAAAATCGGGGGTTAAAATTTTTGCAGCGTGATCCCACCTCCCCCAGGACGTGATTTACTGAAAAAATCTGACAATACTGAAAAACAGGCTTGGAAAAAACGTAAAATTGGACCAGTTTGGAGGTAATTGATTAGCAATTAGGGTGGTTTTGTTTCGCACACCTGGCAACCCTGTCCAGCTGGTGGAGATAATGGCACATTGAGCTTTAAGAATGACTCGCCTAAAAATAATTTACATCAATGCCGTCGATGTAAAAATGTTATACCCATTTCATCTTTTGTTCATACATTTGCTTCTTCGTTCATTTGCTTATTTGCATTACCTTAACATAAAAAAGCAGCTCATTAAACTTCAAATCAAATTTTTCTTCAGTGGGATATCAGAATGCCAATGATCTTCACATATCAAAAAAATGCTATGCAGTTTGAAAGCATTTTGTATTATATAAATATATATATTTCTATACAGTGGGATGTAAACTAAGTTTACTCTTATTGAACATTCCTGAAACGACTGCAACTGCAGAATAAAGCAGTTTCAGCATTTTCCCCCCAGGGGTCTGCAGGGGGAAAAGGCCACACATTAATCACAAGGGCAATCCCTAAAGATATTTTTAGATCAATATGTACTTCAGTTTACCCCGCATTACATATGCAGTGTACTGCGATTTTAATTAAGTGGTTTGATTTCACGTTCTTTTTGGCAAGTGAACGAGACAGGAAGATAAATTCGACTGTATTGAGCATGCTTTTCTTTTAAATCAAGATAAAGTGAAACTTTCAAAGTGCTGTCCCTGCAGTTGAGTATGTATTGTTACGTCAGATATCTGGTATTCTGAGATTTATGGTGTGTGTAGCTGTAGTGAGTTTATCAGGCCTGGCTGAAAGTCTCCTTCCTAAAGTCACAGTCCTCTGGATACAGAAGCTTCTTATCAGGAAACAGCTCCTCTGTCGGTGTCAAATCGTCTATCTCGGTTGAAAAATGCCCTGTGCTTTCCACCGTTGACGTTTCCTTGGCAACACTGTAGGTTAGTGCCACACTATAGGCTGCCTTGTTGGCCTGGGCGTTTCGGCCGCAGCGGCAGAGCCTTCGGAAGGCGGCGCGGAACTTCTGAGACATGGCGTTGTAGATAAGAGGGTTGATGGCGCTGTTGAGGTAGACACATGTGCGGCAGAAGAGCAGAAACCAGGTGTCCAGGTAGGCCTCGTGCAGGAAGGAGTTCACCACCACCAGAGTACGGTACGGCATCCAGAGTACAGCAAACAGAACAACTACCACTGCCAGCATTTTTGTAACCTTTCACAGTAATCACAGTAATAGTGTTAGAAACGTGTTCTTGACATCCATCTATCTCTATAAACTGTCTATCTATCTATCTATCTAGATTGGCATCTATCTATCTATCTATCTATCTATCTATCTATCTATCTATCTATCTATCTATTTATCTAGACTGACATCAATCTATCTATCTATTTATCTAGACTGACATCTATTTATCTATCTATCTATCTATCTATCTATCTATCTATCTATCTATCTATCTGTCTATCTATCTATCTATCTATCTATCTATCTATTTATCTAGACTGACATCTATCTATCTATCTATCTATCTATTTATCTAGACTGACATCTATCTATCTATCTGTCTATCTAGACATCTATCTATCTATCTATCTATCTATCTATCTATCTATCTATCTAGACATCTATCTATCTATCATCTATCTAGACTGACATCTATCTATCTACCTATCTGTCTATCTATCTATCTATCTATCTATCTATCTATCTATCTATCTATCTATCCTGACATCTATCTATCTATCTATCTATCTATCTATCTATCTATCTATCTATCTATCTATCTATCTATCTATTTATCTAGACTGACATCAATCTATCTATCTATCTATCTATCTATCTATCTATCTATCTATCTATCTATCTATCATCTATCTATCTATCATCTATCTAGACTGACATCTATCTATCTGTCTATCTATCTATCTGTCTATCTATCTATCTATCTATCTATCTATCTATCTATCTATCTATCTATCTATCTAGACTGACATCAATCAATCTATCTATCTATCTATCTATCTATCATCTATCTATCTATCTATCTATCTATTTATCTATCTATCTATCATCTATCTAGACTGACATCTATCTATCTATCTATCTATCTATCTATCTATCTATCTATTTATCTATTTATCATCTATCTAGACTGACATCTGTCTATCTATCTGTCTATCTATCTGTCTGTCTGTCTATCTATCTATCTATCTATCTATCTATCTATCTATCTATCTATCCTGACATCTATCTATCTATCTATCTATCTATCTATCTAGACTGACATCTATTTATCTATCTAGACTGACTTCTATCTATCTATCAATCTATCTATCTATCTATCTAAACAGACCGATCTATCTATCTATCTATCTATCTATCTATCTATCTATCTATCTATCTATCTATCTGTCTGTCTGTCTGTCTATCTATCTATCTATCCTGACATCTATCTATCTATCTATCTATCTATCTAGACTGACATCTATCTAGACTGACTTCAATCTATCTATCTATCTATCTATCTATCTATCTATCTATCTATCTATCTATCTATCTAAACAGAACGATCTATCTATCTAAACAGAACGATCTATCTATCTATCTATCTATCTATCTATCTATCTATCTATCTATCTATCTCTAAAAACGGAGATCTTTCTATCTATCTGGATGGATAGATAAATGATTTACCTCATTATCATTTCATCCAACCTGAAAAAGGACTTGAAAAACGATTTAAAATGTATATAGAGCAGATTTTTTTTGCTGGATTTAATCAGTTTATTTCATTTATTTCAAAAGCAGTAAATTTTCTTTTCAAGACTATCGACTAGAGCATATGTTGTTGTTTTAATTCTGAAGGTTTTGTCGGTCTACCTGTCTTCTGGACGCCGCGGTCGTGCTGGAGCAGCGGCTGGAGTTCCTTATCTTGTTCTTCTGGGCTTTAGAGAAGTTCTCGTGCCCGTTCTTGTCTTCTTTGGGGTCCGACGGAAGAGGATTAAGAAACAGGATTCTCGCAATAAGGCCGTACAGGACAGTAGCAAGAGTGAGTGGCAGAACAAAAAAGATGCCAAAGTCGAAAAAATATATGGGTAAGTAAAGGTTTCTGGACACTTTGTAAGCGCACGTTATTATAGTCACATCTTTGTAGAGCACCTGTTGGATATCGGACAGGTAAAACCACATTACGCAGTAAAGCGACGTGAAAACCCAAACTCCGAAAATTATTTTCTTCGCGCGCGAGAGGGTGCATAAAAACTGCGCTTTGATCGGGTGGCATATAGCGATGTATCTCTCTATAGTGAACGCTGTTATGGAGCACGAGGATGCGTTGATTCCTAGATACTGGAAGTATGTGATGCACAAGCACCCCGCGTGCCCAAAAATCCACGAACCGAACAAACTGTCCGCTATGCTCGGCAGACCGGCTGCGATCAACACCATCAGGTCCGCGACAGCCAAACTGACCAGATAGCCGTTGGTCGGGGTCCGCATATGTTTGGTGGTGAGGACCACCAGGATGACCATCACGTTTCCAATTATCCCGAGAGCGCATATGAGGAAAACTACAAGGACGCTGATCGCCTTGTATTCGACGCTGCGGTCAGTCCAAGTTTCCAGAGTATCGTTGAACACCGTCAAGTTCTCCATTCTCAAAAAACCCTCCAAAGTTCTTTTAAAAAAAGTCGGATTCTGAAGGTTCAAACGCGACTCATCCTTCTTAAAACTTCGCTTGTGCCTGTTTCGCGTCTCGAAAACTAATTCATATTAATTTACAATATGAAATCGCAACGTAGATCACATAATCGATCTCCAGAGTTGATGGAAGAGACCGAAGACAGATGTGCTCTCCGCTGATGCTGTAGATCAGATGATGGATCTCCTGAACGTGGTGCTGAATTTAGACTCGCTTTGGCTGCGTGCTCAGAAAAAGGGGGCGTTTCGTGCACGCGTACAATTCAGCCAAATGAAACCTGGCATAATATTTTGAGTAGTATACACTATCTTATGACCTTGGTGAATTTATTAATCTTTATTAACGACTGCACGTGTCGATTAATACCATGTGGCACTGAAATGTGTCACACACGTTTTGATTAAAAGATAATATTTAAATCCATCAGATCTATCAGACTAAATACAGATACGTTTACATTTTTTTTATATAATAGCCTACATCTTAGTTAAATAAGCGTATAAGCTACTATTTTGTAAAAAATATAAATAAATAAATAAATAAAAAGAAAAGAATGCTCGAGCCCGTGTTGCTGTGGTTACTTTAACGCAGCATTGCAAGCGTCTATTTAGTAAACACAAAATATTACAGATGATTTATATAACCTAACTACACTCTTAAAAAATAAAAGTGGTTAAGGTTCTTCACAGCGATGCCACGGAAGAACCATGGTTTCAGAAAGAACCATTCAGTCAAAGGCCCTTGAGAGAGCCATTTCTTTCTTAACTTCTTATAAGCCGAAGAAGCTTTTTTTCGCCACAAAAATCTTTTTTAAAGGTTCTTTAGATGTTAAAAGTCCTTTATGAATCCATTTAGGTAAAAATGTTATTCTATGGCATCGTGAAGCGCCTTTATTTTAACGGCCTTATAGGCGTTCCAATGTACAACTTTCAAAAAAGTCTAATGCTTTTGGTGCTTAAACTGTCATATTTTTTCACATGCTGTGAAATTTACCAACGTCTGATTCCTACACGCATTTTATTTAATTCGCTATAATGCATGTTTATGTTTTCCAGGCATTTTTAAATAAATATTTAATAGGCTAATGGAGACTTAACTTAAATGCTTAAGCTTTTGAGTATTGATTTCTCAGCTTCTTTTTAACGTTATGAAGATTAATGCATCCGTAAATGCTAAGAAAGGATAGTTAAATTGAAAGTAAAAAGGCCTGAGGAGGCAACCGCCTTTACTTGTCACGGATCAAACGGCATTCACATAAAAGTAAAATCTTGGTACAACAAACCAGGACATTTTGACCAGAGTTCATAGAAGAAAACCGTCTCCTCTTTGGTCAAAACCTCAATTCATTTCATTTTAGGCGCACTCTGTTGGAAAGGAAATAGCTCGGCCTGTGTTATGCCGACCAAGAGATCTTTTCATCTGGCTCAGGTAGGAACTGTTTCCAGGTGACACAAGAATGACGGTGTTAATGCTCGAAACTTCTCTGAGCCGTAGGTCACTGTCTTTAATTTGACCCTTGAAATTTAATCATGTGACTTCACTGAATTATTAGCAGGTGCATGTGAGAGCAAAAGTCTGCATGGCAAATTTGAACCAATAAATCGAGCGTTATTATCCTTTCCACGTCGTTGTCGTCCCTCAGTGCATTGTCTCAGAGAACAAATAGTTAAAATAACAACATTAGCTTATGTAACATACCGTGACGTGCCTGTGACAATTCCTTTTTTTCCCCTCTTTTTTTATATATATATTTTTTTTAACTCAGCAACATTTGGCAGCTATTTTAACAGCCACGCAAGGTTTCTTTAAATCCTTATAAGAGTAATTGACTCATGTGGGACAGCACAGTTGCTCTATTATGAACATGAGAAAAGCTCTCCTCCTCACCAACTGTGGTTATGGCATACAGACAGAAGAGACCTTATCGTGCCAAGCCACTTCAGCATTTATTTAGGGGTCTGTTTCCAAGGGAAACCGAGAGAGGAGTTCACAACCCAATTAGCTGGTGGAGGGGCACCACTGGGACAATGTCGCAATTATGTAAAAAACCGATTGATCTGTGTTCTTAGATCTTTCATCAAAAAACAGCTTGAGATAAATAAATGAATTGATATTTGCTATCACGGACTGACCAGTGCTATGCGGATTAAAACTACGTCTCTCTGGTAAAATGTGTGAAGTGAAGACTACTTACAATGCAAATGATGTTTAGTGTTTGACAAAGCAGCATAATGCGCTTGGATGGAGACGTCGGGCTCCACTTTTGTGCTTTGCTGCTACCTTGTGTCAAAGGAAGGAACAGCCAATGAATCAGACCGCACACGTTTATGCAGATGTGCTAAACACATTATTGCAAAAAAAAAAAAGAAAACATAATTTATGTCATATTTCACAAAATACTTTGTTTTAATGCTTCTGTTCAGCTATACGTCATATATATACTTTATAAACTCGTGATTTAATGATTTAAAAATCATATGAGGTTTTTGCAACAATTAGTGAAAGTGGAAGTAATTCCAAAAATTATTTTAACACTTTGATTAGAGCCACTGGGCGTCACGCTCATCTAACGTGACAAACTGCCAGTGAATCAAGAAATTGCTTTCTGTTTCGTAATAAAAATGTTTAAAAAAGAAACATACGCATAAGGGAATGCTGAATTCATTTCTTAAAAAAATAAATAATACCTCACTTTTCTCGTTTGTCATCTCCTTAATGATATTGTGACATAATCCAGGAAGTGACATCATATTGGAATGAGAACGACAGGATTTGAGGAATTATGTTATGTTTTCTGTAGATTTTTGTTTTCTAATTTCAAAATACCCCTTTCTATTTGATAACACTGAGAAGCAGCAATCGATTTTAAAGTGTGTGTAAACTCTAGGTGTTGAGCTTGCAAAATGCTTAAAATTCACAAAAAGCTCTTGCCAAAATGTACATCTTAAAATGAACAATTCAGATTGCTCTCTCGGGTACTCAGTGGGTAAAATGTCTGTGTTATCTTTAAATGCTTTTATCTAAAGTGATTTACAAATGAGGGATACCATAAGCAGTTTGTCATAAGAGTCAACAATATTCAGAGTAAGCATAGTTTAGGCGTAAACTAGATTAGTATATGGTGCGATGCATAAAAAGGAGAGAGGGAAAAAATTATAACTGATAGTATAAATTATATTGTGTCTTTTAATTACACAGTCCTACCTACTGTATGTATTTATTATCTGAATTATTTCCCTCCCATACCCTTATTTGCCTTTTTTGATCATGATTGGTAGTTTGTAAAGTCGTCTGATAGTTCTGGCAATATTTTCTTCAAGTGAGCATATTTTCTATTTACCTTCCAGAGATGATCTTGATGATCCAATTACTGCTGTTTTAATGTTAAAGTTTCAGTTAGAAATACATAATACTAAATATTGAATTTTAAATTATATTATCGCACTTATTCCAAATTCACGTTCTTATTACATTGCTGCTTTACTCCCATAGCCGAATATGTTACTGTTCCTATAATTCAGCAGCCGTCGGCTGGGTTGTAAAACCGGTCCGAGTGTATCGAGTAGGTGCTGGAGTTAAAGGCTTTTTTAAGGGCCATTTCCTAGAGAAATAAGCGAAGACAAAAGCAGAGAGCCAGTGGCTGTATGGTCTTGCAGAGTCCCGCCAGAGTCATGACTCAAGGCCAGGCATTAACAGCACTCTCTGTTTCAACCCTTTTCCTTTCTAAGGGAAACCCTGAGGGCTTGTAAAATAAAAGAACCGCTCCGCAGCCTCATAACCAAACCTTTGCACACCAAGCTAAAGCAACAAGAAATGCACTTGATGATCATGTAGCCTACCTTATCGTCGTCTAACTAAAGTTTATGTTATTGAGCTGGGGATGCACATAATGAACAAACGCTCGAGCAACAGAGCAGACTGTGTTCGTGTTCGTTCTGAAAACTTCGCACAATAAATCCAAACGCTCGCACTAAAATGGAAATTTAAACTAACTGAACTTTCAAACCGAATATAATATGTCTCATTATACATATTATAATACACTGTACCTGACATAAAAAAATGTGTAGTTGGTTCAATTTAAACTATGTGCTGCATCCACTTGAATGGACCCACAACAGTCATTAAATGTGTGCTTTAATGTGTGTGTGTGTGTGTGTGTTTGTGTGGGGTTATTTGGCAACCCAGCACTGGGTAAATACCGGACAGAACACATGCTTTGGTTATTTTGTTTAAATGTTTTTTTGTTTGTTAGTTTTTTCTTAAATCGACTAACTGCTAGCTTAAAATAGAAATGTAAAATGTAAAATAAAAATCACACGCAGAAATGCTAGAGGCAATAGCAATAATCAGATATTAAACAACACATGGACAAAATACACAACAAGTTATATTTATTTGGGCGAATATAGCATAGTTTGCAATATTACTTTTAAACTCTTTTGCAAACATATTTTAAGATTAAATTATATTAAACTCAGTACTATAAAATCCATGTTGCGTGACGCAAGGCAAAAAGTGTTCCGTATCTCGTCCTTATGTTGCGTCGCGTAAAAAACAATATAATTTACAAAACAGTAAAGACTGAATTGCATAAAATGTATACAAACTTCTATCTCGATCTTGATGGCACTGAGAACCGCTCTGTCCTGTAGAGGACGCAAAAAGCCCACACTCTGATTGAAACTAACAGCTGGGTTGTTTTGTCAGAAACAAGCTTAACCCAGTGGTTGGGTATATAAGATAACCCAACATTAAAAACGACCCAGCACCTGGGTAAAAAAAAAAAAAAATTATATATGCAATAAATAAAATAAATTAAAATTATATATATGCAATAAAATTGTCAGACAAGTTGAACCCAACAAGTTGAGCCTAAAAAAAAACACCTGTGTAAAAATATTAAAAACAACCCATTCAAATTACCAAATAGATTGAACCTAGCATTTTATATTAAAAAAATTACCCAGCATTTTTTAGAGCTATGCACATATACATGAAAAGATAACATACTCCTCCTAGTGGCCTATGAGTAAAGTATACTGTATATTATTAGAAATTAAGGTTGCACTTTATTTTAAGGTATTCTTGTTGCAGTGTATTTATACATTTATGTACTGAGTAATATTAATCAGCTACTATCTTGTTAGAGTTAGGATTAGGGTTTGTTTTCCGGTTACTTGCATGCAATTATGCATTATTATTATTATTATTATAGTTAGTAGGCTACATGAAACGTGTAACAAGGGCACTGTAAAATAAAATGTTACCGAAATTAAATAACTAGGTAATTTTTGCATAATAATAAATAAAATGGGAATGATACAAAACCATATATAATGATAGGTGTGAAAAAAACAGTGCTTTATGTATATACTGAAAATGTAACTTTTCATTACTCGAAAATTATTCTGCACATGCTCTCTGACAAAATCTGACTGAGCAAATCTTACAGAAAACCCTCATGGACATGGTTTGGGCACATTTTATGTTACTTCCCAAGCAAACCCGCTACTTCATTTAGAAAATTGCAAAGGATTCTAGAACAAGAACTAATTTTAATGAGCCTGCACCTGTAGGAGAACTTTTGCATAAGAACCTATTCTGCATAAATAAATATGCGCACTGTACAAAACTATTAGCGATGCATGTAGCGTACTTCAGACTACTCGTGGCTCTTTGGGTTAGGGTAGGCCTACAGTGAATGTGTCTTGTCTTATCAGTCTCAAATCCGTCATAACAAATATTTTTCAGAAACAAAAAAATCAGGGCATGCCCACAATATCTTTCTGAAAACCTCCAGCGTGTGTCTTCCCATGGTGAGAGACACACACACACACACACACACACACACACGTATCTGGTGATGTCAAAACTTTCCAGAGACTAAAGGTCGCTTTTGTGCGTATGTCCCTTACGAACAGAAGGGCTGCAGTCTTAAATGTCTCACGCTGGCTCCTCCATAGCTATTCTTAGCCGTGCTCCGTTACAGGCCCTATTACAGAAAAGATCCATCAGCAGAAATGCCACATCAGACGCCGGCAGATAAACAAAACACACAACGCAGTGGGAAATAAAGTGTCACATCTTACTCTTACAAGTTCCAAACAATCCTTAGGTTTATGCTCTCAAATACGATGTAACTGACAGTAGCTGCTAGATATAAAATTCTCTGTCTGGTTGAAAAGTGTCAAGCGTATGATAAGTTTCATATTCTGAGAGACAATTCCACGTTTCATACTGTGCGCAGATGGCAAACATGTTTTTGTCGATGTTCTGTAAAATGATTATTCTTAGATCAAATAAATAATCTGAACTATAACCCCCTCCCCCCTTAAAAAGTTTTCTTGGATCGCTTGCAAGCTTTCAGCAATTAATGCTGCTTTTCCTTTATGAACAATCATAATTCACGCTGAAAATTTTCTGGCCATGCTCCCAGTATGCACTGGGACATTAATACGGTTGCATTGTTTGCCAATTTTGTGTACAGTTCCCTCACTTTCTCACAAATGGATCCTCTGCAACGAATGGGTGCCGTCAGAATGAGAGTCCGAACAGCTGATAAAAACATCACGACTCCAGTCCATCATTTAATGTCCTGTGAAGTAAAAGGCTTAGGACGTTAAATACATTTTTAGCTTCAAATTGTAGCTTCCAGCTAATGCTGCCATGAAAAACAAGCAGTAACAGCCTAAACAGCTCTGAACAATATGCTTCTGGTTTTTGACGTAAGTATTTCCACTGGATGAAGAGTCAATATGGATAATGCACTCACATTTTAGCCTGAAGCATTGGTTTAATGGTTTTACCAAACGCATCACTTTTCACTTTTTCAAGGTGCAGTCGACCAAATGAAGTTACAGTGATGTTTTTATCAGCTGTTTGACACCCATTCGCCGCAGAGCGTCCATGTGATGTAGCACTGAATTTCTCCACGCAAAAGTTTGTTTCGTTTTTCTTCTCTGGGTGTTCATGTGATCACGGTTGTCGAAAACGCGAGATGAAGCTCTTGCTGTAATGCCCGCTTGTGTGCGCGAACAATAGCACGCTGTTCTACGATGTTCACGCTTTGTCGACTGAACTGTGAGCATTGCAGCTCTCATGGCTGATTTTGAACGGAGGCCATCTCAGCTGTCACTTATGGAGACATCTCAGTGCGCTTGCTGCTCCTTTCTCGAGTCATCTTAATGCAATGTGTAGCCCATGGTAGAGAGAGACCTAAGATCTGAACACACAGGGGGCAAATTCTCATAAATGTCAATTTCACAGTTTACGCTCTAGTAATGTTCCAGCCTCTAGAGCGCGGCGGTGTCTTTCATGTGTTTTAACCAGCTGATGTCACCAGTCTTGTTTAATTCAGTGCGCTTGCAGAATGTTGCATTAGTACACGTTGAGCTTTCGCTGAGAAATCAGCGAGGCGCGCTCTGATTATGACCTATGGCCACCTAAACATACGCTACACTGGCTGGCATCATGTCAGTGAACAGCAAGGGTCATCACGGGCTTCTGAAGTCATGTGCTTGTTCAGAAAAAAATACATGACTTATCGCAATTCACCACAGCCATTCTGATGAACTGTCATAAAGTGCGTATATAATGCATAGGCGTTCATGTATGTTATTTTTGACGTTGCCTCTGGATGTCACATCGTTGTTCTTTAATTGTTTTGTGTTTTGTAATGCACTGTAAAAAGTGGCATCCTGCAGTTGTTGCCTTAAAGAGCTACTTCCCCTATTTTTGCCATGAAATGGTTTCGTTATAAATTAATGTATTTACATTGATTAAATGGTATTAGTATTTTTTTATGGCTTGAATGAAATCAACTAATTTATCTTAAAATCTGTTATATCTGGTTCCTTTGTTAACAACGTACCCCACGTACCGTGACAACATGACCCTCTATATGCCAAAATGGTTGAAATGGACTTTTCTGGACCACGACAAAAAGTCTCGCATCTATACAAAAAGAGTACAACAAACCAAAAATATATATTCTGTGTAAAAAGTGAGTTCTCTAATCTGCAGATTTTAAGAATCGTTTTTGGCAATAACATTGGAAACAACTTTTTAAAGTCAATGCTTTAAGGTCTGCGCCAGGAATTGACAATAAAAAATATTCATAAGAAACATTGAGCATAAAATGCGTGACAACTAGCCCCGGTCTCTATAATGCGTGCAGGGTTTTTTTGCACGAAGACTCAATCTTAAGGTATAGGTCTTATTGATGTGTCATGAAAAAGCAATAAAAGACTCTAAATTGTATTTTTCAGGAATGTATTAATGATGTTTATTTCTGGGATAATTAATTTAGGACACAGCTTGGGCACGCAATCTGTATAGGGCGCGTCGCACACATAAATTTGACGAGGAGAACAGCGTGAAAGTGTTTGATCAGACTTCATTTCCCCCCCGACACTAGTAAACCTCCCTCTCTTCTCTTCCCTCCTCTCCACCTCTCCTCCTCGTCTCTCCTCGTCTGAGCTGCTCGTCTTAGAGGCTCGCGGAGCGTCGAGGCGACCTGAGCGCGGCGCGCGGGTGGAACGGAACGAGCTTCGCTTAATTAACGGAGCGCGAGCCCTGCAGGAATGCCAGCGAGGCGCTGCTTTCGAGAAGGTAGGCGATGCCTTTATTTTCTGTAAGTTTAAGGTGACAAAAAGACGGCAAAACAGCTGAGACATAACACAGGCAACATCTTTTTCCGAGTGCTTTTCATGCTGACTACTTTTTTTGAGGCTGAAAACCAGGAAACGCTTCACTGTTCTGCTCGGTGCTGGTGTTTAGGCGTTTAGCCCTTGAGATTAATAATGGCAAGTATCGCTGATTGGTTAAAACGCACTTTTAGGAACATCGCGGTAAAGAAAATGTCACTAAATCCTAATGACGATAATCAAAAGTAATTATTCACCCTTTAGCTGAAAATATTTCCTCTACTTCAATTTTGTCAATATCGCCGATCAATTTTTACGCCGAATCCTGAAGCGGAATCTCTAATGTAACTTTAATGTAATATTAATACGCATTATTTGCTGCCTCGAATTAAAGTAGTTTAGAAATGTACCGTTTAACGTATTTGTAAACAATGTAAATGTCAAGTATAATCAGTGCTGTCAAACATTTTGACATTTCAAATATCGTGCGTAAATGTATTATAAAAAACGTATAAAACATAACGGATAGCGTTGTGCAAAATCTAACCTATACATCTTTTCATCTATATCTTTTTCTGTACAATATAACTACACTGAAACGTGTTGCAACCTCTTCCATCTGGTCAGATATTTCTCTCTCTCTCTCTCTCTCTCTCTCTCTCTCTCTCTCTCTCTCTCTCTCTCTCTCTCTCTCTCTCTGCTATAGATGTTATATATAAAAGTAAACAATGAAACCTGATAGTTTTGGCATTAACATTTTGACATTTTTTTCTTCCAAATATTTTTAAATGAAATGGTTTCATTGCCTGTTATAGATTGCTGTCTTCCTCGTCATACTGCAGGGATGCTACAGCCAGCATGCTATGAGACGATCATATGAATAGAAGTTCAAATGGCAGATCTTAAAGTCCTCTTTTGTGGTCAAGACGCTGTCCAGACCGATCACCTTGAATGGTCCCTAAAACACCAGCAAAGTCATCATTCAGTGTGTGCAGATGAAAGGGCCCTTTCCAATGAAGAGTGCTGCCAGGCATATCTGGAGGAGAATGTTAATGAGGCGAACAGGCTTTCAGAACCATGGACAGCGACGCTGCCAATTGGACGACTCTGCAAACTCAATGAATGGGGATTTGACGAAGAAGTTGAGGTATGTTACGATGAGCAGTACGAAACAGCTTTTCCCGGTGTGGCTGACTTTACTGACCACAAAGACGGTCAGTTGTTAGCAGAGGAGACCAACTATGATAACTTCAGTTGGAATTCTTCCAAAGATCTCCAAGAAGGCGGCCCAGAGTGCTCCCTGCTGTCTGTTGACGATTTCATGGTGGATTCATCGGAAAAGTCGGTGGATTATGGATTTATAGGTGCTGTTACCTTTCTAGTTACTGGGATTTCCTTGGTTGTCATCTCCTACACGGTCCCACGTGACGTCAAAGTAAATCCCGATACCGTTTCTGCCCGGGAGATGGAGCGGTTGGAGAGAGAGAACGCCCGGGTGGGTGCTCACCTGGACAGGTGTGTGATTGCAGGACTGTGCCTCCTCACACTCGGTGGTGTGGTACTGTCAACCCTGTTGATGATCTCCATGTATAAAGGGGAGATGATCAGGAGACAAGCATTTGCTTACTCCAAGCACCAAGCCAGACTCTACGGCTCCATGAATTTTAGAAGTGGCGCAAGCCCGACCGGTGCTCCTTCGCTTTTGTCTCTCGATGAGGATGAAGGTCCTGTTGAAGTTTTAAATTGAAGCTGAGATCACCATTTTGACTTGTTATCTCCGTATGTTCAATATGTTCAAAGTAGCTTTGTGAGGATGACACTGTAAAACACAGTTTATAATGCTTAAACAACAAAATCGTTAATGTAGTAACATCTAAATTTACCTTCAAAGTGCTAAATTACTACTAAGTTCAAGTCAAATAAACTTGACTACAATGACTAAACTTTAAGGATCCGATCAGGATAAAATTCTACACTTTTTGCATCGCATTTAATGGACAAAATGTAACATACCAACATGGGCATGAGTCCTGTTTATGTGAAAAAATATATTTGTGTGAGATTGTGCACATTTCCTAAACATATGTTCGTGTAAATATACAGCATGCTTTACAAGTGCAGTTATACAAGCCTCGGTTTTTTGAGTATGCAAATTTTTGCTGTCATAGGATCATTTGACTAACTTGCCAAATGTAAATTCTTTGTGTCATATTTAGCCAGTCTTCACATTGGAAAAGAAAAAGGCTTTTTTCTTCGTTTTTTTGGCTTGGCTTGGCAGTCTATGTCTGATAGCTGACTTAATCATCAGTCATTGTATGAAAACCTCTCTCCAATCAGGAGGGATGGAGATTTATTCCAATCACTGAAGCCACTCAAATCTATATATTTGCATTTACATTTGCATAAAAATACACACGATAAACAGCTTTGCAACAGCACAGGTAATGTGAACGCGCACCAGGGAGGTTTGAACTAAATTTTGCAAGCTTAGTTTATTTAGAGAATATCTGTGCTTTTAATGCACATGGGATGTAGGAAATGTGTGAGCAGATGTCTCTCTCTCTTTCTCTCTCATCAGTGTGCCCGCGTACTAGAGGAGTCTCATGGGAAATGACTGCTCTATGTTTCTCCTTCCCAATAGCAACTAACCCCATTAGAGTCACACATCATAACACGTAATGACCCGAAAGAACAGAATCCAGAATGCAGACCGCAGCAAAAGGCACATAAAAGCATTGTGTAGGTTCTCATCCCCCAAAGAACAAGCTGTCAAAAACAAGCAAAGAGAATTAACCTGAAAAGAACTAATATTGACAAACCAATTCCACAAGGTTTTCAAATTGTTAAAAGCATAGGAATGTACTTATTCCAAAAGTTACATGACTTTATTTTATCTGCGATACACAGTTTTGGAAAACTGTGTTTGTGAATACAGTAGAAGTCGATTGGGTCCAAATGAAAAACGCTGAATGGATATAAAATGAGAAGTTTATATGAATTACCTTTGAGTTCCGCAGAGCGGGATCGATGGAACCTTTTCTTTACGGTTCTTTTAAGAGCTGAAAGGTTCTTCGGTTTGGAACAACATTAAGACTAAATGACTATGACTAAATGATCACAGAATTATAACTACGAAGCAAAATCTAGGCAAATAAGCCTCAGGTTGCAGGTCAAGGAAAAAAAAAATGCGCCCATGAGGCTTTGAACAAGCAGTAGGCTCTGCTGGTGCTTCTGCTGAGGAGTGCTGTCCGTATAAGAAACGCTTACCGAGGGCCGGATCAGATTATCCCTCGCTATACACCAGCACTGCAGCAAAGATTCCTGACACCAGTGTTCTTTTTATCCCATTTCTTCATGACAGCACACACACGAGTGTTTTAGCAGCCCCTCGAGTGTCTGTTTGCATGAGAACACTTACTTAAGGGTATCGTTAGACGTTTAAACAAATGCTTGTAGAAAATTGCAACTATTAAATCTACGTGCTACTAACATCACCTGTGGTTTTAATAAAGCTTAATGGTACACCGTAAACTCAGAACTATGCTTTTGATATGGGTGAAGGTTAACGGAGGGGGGTTTTGGAGAGGAAGATGCATATATTTTTATATGTCGTGTATTTTTAGGTTGCACACAGCGGTGTGGATAGCAATTAATGAAATGTCAACAACGAGTGACCACGTCTACCGAAATAAGAACTGATTTATATGCCATTTCTCATTCTCTGGCTGTCTCCATCTCTCTTTGGTTTCTTTTTTCTCCGTCTAATACTTTCTAACCAGCACTCTGTATAATAACTCAATCTCTTAGGGCCGCTGGCATCAGGAAATGGGGCTAAATTGATTAAAGGGTCAGTATGGGTCAGGCAGTGGGTGTGGACATCGTCTCGAGGGACAAAGATACGGTCATTTTGTGCACATACACACAAGACAACTCCTAGCTGTGCCATATCATAAATTGCCTGTGGCGCAGTGACATCCTAACATATCATCGCGCTCTATTCTTCAGATAAAAAACCGGCCCAAGCTGGTCTGAATGAAAAGATGTCATTAAAACGAAGTCCAGCCCAGACTATGTGAGATACAGACGGAGTTGTCAGTTATATGTCATGTGGGTGACCCGTCCGTCAGCTCACGCATTCTTCTGTTTTCTTTACTGCTTGGTCTAATTATTCATAATTTGGACATTCCTCGTCATTCGTGCAGTTTAATGGCCTGTTCGACAAAATGATTCTTGTTACCTAGAGTTTGTTGCATAGCAACAGTAAAGATAAAATGTACAAAAAGTCAGTGACCGTGAAGCGAAGTATCTCCTGTAAAAAGGCACTGGTTCATCATTCATCGCTTTGATTCGGAAGCTCATTGTGTATCAGGGAGACCAAAGAATGAAGTCAGCAGCCTTAGTCACAAGGCTACAACAGAAAGTCGGGTTGCTGCATAGTAATGTAGCAGGCGTGCTTATTTCAATGGGGTCTGAATTTATGACAGAGCAACGTCAGCGGCAGTTTCTCAAATTAGGTGGCGGAAATAAAGGCACCTTGGGGAAAAAGCACAGGGCTCTATAGATAATTTCTGGGACCCTCATTGTGCCTTGTTGATGATGTATTACTGTGACCTAGTGCGGCAGAGAGTTTTGCAGAAGTTCAATGCTATAATAACAAAGCTCAAAAAGAGCCAAGTCAGTCATCGTTTGATTGAATTTACATCATGCCATTTTCAAATTAGATTTGTACACTTTTGAAAGATGAAAAAAACTCAGAAAACAGATTTCCTTAACCAGATAGCACCATGCTAAGACCGTTAGCTTGTCACTGAAGGATACATGAAAGAAATAAGAAAACTAAATGAGCCGTTTCTAGCTTCCTAAATGTAGTATATGTAATTTAAAAGACTTTAATTCCCAAATTTTCATGAAGAACGCAGCATAAAGCAATTTCTGTTTAGGAACAAAATGGAGTACCCATAATAAAATCTGATGAAAGATTTCTAAGGAACCTGATCTGACACAAAATGTAACCATTTTATGACATTTCACACAAATTGTTATGTGAATCATCCAATGGACAATTTTTAGAAAAAGACACGAAGGTCCACCCCTAAGAATAACACTGGAACATAAGAAGATCATGCTGAAGTACACAAATCTTAGCAAAATGTATAGTAGTTATTTTTCTGGTTTCTGGTCACACTGCCATTCAGGAATTTCTCTCAAATTCATAAAAATCCACCCCCGCGTTATGACTTATTTTCCTGCAGGTGAAAACTGCCAGTTTAGAAAAGCATGAACTTTTTAATTATAGGGACAGACCTTTTGAATAATTACGAGCAATAATGAGTAACTCATATTTAATTATAGGTCTACTAATTACAACCAGTGGCATGTCTAAGCCAGTTAGAAAAATAATATTCAATTTGTTCGATTGTGAGGCGCTTTAATTGTAACGATACTCCACTATTGATGCCAGAACTCCGTAATGGTGGGTCATGAGTCAATAAAAATTGAGCTTTTCTTTTCACTTCTGCCAATGCTATTTTCATACTTAGATGGTGAAGATGTTAGGGGCGCTGAGCACCAACCTTTCCAGAATCATTTCTTTAACCGTATTCTTCGGGTAATGAGTCCCATGAGAGACGTGACACCTTTCATATGCCAGCACAGAAAAAGTAGAGTTGGGGGTGTCAGGTGATGCTTAAACAAAAGAAACGTACCTTACAAAAGACATCAACCATGCTAAAAGCAAAGCCGCATCACTTTCCTTCAGTGAAAAGAAAAAGTATGTCAGAGCAAGTACTTTTCAACCATTACAATTCAAATTGAACTTCCTGCGAAAATCCTGCGAGCATGTTTCACTGACAATGAACGGCTCACCTTGTTGACTTCCTGTGCCTGTCATTACGTACCATATATATGAATGTGCAACGATTGGTCGGTGAGTTAATGAGAGCCAGCTGGGATCGTGTTTGCATCGCCCACACAGCAGTGTCCCTTTCTCTCTCTCTCTCTCTCTCTCTCTCTTTCTCTCTCTCTCTCTCTCTCTCTCTCTCTTTCTCTCTCCTGTCCTGTTAAGGGCACATATCCATAGAAACCAAGTTTCCCTTGTTGCTAAGGAAAGAACCCTGCTGAGGTTTGAATATGTGTAACATCAATTGTGAAGTCAATACTGCTGAGGTTTGCTGCTGAGTTAACGTAGTCTAACTTTGTGTTTCTAATTCAAAGCCTCAAAGAAAACAAGTTCTGGTGGTTGTTTCCCATCCATTACAAAACAGTGCTAGTGGCGTAAATGATGTTTTCCCCCCTGAAACTGCTTCTGCGGTTTACCAGAGACCGAATTAAAGCGGGGAATTGCTTTGGAGAACTCATTAATGTGCATATGGACTCTAGACAGTGATGGATGGCGCACAATATTGGAGACAGTGATGTCTTTTCGGCTTTTTATGAACAGGCCAGGTGAACTGTTAGACAATATGTGCAAATCCTTCCCTTTTATGCGGTGAGTGAAAAGCGCTGACTCATGACATTATCATGTTGGGAGTTTCAAAAGCGGAGCATGTGGGTGGACGTGTGCATCAGAAGGGGAACTTCATAACCTGCACCCCATAATTCTGCGAGATGCATAATTTAACACTGAGAGCAAAGTGAGATTAATCTCGCTGTGGGAAAGCTTTACTTACTTTCTTTTGATTTATGCTGCTATTATGCTTCATGCTAGGTTCATCTCAGGCTTTGTCAATAAAGCCGGAGGCAAGAAGATGAGAAGTTTCCATTCTGTATTGATCCTCGTTTTTTTAAGTGCTCAGAGCACAGGTAATGCAAGTGTTTATGACCTGTTTTTCCTGACACATTGCTGGGTTGCGCAATACTATAAAATATAGTTAGGTATAATAAGAAATAGATGTTAGTAGAAAGAAAAAATATGTAAAATGAAGGCTATTAATTGCAGGTTTCTTTTGTATAACACTGAGACTAGATATCCTTTATTATGCAATGTCATAACAAAAACAACTCAGCAAGCACACTGAAGTCCCCTGAACCTAAAGTATGTGTCACAGTAGCTGTTTTCAGTTCACAGTGTTCCAAATCCTTTGGAAGTTGTGCAAGCTCATGGAGTAGCTGCGTTAAAAAAAAGAAAGAACGGGACGTCCATTTATCATTTATTGTCAGCAGCTTGAAGCACAGTGCTGTGCTATATCCAGTGTAGATCAAGAATGGTTCTGTGGGCGTTTGACGTGACTCTACACAAATTATTGACTATATTTACACCACAATGATGTACGAAAAACGTTTTTTTTTCCTTTTGCAATGTCACTTCGTAACCTGCAGGCTGAGCATGCGCATGCGCATGATGTTTTCATAAAAACCACAACAAAAACAGCATCATTTTTTAAAACGTTCACTTTGAAAGCCATTTTCAGACGTTTTTGTCTTTGTGCCTCTAAAACATTGCCATGTGCACAGCCAAAACGTTTAGTTGAAAATGGTGTCATGTAGACGCCTCCTAAGTAAGCCAGATTTAAACCACCAAAGTCCAGAGAACTATAAAGAATTAATGTTTATTTCAATGGACAATATTGTCTGTTTATTGGCACTCTTGTCTCATTATAGCAGGATTGATTCTGATTGGGTGTCAATATTTTATTTTTCGTCAGCTGAAAAAAATAATTCTGAAAGTGATTCTAATGAAATTGTCTCTCTGCTCCGCGGTCGTTATATCTGTGGTGTGGACTGGTGTGTTAATCTTTAATAGGCTTATTGAGAATACTTTTGTATCTTCATAGTTATCTTCATGGTTAATGTCCTTGTTGCGAATAAGCTTTAGAGGAGTGTTCGCACTAGATTTCTTGTTCCATTGAGTTTCATTTATACGAATGCAAATGTAGGGGACAGGAAAGCGAAGTCTCTTTGAGGCAAGTCTTGTCACTTGGCAGCCATATTAGAAACTGCTTTCGGGTATGCAAGTGCAGCTGTCTTTGAATTAAAGGAAACAACAAATTCTCCAAAACCGTTCACCAAGCTTACGATTAAATTTCATATTTGGGATCACCAATGAAATCTGTCAGCAATTATATCATTGATGTGGTTTATTTGGCTCAAATAGCGTCAAAAAAAGCTCAGATAGTGTTAAAAAGTATGCATGTGTGGTCCCAAGCACATGTCTCCGAATGCTTTTCTATAGCAACTGGGTCTTTACCAATTATGGATTGGCTATTTTGCTCAGAAGGCGGGGCTTTGCTCGATAAAACAGCCATATCGAGTATTCCTTTTTGCCCTATTCAAAACTATACGAGGTACATGCCTTGATTATTCTATAGTTATTCTACTGCGTTTCAAATGCAGCAGTTAAATACACATTTTGCCACATTCACAGCACCAGTCCTGTATTCGAGTCATTAATACTATATCTGAAATAATATTCGTGTGACTGCCTGAACCCTTATACATTTCCAAAACTCATAAAACCTGCGCTTTGCGAACCACTCGACAACTAGTGCAAGATAGCTGCTCTGCACTGCACATACGCATCTATACAGCTTCGGTAACTTACACAGACACAGAGCTCTGTGTCATCTGTCCTTCATCACAACTACTCCAGACAGTTGTGTGTGACTCAAATGCTCTCCACTTTCCTGAGCTATAAAAGCTGCCGTTGGTTAATTAAGGTTTGACAGATGAAATCATGCCTCAATTGAACTTTCGTCGTGTCAAATGTAATAAGACTTGTAGTTTTGGAGATTGTCATATTTTATATTGCTTTAGTCACTGTCGCTATGGTTACAGGTGATAGTCACAATAGAATACAGACTCGACTTCAGCTACATATTCATACGGAATACTTCAGCCTCTATTACGAGCTGCTGTGTCAACAGGACATTTTGGGACTCATACCAGTAAGTAAATGGATTTGACAGAGTGAACGTAGTCTTAGCTGTAGGCTTTGTATAGATGCTGCAATCTACACAATATAACATCACATGCTGCAGCATCTTTAAAAAACAAAAACATCATTTAACATATTTTTGTAGTAAAACCATGGTTTTACTACAACACAGGGAATGCTATTTACAGCCTGATTTCAAGGGGTTACTGAGATTAAGGTCAGTAGTATTCGGGGAAGCTGTGCAGAAACACAGTTATGTTCACAGAAAAAGATGTAAGGGGTCAGTAAACATTTTTAGTTGCAAAGATCTCTGCTTTTTCTCCGGAGCAAGACTAAATCAAATTCAGCTTCCTTCACTTTTTATAGCAATATGCTCGATCAAACATGTCACCCAGTATCCTTTGATTTAGATTAAAAGACTGCACTGCCAGAGAGTCAGCGCTTTTGAAAGACCCCTATATCTGCTCTGTTTTGGCTGATGACTCACATGACCCACTAGGCTTTTGAGATCTGCAAGCAAGACAAGCCCTTTTCCCCAAGGAGTCTGTTCACTCTACCAACCAAATGCATGGATGGATTATTTATTTGTCCCTTAAGGATGATCTTCTGTCAGTGATACCCATCAAGCACACAGAAAGTGCCGGAGGACAAAATCTTAAACCCACACCTCCTGGACAAGCAGTACCCCCTCCACTGTTTGGTTTCCATGGAGCACCTTCAACCTGCTCCTGAAGCTGTCCAGAATAAATGAAGCCATCTGTCAAACCCGTGTGCTTTTATGAGGCATAGTGGAAAGTGCTACGGAGAAGCAGTGATAAAATCACCAGTGTAAAAATACCCACAATGGAGTTGAAACAGAAGTGAGATTAATGAGGTGGAGCAGCACTGAGACTATCTAGTACAGCTCAGTTACAGGTTAGTTAAACCTGACCTCCTTTGTGATGCAGATCAGTCTGTCTCCGCTCTATTCTCTCGTGCTCTCTCTGCTAAATGAGCCCTTTATAGCCATATAATTTGTGAATACTGAATTACCCACCCCCTCATGCTTTTCATGCTGCACGATTAAAAGTGAGTCTGATGTTTTGCTGTTATCAAGGCTATGGATGATCTGTCACATTTATCAGAATAACTGAGTTACCATGAGTTACCAAGAGTTACCATGGAGATCTTTCTGTTCCACATCACAATGTTACATTATATCTTGAATTCAGTGTACCCAGTGTACCATAATTTATCCATTCAAAGAATTAAAAATCTAAGAAATAAATATTTAAATGAATGAATGACTGATTAAATATAACATCGAAACTATAGGCCTGGGAAAGACAGATGCTGATTTTGAAATTCTTAATAATTCTTAATATTTTAATTAACCTATCCAAAATTACATTTAAATTAATATTATTTATTTGCAAATATTATTGGCCTACTAGTAAAACCGTACTGCTGTAATATAATTACATAAATGAAAGTGTAATAATGAAATAAATCTAATCTGATTATTATAATTATTATTTCCATGATCAAAATCGATAAATATCAGATTAATCTACTTACCTTCAACAACAATAACACTTTTCAGTGAATTTTGTAATTTCGTGATGATGATAATTATAATTTTACTTAATTATTAAAATGGTTAATCAACATTATTATTAATCAACTTGCGTACGACAATACACAATATATAGTAATAATAATACATAGTCACATATTCATATTCTTTTTTTTAAATAAACAAAAATGTAATGTAAAATAAGTCCGGAGCAAAGCAAGGCTACCTGAGAACAACAATTGCTGGTTTAAAAATAACCTCTGTCATTAAATCAAATTAGTGTGAATTAAAAAAACAACTGCCTTCAATAAAGATTCATCCATTTCATTCTGATTTAATGTAGCAAACACACACACAGCATGTAGGAGTACTGCAATAAATTTGTATCTCTGCACAATAGGTTTGAAGACTATCATGAGATTACTCAGCATGGGCTGAAATATTCATTGTGATGACTAACAGCCTTTAGTATAATCTCACACAGAACATGTTTACTCTGCAAGACTGGGGAACAAATTAATATCCTCACATAATATGTTTTAATTTGTCTCAATTAATAGCCTATGATCGGCAACATAGACCATTTTCCAGGCAAGGATATCTACAGATACAGAAACCATCCAATAGAGCATCACTCTGGATTAATGATGTTTTAATAGGAAATAAACCACAGATTGTATCATTTCATTTTATAATTAATATGCTCTTATCTTGAGTATATTTTTCATTAGCCCAGTTTGCTTCGGAGAGGATTGGTTAGATCACCTCCTGTCTGAAATTCTTTTTAATGTGCTGCACTAGATTAGATGAGCGTTGCACGCGTTCACTCAACCTTTTTGTTTCTTTAGATGGATTGACTTTGAAATCCGCTCTTTAAAGTTTTGCCATATTTTAATTTAATGCTAGATAAAAACATCAAACGATGTATTGTGGCATTTAACAGAGTGAGGACCATGACAAATTTAGCAATTAACTGAGAATGATAATATGTCCATCATAAAGAGAGTCACTCTCCTCTTGAGAGTCAGATCACTTGATCTGTTTCTTCCTTTACCAAAGTAGGTATACTGTTTGTGTTCACGTATTTAACATAACTGTCGCAAAATTACCATTAAAACCATACTTTTTGGGTTCTTCGTGCAATACAATTCAACATAACGGATACAATACTCAACTCACAATATTTAAATGGAAATTATTTTTACTTATTTATAGTTACAAATTATATCTTCTATATCCTCTGTGAGTAGTATATTCACACAGAAAGTGTTGGAGGACAAAATTTCTGGCCAAACTGCAGCCCCACAATAATCCTTTGGGAAAGGAAAAACAGGTCACCTAATTTTTGCTTATATCTTGCAGGAAATTTGTTTTTTGGGCATTTTTTGTAGAACAGGTTGCTTGTTTTGTGGACAAGATCTCACAACACACTCTGAAGCTAATTCTCAGTGCTTTAGTCCTGTATTTTCATGCTTCCTGCTCAACCTACTGTTGTGTATATCAAATGTATGTGTTAAGGTGTTAATGTATTGAGAGGTTAACAATTTCTTTAAATGTGGTATACCCTTTTGTGAAATTACCAAACAAATATAATAATTTGCTGAATAAAATGAATGCCTCGTAAGCTACTAGCATCTGCTACAGTAGCCTGTAGCTACCTTCATCAAAACAAGAAATTAAAATGCCATAAAGAAAAAGGCAGATCCCATATGAATTTGTTGTGAGTTTTATTTAATTTTATTTTTTGAGTGAGTTTGATATAAACAATAGCCAGTATCGATTTATTAACAAAATGTGAGTAATGAATTTCAATTTTCTAACTGGCTGAGAGCGTTTGAGGGGTGCAGCAGGTCACTGTTCACCTCGGTGTTTAAATAAAGTTTTTTAAACCCTCGTTACATTTCCAAAATGGCGGAGTACGATCTGACTACCAAGATCGCGCATTTTCTAGACCGGCATTTGGTCTTTCCGCTGCTGGAATTTCTGTCTGTCAAGGAGGTAATGTATAAGTTACAGTCTTGTAAAGTATTACTTTGTTCTGCGGTTACATTTATTTGATTAGTAGTCGCTAAATGGGCAGCACCACGTGTGGCGAACAGTCATCTGATCTTGAAAAACGATTTGGTTTTCGTATCTGATATTGAACAGAAAGTACCTTTTATAGACATAATTGCATTCAATATTTATTCATTTTTATTTCTGACAGATCAGCTATGTTTAAAGTATGAATTCTTATTCTGTAGCATCTTATTCCGTAGGTCTTTGTGTTTCTACAGTACCATGGTACTCAGACGCTGTTATTGTTATAATGTTATAATATCGTAGTTTTACATAAGTATTACATAAATACCATAAACGTTAACGTTAATATTGTCATTAGTTATTGTGGTATGTGTAAAATATTATGTTGCTTCAGTTGGTAGAACAACAGTACCTTAATGACAATGCAAGTGTACAATTGCATTTTGATAAAGTGTTGTGTTTATTCGTTAATTATTCCTCTTCATAATATACAAGAAACCTGATCTGGTGCTTTTAAATGTAATGTTTATTGTCTTCTCAGATATACAATGAGAAAGAACTTCTCCAAGGGAAGCTGGATCTTCTCAGTGACACTAACATGGTGGATTTTGCCATGGATGTATATAAGAACCTCTATCCTGACAAAGACATTCCACATTGTAAGTGCTTTTTCCTTTCTGCCCAAAATACAGATTTAAACAAAAGCATATCCAGATAAGTAATGAATTTCACATCGTGAAAGGTTCTGTACTATAAGCTACATGTATATTACATACAACAATTTTACTCTACAGCATTAAGGGAGAAAAGGACCACAGTGGTGGCCCAGCTGAAGCAGCTTCAATCTGAAACTGAGCCTATTGTGAAGATGTTTGAAGATCCAGAGACTCAGAGACAGATGCAGTCCACCAGGTCTGCTGTTGTCGTATTACTGCACGCTGCTTCTTGAAATATTTTTCTCTTTGATTCTTTGATTTTTGTATGGTTATTTTGTAAACATTGTAACACAGTCACCACTACCATGCACTTTTTTTTTTTTTTTTTTTTTTTAGGGATGGAAGGATGCTCTTTGAATATTTAGCAGACAAACATGGTGTAAGTTTTGCAGCATGCCTCTAACTATAACCAATTATCCTTATCCAAATACATTTTTTTATTTTAAGTGAAGCTTGTTAAAAGCTCACTGCTTTATTGAATATTTTTTTCCGGCAATGATTTTCTCTCTCTGTTTTTCTTAGTTTCGTCAGGAATATTTGGATACGCTGTACCGTTATGCCAAATTCCAGTATGAGTGCGGCAACTACTCAGGGGCTGCAGAGTATCTTTACTTCTTCCGTGTGCTTGTAAGTGGTGTTGTTTGTCAACTAGACCGCTAGTGTATTTTCCTTTTGTTTATATAATTTGTGAAGTGTGAAATAGACCCTGAAATTACTGCCTTCGGCAGAAATGTAGGATCAAATTACTTTGTTTTTTTTTCCTGAGTGCTATAACAGCTTTAGTTTTTAATAATTTATTTTAACAAACAACTGCCAATATACATTTATTATTATTATTATAATTTTTTTCTATTTAAATGTGCTATGTTTTAAATATTGCAAGAATAGCTTATACCAGATTATATTTATATATATATTTTATTATTTAAAAAAAAAAACTTCTTTTAAACCACATACTGTTCAAAAGTTAGGCTCAGTAAGAATTTTTGCAAGAAAATAATAATAATAATTTTTATTTAGCAATGATATATTAAATTGATTAATTTTTAAATAATTAAAAACATCCCGAAAAAGCAAGGCACCGAACCCCCAACTGCTATATAAAACTAAAGATACAAGTAATAAATTCAGAGCTGCTGATTTATTCTGTCATAGCCAGTTGAGACATGACAATTCATCCTTTATAAAGCAATCAGAATGTATAGCTATGGGAGTGGGATTTTGTGAGATTCACGGTAAAAAAAACCCAGAAATTGACACCAACAGAATGTCTCTGTCATGACCAGGTTCCCTCCACGGACAGGAATGCTCTGAGTTCTCTCTGGGGCAAACTGGCATCCGAGATCCTCATGCAGAACTGGGAGGCGGCCATGGAGGACCTGACACGTTTGCGAGAGACCATCGACAACAACGTATGTCTGTCTGGATTCTTTTAAACCTCTGTCTCCCTGCATAATAGAAGTTTTGCCGCTGTATTTCATCAGCTGAAGAAATTCAATATCCTTCCCACTGGTTAATTTGTGGATCACCCATGTTCCTTTGAGCTCAGATATAACAGTCCTTTAGCAGACGTCGGGCATTAAATCAACTATACACACAAAATTGACCGGGATGACATTTACATTGCATCAGCTCTGAGAAGTAAACACTTGGCATTTTTATTTGCGGTGAGGTTAAAGATGGATGCGTGTGGGTTTACTGCGGCCTTGTTTGTCCGCGCTTGTAATGTAGCCTCAACATTGCGACATGAGCAAGACTGAAGCGGGGGTTGACATATTTTTAATTAAACCTTGTTTTTCTTTCCTGCCTCTGTTCAGTCGGTGAGTTCTCCTCTTCAGTCGCTGCAGCAGAGGACGTGGCTCATACACTGGTCTTTGTTCGTCTTCTTTAACCACCCCAAAGGCAGAGACAACATCATCGAGCTCTTCCTCTATCAGCCCCAGTGAGTGACATTACAGAAATTCCCTCTTCCGCTGTAACAAGCGCTCTCAAATTGCTCATTAAAGAATGTAGAAGTGCAACAAACTACATTTGCATAACATTTATGTCACTTGCTTAAGGGATTTGCCGGGAAGTGTGAGTGGTTTGTAACAATTACTTCAGAGGGGGAAGCTGGAAAATTTGCAGTTAATGAGATTTGCTCTGGAAAGCGTTACATTTTTTTAGGGGGGAACGGTGCATGTTTGCGTGACCATGTAATGAGCGCCGCTTGGTCTGAGCACTTTGGAAATTATTCAGTTTCAACTGCCTGCTTCTTTTCAAATCTGGATTTTAATTGTTAATTTGCTTTTTGATCCATCGATTCGGTTCAGTTTCTCAATTCTGAATCTCATTTATGTTCAATATTGTTTCAATTTAGAGTGTCTAAATTGTTACAAAATATTATAGATTATTTTTCAGATATTATTAAAGCGTACACTACAATTGTGAAAAAATACACTACAGTTTAAAAGGTTAAAAATTAAATATTTTAAAGGTACATATTATCAGAAGATGCCTTTTATTCTCAACAAGGCTGCATTTATTTGATTAAAAAAATACAGTAAAAATAGTAATATTGTGATAATGTAAAATATTTTAAGTTATTTCTATAATGACAACACTACATTGTTTCATTTTTTTTTTTGTCACATGATTCTTCCAAAATCATTCTAATATTTTGATTGTCTGCTCGGGAACCATTTTCAAGAAGTTTTTGTTGCTGAATGCTTTTATGGAAACCAAAATTTCTTCACGATTCTTTGAACAGAAAGTTTGAAAGAACAACGATTATCTTAAATAGATTTTTAAGTTTATAAATGTCTTTGCTGTCACTTTTGATCAATTTAATGCGTTTTTGAAAAGTATTCATTTATTTCAAGCCTTTAAACAGTAGGTTTTGGAGTATCTTGTAAAATTGATGGTTGTTGTCTGTTTCTCAGGTACCTGAACGCAATCCAGACCATGTGCCCTCACATTCTCCGTTACCTGACCACGGCCGTAATCACCAACAAAGACGTGAGAAAGCGCAGACAGGTCCTCAAAGACCTGGTCAAGGTCATCCAACAGGTCAGCATGAACTAGACAGCAAATTGCCTAAATGTCTAGTGGGAGTATGATTACTCTGCTTTGGGGTCATGTCAGCCAAACGCCAGCTAGACACGTTTGTTAGCCGTATATGCTTTTACTGTGTTAATAGCCAGATTGCCTAGACCACACCAGTGCGTGATGCTTTCAGATATTATTGTTAAAACTGAAGTACAGAAGTAACATCGTACTAGTAAATCAACACTGAGAAATAATTCAACATGAACTAATTGCTTTCAATATTAAAGCTAAAATAAATACTGAAGATGTAGATAAGCCAGTTTAGTTAAGAATCTTTTAATAACGTGTGCTAATATACACAGGAGCGATTTTATGAAAGGGCGCATCTGAGCCGAAAGATTGTCCTCTTTGTGGTTCAGATGAATGAGCTCCCAGATTCTCCTTTGAGGTTTCCAGCTCAACAAGTGTTGTTGCATCGCATTCTGTTCATACTAGAGCTGCATCTCCTTTTAAATATCGATTCAGAGCTGGTGAATTAGCTGTCTGTTTTAAAGTGCTTCTTGGGGCACCGCCACATTTTATACCCGTGACTTTGGCACTTGCTGTCAAATTAGCACGAGATTAATGTTCCTCTTTGCTTTTGCTCTCTCAACAGGAGTCGTACACGTACAAGGATCCCATCACGGAGTTCGTGGAGTGCCTCTACGTTAACTTTGATTTCGACAGCGCTCAGAAAAAACTAAGGGAGTGCGAGTCGGTAAGGTTCACCACCTGCTGTGTGTGTGTGTGTGTGTGTGTGTAACGCAGCTACCAGGGCTGTCATTCCTGTGATTTTCCTCAGTATGCTGCTTCTCTCTGTTTGAATCAGTCGGAGACGAGCATTGATAGGCGCTCTCATACTTTTGCTCGGAGCCATGGGTCCATTCATCCACTGAAAATCCCTGTCTGCTGTAATTTACTGCTGTTTCCCACTAGGCTTTTCAAGACATTTCTGCTGTCAGTTTTCAGACCTACAGCTATGAGGCAGCTCTTCTCTTAGACGTGGCCTAGTTGGGCCAGAGGGAGCGTTCAGCATTCAGACCTGTGAAAACATAATCTCCCTGCCTTTTCACCAGTTTTAGTTTATGCTTGAGGGATTTGTGTCTATAAAAGCTGATCTAAGGTTCAGCTGCAGTGAAGGGATTTATTTTTTGTTTTTTGCATTTAAATGGTGTTTTTTTTTATTACAGAAATAAACCTATTGGGGGTAAATTCTGTTCTTTTTAATAGGTAATATTTAAATTTTTATTTTATATTATATTTTTTTAATTTTTCGGATCGTCAGTCATCAAAGCTAGGTAAATATTGGTCACAGACACGGAGATTTACCTTAAATTTCACCAGCCTGATCACTCAGATCCCTACAGGTCGGTTTTTTTTTGGGGTTGGGAAAGATTTTCAAGAAATCATGACGCCCTTAGCACCACGGTGTGCTATATGTAGTATTTTTTTTTTTTTTTGTTTTTTTTTTAATATTCAAAAGTGCAAAATTCAGTCTCCGTAACACTTTCAAAGCAGATAATTTGAATGGATTTTTATTCTTTTCAAGGTTCTGGTGAACGATTTCTTCTTGGTGGCCTGCTTGGAGGATTTCATTGAAAACGCGCGGCTGTTCATCTTCGAGACGTTCTGTCGGATCCATCAGTGCATCAGCATCAGGTAGTACCGCCTCCCAGGAGGAATCCTGATAGACTAGTGTGCGCTAATCCTCTTAGCTCTGTAAAAAGATCGTACCGCGCTGCGATGATTCAACACGCTGCCAGGATCAATGGATTCCAGCCAAATCTGACAAAAGCTGAGCGACGTCACAATTGTATACATTCTAAAGAACCAGCTCCAAGGAAAGATGCGAGTACAGCAATGTGTTAAGTGTTATTTAGTGTTTTTATGAATAGGTTAGTTTTAGTTTTTATGTCTTGTTTTAATTTTTATTTGTTGTGCAGATTTGTATTTAAAATGTATCATTTTTAATTTGGATTGAATAATTTTAGAACATTAAACCAAGTAAATGCTAAGCCTTTCCTTGGCAATTGGCTGAAAGAAATCAAGTTTATAGTTTTAAGTTACCATTTCAAGTAACAAGTGTTTAGTTTTTAGATAACTGTATTTACACCGTTACTTTGATGTTTGTTAACATTCACTTTAATCGCCACTGTTTGTCCCTGGAACCCTTTTGTTTTCACATTTAATCTTAGAGGTGGTGCTGCGACTTAATTCATCATCAACTTGTGTTTATCGAAACAATAGTTTTTTTTGTTGAGACTGTTCGAACTCGTGTTTGAAGACGAGAGCTACAGCTTGTCGTTGACCTCAGGCAATCTCTGTATTTCTCATTTTCTCCCTCACACCCATCTCTCTTCCTGTCTCTGGGCAGCATGTTGGCAGATAAGCTGAATATGACCCCCGAGGAGGCCGAGAGGTGGATCGTAAACCTGATCCGCAATGCCAGACTGGATGCCAAAATTGACTCCAAACTGGTGAGCAAGCTCGGGGGTGCAAAACACATGTCCAAACACAAAGCCCATTAGATTGAGACACAGTAGACTCCCACTGACATCTATTTGTTAGTTAAGCAACATAAAAACAAAGGTGCACATATTTTCATTATTAATGTTGTAAAAAATTACATATTTTACGTATGTCATTAATATTATGAATTAATGATACTAACATTCTAAATAAACGTTGCCAAATAAAAAACAAAAACTTAGTTTAACTGTGGGATTTAAAGCAACAAGTCTCATTTTCCTGCTTTTGTATTTTTTTTTTTTTTTTTTTTTTTTTTTTTTTTTTTTTTTTAGAATTTTTTAAAGGTGCCATTGAATGCATTGATAAATTATTTTAAATCATTCACTGATGTTTACGTAAAAATTTTTGCTTTCACTTTCGCTTTGGAGATTCGCAATTGCATAAACTGTTTATTTTATTGGAAAGCAGTATTTTCTTTCCGCGCGTTTCTGAATACAGACACCAACCCATCTCTTCACTTCACATCCCCTGCAAAGCATAAAACTTAACATTTATTTCCATGATCTGCCGTTGTCATGCTTGTATCTTCACCATACCTACAGACCTTCTGCTGGTTCAGCTAGGGGTTAGTCTAGGTGTACACTATGCACATATTGGGGGCGTAACTATTAGTGATCTCGACTGTTACGTCACAGTCTGTGTTAAGTTTAGATTCGCCTGTTTTTCAGTGGACTTTTTTTTTTTTTTTTTTTTTTTTTTTTTTTTTTTTTAATTCTCGAGGAGGAAACAATGGTTTTTGAGACTTATGGTATGTCACTTCCGTGTACAAAACTCTTATTATTCAACTGTGCCAAGATAAATAGTTTTTCTATGGCACCTTTAAAATGTATCTTAAATTTTGTATAGGAGCTGTAATTCGTTTAAAAATTGGTTGTCTTTTGCAGATCAAAGTTATGCTGAACCACTAAATCCTCTTAAGCCTTTACTATTTCAAAGTCCTTTGATCATTTATACTAGTATTCTTTTAAAGTCTTAAACGGTTGGCTGCTCCCCCCCTGATGAGTGTTTTCTTCTCAGGGTCACGTGGTGATGGGAAACAACGCCGTGTCGCCGTATCAGCAGGTGATCGAGAAGACCAAGAGCCTGTCGTTCCGCAGTCAGATGCTGGCCATGAACATCGAGAAGAAGCTCAGCCACAGCAGCAGGAACGAGGTACCAGACTCAGATCAAACAATGCGGACTGAACTAATGAGCCTCATTGGAATCGTTACCGTCAAGAAATGAGTGTGCTGGGAAACTTTTGCTTTTAAGCGTGGAAGCATTTTTTCTTATCTGAACATTAGCCAGCATTAGTCAGCGTACAGTTCCCCAAAATATCTTGCACACTTCCAAATCAAAGCCCAGACTCAGCGTAATGTCTTAATAATCGGATTTTATGTCAGTGAAGTAATTCACGTCATACGTCTTGTCTTGTACTTCGCTTGATATTCATTTTGAAGACATTGTTCGCGTCAGAACATTTTGACTATTTAAAATATTCACGTCAAACATTTAATAGAAGAAATAGTTTCTGTTGTACATGCTGCATGTTGGATGCCACTAATGATCCTCCATTTTATTTCTAGACGCCAAACTGGGCGGCACAAGACACTGGCTTCTATTAGACTGGAAACACGAGGCAAAACAGTGGATCATCTTACTCCTCGACCTCATTTTAGTATTTAACTATCTTTTATTAGCCATGTTTTATATTAGGATCATTTTACAAAAGACTGATTTCCTGCATGACCAAGAGCTACGGAGATCTGGGATGCTGCTGTGAATATTATGTATTCTGTATGAAGGAAGGAATTTACCAGGCAAGATTTTATTCATTGTTCCAGTTCCGTGTAATCTCAAAAGACATTCATCTTTTCTCTTATGCAAGTCATTGTTTTGAAACACCGTAACACAACAATAAACAGCGGAAATGTGTTTCTGAACACATCTTCAAGGATCCTGCAACACACTTCCGTAAATCTTTAATAGTTAAAGGTAAAGTGTGTTATTTTGGTGTGAAATAATTGTTTCCAAAACCGTTCTACTGTTTAACCTTTTAAGGATATTTGTTCATTTATTTATGATGTTTGTCAAGTGTGACCACTTAAACTCGCAGAAAAAAAATGATTAGATAAGAGACGAGTGTGTATTTTAACAGCCTCCCTATTTTATTTATTCATTCTTCACACTTCTCTTAACACTCATGTTTTTTTGCTGCTTATTTGTCTATCTATCAACAGGGTACTACAGTCGTGGAAATATTAGAGAATTTTGAAAGTTTCAGGCCTAAAAGAGATCTGATTTTTGCTAAATGTTCAAAAGATTGGGGTCAGTAAGTTAAATGAGTGAAATCGGCAATATTGTTAAATACTGTGATTTAAAAGATTTTTTTTTTACTGTTCAAATATAATTTATCCCTGCAATCAAAGCTTTAATTAGTCTAGTCTTCAGTGTCATATGATCCTTCATAATTAACTTTAATATGCTGCACTTATTTTTTTTTTTAACATTTCTTATGTTGAATATTTTTTGGAAACCTTGATAGCTTTTTTTTTTTTTCTCAGGCATCTTTGATGAATATCAATTAAAAACAACCGTTATTTTAAATAGCCTACATTTTTATTATTATTTTATTTTTTTCCGCTCTATCTCTCACTTTTGCTGTAGAATTTTTTCTTTTCAACAAACAGAAACAACAAAAACATCTTACAGACTACAAACTTTAGAACTGTTAAGAGAATAATTCACCAAAAAATGTAAATTCTGTCATCATTTACTCATCCTGAAGTATTTCCAAACCGGTAAAAATCTTTTATTGCTCTACCAAACACAAAGGAAGACATTTTCAAGAAAATGTGTAACCAGGTTATTTTGGGTTACCATTGACAATAGTATTTTTTTTTTCCTACTATGGAAGTCAATGGTGACCAAAACAGACCAAAACTTTCTTCAGAATGTCTTCCCTTGTGTTCAGTAGACGCATAAATTGACATAACTTTCATTTTTGGGTAAACTGATCCTTTTTAATAGAAAACTTTTCAAAAGCATTTAATTGATTAGACAAACAAAAAAAATATATAATCAATCAAGAAAATGTATGAAAGAACTTTGACACTCACTTTGGTTCTAAAGTGTGGGAACTCTGTATCAGGCCTATGCTGATATTATTTATGTAATGGCAAGGATATGCACAAGCAGTGTCTCATCCTGTAGGTGGCGGTAGTGACTAACTTTTTCCACCTCTGTCTGGCTAGTCACAGAGACTGCCACAAACCAGCCATTACCAGCTGCCTGACTGATCATCATGTCTTTTAAAGCCTTCTTGATTTTCCTGTGTGTTTACAAGCCAAAACCTAGGAATCTTGGGCATCTGTGTTTGATTTTGGGGGGGGACCAGGTAATTTTGGGCCAGAGGGTGAAAAACACAGGGTGTGCTGTCAAAGAAGCAAACCGAGATGGAAAGATCCTGTTGTGACTCATAAATGAGCAGCTTCCTCTCAATGGCAGATTTTCCTTTAGTTATTTTTAGATTTTATCCAATGTCCAGACAAAATGTTTGTGGAATATGTGCTGTTTACAACTTACTTTATGCATGTTTCCTGGAAACTGATCAGTTTAGTCTGTTCATCAAAAAAAGTATTCACACTACTGGTAAAAAGTTTGGAATGGTTAGGATTGATTGTTTATGCTCACGAAGACTTCATTTATTTAACAAAAAATTCGGAGAAACGCTGAAATATAACAACAATTTAAAATAACTGCTTTATATTAATCCTTGATTTTAAAAATGTCTGCAAAGGAACATTTTTTTTAGCAGCCATGATACTTCTGAAGATTAGTTATTAATAATTAGTTATCAATAATGTTATTAATAATGTTTTTTATATCAATTGTTTTTATTTGTTGCTTGTTTTTTTCAGGATTCTTTGAATACACTGACATAAAAGTTCAAAGTACAGTATTTTAAGTTGATCATGAAATATTTCTAATTTATTTGCTATTGTATAAACATAAACAGAATTTACAAATTTTTCTAAACTTTTGACCAAAAGTGTACCTCAAGCATCAAATCCAGTTTTTAATGAATCGGAGAACCTTTTTTTGTGCTTAATTTCTTCGTAACAAAATAAATATTAATCATAAAAAATGTTTAGCCACGGATGTCACACTTTAAAGTGTGAATATCTTTTTAGAGACCTTCTCAGAACTAACTTCGCTTTTCTCAGCTGTTTCGGCAATGACTAACCTGTCTTTTTTTAGTGGATGTATGTAATCAGTTCCCATCAAGAACTTTTTTATAAGTGTGACTCAAGTGTCCGAACGCATTTGGAGGCCACTGTTTACATTCATTATCTCCATGCTCTCTGTGTTTATACGCACACCTAGTTAAGTGAGCTACATTATCGCTTTAAATCGCCTCGGGTGCATTTCTCTGCTCCTTACCTACCATTAACCAACAGGTCTCGGAGGGTGTGTGTGTGTGTGTGTGTGTGAGTGAGAGATGTTTTGCCCTGGGAGTGGCTGCTGGATATTCCAGGCAGGGTTGCGAGTGCCGCTCGGCTCAGTGAAGAAAACGCACGAGCTCGTATACGCACTCCTCCAGAGCTGACGTGGGCTGTGGCCTTGCACAGCTGCTGCCCATCTGCCACTGAGAAGCGGCCACAGGAGCTAGACGAGAGGAAAGAGGGAGTAAACCGAGAAGGGAAGAGGAAAAGTGGCTAAGTATGGACACGCTGCAAGAGTGGGCCCTGGCGTACCCGGCTCTGGCCCGGCTGCTCTGGGTGATCGTGCTGGTGTTGGCCACCGTCCTGGTTTGGAGCTTGTTCTTCTGCTGCTGGGGAAGCCAGAGCTCCACCTCCCCTCTGGAGAGATACCTCTCAGGTAATACAGCTGCTTTTTTTTCACACTGACCTGGAATCGGTCCCTGCTGATCTTTTTCAGCTCTCTCTGGATCTGCAGTAGATACAGTTTAAGGAAGGGTGGGAAAAAAAGTTGCAGTGGAAACAAAAGTGGTTTTCCATGACTGGCTGTTTTTAGGGGGCACAGCATGGAAAAGCGGTTGAGTTGTCGTTTGACGTCATCTGAAAGGGGCGTTTTAAATCCTCAAATCACAGTTTACTCTTTGTCAAGCGGTATCCCTAAATTAAATGTTCCTTGGGATGTTACGCAATGGCAGCCGTTGCAGAATTTGGCCATTTCCAAACCAAGATCTGAAATGCTTGCAAAAAAAAAAAAAAAAAGACCCACTTGAGAAAGTTATTTTGAGACCACAAAGATCTGGTTGTGAAACTGGACGTGCTAACTGTAGTTTGCAGGGAAATCTGTCAGTTGTGTATTCTTTGATGAAATGAAACACGTTCTTGTAGATTTCCATAAACGCAGCGGCCATGTGTTTTCAAAGAAAACTTTGAGGGTCTGACATGCATTCGAGCTCGAAAGAGTAATTTCTTCGCACATCTGGGGTCAAGGTTCAAAGCAAGCTCTAACTTGCTGTTTCAGTCTCTACTGTGACAGGGGTTTTGACAGCTACGCACAATCTCAAAGCGTATACTTGCTAGCGTGTTTATATATACACGTTTTAACCTTCAAAAAACAAATGATGAAACGCTTTAATCGATATGGACACAGTTGAGAAGCTTTGTCATTATTCATTTATATCCAGTATTTTGGGTGGGCAGACCTCACGGTTTAATATCCTCCAGATGAGCATCTTTCAACTAATTTAATACTGCGTCTCTGTTTCAGCCATGGAGAAGCAGTCAAAGACGAAACACCAGAGCCAGGTACGTCATCGCTCTGTTATCAAGTTAATGAAGCTGATATGATATTGGTCTAAGTGCATTAGTATTCTCGTATAATAATAATTTTGTCCCTTTCCCAGACAACTGCGTATATGTAGTGTGCAGATACAACATAAATTCTCACTTGAAATGCTAGCATGCTTGTTAATGCATATTACCATGTTTTGTTTTGATTCTACCATGTCTGCAAATTGGCATCTGAAGCAGTATGCGACTGTATTTTAAAAAAATACTGTATATTAAGCAACACAGCATTGAAAATAACAAGAAATGTTTATTGAGCAACAGGTAAGCATAATAGATGATTTTTAAGATTTTGGCAATGGCTGATGGAGTATATCTAAATAGAAATGGCAGAAAATTAGTTTTACAGTACTTTTAATCAATTAATACCATAATAATAGAGTTTTGTCAAGGACAATAAAAATATCTTACCAACCCCTAAGCTTTGAGCAGTAGCACACATACTGCAAAAACACAAATATTAGCATATCATTCAGAATATGCCTAGGCCTTCCGAATATGTACTTTTTATCTAGCTTGCCTCTAGAGGCCAGTATTGTAAAACGAGACTTTTGATGACACTTAACGTTGGTTTTCAGCAACCTTTCCGTGATCCAAAACCTTTATATATAGTAGAAACATACTTTGCTGTAATTGATTGTGGTACCACTTTGCATATATTAATGATTGCATATGCAGGTAAAAACATGTTAGAACCTCAGAGTTTTTCAGTATGTGAAGGTACACTGTACATCAGCTGTGTTCACGCGCCGTTTCTTAAATGACGAACACATAATGATTGCTTAATAAGACGAGATGATAGAGTCTACGGGTGAGTTGTCAGCGCAGGCTTGTGTTCATGCTGGTTTGATAGACTGCCGGACAGCGATGGCCTGTGATAGCTCTGTCTGCATGAATGGAGACACTTTGTCTCTGCGCACTGCTATAGGACAACAAAAGGCTGTTTCCTCCCCTGTCCTCCAAGTGGACAGAGAGAAAAACAGATCCAAATGACATTATCTCACAGCCCGAGAGAAGAGGCAGATAAAGTTTATATATTAGATTTGTTTGTGCAATTTACAGAGCAGATGGTCGAAAAGATGATGGTCGTAATCATTTATTCTGGGTACTGCAATAGCCCAAAAAAAAAGCATTACTTTCAAAAACAATTGAATTCACAATTGCATTTTCTGTGTTTGCTTCTGAAAAACTTTGCTTCATTTGTTTGATGCATGTCTTTATATTTTGTATCTAATACAGTGACATTCAGTTATGAATTAAGTTTTCCAAATGTGTGACGTGTTCAGGAGGAAGAAAAAGAAGCTTTAGTTCTTGCATTTGTCATGAAGCAAACTAATTTCCATTCTCCTCCTTTAGCGTTCAAACAGTCGTGTTTATTTAAAGGAATAGTTCACCAAAAATAATTTTGTTGGAAACTTACTCGGTCTCTGGGCATCCAAAATGTGGAGGAGTTTGTTCCCAAATAGTTGGAGTCCTGTGGCTTATTGTGGTGTTTTTATCAGTAGTCCCATTCACTGCAGATGACCCAGAGACTGTTCATTTTTTCAGGTGAAATATTCCTTTAATCCTCTGCTCAAGTTGATCTTTGTAGGTTTTCTTACTTAAGATGGATGTCAGATCAATGTTATATAAAAACACTACAATCTCATTTGGTAATGACCATTAGGTAATTAAAAAGCCCTGGTTCGGACCTTGACATAAAAGCCAGCTAGAATAATGTTCTTGTACCTGCTTTCTATTTAAAAACACACTTGTCTGATAGAAAAGGCCTCCTAATTGTGCACCTGACAGATTCAATCACACTCACAGACTGTCACATAAGGACTTCTTTGTGTGATCCAGGCGGTGGGCGTCAGAAATAGCCGAACGTTTTCTAAACCCACTGATAACCCTTTTGGGGCCTTTTCGGAAATCTCTTGGCTACAATGACTTTAACCTGCATACGTTAAAAAAGGTTTTTTTACGGCGTTCAAATGAATGCGTTGATTTCACTGTTTTTTCAGCGGAAGAAGAAGCCGAAGGACAAGAGTGTCTCAGCGGCTCTGCTAAATGAGGGGATCGTCGGGGTGATCAAACTGGCAACCCCGCTGTCTCAACAGAAGAAGAAAGAAAAGGAAAAACCAGGGAAGAAGGCAGAGGAAGAGGAAGAGAAGAAGGATAGAAAGGATGAGAAGGAGGAAGAAAAAGAAGAGAAGCCCTCTACAACTGTGAGAAAGAGAAACAAACGCCACCTGAAAGTCACCATTGCACCTGGTACTGCGACTTCAACTTCTGCTGAGCAGGTGACGTTTCTAGAGATTAATATAGTTAATATAGTTTTTTTAATTGCTACAGCAGCATAAAGATTTTGTTTTATGTCCTTGAAACGCTGTTGATTGAAGAGTGCAGTTTTCTTCCCATTTCATGGTAGTCTTTAATTTAATATGTTGCTATGAACCATGATTTGTTTTTTGCTGTTCCTAACTTATTGATTGGTAATTGGTGGCATTTGGTGTTCGGTTGTCATTCTTTAAAGCATTTAATTGGACAGAAATTTGAACATGGCTATCCTTGAACTATCCTTGGTCTGAACAACGCTTAAGACTGTACATCCGCTAAAGGTTTATTTTTAGAGTACACGTATAGGAGGGCTTCAGTGCTGTAAAAAAAGAGTATCTGAAGTAAGTTTTAGAAACATTTCTTAAGTGAAGCAATTTAAGAAGTAAATTTTAGCAGTTCATCTGGACCACCCAACCACTTCACACATCATAAAATACCCAGCTGTACCCATAATGAAGTGCACTAGAGGGTTAATTTTAGTAGGCATTGTGCACAATAGGCTGGAGCTGGCACTGAGACTGGTGCCTCCCTCAACCGGCCCATGCCAATGGCAACAACTATCCCTTTTTTCTTACCAGCCATTGAGAGGCCTAAAGGCTTCTGTTATGTAAGATGTTGTCAAGTCTGAGCCATGTTAACTACATTTGCTTGCAAAATGCGACAGCTGTGCAAATTCAGCATTTCTCAATCAAAAAATAATTGGTCTTTTAATGATGTGGCCTAAACTTTTAGGCACCCATAGACAGACCCAAACGGATATTTTTTGACAGTTTTTTTTTTTTTCAAAGGATCGAACAGATGATAAAAGTAATTTTTTCAGATTTATTTTTTCTATATTAGTACATCCATACAAACCTATTTTAAATTAGAATGCAACTATAAAAAATATTTATTATTGATAACGGAACTATAACCGCTGCCATTATCGAATACTTTTTATTCGGTAACACACTAACTACAAAGAGAATAATAAATACTTCCAAATCATTTATTAAAGGGTTGTGACTGCCAAGTAATTAACACTATCAAGAAGTATGAAAGACATAGTATGCCACCTGCCATCAGTGGTTCAAGCTTAATTTTATGAAGCTATGAGAATAGTTGTTGTATGCACACAAAAAAAATATTTTTTTAATGATTGGTCACCATAGTGCCATTATGGAGAGCATTCCCTAGACGCACACATAAGGGTAAGAGATTAATAACACAATTTTAATTTTGAGTACCCCTTTAATGTTAAATTAACAATTTACTAATACTTGATTGAAATAAAAAAGTTAACATTTATGAACCTAAGCTAACATAAACTAAAAATGGTTGTACTTTTATCTAATCCTAAAAGAGTTCATTTAATGTTTATATCGACTTACACTAAATGTTTTCCAAAACATAAATAGCATAAATATAAAGCTAAGTAGTTTGTATGCAGTATTTATAGTTAACAATACAACTAAATGATAAAATAAAATCTAAATATTAATTAAAATATAGGCTTCTATTAAAAGAAACTAAAACTGGTTATATATTTATTAACTTTTAAATAAATAACCGCTAATAAAGCAGTATTTATAAGTCAGCTGCTGCTTTTTTTCGACTGATTTTTTTTTTGTACTCAGCTGTTTCAGTCACTAGTGAGGATGTAGTAGGGGTGCATTGCTTTGGGTCACTACTGTATAGTTTATCCAACAGAGAAGCGTTTGTTCACGGGAAGGCAATAAACTATCCCCCACGTAACAGATCAAATCTATCGTTGCATTGTGCAAAACCCCCAGTAACATTCCACCATTGTGTGGAACTGAAGGACTAGGCTACAGGGGCAACACAGAGTTGGATCGGATCAGATCAGATCACCTTTCCCCTGTCCGGCAGTGATCGTCCTCAGCATTCTGCACCGTCATCTTCACGGGCAAACAGCACCGGAGCATCACTTGACTTTCATAACTAGGGCGCGTTCGTTGCTGGATTCCTCCCCGGTGAGTTCCGCTGCAGGTACGTTTCACCGTACGGCCGCATCACGGAAGTAGCCTATGCGTTATTCGCAGGCGGGACGCTGCGAGTTTGGCATCGTTTCACCGGAGCGTTACATGCGGGGTGGCGACATTGGCGTGTTGACAGATCGGAAGGGAGGGCGGTGAACAGCTGGATGCCGTGTACGGGCTGTGAACGGTAGAGGTACCGACACGAAGCGGTAGTTTAAGGGATGCTCGGAGTGTTTGCCGCATCGTTGAATCTGCTGAGCTGTGATGACGAGAATAGCCTACTTCTGCGCGCGATAATATGCGAGGATTTCTCATAAAATGGATGAATTTGCAGCGCTCGAGAAACATAAACAACAGCAGCAGTTTCCTGTCAGTCTGCTGAGGTGGTTTGAAGTCGTTAGTAGTGTTTTTTTACGCTATTGACTATGACACTTGTCCGTGTCCGTGTAACCATGGTAAAGTGTATTTTTTTTTTTTTTTTTTTTTGAAGTGTTATGTAATTTTATATAAATATAATATTCATTCAGTAGCGGTAAACACAAACGTGGACACGCCCACTTATTTTCTAGTAATAGTAATTGTAAATATGAAGTAAATGGAAGATATTTTAACGTATTTTATTTCCACTGCACTGTTCAAAAGTTTTCCAAGTTTTTGAAAGAAGCCCCGATCGTATTCTCACCAAGGATGCATTTATTTGATAAAGAAAATGCAGTAGAAACTGATACTGTAAAATAATATTACTTTTATAATATTATAATATAATATAATATAATAATATTTATTTTAACATGCTATGAAATGTGCGTTATTCCTGTTGTAATGTATGCTGATATTTGGTGCTCAAAAACATTTACTATTATTATCTACAGTGTTATTATCAAAAGCAGTCGTGCTGCAATAATAGAAACATATTTTTTCAGGATACTTTCTTGAGAAGAAAGTTAAAAAGAGCAACACTTTTGTAGCATTAAGACGGTATTTTTAATCAGTTTAATGTGTATTTTTTTTTTTTTTTTTTTTAATAACTGATCCCAAATTTTCTAATGGTAGTAGCCTATATAACTAAAATTTATATATATATATATATATATATATATATATATATATATATATTTTTTTTTTTTTTTTTTTTTTAATTAATTTATTTTTTTAATTATATTTCAGGCATTTAAGCAAAGGATTTTATTAGCATAAATGCATCTGTTGTGTACAAACCAAGAATGTTAGTAAAGGTAGTATTACTTGAAGCATGCGAATTTGATTTAAAAGTGTTAAATATTTGGCAACAAGGAAAAAATGTAGGCTAAGTCCTGTCTTTTCACATTCATCACAGGGTGGCAGAGGTCACAGAAATGGTGCTGGCTGACTTTGTAACCTCTCTAAATCACATCCCTGCATTTTACTCCTGTCTGAAGTCTCTTTAGATCCACTAACAATAATGACGTTCATTTTCTTTTTGGGGGGCCATTGGAACATGCTCTTTTCAACACCTTCATGTTGCCTTAGTAACTTTTGAGTAATCAGTTACCTTCAAATCATTCTCCGACAAGGTTTTCCGCCCCTTTCAGGGAAGGCAGCATACTATCGAGAAAACATTAAGGGTCTGATTATATACACGGAAGCTAAGCGGCTTCCATAGGTTCAAATGAAATTTCACACTTTAAATAGCAATATCTATTTATTTTGATTGCACCAAAGAGTTTATTAATCAATATTAACATATTCTTGTTAACTTCTTGAATTGCAGTAATCATATATCTGGTTCCTACTCCAGAGACATGAGAGATTTTGATCTGTAGGTTTAAAGTTTCAAAGCCGTTCTCAAAAATAAAACTAACTAAAGGCGATAATATTTACAGTTGAGTAAAAGCTTTAAAATGTCTTCTAGTGACTCTAAACAGCCCCAGCAGCAGTCCAAAGTGACCTGAAAACTCCACATCCTCACGAGGAGCATCAGGAATTCGTTGGTGCATTATATTTATTCAATTTTTTTTTCATGTCTCCGTTCCTAGGTCATGTCAGGGGGTCGCCGGCGGGTACTCGAGAGGTCTGCATCAGAGGAGAGTGCAAGCGACCTGAGCTCTTCACCTTTTCCTGGAGACACCTTACCATGGAACCTTGCCAAACATCAGCGCGTCAAACGCTCCAAATCTGCTTCCGGAGATGTCCTGGACCCTGCGGAGAGAGCAGTCATTCGCATTGCAGGTCAGAGGAATCATAAAGAAATACTGCAATACTTACACCATTAAAATGAGGGTTCTTTATCGGCGTTTGTGGGAAGTTTTTAGCACTTAAAGTGTTCTTTATAGTGGAAAAATGTTTTTTGGTGGAAAAAAAAAGATTCTTCTGTGGCATAGAAGCAATAGACCTTTTTTGAACGGGAATGTGGGTTTTTTGAAATGTCAATGTAATCTATAATATCGTGAAATGCTTTTTTTCCCAAAATACTTATTTACGGTGCAGTATCATCAGTGTAATTTCAGTGATATTTTGTGGGCAAAAAAGTTCTTTGTCTATTGTCAATTGTCAATATGGCAGCGACATATGAAGCACAGTTCACACAAAGGTCAAACCAAGGAGCTTTCTGTTGGTGAAATCCAGTGAAATTCCCAAATGCGCGGATTGCTATCGAAATGACTAATTTTCACCTAAACTGTACCTTTAGTCAGAATACATGGCAAGATTTTGGCAATCAATAGAAAAAGATGCTGTTTAGCATTAAGATCTTAAAACACACACAAATGGCAATGTCATTTAAACATTGTTACATATAGCATTACCCAGTAAGATTTCCTATATGTCTACCAGCCACTTTTAGAGACCAAAAATATTTACAGATGGATTAAAAAAAGTAGTAGAGTCTGCACTCACAGTATTTGCCTGTAGGATTAAATGCGCCTGTAGGAGTTTTATATCATACACACAGACTTGCAGACGTCCACTTTGCACAAGGAATATTACTTGCTTGGCAGGTACCTGATGTGCCGTTGAAGTTCCTTTTTAAAACACATTTGCTTATGGTTTCTTATGTTTGCTTAATGTAGCCTTTTCTGTTAGTGTGACAACAGTTAGTGTCTGTTTTAGGATACTGTTGTCTTTTGCCTTAAGGGACGAAAAAAGCAACTCCTGCCTTTCTGGATGTCCTGTACTTGCAGGTTTTAAATCCTGGTTGAACATTTATTGCAGAAAAGCACATTCAGAAACATGTTACAGGCTGCATTTTTTGTTATTTAATTAAAAAGATGCTTGTGTGGATGTTCGTATCTAGTACTACCCTGCCGTTAGTCTGTTCCTTGGGTGACCCTGTCATGCTGCGGTGGGACTGACACAGCAGTTATTGTGTGCATAACAGATCATACACACTCACACAATATTAGGCAAGGGTGTGGTCTCAGGACTGCAGTGTTCCTCATCCAGTTTCTCTGATCTGCATTAAGCAAACAAAGGGATGATTCTACCGCTATTAAGAAGATTGTTATGTTTCTCAGCGATAAATCTCTTTCCTCTGGTACACTGACATTTTTATCTCATAGTGGAAAGCAGGACACTAGTCTGGATGAACCACATCCATTGTTTCATGAGCAGTCTTTCGAGACTCTCTTTCGAATCTCTAACGCATGTAACGTTTATATGTTTGGCACGCATTCATGTAAAGTGGCTTTGTTGACAGTGCCTTGTTGCATGCGTGTTTATTTTTATTTTTGCAGAGATGACCATTTTTTCTAGTAATCAACACATTTGCCCGCAAACTGAATTATCACAGGATGTCTTGCTCGTTCAGATTTGAACTGCACTTGGCTGCCATCCTGTGGCAGAAAATTGGCACTAAGAAAATGAGTTAGCATCTCTGCTTGCTGGCTTTTCGCTGCTAAATATCTCATTTAAATTTATTGTAGTGCTGCTCAATTATGAAAAAAAAAAGTCCCTTGATATTGTGATTATTAATATTTACTAAATAAGTGGTATCATCTGTAACTGACTCAATTTTTTATACTGAGCATACTTGAATTAAAATTTTAAAGTAATACGTTTACATGTAAGCTTACATGTTATAACATGCTGAAAACGAAATGTATTTAAACTTCGCATCCGAGTCAGTCTACAAAACTCAAATTTGCCTCTTTACGCCATTTAATTCTTCAACGTCAGATCTGAGATCCTGGCCTGCCGCCCCATTGCAGGTGCCGGGTTTCACACACAGTGCCTCCGGCTAGACTGAGCACTGCAGAGCGCTTGAAAATGTTTGGAATTTTACTTGTGTAGACATCAGAGAGGGGTGACTTTTATGGCTTTCGTGGAGAGGCATGCACAGGGTGTCAGTGAGTTACAGTTACCTGATATTTTCATCTCAACTCCCTGCTGTATATAAAAGAATGTTTCATTTATTGAATACACAATTTTTTTTTTCATGCATTATCTATGCGACCTATTTTGTGTTTACAGTCATGCTTTGAAAATGCATTCAGACCTGTTTTCTCTCCTGTTTTAGCAAAGGCGTTGAGGAAAGGAATTCAGCATCTGAACTTTAACATGTCCAGTCTTTCCATCACTGAACAGCACAAACCAGTTACTCCTCAAAGGAACTATTAAGATCTGAAACTGGGTTTCAGTTGGCATTAACGTTGTTAAGAATTTAATCAGCGCATGCAGACATGTTACAGTGTGACAGGCTGCTATCCATCTGTTATCTTGCAGTTTTTCGTTTAGTTTATTCCTGAAAATTCTCACATTGTTGGTTCCAGAAAGATCTCGTGAAAATTTGTAACCGTTAGAGACCACACCAGGATAGATCAATTATTCACGATTAACTATAAATAGCATAAAGTTGATACCACATGCTTCCAGACCTAAAAAAAATTCAGTGAATTATTTACAGTTAGTTCGGATAGTCAAGCATCTGTATGGCTTTCCATTCTTTCTGTTATCTTTATATTTCACATAGTGATAATGTGCCATATCTCAAAAGCAGATCTGAGGTAAATCAATGGACACAGCCAGTTTAAACTTTGATCAATATACCGATTTTAGCTAATGAGCTATAGTCAAGGTAAAATCAATTGATACAAGTGTAATGTTGCTTTTTCTCATGTTAAGCAATCACAGTCAGAAAAGATGGTAGCAGATCATTCGTTCCAATACAATTTTCAAGATTTTCAAAATCACCCAAATGTTAGTCCCACTGCCACCACATGGTGTCAGTAGTTCAAACAAAAATAACTGAGAAATGCATTTAAGATTGATTATGCTCACACAGTGTATCCTGTAAACATTTTTTCCCTTAAAGTGCAGAGTTTGAGTGATACTGATCACGTAGACCAAGATTAAAAGCTCATTAGGCCAAAAAGACATCTGTCCTGCTGTTATAAAGTAGAAACTGGAGACATTAGTGTCACGCCGTTATTGATTACCTAATTATGAAGTGGTGATGAAAAGCTATCTGTCAGTATAGATGCGTGGAAACGCTGCTATGCTTTGCATCTCATGCTGAAAATAGACACGTGCTGGTTCTTTTAACTCATTCCACTGAGCAACAACCCAAACTACCTTAGCAACATGCTACAAACAAGTCAACTCTTTCAACCTCGCAGAAGCATCCTGCCAAAGCCACGGCACACCAGCTTCAGATCAGGGAGTTATTTTCTTCGGCACATGCAAACATCTAGTTTTGATGAACTAGCTGTTTAAATATGATTTAAGCATAATCCATTTTACATGTTTGAGGGCATATATCCAATCTCCAGATTAATTGTGCACTTCTGTTTTTATTCCACATTTGGCAAAAGTGTCATGTGCGCACGCATCAGGCACGATTAAAATTATTTCACAAGATTTTATTACATGGCATTTCTAAAACGGCAAGGGAGATTTGACCAGGATTTATGTATTTTTCCAGAAATATACTCCCTTCTCTTATATAAGCGTGTGCATAGTCAGCAGTATTTATTTTGACATTTTATGGCTCTTGAAGCCAAAATATTTGCAGTAGTTTGAGAAAGAGTTTCTCAGCAACATTAAAAATGTCAAATACTGACAAGCATTATCCAGGGTTTTGGAAAGGAGCTGACGGGTTGATGGATCGTGGCCACCATTGGGAATGCTCGTAATGAGGGCACATCTGGTGTAAGGGATTTCTTATTGTAAGGGGTAGGTTTGCCCCCTTGAGACCTTTAGGGGTTTTAAAGAAGGCTGTGAAGCATCAAACGTAGCTACTACCAGCTTGACTTAGTTTTTAGAAAGGGGACAAGGAGCAGCAGAATTGTGTCTCGCACCCACTTTATTCTTTTAAAGCTAATTGCTTTTTCAAGTGATAAAAGTTCACTTCCTCTAACCCCTTCTTCATCTCAGGAAGCTTTTCCATTTCCTCCTGATAGACTGCAGAACACACTTCATACAAAAGGGCTTTTCCCCCCTCTCCTATTCCCACTCACTCTCTCTACTTATTTAATCACTGTCACTCTCTCAAAACACACACACACACAACACACACACACACACACACACACACACACACACACACACACACAGAGAGCTGGTATGGTCTCCATTCTGTTAGTAATATTTAAAATTATTAAATTTGCTGCAACAGTGCTAGAATGTTCTGGGTGGTAGTTAGGGCATCGTTTATTATTTTTAGGCTGTTCTGGGTGGTTTCTTGTTGGTTTCTAAGTTGATTTGATTTAGGTGGTTACTAGGGTAATTCTACAAAAACTAGAATATTTTTTTAGGAAAATCTATATTGTTGAGTATATTTAAGCTAGTAGTCAAAAGTACCAGTTATTTAGTTCCAAGTCAATACTAAAATTATTATTTATTTATTTTATATACCACCTTTGTTACCAGGACCATGCTTACAGAGAACCAGGTTCATTTCCCGGATGATAGGCTGTGTGTGCTCTGTGAAGCATTTAAAGGGTTACTTCACAGAAAATATTTTTTTTCGTCATTAATTAATCACTATCATGTTGGTCAGAACCTGTAAGACTTTTTTGTTCATCTTTGAAACACAAATCAAGACGAGAGCTTGACCCTGACAGCATTTTTGACAAAATTAATTTGTTAATTATCTCTTCAAGCATTTTTTTTAAAAACATTTAAGCGAATCATCAAAGGAGCAGACCTGATGCTTGTAGATGATCTGTGCTTTCAATCTTAGAGTGTAAATTCCAACTAATAGACCTGCCATTTATTAAGCAATATTTCTTTGGTCTTTGTTTTATCTTTTCAGTTTTGTAAACGGTGTTTAATTATAAATATTTGAATGCTGCATGTTGTTTTAATATATTTACTAAAATGCTGGTATCATCACAACACTACTTGCTTTTCTTAAGTGTATGCTGGAGGACCAATAGTGGGTTTCTTGGCTGGTTTATTTGCCGTTTTGGACGGTTTCTAGGGCTTTGCGTGGTTTCAGATGTGTTCTAATATGCTACAAACTGGTTGTAGTATAATAAGTTTTTCTTTCAACTTTATTTTATCATCTTGCAAGATTTTTAAAATCTCTGTTTTGGTTGAGTTAACAGAGTTTTCACTTTTGAGTGGACTGTCCCTTTAAGCATAATGCTGTTCTCATGTAGATGCCAGGGTTTGTGTATGTTTGTTCACACATTGTTGTTATTAAGTCCGAATGTATGTGAGAGTGTTAAAGTCCTGCTGAGAGTTAGCCCCGATGTCACAGCCGAAATTAGCCCACACTACATACCTCCATAATGTCTTTCCGTTCATGCTGATCAATGTTTTTGGACAATCATTATAATACTGCATTGTACTTGATCTTATGTCCTTAGAAAGCAGCATGTTGCTCGTGTGAGTCCATGCATGTGTGTTGCATGTATGCCTTTAAGAGGTGGGACCGTGCTGTGTGTGTTGGTATTTCTCAAGCTTGAGGAGGGGAGTGGTACTGGTGGTCTGGAACGAGAGCCAGAACTGTGGGGGAATACTCACTCACACACTTACTCATACACACACACACACACACACACACACACACACAGCCTGGAGAGAGTGAGACTGTACAAACACACCAGTCTGTTCTGACAGACCAGTCGTCAGGAAGGCACGTCCGAAGAGGGACTCAAAGTAAGAGAAGAAGGGAAAACAGACGAGAGATTGACCTGACCTCACTCCAGGGCCATGTCCATGTACGATCCAGCCAGCGTGACTGCTCAAGTAGACGAGCAGGAGTTTGTACAAGCCTACGAAAACGTCAGAGAGAAGTATAAAGGTACTCCCGGAGCCGTGGCTGTCCGTGTGTGAATGCACCATATGTGCGACTGCGATTGTGTGCATCTGGAGAAGAGGGGGCTGTAGCTCCGTCATTGGCGTCAGGTTATAAGTAGTTCCATGTTGATTGGCACAGATGCGTTTGAGTTGCAAAAGACTAAACCTAGAGGCACTAGTAGCTCTGAAACTTTGGATTGGCATGAGTTCTACAGCTGTTTCTGTTAAAACACAAGCTGACGGGTCCGTTTAATTCAAATTTAAGTCAGATTAATTCAGACTTCAATCCACCTGGTGTGTCAGGGTCATCCAGTAAGGGACTGTCTATAACCAACATGCCTTATGAGACAAGTTTACTGAGTGTCAATCATTTATTTGTGGCGAAAGCATCTGTGCAAATATGATGACTTATTTATTGCATTTTCATAATGTTTATCTTGTATTATTCACATCGATTTTCACATATAAGACATGCAATATAAAGTAGTTTTTTTTATTAATACTATTATTAAGCATTAAATCGACAGTGTCGTGAAGGCAATAAAAAATATTAAAATGTAAAACAGTTGTAAATTATATTCCACTATTTTACTACTTTTTCACAATACATATTACAAAGCAAACCGAATGCCTGGCATGGCTTGTGTTCTTAAGTGTGTAACCATCCTCTCCCATAATCCCACTTCTGCCCCATGTCTGCAGGACTGGGTCCTGAGGAGAGATCTATAAATATCGCCCCAGTTTATTATTGTAGAGGAGAACTGGACCCAGACGGCCAGCTTAAGTCTTAATATCATGGAATTCTGAGTCTGAATGAATCCTCTAGAGGGGTTTTTTATGCAAAAACTAATGTTGGAAAAACTTTTTTTTTTACACAAAAACTTATTTTCTAAAAAAACATTTATAAATAAAATAAAATGGGAATGCAGGAACTTATAGGTTAATACAGAAACACAGTAGGGTTGAGTTTATTTCCAGTTACAGGTAATTGTATTACAAGTGTTTGCACACTTTACACAGGTTACCTGCAATTATTTCCACCACTGTAAAAAAATTAAAACAAAAAATCTAAAACATTTTGATGCAACATAATACCAACTCTCATGAGTGCACAATAATTAAATAATATCTAAACATTTTGTCAAATAATATTATTGTAAATAAGTGTAGGACTGATATATATATATATATATATATTATCCTTGAAGCAACAAGGACAGCGTGCAGCAAAGAAAGCACTTTTTATTTTTCTGACAGTATAGATTAGTATAGAAATGAAGCAGTCAGGCCTTTTTTACTATAAATGTGCTTTCTTGATTGTTTTTTCCTTTTTCTTGAACAAGCGCACATAAATTATAACTGGGACAAAGAAATTCAATAATAAAGCCAAACGCATTTAAAGGCTCATATTTGAACGATGTGATTTAGCCAGCGCACGTTTGATCGAAAGCCTGGCAGAGTGATCACATGACGCAGGCAAAGCTTTTGTGTTATAAAAGTTTAGAGTTTTTTTAGTTAATAGTTTTTTAGTAATAACCTTGGTGTGTGTGTTTGTGTGTATCACCGTGGAACCATTTCAGTACTGATGGATAGAAATACAGCGCAGCGGATATTTTCATATCATTTCTGTTTATAACATTTTAACCCGATACTCTTCACGTATGTCTCTTAAATAAGAAGCATGAACTAATTTTTGACTGGAATGAAATGTGTCCTATGTTTAGGTTTCTTTTAAATGAAACATTCACAGCTTTCTTTAGATACAGGATCGGGTTTCGTGGCTGGTATGACTTCACGTTCAGCCCACAACTTCCTCCCCCTTTCACCACATCTGTCTCCGAACTAGAAACTGACCTTTGACCCTAGTAGGGAAGGCTTGTTGAGCTGACCGATTGTGAGGTTGTATGGTAACCAGGTAAGGGAGCCTGTGTTTGATCAGTGGAGTGCGTCCTTTAACCTTAACCAAACAAAAGGTTCAGATGACTGTCTTGCGGCTGCTGTTGACCCGAGGTGACCTTGTGTTCAGGGAGGAGTAGCTTTTAAAGATGCAAGGTGCTGTTAAATTTTAGGTTGGCCACATCTCGAGTTGGTATGCACGCTCACACTGAATGATTTAACCTTTGACCTTTGTGCGATTTTACCTGATATCACCATGGCAAGGCCCCCACTAAAGCCTTCTTGGAATTCCTGAAGTACATTAGTGGAGTAAAGAGAAAGGAAGTGACTTATAAACCCAAATACTTGCCTTGAATGTTTTAAACCAGTTGCCCAAAAAACATTTGACCAACTGGCATTTTTTCAAGTGAATAATTTTAGTTACAGAGCTCATTAAAGATCATTATTTGGTGTATTCGGTGTAGCAGAATATGCTGACATGCTTTAATGTTCAAAAACAAATGAACAAATACATTAATGTAGCTCCTCTATGCCATGCTTCTTTTAAATCTATCGGTTTCTACAATGCCCCTCCTTTCGAAATACACAGTCTGCTCTGATTGGCCAGCTGTGCCAGTGCAATGAGATTTAATGCCCCTTACCGTAATCACCAGTTCAGCGTTCAGAACAAATGTAAAGCCAGTTAATAATGTCATTAGTTTTACCATCAGTTCAGGCCTAAAAGAGGAACAGAGTCGCGTGACAGACACAGCGCTCGTATGTATTGACAGTAAACAAGCCGTGATTGACTCTACTGTGATATGACCTTTGATCTTTGTCACACACACACACACTCACAGGATGTGGAATGCGCTGCTCTGTGGAACCCATTCAACACATACAGCAAATTTGACCTTTTTTGAACTAATCTATCCCATTGTGTCCGCCTAGATTAACAAAACTGCACTTCCATAAAATGCATTGCACAAATTCAAACATCCGGGTTGTGCTTTTCTGTTGTAAGTACTCGTGAAGAAATAGTTGACCCAAAAATGTAAATTCTGTCATTTACTCACCCTCAAGTACTTCCGAACCTGTATGAATTTCTTTGTTCTGCTGAACACGAAAGAAGCTGTTGTGTAAAAGGTTTGTAACCGGACTGTTTTAGGTCACCACTGACGTCCGTAGTATTTTTTTCCTACTATGGAAGTCAATGGTGACCAAAATGTAATTCATACCTGTGACACGAAGCTGAATCATATCGAGCAGTCACGTGATTCGTCACATTTTCTGCTCAAGAAACAATTTATTATTATTATTTTAGTTTTTTTTCAAAATGAAAAACAGTTGTACCGTTTAATATTTTTTTGCAGAAACTGTGATTCATTTTTCATGATTCTTTGTTGAACAGACTGTTTAGCATTTATGTGTAATACGTTTGTATCAGTTTCTTTAAAAACTCAACTTTTTGTGGCCACTGCAGTTACAACTCTAGTCTGTTTACTTTAGCACATGGAGAGGACCAACATGGCAAAATTCATCATTTCTGTTTATAATGTGAGATTTCAGTGCATTAAAGAGGATCACGTAGGGTAATCGTGTGAAATAAGGTAAACAGCAACTGGTGTGTCTTTAGCAAAGTTCGTCAGTGTTCATAACTGCCCAAACACATGGTTTTGATCTGAAACACTTCCTTAAATTGAGCTACCTTTAGATCATCCACATATGGGGCGGCTCTATCCCTTCTACTCCCTCAGCCAGGATCAGGTTTATGAAACATGATCTTACATTCTAAAATAGTGTCTCTAACAGCCTACACATAGTCATGAACATACAGACATCCGTGAGTACGCACAAGACAAGTGTATGTTCACTTATGACACTGATTTAGATTTGAACTGATGCTGGTCACGTGTTAAAAAGTATTTGACGTGTATCTGTACATTATTTCTTGCACGCAGTTTCCTGGAAGTATGTCCTGAGACACACCCACTTGAACATAAATACACCCATGAGTAAAGCTCATGACTCAAATGAAGCTCCTAATGATGGCGCAGCCAATGAGTATTGAGGGATTACTTTTTGTAATATGATAATGATTCGTGTCATTAAGCATTCCCGTGTGAAATACATGGATCATCTTGGGAAAGTCAGCTCTTTATATTTAGAAAACCCATACTGGGGTACAGAGTCACTCTCTTTGAATGTGAATGATAATATCACAATCTTTGAATAACAGCATGTTATACATTTTTATGGACCATTGATGAAAGATTTCTTGAATCTAGTTTTGCAACAGGGATTTTTAACTTGTGGTAGTTCACCCAAAATATCATTCCAAACTTAAAAACAATTGGGGATATTTTGAAAAATGTCTGTAAGGTGAATGTCAATAGGGTCCAGTGTTATTCTGGGCCCCAGTGACTTTCATTGTATTGACCAAAACAGAAACAAAGGCAGAATAGTCCTTTTTTGGGTCAATATGGGTCCAATAAAAGCAGTTAAATTGCATGATCGACAGACGTTAGCATTACATTGTATTGTCATCAAAGCAGCCAGTAACTGAAAGTGGAAAATGAAAAGTAGCATGTGGGAGTGCAGTAAGTTTTTCCTGTCAGAGGCCTGAATGTACGTCTTAAAGAGGGAAAGTTTGGGTAATGGAAGTTACAATGTTCCGGGAATATTTTTAATACACTGTGAATTTTTTTTTTCTTTTTTTTAAAAGAGAGAGAGAGGATGGAAAGAAGTAGGCTGTGAGAAAAGATTCCCGTTGTGGATTTTGTATTGTTCTGTTGGTGCATATTGTTGTATTGTCTGTTAAAAGTGCAATATTGGTCATGTTACTTGATTAGCATAAATCCATGAGGTGCTAAAACAATGCACAAATAAACAGATGCAGTACATTCTTAGTGAACTCCTTGGTGAATGCATGTGTACTTGCTGATATTTATATGGCCAGATGAGATGAGAACAGATTGTAAATGTGCAAAAGCTTTTTGTCCAAAAAAAATGGACATCATGGGATGGACGCGTTTTGTAGTCAGTATTGGTAACCAGAGAACGTTTGCTTCTCGTTTCCTCACCTCTAAGGATTTTTGCACGTCTGCAGGCGGCAGCTTATGTTTTATATGTGAAGATGGGAATGTATTCGGACTATCTTTGAGTTTGGGCAGCTTTGTGATCGTTTCTAAATTCCTAATGTGTCTTTAATATGTTCATTGTCCCACTTAAAGTCTGTGGTGCTCACAGCCATGTCTTGATCTAATCTGTGTGTTTTGGAAACTTGAGCTTGTTTGTTCTGCATACCAGCTCTTTTCCCCACTTTTTGCAGCCTGGACAGGAACCCCTGTTTTTGATCATTTCTGCTAATGATTGATGATTATGATTGCTCACACTTGAGTATGAATGAATGTGCTATCTGTCCGGGACTTGTTGTCAGTAGGTTGAAAATTTGCTCTGTTGGTGTGGAATTTCAGTCACTGGGATACCAGGGATGTCTGCAACAAACTCTCTATCCTCCTGCTAACGCTCCACATAAACTTGAACCAAGAAACCTGGGAGCTGTAGAAACATCTCAGTCACTTCGATGCGTTGACTCGTGTAATGTTTGTATAGTAGATTGTAATTTTCCTGTTTTAGTTGTCCAGACAAACAAAAGGAAGGTGACTAAGATGACGTCTATGCAAGAGAAGGTTAGGTCTGTTTGGATGGCAGTATGCATGTGTGTAAGATGGTATTTACCAGAATGTGTGGATAATTAGGCATTTAGGTATTACAAACATTAACAGCATACATTTGTAAGCATGTGGAGCAGCAGTTTTAGCTTTGATCAGTGGCACTCTAGGCCACTCTGATGCCAGGAGGGCTGTATCAGTTTACCATGAAAGGCCTGTTGGCTGGGTACTGGGTGAGGGCTATTGTTCAGGATTTTCAAATACTGCATGTAAATTTGCTGTTTACACATCACTTTAGAAAAGCGAAAAAGTTTGCCTGTTTTTTTGGTTTATTTTGTTTATTTAAATCCTAAACCCAATATTTATTTATTTTTTTATTATTATTTTTTTTTTTAAATTGCATATTATTAGAAAAAAAATGACAAAAAAGAACAATGTCAATTATAAAAAAGGAAAAATGTATTTAAAATGTTTGTTAAAAATATATATTTATAACAAAAAATATATATTTCTAGCAAATATAAGAATTAGTTGTGTAAATTGTTCATTCTTTATGTGAAAAGTAAATACTTTGAATTGATACGTTATTCTTGATAAACTATGGCACAGTTATCTTAATAATCCTGCTAATCGCACTAGAATAGCAGGAGATCTCAATGTCACCTTAACAATGTCTGACTTACAAATACGAAGACATTTTGTGAGTTTGATGAAAGATTGAACAGAAGTTTGATTTTTGGAAGGCGTTATTCTAGTATTTGTCAATTCTCTGCACATAATTAACCGGGGAACGTTAACTGATGAGGTTTAAATGAATGTTTGGCTTTTGTGTTTATACATCTTGACTGATGGCTCAATGACTTATTGGGAAATACATTTTAATCGCTGAGCAGAGAATGCATCTTTTCGGTACTTAGGGCTGTATTATTTAGAAATTAGTTTCAAATGTAAGAAAAACATTAGAGACAGGGTTCAAATAGTCAGCCTGCTAGTTATCAGATTGACCAAGGTCCTGCTTAGTAAACAGTGTAAACTTTAAAGAAAAGCTCAAAAGCGAAGTCTCTAGTGTCCTTTTATTTTGCTTTTTAGATAGAAGATGTTTAAATATAACCCCGCACTACCCTCTGGCTACTGGATGAGGAGAGAGGAGCACATTGAAAAGATGTAAATGATGTGTTTGCTGACAGTTTGCTGTCTGACATGTATCTATGGGGACCGTCCAAACAGTCCCCTGCGATGTCACTGGGCTGTGTGAAGTGGGCCGATGGGTCAGAGAGAAAGACGGGATGACTGATCTACATGCGAAAGAGTAAACAGATCCAGGCAAGTTGCTGAATTCTGCAAGCTTTTGTGAGGAGACAAAAAATAAGACCCAGGTCAAAAAGTGTTTTGGGATCAAAATCAACACAGTCACAGTGTCATCAATTACTTGTCCAGTATTTGGTATCACACCATATAGTCTCAGCAAATTAGTATGATTTCTAAAGGGTCATGTGACGCTAAGGACTGAAGGAATAATGCTGACAGTTCAGCTGTGCCATCACAGGAATAAAAATGTTCAAAATGTTTTATTTTAATCTTTTAATATTGCTGTTTTTATTTTAACTACGACTTGGTAAGCATTAATTCTTCTTTAAAAATCAGCAATAAACACGTAAAATGTATTTCATTATCTTTTAGGTTAGAACAATTTAAATTTTATTTTATCCAGCTCTTTGACTCTCTTAAAGGTTTGCTATTCTTTCAAGGGTTGCTTTGATTTTCTGGGTTTGACTAGTTTCAAGATGGGCTTCTAATACTCTAATTTTCCTTGAAAAAGAAGGAATGTAGAGTGATATACAACACATTAACACATGTTGCCATGTGTTACAAAATATATGACCTCTCGATGTTGTGAATGACCAGTCACAGCATATATTTCAAAGAGTTGTGTTTTCTGCTCTAATGCAGTATTGATCACAACAAAGCAATGGCTTCTTTCCCAGCAGTACAACACATATTTGGCACATACCTTTTTTGCAAACTAAGGATTGGAGCAGATGTAGTGCAGCTGGCCAGGATAGTGACTGTAATGAAGAAGAAACTATACATGTTTGTCTGAATGGTCCATTATGCATTTTCCTGAATGCGTTCATTGATCCTAGTTATGCTTTAATAAATATGCTCAGACTGTTCATGCAAACTAAGCTGTATAATTGAGCTCTTCATACATTTTTCTGCTCGATGTCAGAAATACGAGAATATTAACATAACATGTTTCAGCATCTCGACAACATGTAGTTTGCAAAGGTTGGTATAGTATATGATCTTTTAGCAGAGAAATATTTTTCTTAAAATAAAACATTAATAATTACAGATTTTCAGTGAATAGCAATTTTACTCATTAAAAGCAGCTATACAGCTTCATAAGACCTGTAATGGTAGTTCAAAAGTTGATCATATCATGTAAGGTCGGAGCATTGCAGTTCCAGTCCTCGTTTACTTTATTATATTGAAATTGTTTTTATTTTGTCAAAGAGTGGGAAAAAAAGCAATGCTTTTTTGAAGGCAAGGGGCCCTTAATGCCATATCCTCTAGTTCAGATTTCAAGCTTGAACCCCTTGAACTTCACATTTGTGCTCTGCCTTGTGGCTATGACTGAGGTAGAACAAAAAAAGGGCTCTGAAAACATGCCGAGATAGAATAACGGAGTGTGTCGGAGAGGGAGGGAGAGCTTGCTAATCTCAGGAGCTCCAGCAGCAGTAGGCCAGCCGGGCTGCTCTCAAAATGCTGTGTCATCTAGTCTGTGTGGGGCTTCTCTCTATTTGTGTGTGTTTTAGCTCCGAGAAGAGCCTGTGCCCTGGCTTTGATTGTGCACACACATCAGTTATTACAACAACACAGTCTGATGACAAAATCAAATAATGCTTTGGCAAAGAAGATTAGACGATCTGATGATGTCATTGGTGCGTCTAGCACAGGTCTGTTTTTTTTACTGCAAAACTATAAAGTAGACCTTTCCTTACAGAAGCGTTAACTGCGGGAAGTACGGTATAGCGTTCTTTGCTGAGTCACTGTAGATGTGCTGAATTATGTTTGTGATGCTTTTTTTCCACTCCATTCCATTTATTATGAAAAAATAGAGCGTGTAATGAGATTGTTGTTGTTGATTATCGTTAGGATTGTGTCACGTAATATTTGGAAAGCTTTCTCGCTCTCAGCTTTAGATCTTAGCTCATCTGTTTGTACATGTTTACATGTCAACAATGATTTTAATATCACACCTTAATTTTGAACCGACGCACATACATAAAGACATGGTTAATGAGTGGTCATTCTCACATTTAAATAGCTTTAGAAGACCCTCGAGCATTATATAAATGAGTAATAGACTGATTGATCAGATAATCAATGATTTAATCATTCGCATGAACTTAGTTTCACAGGACTTCAGCAGCCAATAACAATACACAAGCATTTTTTGAATTCAGTGCATTTTGTTTTTAACACTTTTAACAGTTTTATTTAAAAACTAGTAATGTCCAACCATTAATCTTATATATATCTTGTATATATTTAGATTTTTTTGTGTATGTATGTTTGGTGTCAGTAAGAAGTCTTTTGCTCACCAAAAAGGCCTTTATTTGGTCAAAAATACAATAACGACAGCAAAAATGTGACAAATTATTACAAGTTTAAGTATGTTTTTTATAGTAATATATTAAAGTGTCACATGATTTTTTTTAAATCATTCATAATATTTTATTTGCATCATATATAAATGTCAAAAAATTATTACAAGTTTAAGTATGACAAATTATTTTAAGTATGTTTTTATAGTAATATATTAAAGTGTCACATGATTTTTTTAAATCATTCTAATGTGCTGATTTATACATACGTGTGTGTGTGTATATATATATGTGTATATATACATATATATATATATATATGTATATATGTATATATGTATGTTTTGTGTGTGTGTGTGTGTGTATTCGTATTCATAGATAAAATGAATAGTTATTATTTTGCACTGAAAAATGCTAAAAATAAATAAATGAATCCACAAGAGTAAGTTTGTGAAAATGACTCTCTTATATGTGCACTTTGTGCAGTTTTAGCATGTTTTCATTGGACAATGCTGCTGTCATACTGAATTAGAGAGAAAATATGAAGACTGAATGAGTCATAAAAGAAAATCTGTGGATGCATTTAGCTAAAAACTGACAGGTTGTAAATAGTTTTAATGGAAAGCGTTTCCAAGCATCATGTTAAGACACCAAGCTAAAAAAAATTCAGTGGTTAGATAAATTACAGGGAAAGACAGAGAATGTCCCAGAGTGCTTTTCTCTCAATTTCACTTTCTTGTAGCCTAAGGTTTCTATCCTTTTCTTGTATGTTCTCATTCTCTTTTTTTTTTTTGCCTTTTTTACCTTAATCTTCATCTGTCTCCCACCTTCAAAAGTCCCATCAATAGATACAATTTGTACCTACCCCGCATTCTGATTGGCTCAGGCACCCCGTGGGAGCCACGGGGGATGGGATGGGCTGGGCTGGAGGAAAGAGGGAGAAGGAAGAAGTTAGGGAGGGGTACTTTTCACATCGCAGTTTCCCTGCAAACAGGGAATGAGCAAGTGTGAGAGAGGGAGTGAGCGAGCGAGCGAGCGAGAGAGAGAGAGAGAGAGGATCAAAACAGAGAAAGCACACGGTCAGCAAGCAGCACTGCAGACTTAGCCGAGAGGAGGACACAACTGAATTCTGAAGTCTTGCAGCAGCGTGGCTGGTGAAATCTTACTGGACTGACCTTGCGCAGCACACACACTCACACACACGCTCCCAGGAAACCAGCCTGACAGAATCCAGTGACATGGACACAGCCCGGTCCATCCAACACGAGATCACCTCTCTCAAAGGTACTTACGAATGCGGATCGAAGCCTAACGGAAAATGCTGCAAATTGAGCCGTTTAACGGGATTGGAGTGGATTTTAAGGAGGGTGTGAATGGCACGCAAAGTTCCGAATTCCATTGTGTCCTCTCTGCCTCAACTTTGCCGTGTTATTTATGAAGGGAAGGGTCTTTTGTGCAGGGGCCCTCATGCTTGAACTCCGGCTGTGTTTGGGAGCTCGGCTGCTTCCTTTTAACTGTGCTGGGAAGCAGCAGGATTCTGCGTCAGCCATGCGGCATGTTCGGTGCGCTGAGTGCCGCATCACCACGGTAACAGGCGGCGCAGTGGCCTGGGATCCCCCCCATTCCCGTTATAGAGCTGCCTGTCGTGCACGGCGTGTGTAATGGCAAGAGAACCAGGAAGTTTGATGTCATTACACACGGCTCTGAGTGTTTTTCATTGGATAGTTGTGTGTAATTCGATATTAATTGATGCAGGGTACATTTGAAAGCGGAAGTGAGAGCGTGAAGTGCTATTTGTAAGCATTTACCTTTCGTACATGACTTTGGACATTTTAGTGTCAGTATAAACCATATAGAGTTAAGGCGACAGTTTTGTAGTTAAAGCATCCTGGTTCTTCCTCAGGTTGGGCTTGGGCTGAAAAATGCTAAGTGCTCGTATTCAAGGGTCTGTATGTCAGAGCATGAAAGTTGACCGACTCTAAATACCTGAGGATTAGGCCTCCAGTGGTGTTTGGTTACTGGCTTTGAGTGTGAAACAGATTTGAGTGATTTTATTGTTTGTTTTTTTTTTTGTCTAGGAGGAACTGAATGTTTTGTTTATCTGTTGCTTGGTTGTGTGTGTCAAAACTAAATTTGGAGTCTGCTCTAGTCCAAACATTAGCGTAAGCTTGTGTGGTTTGTCATTTGCGTAGTAAAAGTACAGTTGATGGATTAGAGAAGATATTGGCTCAAAATGCAAATGTGCTGAGTCATAACTCAATACCAGAACCATGCTAAACCTGTCAAGTACATGTCAAAATCTTCAGCAGAGTATAATCTACTATGTTTGCTTTGACTATCAGCCCAATTACACACAATTATGTTCACATAATAATTTGTACTTTGTAAGTTGGTGATTTAATTAAAAATATATATATATATATATATATATATATATATATATATATATATATATATATATATATATATATATATATATATTTGAATAATTTCCAAACTTATTGGAATATCTAAACTTATATTTTTTTCTTTCAGGGCATTTATTTATATATATTATTATATTTATATTGTGCGTAAAACTGCTTTAGCACAAAAGAGTTATTTTGATTTGTTTTTTTATTATTTTATTGTTTTTTTATTTTTAAATACATATTTTAAAAGGGAATAGGGGAGCTGTGGCTTACTTTGAGACATTTTACTGTTATTATCACTTTTAATTATCAGAAATAATAATAGCATCTCACTCATTTCTTCCTTATTACCTCATTGTGACTGTCCACATTTCAGAATATATAAGCATTACTGACAATGACAGAAAGTTGGAGAAGTCCATTGAAAATTTATAGTGAAAGTCCATAACAAACAAATACATCAAACTACTCCTTTAAGCTGCAAAAACAGCAGCTGCTCTTTATTTGTTGCTTTAGTTCACATTCCTTTTCATTATTTAGTTTCTCTCCATCCCCTACTGTCCGAAAAGAGTATTCAGCCCCGAAGAAGAGTAACTTGTGATCTAAATGCGTCTATTCTGATGGATCGCTTGCTGTAGCTCGAGTGTGTTTTAATGGAGCTGCTAAGTATCCAGATAGCCTTCAGCTGTTGTGACCAGAGTGAATGTTTTCTCAATTGTTCGAGCAAACAAAGGCTTCTCACCCCATCAAACAGTCCAGATAGTCTTAGTTAATATGCCTGACAGACTCTAGCCCTGTACTTGGCCGCTCCACTGAGGGGTCACTTTCTGCTGGACACGCTCTTGGCAGACTTAAAGCAGAGTTGGGTGTGATCTACCTGTCAGGAATATCAATGGCAGTGGAGGCTGCTTAAAGGACTGCTTGCACTTTTGGGATGCGCACTACTGTATATATTATTTAAAAAAAAAAAAATTGAATAGTTTTATCCAGCACAAATGCCTAAAATTAATAAGAAGTGACAGTAAAAACATTTTTGTTTTTTTCCGTTTCTGTTTCAAGTAAGTTTCCGTTCCAAGATTCCATTTATCTCAAAATTCTAAAAAGTTTCTGCAAAAATATTAAGCATCAAAAAGTTTAACATTTGATTCGAGTACCAAATCAGCATATTAGAATGATTTTTAAAGAATCATGTGACGCTTGAATATATTACCGTAGAAGACATACTTAAACTTGTAATAATTTGGCACATTTTTGCTGTTTTTATTGTATTTTTGACCAAATAAAGGCATGTCTGGTGAGCAAAAGATACTTCTCACAGACAAAAACTTGAGAAAGGTGCTGTATATATTAATATCAACTGATAAAAGTAAAAAATAATAATACGAATAATACGAAACGAATAATAAAATATCTATATTGTGTACCAATCAAAATGTAGCTTGCTAACTCGGTGTGTCTAACTGTAAAACTGCTGTTGTTAAAATCTAGATTTTACTCATATTTACTAAAGGCAATCACAGCTCATGCTGTTTTCAGTGTGTCCAGTGACCAGCCAAATGCTGCTGTTTTCCCCCTAATTTGCCTCAGATTAATGCTGCACTGGATCCAGACCCAGATTTCCTCTTAATGAGCTTTTGGCCTTCTACTTTCTCTTTTGTTTCAGAAAACCTATTTATGTCTACTAAATGGTTTTCTTTTACTGCTGCACCATAGAGATAACGCGTCTGGTGCAGGAATCTTGTTGAACCTGGAGATCAAATGAAATACTGTCAGTTATACAAAGAGTTAATGGGTTGAATTGATGTGCTTTAAGGAAAGAGTTAAGATAGTAAAGTCTTTCTTCATCTCAGCCTCTTCAGAGATGGCATTTATTTTTTCGTTTTAGCTGTCTGCTCACTTTCACCTTTTTACATGCATACAAACGTGTCTTCTTTTAAGCACTTTTACTTTAATCTTACAGTGACTATAATGCTTACTACAAATAGATACATTTTTGTGGTCTTGTGTGTGCAGTTAATAGTTTCAGGATGTTGTCTGAGTTTGTGTGTGTGTGTGTGTGTGTGTGTGTGTGTGTGTGTGTGTGCGTGTGTACGAGCCAGGCAAGGACAATCACAACTGCCAGGCATTCAGGAATTCTATCCATTTTTTCCCACTATTTTTACTGAACAATGGAAGCTGTGTATCTGCTTAAGCAGAACATGGTGGTTTAGATGCTGCTCTTTTGTTTTTTGTTGTTTCGCTTTTATATATTAAATCTTTCTAAATGTATCAGTTTTAATCGTGAATATTGCAATATTTGTATATGGGTATTTGTTTCTGATTAATAAACTTTTTCACTGCCAAGAACCTCAGTGCACTCTACAAACAATTCAGAAATATCCTCCTACTACTCTACTGAAACGGTGTAAATGGATATTATCTAGGCTGTTGGGTCTATCACAGATTACAAACCTCAGATGAGGAACTAAATGCTATTGATAATGATAATTTTGTGGTTAATGGGCGTGTAATTTATTAAAGAAAGGTCAGATCCTGATCAGGGGATGCAAATATTGATTTATTCTGCAGCTGGCTTAAGTCTGCAGTTTATTCTTCTTTAGGCAGGAACATACCATAGACTGTGCTAATGGAACACACAGAAATCAGAGAAACTTAAGGAGTCTGAAGTAAAGGAGTAAAATCATTGTGTTGATTCATTCTGTAGGACCCCACCCTGCTGTGTCACTTTTCAGGCATTATAAAGCTCCAAACATCTGATGACTGGTTGTATTTATTAGATAACAATATCAGATAAGTGTAAATAGTATGCAGTGACCATAATTCACTTTAAAAAAAGTATTCTAATGTTAAATGATTAAATATTAATTAATGAAAATAAAATTGTCATTATATTATATTCATTTAATTTTTAAATGAAATTAGCTAATTTCATTTAAAAACTATGTAGTTTAAGTTGATCAGCTCACAAAGCTATGAATATAATTAATGTCCATGAGTTTATTTTGCTGTGTCATGCTTTTTCTTTTCTTTCTTTCTATTTTTTTTGACTTGATCAAATATCACAATCTTCATGTACTTTGACATTCCTTTATTTCCAGCGACTTGCGTGCTCAATGAAGGAAAGTGTACTTTTTTTCTTCTGTTTGTTCTATACACAAATGACTTACTTTACTTCATGAATTATAAAAGTTGCATGAGAACTTGACAGAAAGGCACTGTATACCAAGTTTTCTGCAAGCATGCAATAACTGAGGAACTGACCAAAACATAAATGATTATTCACTGACAAACATAAGTTTAAACTAGGTCGCTGAAAAACTAAGCATCGATGAGTATATCATTCTAGATCTGTTTGAAGATCTAGTCTGAATAAATTTGAAGTCCTTTTTTGAAACCCATGTTCCAAAGGTATATGTAAGCCATACAAATTTGAAACTAAAAAAATAAGTGATGTTATCGATCAAATATTTTCTTTGCTCTCCACTCATATGAAGTAATTGTGCTTTCAATTCAACAACTAATTAAACTAATTTCTCCTTTACAATAAAACTACAATGCAAGCACTTTAATGTTACTGATGGAAAAGAGCGTTTGGAGAGACAGCATTGTGATGTAGGCCCCTCTCAGCATCTCTTCGGTATTAAAAGTGTCTCGCAGGCTGTAAAGGGCTATAAAAGATGATTTTGCTGATCTTAGCCCATATATTCTGACAGTATATTGTCAGCCCGCTTCAAACTGTTTCCAATTAAGGTAACTGTAATTACAAAATCATTGCGGTCTCATGCCTGCAGTGTCCAGTAGGTGGTGCTCGCACAAAGATAATAACGTAGAGCTCCTGCTTTGAACGTACACCATGAGGGTGCAGCTGTGGCTCAGTAGGTGGTTTATTGTGTCTAATCGAGGGTTAACGTTGTAAAGTGAACTACCATCCTGCAAGGGAACCTTCCGTGCCATGGCTGCCGTTTCCTGAGTTTTATGCTCTTTTGTTTCTACTCCGTTCTCTTCCCTGCCTGTTTTTAATAGCTAGCACATTGGAGGGGCCAGGTTCTGTCTGATGTCTTTAACTACTTTTCCTATAAAAACAGACGTCAGTTTATACGTCAGCACTCAGGCTAACACCTAAGAACTATTTTGAGGGTGGGGAGCATTTAGCCGCTGAGGCTGTGTAAGTGTGTAAACCATGAACGTTAATGCTAATGTTTTCTCTCTTTTTTTTTGTGTTTTTCAGGTAAGCTGCTGTTTTTCTCTGAGCTGTAGGTGTGGGAAAGATTGTCTGTCTCTGGTAAGGAATGTTTAACAAGAGCCAAGACGTTTAGCATCAAACATCTGCTCATCTGGAATGACGTTGGTTTAGCTCATAGGGAGTGTTATGAGAAAAACATGGCTGACTTTTTGAGTCATGTGTTATTAAGTACTGTTTATTAAGTACCCTGGGTGTAAACATAAACTTGGTAATCGTTTTATTTAAATGTATTCATTCAAATATCCTGATTAGCTGTGTAAGAAACCTTTTTTTATTGTTATTAATGTTGGTGCTGCCTAATATTTTTAAAATGTCACAGTGATTTAGTGACTTGCAGGATTCTTTGTTGAATAGAAGGTTTAAAAGAACAAAATGTATTTGAAATAGAAATCTTTCGCATCGTAATCAATGCCTTTACTGTCACTTTCGATCAATTTAATGAAACCTTGCAGAATAAAAGTTACTTTCTTTAAAAGAAAACGACAGGATACATCATATCCTGTCGTTTTCTTTTAAAGAAAGTAACTTTTATGAGAAATCACGTCTATGAGAAAGCCAAACAAATTAGTTGGTCTGCATGAAGCCTGGTTTTCATAAAAAGAAAATGAAAATAAGTAAACATCTCCTTCAGAAACGTCTCCTGTTGTGCCTTTTCCACACTTCTTCTGAAAATGTTAGACTTTTCCTGGACATATGCTTTTAATTCCTCATCATTTTGTTATATAACTGACATTCAGCTCAATTGGCAGTTAAATTACTAAGCCGAGGGCTCTGTGGCAATGCCAAGCCTGGTCTGGAAAAAAGTGGCGTGGTACCACATAATAGTTCAGAGAAGTCCTCGTGAGACTGGGCGGCTGAGGATCTCTCCACACTGGTGGAGTCCAGGATCTGACTCAGCCAGGATCCTCTTTGCGAACCAGCAGCCATGATTTTAACTATTATCCAATTTAAGCACAACAGCACACTTGCATGCAGCAATTTATTTTTTTTGTGCGGCCTTTAGATGCTTTGTAAGAGGTTTAGTATGTTGTGAATTTAAAGTCACAAATGTCTTTAATCTGTATTTCTGATTGGCAGAACAACACTTTCATAAACGGTTTTACATGCCGCTATGAAATCTGATCACATGCTTTCATGTTTCCTGTTTGTCAGGGTGTTATGGTGGTAACGTTTGGGGAAGTAAATAGGCCTTTTGGTGATACACTTCTCCAAGAACCACACCCAAGTTACCAAACGGTCTGAGTAATGTTACCGCCAGAGGGCACACATTATGCTTTTATGGATTTTGTTTCGGTGTTCATTGCATTCATAGCTACTTGAAGTTCCTGGTGTACTTAGGCTTGTGTCAGGGGTGTCAAGTTTTCTTAAAGATATCTAAAAGCGTTAGTCATGTAACATAATACAGTAGTTCATATTGGCACCTGTAATGCGGTTGAGCTGTTGACTGAACTTTCCCCTCATTCGTATCACAGATGATGTTTCGATGTAATGCAAGGTGTTCAAATTGCGAAACGAAACTGCTCTGCTTGACTAGAGTATTGGTCCTAAATCTCGGGTGCAAACTAGGTTAGGTGACATTTGTTTAGGAAGCAACGTATATTCATGATCACACATTTAGTTTCTGTGGTTTTGAAGATGTTGCTAGGTTGCTTGATGTTTTTTATTGGCCAGAAAAGCCCTCTAATGTAAGTCTATGGGATTTTTTTGCTGTGGTTGTGCCATGTGTGGTTTCCTAGGCAAAAATTAAGTCTGATTTCTTAGAAAAGTACATCTATATATATTCTCAATACACCAATATGATTCATACCCATAGCACAAATAGTGCAAAAGGAATTACAGAATCATATGACTATTAATGAAGTACCATTTTTGAAAAAACTTGTTATAGCTAAATGATATTAGAAATTCTATGACTCGGCCACTCTATAAACTCAATTTTTAAATTACATTTCCAGGAAATCTAGAATAATATTTCTCCAAAGCATAAATGACTTTGTCATATGCCATTATTTAGATCCAGTGTTTTCTATTCTGTTGTATTTTTAGGTGGATTCAGGGGGAAAAAAAAGGTATTGCATTACTTCTTGAAATAGTGAAATGCCTGTTCCAGGAAAAACTCCAGCTTAATGTGCAGGTTTGTTTTCCAGTGTTGCTAGCGACCATGCTACTTTTGACTATGCCCTCTGTTTTGGACACCTGCGGTGGTTGCTCGTTGTCTGTGTGAGTCATTTTAGGTTGCTGTGGTGACAGTCGATCATTATTGACCACACCAAGCAGGCTCAGCGTGCATGCTGACTCACTCGCTCACGTCCGAGGCAAAATTGCACCCATCACATGAGGATATTGGGCTGATTAGTCATTCAGTAGACCTTCCTGCATCCTCTCCTGTTGCCATGGATCTCTTCCTGCTCCTGCTTAGATTATATTAGGTTCCCATCACCGACAACACGCTCTTCTAGATAAATAAATTTTGAACTAATGGGGTGCTGTTGAGCTGGAAGTAATAATAATTAAGACTGAATCTCATTTTAGTTCAATTAATCAATAAGGTATGAGAGGCTTTGCTGAATTGTGAAATTAATAAATTAGTACTAAAAAGTTGTTTTTAGGCTGCAAGGTTGTATGCCATTTAGAATTTAAATTTAAAGTGAAATAAACACGAAAAGAGAATTTAATGCAACTAATGTTTTCATTAGTTAAAACTAATAAATTAGCATATTTAAGAGCAGTCATAAAGGCAGAACCTTTCTTCAGAACCAGTCTGTAAATGTTTAATCAGACAGACAGATATGTTTTAATGATTTGTATTTAGTTTACATTTTCCATCACATTGATAAACAATATTTTTAGGTTAATCTCCTTCTTCGTCGCAAGTGCTTAATTTATAATGCTGCTATATGCAAAAAAATATCAATCTGCAGTAGTTATTTATATGATAAGCAGGTGTTTTGCCTTACAGTTTCTGTATTTTGGATATAATGCTGTTAGTTAAATAAAACACTCTGTAGCGTAAACACATTTGGAACAGGAACACCTGTCTTTATCTATCTTTGGATAATTGCTAGACGGTTGGGGTGTGTGAAGTAGCATATTATTAATGAAATATGCTTGTTTTGCAGAAGTGTGAGTTGAGAAATATGTAGACTGTACCTGTAAATCATATAATTTGTTTTCACAGTACTCAATACGTTAACTGTGTTGTGTAAAAGAAACAAAGCTTGATTTTAAAGAACGAGTTCCCCTCTGGCTGTTACGACCTGTGGCTCTTCTTGCACAATATGAACTAACTTCATGTTTATGCCGTGTGTTTTATATGTGCGTCTTTGCATGAAACATTAGATGGTGAGTCTGAGTGAGTCTGTTTGCATTATAGTATGTTTCATCGAAGGTTAGTACATGTGTATGTGTGTTTCTTTGTGTTCACATGCTCATTGTCCCATGTTTAAGCTCCTTCCCACTGCCCCGTAATGTCATAGTGCAGGGGTGTGTTGAATGGTTTGGAAAACAACCATCTGCAATAAATTCCACCCCATAAACCAAGCGCTGGAATGCGTGAGAAGCGCCAGTTGCGAAGGGAAACTGGAGTTTTAGGAACACTTTATCTGCCAGAGGCTTTCAATGAGATCCTTTCATACGGTTTGTTTTATGAACTGCCCTCTTCAATGCTTCTTCTATGTGATAGTAACTCCATGGCACAGCTACTGTCATAGAGACGCTCGAATGAGCGCGAGGTCTAAAATGACGGGCAGTATCTCTATATAAGTGTGCACTGCAGCAAACTGCTGCTCATTAGCGGTGTTATTTGTATGGGGAGCGTCTGATTGTTTTATGCTGTCGCTGATTGATGAGATATGCATGGTTGAGGCTTTGCAGATCAGCGTGATTTAAGCTCCTTCTCTTCGGGGGGTTCAGACTACACAAGGTTTTGTTTACCCAGCTTCACCCTAAATCAGTTTCAGCGTCAGGCAATGACTTACAGATGGACTTGCGCACCACTTGTGGCTTGGCTTCTGAGTGAAACTTTAACTGTTTTCACTAGGTAAATCTTAATTTTCATGCTTTCACAAGAGAAATCAATTCTCAAGCGTTTTTAATCTTTTTTTTAACCAGCTGTAAGCAAAAATACCATTTCAGAAGTCACAAGTGGCAACACATGCAAAAATAAATTATATCTTATGATTTTATATCTGTATTTAACCTCAAAGTGATCTTGAAGTAAAAAGAGCTGCTACAGTCTGATTTTGTGGTTACTGTAGTTATTATCATCTTAATTCAAGCGATGAAGGATTTTGAAAGTCTGCCGGTTATCAGGGTTTAGTTTACTTTAAAGTTAACCCTGCCAGTTTAAAATGTTTCGGAAACATTTGTTAGGAATTTAGAAAAGTAATAACATTACTGATTACTGGGCGATTAAAAATAGCTACACCATTTATTACATTTAAAATTTTATTTTCTGAAGTAAGCTTCCCAACACTGCTGATGATGAACTATTACCATATTTATATACCATGTATATACTTAGTATTCCCATGATTTTGTTAAGCTATATAGTGCTGATTTGAAGCTGACAAATGAAGACTCATTCATTAAGTTATTGTAGCAGCAAGTTAAGGTGGTCAGTTAATATGGTCTTGATTGTTTAGAAGTTTGTCTTAATCCAAATCCCAACAACGCTGGAATTTTTATTAGGGTGTGTGCTTCTTTCTAGCCAAATATCTGAAATCTGAACAGATTGTGAAACTTGAATTCTTGAAACGCAGATTTAAATGCGAGACAGACGCGTATAAACCTTGTGTAAGATTTTAGGGGTGACGGATAATTCGTTCCCTGTCACTGAAACTGCGACGAATAAAAGAAACGTTTGGAGCAACCGGAGTGCAGATCAGTCTTTATGAGATGCAGATGTCTTACAAGATGTCCCGGACAGTTACGAAATTGTGTTTGAAATCACGGAAGAGTGTCTTTTAAATGCGTTACTGTCATACTCTGGTGATGGATGATTTGGATATGTCAGTGATTTCTTTATTTCATTTGCACTTACAAGTATTTAAAATGCAACCAGCATCAAACTCAAGAGGGCAGCGTGTAGTTTGGTTAAAGTCAGCTTTTCATTACCCCTTATGGCAAATATACAGCTTTTGATATATACAGCACTTACACAGATGTACTATTCAAAGCATTAAATGTGTGACGTGAAACAGACACTCCAACTTGAGTCCAAGAGAGCTTGATGTCATATTTCCGTGAACTTTTTATTCTACGATCAGTCCACAAGCCGTGTTTCTTTCCACACATTTGACGCTAGGCCTCATATACATCACCAGATGCTGCAAACATAGGCACCATTGTCTAAATCTTCCTTTGAGAGATTAGTACTAGAGCTGTATTTTCCATCAGCATCCATTAGCACATAAGATTGTGTATGAAGGTATCACAGCAACGGCTAAAGGGAGATGAAGCAAAAAATGTCCTTTCAGCACCAACATCATTTGCCTTTCATTAGGTTTAATTATCCATTCTGAAACACAAGGAGTTGTAATTAACGTCTTCTATTTCTTGTGCATGCTTATATTTAAGTGACCTGTTACTGTAAATAAAGCATATGATGTTGATTTATGGAATTTGCCTTCAAAACAACACATTCAAAACAAATGGTTCATGAATTGGAGGTTCAAACAACATATCTCTTAATTTTTATGAATTAAGCATTTATGTTCATCTGACTAAAATAAATGTTGGTGTTTATACACTCTTTTTATCTAACAGTATTGAAATATAATAGGTTAAAGTTGAAAGTTAATTTAAACAGATTAGATTAGATTAGATTTTGGTTTGAAAATTATTTTCAAACACAAAACTGTTATAGTTCAAGATGATGTCATGATCTGTGTTTTGGCGCTAATATAACAAGGAGATATTGATATTGACATTCAGATACATTTTCCTGTTTGGTAAAAATATTAGAACATGTAGAATATTCCACACAATGTATAAAAGCTATTTAGATCATATTACACGGTCCATTCCACACATATTGAATTATTTTTGAAAATTGGAGTTAGTTTTATTTTAGAGATTCTTCTTCCACAACATCCCCTTATACATTTTATAGCCTTGTGAGGATTTGATCTGAGGAGTCTCTTGTCTCTATGAAAGCCCCCGGGCCTAAACATAACGTCCAGTAGTGTTGATTGTTTGGTTCTGGAAAAACCCCTGCTGAAAGTTTCTAATCAGCCAGCTATCAGATTTTAGGCAGTCTAAATTTTGTTCATTTGTCTAAATTCAACAGATAGTGAGAATTAGAATCTATTTTGTCTTAGGATACTTTTTTTTTTACTTTTAGTTTGCAGGGATTTATGATTTATACGTTTTTTTTTTAGTTTTTTTTGCTTTACTCTGATAAAGTGAACTCTGCCACGTGTAATACTTCACGTTCATTCTTGTTAAAGTTTAAAGACTGATATGATAAACAGGTTCAGTTGCATTAGCACTGCAGGTCAGGTGAAGAACCCTCCCTTTCATTCATGATTTTACTATATTTGCTCCAGGCTTTAATGTTCTGAAGAACTGAATGATGTGTAACCAGTTTGTGAAGTTATGTGAAATATAAAAAGCATACAAAACATCTGTGTTAAACATGTGAGACTAGATGTGTGGAGATCACAGTAATACCTTGAAAGTCCCTTTCCTGACATTATTTACTGTAATCATTAGAAGAATTCAGATGGGCCTAATTTGGAAAGGGTCTGCTGTCTCAGAAAAGCTCAGATATCTGACCTTCACAGCTTTGCAGAAAAGCGTTGGAGACGGTTATCGTGCTCGTTCGGTCATTCTCTCCGTCTTTCTTCCCCTTCCTCGTGCACTTTAATGGTAGTAAAAGTTACTGCTTTCTGTAAAAAGTACAACTTTCTTAGTAAACAGTTTTGGCTGGATTTTTTTCTTTTTGTGTTGTTTGCGACTGTTATGAAATTATTGTTCAAAGAGCGAAGGAGTGGTTAGTTGCATTTTTCGAAAAACACAAAAGAGCCTGTTGCAAATCAATAACACCATAATTGATGCAAAATGGCTGCTGGAATCTTAATGCCGCTCTCAGACAGACTATTTATGAGACCAGAAGGACAGGCGCCCACAGAGCTATTTGAAAGTGATATGTGCTACGGGCTCCCAAAAGTCTAAAGGAGAAACTTTTTGCTTTTAAGAGGACAAATAGTAAATCAATCCTTATTTAAAAAAAAAAGAGACAAAATTAAATTGTGTGCCATGCAATCCCTGCATCTAAAACTTTAGTTTCTTTTTTACGTGCTTTTCTTTGAAGAGTTTTCAAAGGTTTTTTTTGGTACCTTGGTTCAGCTTTAAACAGCACAAAGAGGTCATAGGTCGTGGCAAAGGATGCAGCCTACGCCCCTCTCATAATATAAGGACAGCTGTTTGGCTCCATACTGCCACCTCCTGTTTAAACATGTCTACAAAAACTTTACATTTAAAGTTAGGACAAACCCTATAACCCCATTCATAAATGGAACCGAGATGCACTTACAGCTGGGGAAAGTGCACTATTTTAAAACAAACCATCCGTCCTTTGCTCCAGAAGTTTCCATTCCCAGGCAGATAAATGACACAGAAAAAGTAGGAGATCTGAGACCGATTAACATCCATTCATTTTTTCCCCTCTCTCTCCTTTTGAAACGGGCAAGAAACATGCCTGCTTCTGTAGCCTTGACGATCGCATTAAGATGTTGCCAACTCAATCTTACCAAAAACTGTATTTCCAGCTTTAGCGCGGACTGCTGAGTGAAATAAAGACGAACGGGGTAAGAGAGACGAAAAGGGAAACGCTTTTCCTCTCCGATTGATTTCAGTTTAGTAAATCAGACTAACTGCTTTAAACAAGCTATAATGGAGATTGATGATGGTAGATCCTACATGGAGGATTTGATCCAAAAGTGCCAAGGTAGGCAATATTTGATTTGCATATTTAAAGGGACATTCAGACTAATACAATTTTGTAAAAAATCTTTGTTTATGAAACTTGTTTATGACACAGAACTGCATTATTTGATTGTATTTATCTCTTGAGCTAAACACACTTCACTTGGTTTATTGCAGTTTACATCTGCATGCTAATTTTTTTTCCTTTGTAATTGGCGTTTTACGAAGAGTAGACGTGGAACTTCTTAATTGGTTAGTATCTACTAGCTACCCAAAAGTTACCACATTTTCCCTTTGTATTCCTTTTATCCTCAAGGCTAATATTATTGGTACACCCACTACTCCCTTAAGTATTTGAAACCAAGATGGATGTACTGCTAAAATCTATTTCTCAAACCCCAGCAGACTTGAATTGCAGTTATTTGGCAGTCCAGATTTGCAAACCCTGTAGTTGAGGTTCCCATTTATTTTCTAATTCTAGCAGTTTTAGGGACAGCCCACTGCTTTATGACTTCAGAGGCATTACACAATGAGATCTTTGTTATATATGCGGGTTTGCACCGTAGTATTTTTTCCACATACTTCTCAAAAAAGTAAGAAAATAAGTCTGTTTGCTATGTTTATATAGTTAAGTGTATAATGAACTTTACCACCGTTCCAAGGATGCAGTTTCCACAATGGAAAACATTTGGATTGAATAAAACCCGCTACCCTTTCTCTCTCTCTTTTTTTTTTTCTTTCATTCTCCCTTCCTGTTTCCTTCCATGTTTTTCTCTTTTTTTTCTCCGTTTCTGACTGCTGTACGCCCCTCTGGATTTGATCAGCATACAATGTCTTGAGGTCAGATGTGCTACATTAGCAGTTGGTGTCAGTATTTTGCTTGAGAACGATAGAAGGGCCAATTTTGTTCGACATGAACCTCTGCTGCTGTTGCTGCCGATCTCGACCCGATGGTAGGTTGAAACTAAAGACCTTTTCTTATTATTTTTGTGGGCTATATTCAAATGGAAACTGATTTGGACCCTTGTTTGGAGGGCTTTGCTAAAATATAAATTTGCTGTTGCTAATTGTGTTCATAGCAATTTAATGTGATTGCTGGATTTTAAACGCTTAAACGTGAAAGTGCATAGTGTTTGATATTAAATTAGTGTATTCTGTTTTTTATTCAGTTCTGTTTGTAAGCTGCTTCATATCCACTGAATATCTCACCTTGTGCAAAAGAAATAGATGGCAGGTGAAAAGGAAAAGGAAGTGAGGTCAGAGTATGGCCTGTAGAGGACGCCATTTTGGTTCTATCCATCAGCGGTTTCCAGATCAGCCCTTTAAACTGGCATAAGCAGACATGGGTGTATGTTTCTGCATGTATGTCTATCTTTCTCACCTGCCAATAATTTATTCTCAGTAACCTGGAAGATTATTCCCAGTAGGCTGTGTTTGTTGGCGTGTAAGTTTTTACGACCAGTGAGTGATCGTATCTTAGGGTTGTTGCATAGTTACATGCCTGACCTGGATTCTCTTCTACTTTTAAACTCTTTCGTCGTCTCGTCTATGCATAGCATGAGTCCCGTTTAATGTGTCGCCGGCTCTATTTGCGGCGTCTTCATTCGGTAGTGTTTAACTACCCTCCCTGTTCCTTGGTCACATGGCCATGAATCACCAAGATGGTCATTGTTTCTGTTTTAAAACAGCGGCACTTGTGAAAGGTTTCATTTTAATGTCATTACTTTGTACATTGCTCCAGTCCTTTAATGTGATTATGCACTGTGTGTGTGTGTGTGTGTGTGTGTGTGTGTGTGTGTGTGTGTGTGTGTGTGTGTGTGTGTGTGTGTTTTATGACTTTGGGTGTGCCATGAGAAGTTTTGGACACAAACATTCTGGAATAGTATCTTTTAGCACAGTACTTGCAGAAATACAAATTTTCAGATAATTGTGCTCAAGGTTCTGCATGTTCTCGTCTCCTTAATAATAGATGTTTGTTCAGCAATAATGTGTTTATTTTTCTTTGTGGCACAATGTCTAATGCATCGGTTCATTCATCTTGGTGTTCTGTTGCATTCCCACTGTTTTGAAATGAAAAGTGCATGCATGGGGGCCCTTTAATTGCGGGGGCGTCTGGAAAGTTACAGCACGTGGCTGAAGCTGGAAAACATATGGAAGTCATTTTCTGCTGGAAATACAGTGGAGTTACATAATGAATCAGAGAAAGTACAAGAAAATCATTCAAATGGGACATATACAGTAATAATTTTACACTAAACTAGACAAAATCCAGTAATCTAGTACAAAAAAAAGTTTATTTTTTCATATTGCAGACCAAAAAACCCTTGGAACGAGATGTTATGTAATAGTATGGTAGATATAGACTGTTATCAGCCGCTGAGGGCAAATGAATGCGTGTGTATGTGTGTGTGCACTCCCCAAAACAAACCTCACTCATGTATTATTAACTTGAGACGGAGACTCGAGCCTGAGCAGACAGGAAAAAAGCTCCAACAACAGATTATAAGAGAACAACTGTAGTTGCCATGCAGAAACATGATCTCTTCTGAATCATAAGACTGCAGAGAACGAAGTGGAGTGAGTGAGCATGCTTCAACGGAGCACAAAAGCTAAAAGTATGCAGGAATAGAGCTATTGGTCAAGGCGAGAGAGGTTGTGAAAGGAGGGCGGGAGGTGGAGGAAGCTCAAACGCTTTTACCAGCGCTCTGAGTCACGGGCTGAGAGAAAGAGAGAGAGAGAGAAGGGAGGAAAAAATAAAAGAGGGCAGAAAGAGGGGGGGGCAGCTGTCGTTTAGAGCGCTCGTAGTTGGAGAAAGTATTCTGCTGGGTACATTTAAAGCCCCCCAGCCTCCTCCCCCCTCCTCTCCCTCACCTTTCACCTCAAGGCTTGCTCCGGTGAGCAGAGCTCACAAACTGTAACCCAGGCCCGATGCCGGCAAATCCTTCTGGAACTGTGTTCCCAACCCTGGTGGTTTTGGGGCATGTGGCAACCTTGATAGCCGTGTGGAAATGGATGCAGCGAAGAAAAATCATCGAAGGTAAGAAGAAACAAAATCATGCACTTAAAAGCTAGAAGTCGTCTCGTATCAGTGTTCTGATAGTATCGGACAGCTTTTATCCAGCGGTCTGTTGCTCTCTCTGCACACATGTGCAGCACACCCTCAATTTCCCTCCTCTCTCTCTCTTTTTTTTTTCTGCTGTGTTGAAACTTCGGGGTTAACCCTTTACGTTCTGGACGGTGCGTGATGACGTTGCGATGACTTTTGATGGCTTGCAGATGCACGCTGTTGCCTATGGCAGAAAGCTTACTCATTCGAAGCGCTCTGTTTGGGTTTGCTTTACTATTCTGGCAGACGTTTGTAGTATAACCTGTATTTTGTTCTGTGGCTTGAGCACCTTTTACTTGACGCAGTTTTTTTTTTTTATGAATGTCAGTGTCATACTACAACTTGATAAAGATATGCAGAGTTTTCCTCATGTTCAGGAGAGTCTCACTGGTATGCGGAGAATGTAAATTGTTATTCTTAGTGTCTAGAAGAAGCCACCTGCTTTCAGTTGTCCTACAGGCTTAGCCTAAGGCGTTGTACTGTAAGACATGCTGAAAAGTTGTTATCATCCAGTCATACTGTGAGGGTTGCAGGGACATTTTTCTGACAGTGCACACCCTAATCCTAACCTTCAAACCTGCCCTTTATCTGGCAGTCTATTTAAATAGATAGAGGTGTGGAAAGGTGACCGGTGTCCATGGGTGTGTTCATTTCAAAGAGTAGTCTTTGGACGCTTTTGTAACTACAGTAAATACTGACTTATTTATAAGCCACGATTTACATATTGTGTGTTTATTTGTGTTGCTGAATGGCGTTATTTGCATAATAACGAAAAGTTCTAATAATGTCGCCATGTCACGTTATCAAGAGCAAAACGTGCTCGGACGACCTTGCTTTTGATTGTGTTGTTTTCATTGGCAGCGTTTTTGACATCCCTCCGTGTTTTGTTCAGCAAAGGAAGTCATTTAGTGCTTCGTTCAATTTATTTTAGAGAAATGCCAAACACAGTGTGTATGAACACTGGATTTATATGAATAAGTGTTATTTTTTGCAGGTGTAAAACAGATGAGTCGCTCTTTGATGGAATAGTTTTATTGCGTGGCCCATTTTCAGCATAATTGACAATTGTTCTGTTGTTAATCTGTCCATCGGGACTGGGTGTGGTTCTTGGGCGTTAGATGTGTGCTCAGGGCTCGTTTGACTGGTAAATGAGGGTTGTTGTGCTGGAGGACAGGTTGCGTTGCATGAGACACCTGGGCAGCGTTCATTAACTCGCATGTTCCTGCGCTCTCATCTTAAAGAGATAAACCTGAAACTCCAGTTTGTTTTATGCAGTTTTAGTTTTAGATGTTCCTCGATGAAAACACATGATCTTATGAGTTGTTTTCTTTCTATGATTGCAAACATTGAAAATTCAGGTCTTCCATCAAAGAAAAAAAGTTGCATTTTACAATAGAAATCTGCTATTTTAAATTGTTGCAATATTCCTGTTTTTACTTGTAAAATAAATGCAGCCTTTGGAGACTTTCAAAAACATCAACTTCAAGGCTGTGTGCGTTCAAGGTATAAACACCACTATGTACTTTCCCTTTTTCTGGGTGTACTCGGATGGGGTTTTATGAGGTGAGCTGTGGTGACTGCCATCGGTTGCTCTTCCCTTCAGAAGCAGGTGATAAGGATTACACACAAAAGGTTGTGTCAGTTTTAAGAGACTCAGTCGTGTGCCAGTTGAATCTAGGTCGGCTGTGGTCGCTTTGATCGCTGAAGGTCGTTCAGTTGCAGTGTGCAAATAGAATAATTTAGTATGCACTGGTCATAGTAAAGGGTAGTTGTGTAAGGTCGTGTTTGAATGTCAGCTGGCTGTGGCGGGTTTAAGGATGGTTATGTTGGGAATTCACCATAGCCAGTTTAAATAAAGAACGCTCTTCCTCTGCGACGCACACGGTGCCACCACAGTTTACTTTCAGTGAGTGATGTGTGTATCCTGGATACGACCAAAACAGCTCATACCAGTGAGTTACATGAAGATCTCGACTATGAGCTCTCAAACACGTCAGCCATTAGATGTGTGCTCATGTGATCCCAAAGCAAATACTTATCATTTATGTCAAGTTATTAAATTTACACTAGGTTTTTCATTTAGAATATCTTTTATGTTTTCTTTATTGAATTTAATTTAAAAAAATATATATATATATAATTATTTACTTTTTTCAATTAAAAAGTCCAAAGCTTCCTCTTTTTTTTTTAAAGGCTTCAAACTTGCCATGATTTAAAAATTTGAAGAGGTGATTTCAAGATTTAAATTAGGCAAGTATGTATGATAGCGATCGTGGAGGTGTATTTTATTATACATTCTTTTTATATTTATATTTTTATATTAATTTATACATTTATATTATACAGTTTTTGCACTAAGTAAGCCTTTAGAAAGGGGGCTGACCTTTTCATGATGCCCAGTTTTCCATTGACCACACCTCGCTATTATAGTTAATTATTATATAGAATAACAACTAACTATAATAATTATTATGTTCAGAAAAATCAAGACAGTCAAATATCTTTCAACATAATCATATTTCTCAGTTACCCATCTACTCTGATGATAAGATAAGCGCAATATTTTGCTTGCAGTCAAACAGCCGTGCAAGCAGCCACAAAAGCATCCGGGAATTTTATAGATGCATTCAACATAGGCTTAAATACATCTTTTCAAACACTTTTTGAAATCTTTCTGGCTTGTTATCTCCCTACCTCGCACTGCTGTGCAAATTCTTGAGGTAAAAGTGGAGCTTTTCGTACACAGGACCACAAAAGCTCGTATTTCCTGTGTTGCAGATGTGGTACCGAGCGAGTGAGTCAGATTTTCTAAATGAGTCAACTACGAAGAATTCCTTCAAATAAAGTTCTTATGTCGCATGACTCACAAATATCACAATATTTACTGTCGTCTTCGTGATTCGGAGGGTTTTGGTTTGAGTCAAAGTCTGTTTTGTTGCCCGCTCCATTTATGCGTGTTCATTATATGCTTGAATGCATAATTCATTCTCGTTAGCTTTTTTTGAAGTCAAGTGTTTGTAGGCCAGGAACTCTTCACAATAAGTAGATTTAATGAAAACGGTATCTCCGGTGAAGATGCCAGAGGCTTTGAAAGAAGAAATTCCCTCGTGAGAATTCTTTTGTAAGCCCTTACGAAGAAAAAAAAAAACTGCATTGTGAATGCAATGAACTGGAAGTGTAGATGGGTGAAAATCTGAATTCATCTTTCTATTGAACATGAGGTCATCTCCCAACCGCATTGCCAGCTCGACACGTCCCACCTGTATTGACGCCGCCTTTGTTTGCATACTTATTCAAATATTGAATTACCTGCACTGCCACAAAGTCTTTTAAACATCAAAGCGCATTACTTCCCGTAGCTAAAACACAGAAAAAAACAGCATAGCAGCCTTAGTTTAAGTTCCTCTTAATATTCCTCCTTTTATTGCATTTTTTTGTGTCTCAGCTCTGCAGCACATTGACTTTAAATGTGATTTTTTTTCATGATAATTGAAAATTTATAACATGACACTTGTTGCCCAACAACAATATATCACCAGTATTGGAATTTCACATTGACGTTAAGGAGGGTCTTTCTGTCAGTATTTATGAGGTTCTTTTTAAATTAGTTTTTAATGCCTCTAGCCAGGGCCGTAGTTATCCGGGGCTCCAGTACAGCCAGGGGCCCCTAGAATTGCCACCTACCTGCTCACCTATCAAACTACATCATAAAGCTTTTTAAATACACTAGAAAGTCATGTGATCAATATTTGTTTGATTATATTAATATTTATTTTTTAGGTTAAAAGTTTTTTTTGTCCTTCAACAGTGTTTGAGGGTCGTGTACAAAATATTTTAGAATGAAAAAAAAAAGGAATAGAAAAAACTCGGTCTTAATCAGTAACAGCGGCGAATAGCCCATATGGGAGGAATCACATTTCAATGGCAGTCCGGGAGAAGAGTTTGAGAAGAGTTTGTCCCGGAGCTGGAGCAGAAGTGAGCGCAGCTTCAAACACATCTCGATGGGTTGGGCTAGTATTGAGGTAAAGCTTTCGCTGCTTTTCCAGTGAGACGCCCCCTTCGTTTTCAGTCCCCAAACAAATGAATCCAAACGTGTGAGGCTGATACAGAGTTTGGGGAACTAAACTCAACCACAGAGGGAGCGCAACAGTTTTTCGTCCGTGAACATCATGGCTGGCGCGGGTGACATGTCCGCGGCAGCTGCGCCGTGTCTCGCTATCTTCAGCCTGGATGTGATTTACGGACGCGGGAACTACATTCACGAGATGAGCTGCGGCGAGGTCGGACCGCATTTGTACAGCCGCATGTGCTGCGCAGGTAGGTGCGGGCGCACGGAGGCGCCGGTTGTTGCCGTGTGATTCAGGCGAATAGGAGGAGTTCGATCGAGGGGGGCGATAACTCTGTGTGTGGGCGCTGGGCGGGCACGGGTGCGCGCGCGTTCTTTAGTTAAAGAGGGAGGGAGAGGGGTGTTGTGGAGTTAACTTCTCGTACCGAGGGTATAAACATTAGGTCCCGTTATGCGTGTTCTTTAAAGTTTTTTTTATTTTTTTTTTTAAGTTTGACATGCTGTTATTTGATGTAGCATTTCAAGTGATTTACATAATTATTACACGAAGTATTGTTAGAATGGAAATTTAAAATTATTTGTTTAAATATTATTTTATCTCAGAATACGTGGGCTATTGCGGCGGCACACGAGCAGTAGAGTTGCATTGCACGTGTGCAAGTTCTATACTCACGACTTCAGCTCTAGTTTTCTTTTCTCTTCTTTTTTTTTCTTTTCTTTTCTTTTCTTTTAATAAAGAAAAGAAAAAAACGAACGAGACAAAACGCCTATGATGTTTTATATAGTAAGAGTAGTCCAAGCTCAACCTATCAGAGGAGCAGAACTAAAAAAAGGTACAGAAAAAATATATAAAATCTATAAACAATACAACAAAAAATAGTACACTTTCCATCCAGAAAGACAGAAATTGTAGATCGATCTATCTATCTATCTATCTATCTATCTATCTATCTATCTATCTATCTATCTATCTATCTATCTATCTATCTATCTATCTATCTATCTATCTATATACATACTATTCTATGAAATAGTGTCTAATTTATTGCTTTCATAAAACTTATCTGATATTTTAATTTGATAATGTGTGTGTCTGTAATGTGTAAATAATAGTTATGTATAATAAATGAAGATAAGATAATATTAATAAATCCACTCTTGCTCTTTTGTTCTTTCTTTCTCTCTCTCTCTCTCTCTCTCTCTCTCTCTCTTGTTGAAATAATTAAAAGTGCTAAAATACAAATTACAGCTTGTGTAGGCCAAGTCTTTATATAATGAACACATGTATATAGAGCTGTTTCACTAACTATGAACATGTGTGCGTATTGTTAGAGAAAACTTGTATCTCAGCATCTCCTCCCTTTGGAAAAGTGCGCCTCACTGGACCAAAACCGCAACGACTCTAAAAATATTGGCGGGTTGTTCTTAACTCACAGCTTCTGTATGTTTGGGTCTGTTGCCTCAGTAACCAGTCAGCTTTCATTTTCCACAGAAACTAAGTGACTGCCTGAAAATGTTAAGACATTGCCAGCTGTGAGGAACATCAGGGTACAAAGACGCACGTGCAACAATGATTTATGAAGGACGGTCCTTGTCCTTCATTAAGTGATAAAGTGTTTTGACTCTCTTGGCTCTATCCAACTGGAATGCCGACCACAAGAGGGAGACATTTAGATGGGCTTTAAAAACCTATTTTCATGCTGTTCTAGAAACCAAAGCAAATGCTATTTTGCTCTAAATTGTAATTATTTTCCCCTCGCTCTTTAAAGTCTGTCCAACATATACATTTTTGTTAAATAATTTTAGAAAAGTATTCTATTTTCATCCAATGCCTAAATATAGTTTTGTAGTTTTGCACACTCAGTGTCATAAATCGGGGCCTTTTTCTGTATGTGTGAATGTTTGAGTGAATGTGTGGCAAGGTGCAAAAGTTTCAGCCTCGTTTTAAGAATGAACTAGTACATGTTCTCACAAGTCTGACAGGCTGGGGGAGCAGTGGTCGTTGGAGTGAACCCGTCTTTTGAGCTATTGTAAGGAGTTATGTGCCTGATGTATATGAATTGCTGCCTGCGCGTATGTTCATACTAAGCGCATGCAGGAAAGCGCTATTTGACAGTTTTGGGCTAGATTTCAGAGCTCTCTGCCGTATTAGTCACATCACATCTCTGCAAGCATTGCCGTTGCCTTTGAAATGTTATCAGTTTTTGGAGAAACATTTTTAACAACTTTGGATGCACATAAAACTATTTAAAAACTAGCAAGTAAATCCTGTTTAAAACACGAATGGCTGCGCAAAGTAAAACAGGATACATACAGGATATTTATCATATTGTATATTATGCATATATTGATCGATTGCATGCAATGGAGTTTAGCTGTGATTAAAAGTACCTTATCGCATTTTAATTCATTGAAAAAGTGTACAAATTTTTCCATGTATTATGGTTTTGTTTATTATGATAGAAATCAATGAGTAGCTTAAGTAATCTTCGCCCTGACTGACCTAAGTATACTTTAGAAAAAGTTCCAAATTCCAATGCCTGCAGAATCTGGCACCTTTTGTAAGAACATCAAAACTTCACACTCTTCTTTGCTCTATACATCTTCACATCGCACACATGAGCTGAATGATTTGCCTTTGTGTGATCGGTGTGTTTGTATAAGAGATTAAACGCGTCTCTGGTCTGCTTGTTTTGTTATGGTGCTCTTATATAGTACTTTGTGACGCCTGAAGTCAAACACATCTGATACCTGTACATACATGTTCTTACTCCTCAAAGATATTGTCTGACTTACATAAGGACTAAGGAATTAACCCGAGGACAAATTCCTTACAAATGGCTCTAATTTTATTTAAATGTAGTCGTTTGAAGTTCAAAATGCTTGACTAAAAAGCTTTGTTGAGCATCTTCAAGATAATTTAGATTTTTCTTGAAAGTAGTTCACATTTTAAATAATGCCCTTTGAGGTAATTTTTTGGTCAAATTAATAGATAGAAGGTTATATTACACAAATAAGTTGTATTACTGTAAATGTGTAAAAGCTTTCTGCCTGCCTATCTATTGTATCAGGGTCATATTTTTCCAGAATTAATTTTTTGATTGATTAAAAAACGAAAAAGTGTTAATATATAAAGTAAAAATTTTTGTCTTATTTAGAACGATAAATAGAAAAATAGTGACGACGAGGAAGGTTTATTTTAGCCAGTCAGATGTCATTTTAGTAAAATCTCCCTGACAGACTTTGAGAGTTTATTCATCAGACTGATTCAGACAGATAACTTGGAAGTTTGTGAATGATTCATTAGAAGATCTGTCTTTAAGGTCTGACTTCGATTGTCATTCGTATTTGATCTCATCTGATTTTTGTTTCATAACTGTAAACAGAAAAAAAAACACTGTCTGTGATAGCACTGTCTCCGATCATCTCCGAGGCAGATGTGTGACAGCAGCAGGTCTTGCCCCAACAGGCCGTGGCCCCGAGCTGTAATGCAAAGAATCCTCTATTTCTACCTGCGATCCGTCTGCCATGCTTTCCAGAGATGAGAAAGATGGATTGTCTCTGAGGTTAAGGAGCTCCAGTCGCACCTGTGCGCTCAGGAATATGACTCCTCTAATTCCTTCCAGTGGTCTCCAATAATTCACACGCACACACTTCAAAGAGACAAGTATTCACATCGCGCTTGTCATTTTGTGCCACCGATAAAAAGGGTCTGTTGTTTGGGGCGAGAGACACAGAGAGACTCTTTGAATCTCTGCATCATCTGTTTGTATTCTTGCACGCTCGTTTCAAACGCTGCCTTTAGGAGATGCATTTACTTTAACCGCGCATGCACAGGGCTTCTCTTGTGCTCGCCGCATTTTTGCCTGTCTAGGGTGACTTTGGCAGGGCTTCATGAAATAGTGTCTTTGTTGTGTCTATCTACATCAATCAAAGAACAGCAGCGACTCCTGACACTGAAAATCCGAACCTCCTACTTGAGACTACAAGAGCCTTTCTGTGCGACTCCTGAAATTAGTCACATTTTCCCTCATGAGTGGGATTTCCCGGTTGGTGGAACACCAAATCCCTCCTCCCACCCAAAACAGATGGAATACCCAGATGGAAACAGACCCTCGTTTTCTCTGGTGATTTAGCTAGTGACTCATTTCCGTTGCATGCTACCGAATTAGCTTGTACAGTAAAACAGCTTGCTTATTTCACATAAAGTTTTTGACCTAAGTAGCCACAACCATGACAAAGTCAAAAAGTTGGTAGGGTTCTGTTCTTAATCAGCCACTTGGAGTAGCTCCACCCATATTGCAATGTGATTGGTCCAAATTATGTATGTTTAACCTCAAATATGTTCTGTTTGGCTACAATTTTGTCACTTATTGTGGACGAATTACTTACGACGCGTGTTGGTGGTTTGTGCCGTGTTCAGGCTTATTTTCGGTGGTTACATTCCTAGGGCAGCTGCTTCCCTTGTTATAGGGTATTTGCAGATGTGAGTTGCAGAAACCGTTAACCATTTTCAAAGTATGCCATAAATGCGTGGTTTTTATGGTTCCGAGCAGAAGTAATACTAATATTTGAAACAGAACAATGAATTATAAGATTTTCATTTTGTGCTGACTTTCTCATTGTTCACACACGCCGTGAACATGTGGTCTGCCACTTTGTTTTGTGCGTTATTGACCTTTTTTAACCACAAAGTTAAAGATCCACCCCTCTAAAAAGAGAGCTTCCTTTGAATTTATAGCCTAAAGACAGGTATTTAGCAAGAAGTGTAAAAAAGAAGGAAGAGGTAGAGAGGGGAAGAGAACTGGAGGGGAAGAAAAGTGAGAAAAGGGAGGGCGAAAAGAGCTGGCTTGAAACACACCCACTCGCCTGCATGGATCTTCTCTTTTGCTTTCTGAAACACCAGACGGGTGAAGAGAAACAGTTCAGGTGGTTTAAACAGATCAGTGGAAAGTGTACAACTGCGGTTTTGCAGCAAGAACAGAAGTACAGGAATGGCTGTATATCACGGTTATAGAACGTACTCCACCGACAGTGTCGGCAGTGACGTGGTCTTCACAGAAGATGGTCATTACCAGGGGATGCTGAGGGCCATGGATGAAAGAAAAGGTACAGCGGAATACTTAAAACTAGCTATTAGACACTACATTTAGTTTTGACATCCTGTTTAATTCTTCTACAATGTTTCCTTGATTAGTTTGTCAGTGTGAATGTGCATTCTTTTCAGTTTGATGTTGCTTTATTTTGACACACATTTATAACTTCTTTTGTTATGCAATCAATTGTGCAGTCAAGTTATCATTCTGCATCATAATTGGTCCTCTATGGACAGGTGAAATGTACTTGTAATTGTTCCAACCAATAACAAGAAGTATAAGCTGTCAAAATTAAGTTTTTGGGATCCAAAGGGAGGGGCCATTGCATAGGCGGATCCCAAATCTGGGTTGTGGTCCTGCGTGCACATGCATGGCATGTTGGAAAAGAGGTCACAGTTTGAGTACAGCACAGCTCAAACATTGCAAATGTTCTAGATTTATTTTGTACTATAATTTACCCTGACATATTACTTCATAAAACTCCATTCCCTTAAGCTACGCCTTCAGTTTTACGAGTGTCAAAGCTGCCGTGGAGAGGAATGCATCTTCTCTCAGATCTTGTGTTTCTCCTTGTCAGACCTTGGAAAGCTTTGGTTCTGTGGCATGGAACATTAACCTCAGCTTTTATGGTGGCCTAAGATATACTGATAGGCGATACCTTTTCATTACGAGGCTCTGTTCTGTTTTGTTTGGAAGTTTAAGTGCCCTTTTTATCCAGCCTTTGACCTGTTTAATTGTTGGTCACACTTGTCTTAGAGCTGTCCTGAGATCAGCTTACTGATGGAATCTCAGTAAAATGCAGTCGTTTCATGTCTCCACAAGCATCTGAAAAGTGATAACAAGTGTGTTTTATGCAGTTTACCATGCAAAACTGCAATATATGGTTAAAGCCGTTTTTTAAGTGACTAGATAAATGTTCATTGTTTCATAAAGGACTTCATACAATGAGTCACAGGAATTGGTTTTCGTGACAGCACGAGGTTTTAGAAACAGGAAGTGATGTGGTGATGCCAATTGACGTGGCTGCCATGGAAACCGAATGACAGTATAACAACATGCATCCAGTTCCCTGCAGTTGTTATGCTACAGATGGTTTGTGCTGCGTTATCTCAGTGTTTTGATGAAATGTTGATGAAAACAACTTTTTTTTTCATTTAGTGATAGTAAGCCGATGTGCTTTTTCTTCGCGTGCACTTTAACCACAGCTCAACTTGAGATCACTTGTATTGTCTTTCCTTCTAGATCTAATGCGCCATTATTATCATAAAGCCAAAAATTTACCCGAAAAAGATGCATTTATACAGCTTTTTTTCCTCTTATATTTTCTTTTATATTAGTCATGAAACATTTTACAAGATCACTGTGAAACGCACTAGATTCAGGTGGTGGTACTTCTGGAACATTTCACTCCTTTAGCACGCCTTTCAGCAAGTTTCCACATAAATGTTTGATGACATTGATGATGGTAATTTGAGATGAAGGTAAATGCGGAACATTTAAAAGCTTCTAAACAAATTGAGGAGCACATTTAACATTAGAAAGGCTGCCAGTAAAAAAGTTTTTTTTTGGTTGTTTTTTTTTTTTAGAAGCATCTTGATTCAAGATCGTCTTTCTTTTTTTGTCAGTAGGGAATCTCTGGTTTAGTCACTAAGACCTGCTAATACCTGCACTCAAGTAAAGAAAATAGATGCCAAACTAAGAACTGAAAAACTTTCAATTTAAGTCAGTTAAAAAGAGCCAAAATCAACCAGTCAGTTGACTTTTCACCAGTGGAATGTTTTCTAAGTGCTCAGATGAGCAGATATAGACCGCTAATTTACACTGTGGTGTCTGTAAGATATGCACAGCATGTTCATAATGTGGGCTCACCCAATCACTGTACAATTTTGGGTCATGATAAATACCTTTAAGGAAACTGTTTTAAATGTCTTTATTGTTTAAAAGATGTGGTCGGTAAGACTTTTTTATAAAAATGCTTTTCAAGGTCTCTTTTGCTCAACAAGGCGGCATTTAAATATAATTTCAGCAGCCATCGCTTCCGTTTTCAGTGTCACATGATCCTTTAGTATTCATCCTAATATGCTGATTTGCTGCTCAAGAAACATTATTATTATCAATTATATGTATTATCATTATATGTTGAAAGCAGTTATATAAGCATGTTTTGAAACCATCGTAAAAAAGTGTTTTCTCTTTTTCAAAGTCTATTTAAAGCATCCTTACTGAATAAAAACATGAAAGTATTTCTTAATTAAATCGCATGCAAACATGATGATTACAAGCAAATATGATGCAAACCTATTCTAATTCCTATAAGGTTTTGCTTCTCTAAAATCATCACTGTGTGGAACCACATAAAGTGCGCTATAAAAACCACACAGAGCACTATTATTATTAACATAATACTTCAGTTTAAAAAGTTTCCATTAGTATGCGGTATAACATTCACTGGTTTCTAATGCATCTCTCAGATTTCACTAAAATCGTGTCTTTTTGTGTTTTACAGATGAACGGGATCGAGTACAGAAAAAGACCTTCACAAAATGGGTGAACAAGCATCTGATGAAGGTATCACCATCCATACAGCAATTGCAATCAGTCTACAACAATACACATGCAGTTGTTCTAGGTGCTTGTAACTGCACAGTCAAATATCTCACTTTTTCCTTCACTAATGGCCACTTCGTCAACCCATTATCTCAAGGGCTTGTTTTGAAGATGACTGGAGCAGTAACTACAAATGACTGTGGTGACAGCTGCTTGATTGGAAACTCTTAGCACATACTAAAACTGCACAGAGAGCACACTTATTTGTCTGTCATTACATGGAAAATAACAGAGTGTGACGCTGAAAGTGCAAGAGCCAAAATGATAGGAGTGTGTGTGAGAGAGAGAGAATGGGAAGGACAGTACCGTGTCTGTTTGTCTAACCCGTATGTGAAAACATATGGCGAGTGCGTGTAACTGCTACTGCTGAGGAGATCGTGATGGCTGAATAATCGTCCTGTACACACCCAGCACGCTGCACTGCTGAAAGGTGCTGTTTATTTATTTATGAGTATGTGAGGATGAGTCATCAACATCTGGTCTCATTTTATATCCCCAAAGAAACGGATTGTTTTCTTGGCGCCGCTTTGGATTCCGTCCAGCAGTCTGGCCCACATGCCGCCCCAGTTGAAAAGGAAGTGTTTCAAAATGCGATCCGAAATTTTACCCCAAAATTTACAAAGTAAAGAAAAAGAAAATGAAAAACAACTCCTGGAATAAAGTGAAAAAGCAGCGTAAGTGATGCAGCAGTTTACGGTACTGTGTAAACTGGGAATTTTTACAAAGTAAATGCTGAGATATGATCTAAAACAATTTCAATCAGTATTTTACTTGTTATAATAAATAAGTATATAAATATTATAAATAATTACATGAATTATAATTTTTTACATTTATGTCAAGTAAAGTCTGTGGAATATTTGTACAAATAATATTCTGCACAAATGTGTGTGTGTGTGTATATATATATATATATATATATATATATATATATATATATATATATATATATATATATATACCAGGACCCCCTTGCTCTCAAAGATGATTTAATTTTAGTTTCATTTTTGAATTTGGCCAGCGGTTATGAAAACGTGAGCGATCATTTCAGTGCGCTGTCGCTCTTTCTCTGTGAAAATCAGTCAGATCGTGAATGTACATTTTTGCCAGAGACCAAAAAAAACCCTGAGTTGAAAGCGTACCAATTTTCCTTCCTCTAAAGAGGCATAGGGTTTATTCAGTGGTCTGCAGTTGAGATCCAGTGACTCAGAGGCTTTGCTGTGGGTTGTTCGTTTGCTGTAAGGAAATCCTTCTCATCTGGATGCAGCCGTTTGGGATGGAAACCTGGACGCCAGAAAAGCGTTACTGTCTCTCGTTTTAAACTAGGCACGGAACGACAACTGCCCTAAGATTAAATAAGAATGAGTTGCCAAAATTATGGTTTCAGCAGATGCGTTAGTGATGTGTCATTGCTAATTTAGACTTCATAATAGACATAGACAATATAATATTGATGTTTTGCCACACGCGTGCTGTGCTCCGTCTTATTTGATATGTTGCTCCATGTTTAACTAATAAAACTAAACAAATATATTTCTGACAAGTTCTGTCATCAGTAGACTTGTTTATACAAGTAAAGGTCTATTCAAAGATTTGATGTCATAAATGAAATATTTAAATTCACGCCATCATGCATCTGTGTTCATTTCACTGTTATATCTGTCTGTGTGTCTCTCGCTGTCTTTCTGTCGAACAGTTCTCATTGTATTTCCCATCTGTTCCAACCTTTCTCTTTTTATCTCTCCATGTTCCATCCTTTCCTCCATCTTTCTCTGTCAGCACTGGAAGGCAGAGGTAGGTGGTGTCTGTGATCACACCTTTGCAGAGTGACTTCTGTTATTACTGCATGGGTTTCACATGCACCGTAGCTTCCTACATCTGCACATAGAGCTAACATACAACCTCTCCTGCCTTCCTTGCATGAAACACTAGAGAAGTTAACACTCGTGTTTTTTGTCTCCTTTAGTACTTTCTGTGCTTACTGCTTCAGCCTCCAGATATTTTCAATAGTTAATAATGTATCATACAGCCCACAAATCAATGTGTGTTTTTTATCGCGTAGATCTAACTAACTTAACTTTCGTGAAACTGTTTTGGAATTATTAAAATGCCAAGGTGATTTCTAATAGATTTATGATAGTTAGTTCCCGCATTGTAAACTGAGCTGTATATGGAAAGCTCTAAGTGCGAACAGGTTTTTGTGAGAAAAGTAATTTTAACTGACGTTTGCCCGTATTTTCCACACCATCATAATATTTGTAGTTTTAATGCTTACAAAACATTTTAGGGTTTAAGACCTCTTATTTTTACAGTAGGGAATCTCTGGGAATTTAGTCACTAAAGCCTGCAAATATCTGAACTGAAGTAAATAAAATAGACACACAACAAACTAAGAACACTACCGTTTCTAAAACAAGTTTGCAGTTAAAGGATGCATTTAATTGATCAACAATACAGTAAAAATAAAAAATACATTGTGAAATAACTTCTAGTTTCATTTAAAAATATTTAATATATTTAAAAATTAATTAAATTGTGTCATGTATTGCAAAAGACATAAAACTAGTGCCTTAATCAATAATAAGTCAATAATATACTTTTGTGATCATTATTTAAAAATATTTGCTCGCTTGATGCCACAGTCAACCCATTCAAATCAATTCATGCGGAGAACTGTATTAAATAGCGTAACATTGTCTTGAACATGTAGTTTTCCACTTTCCTCAGTTTTCATTATTCGTAATGATAAATTCCTGTTTTATCCAGGCCCAGAGACACATCACAGACCTGTACGAGGATCTCAGAGATGGACACAACCTCATCTCGCTGCTGGAGGTGCTGTCTGGAGAGACGCTGGTAAGTTCATGCCAATATGGGATCAGATTTTCCATCCACAACCCTATTCAAAACCTACTTCCAAACATCAATTTGAAATTCCGCTTTTGCAAGGCTAAGTCTCACTACCTGGATCTGCTCCCTTAACATAAGCCCCTCCTCTTCCTGTGTCCTCTTTCGCTTTGTAGTCCTTGTAGTTTACGTTTGAGTAAAGTTCCCCTTGAAATCTGCATCTGATCGGACAGTTCTACAGCTTAACACCCCAAAAGTCGTGTCCCTCAGATTCGTTTTGCATGCGTCAGTGGTTTACATGTGGCATTCAGATCTGTATGACCTGTATGACATACAGAAATGTGTGGGTAGGAACGAATGTCTCCTCACATCTCCCCGTCCTTACGAGCACCTCTACTGTGAATGTGTCTCTTTTGCATTGCGTCTCACTCCTTTAACACATTAACAATCTGACATTTTCTGCCTCAGTTTCAACTCTGCACCGGTTTGACCCCCCTTGACCATTCCTTTTTCAACTTCCTGTTTGCTCACCTCTGCCCTGACCTTGACCCCTTTGCCTTTGCCTCTTCTCTTGCGATGCTCTTGCTGTGGTAGCCGAGGGAGCGAGACGTTGTCAGGAATTCGCGGTTGGTGAGTTGGGTCTGAAAATTTCCGGCTCGCCTCCCCGGAAAGGGGTGTGGCATGTGTCACTGCCAGGGGAAATGTGTTGTGCATGATGTCACTTCCTCTGTCATGTCCCTTGTCCACGGTGCCGTCCTCCCCCCATGTTCACAAAAATATTTAATTAAAAATTGAAATAGATTATGCTACTATTTGTATAGAAATCAGGGTGGTTATTTAAATGTTCGCGTTATTTTTTCAATTTTTTGTGATGGAATGTTCTGGAATGCAGGGAACCAATAACTTTCAGGAATTTGACGTAATGTATGTTAGTTTAGTATTCAACATTGGTTTTAGTTCTGCATCGATTCATGTCTTCTCATGTTTGCAAATATGGGATCCATCGGGAACCTAAGTGACATCATGCACTGCAAGCCAATAAGAGCCTGGCTCATGGGACAGCTTAGCTTTTGATTGGCTATTTATTGTGATGACTGATGACTGTTGTCATTGCATGTTCTTATTGTACGCTGGTGCATTTTGTCCACATCTTGACATAGTGATGTCATTGGTGTATGTTCAGGTAATAGATTATAGGTAACGAAGCTGGAAGATCTCTGGTCCCTGGGTTTCAAATGAATAAGCCTATTATATATAGGGCATATAGTTCCATGAGATGTGGAAAATATTAAGTTAATAGTGAATTTGCTTAGTAATGATTTACTTTAGGTACTTTTTTTGTAGGTTCATATCAGAATTTAAATTTAAATACCTAAAACTTTAAATGCTAAAATGTTTTCTAAATTTTCTGTACAATAAAATGTTTGGATGTTCGGTTTCACCTTTTGGTCTCATTTTTTCGTTTTTTTCCCCAAAACGTTAAGACATAATTTTTCTGTATTATCGTATTTCTACTTTAGTCATTGCGTTATATATTTGGTTAATGCAATTTTTTATCATTCAATACATCTATAATCTCTGCCTTTTCATAACCGTATTTTGTTTTTGTTTTTCTTTTTATAAATCTCTCTTTTTTTTCTTTTTCTTTTTCAGCCAAGAGAGAAGGGTCGCATGCGCTTTCACAAACTACAGAATGTACAGATCGCACTGGACTTCCTCAAACATAGACAGGTAAAGTGAACCAAACACCTCATAAGCTGTTTTTTCATCTATTCCTTTACCCTTTGTTTTCTTTTCAGAATCAGAATTGCAATACTAAAAAAGCTAAATATAAAACATGTATAGTTCTTAATATAAAAATATAAAAAGCTACTTTTTCTTGGTCATAAGTTATGATAATGAATCAAAAATCTTAGCAACGCAATTGCAGTGTTTAGAATTGTAACTTAAATATTATTTTCCATTTACCTCCTGCAGTACCTTTACAAACCCACAGGGGTCTGTAGACTCCCTGGAAAACCCTGGTCTTATAAGATTTCACTGTTTAACACAGATCTCATTGTTTAACAGGTGAAACTGGTGAACATCAGAAATGACGACATTGCGGATGGAAATCCAAAACTGACCCTCGGGCTAATATGGACCATCATCCTTCACTTCCAGGTCTGGTGCAATACTGGAGCAGACACATTCTAATTAGTTCTTTATATGGTCTCCTCGGTTTTGCTTCACAGATTTTCATTTCCCTTTTCACTTTTTTCAACAAGGTTTAGTCTCTCAGCTTGCTGTTACTATTGCTGTAACAACACAGACATCTGTGCAGACTTGTGACAGGGTTTAATGTATCATCTGGCAACAGTGATATAGAGATCACTTTTCATCATTGTGCCAAATATAAATCTCAGCCCACCCACAAAACACAACCACCTCAGAACAGAACAAGTATTTGTTGTACTTTCACACTTGGCCTTATGCTCATTTCTGCATGAACTAAAATATCAGGTGGTGTTCTATGCCAATGCACTCTATTGTCTTTGGATTGCTACACAAAGTTTTGTCTCATTATGAGGAGACTGGAGTGCATTTGTGTACTTTATTTCTGGGAAATAAAAAGCGAAGCGTGCGTTTTTGTCACAGTAGACCTGTGGGGGATTATGGGTTGGGACGGTGTCCATTTCGGTTGGTGACTCACATCTTCTCTAAAGGAAGTGGAAGCAGGCACGCTGGCATGTTGGTTTGGTGACTCAAGAGATCAATTGTGCTGTTTTTGGTTGTGGGAATGCATCTTAATTGTTTTCCTTTCCTGCAGTTTAAAAAAAAAAGTGCTTATCTTGGCACAAAAGATTGAATTAGTCATTTTACAGAAACGTGCTGTATAGAACATTATGGCAACTTGAGACATATTTTTATTATATTCAACAAAGTATAGTTATTTTTCTGGGGCATATTAAATAAACTTAGTCATGAATTTGAGTAAAAATTGAGTAAAAATTATAATACACTATATCAGAATTAGGAGCTGTTGAGTTTGGCAGCAAATGTAATTTTGCCAGTAGTAAATATATTTAAAAAAAAATATATATATATATATATATATATATATATATATATATATATATATATATATATATATATATATATATATATATATATATATAAAATATTCTTGCTATAACTTTCTTAAGAAGTTTGAATTGTTGGGCTTATAGTTACCACCAAAAATATTAAAAAAATTGACATTGAAAAGAATTTAGCATTAAAAAAAGACCTTAAATGCCCCTCTTGGCTCTCGTAAAGCTATGCTGCAAGGGTGGAGGATGTATTTCCATGTCTGAGTCACTGAGCACATCCATAATGTAAGGATTCATTGGTCAAGACCGACCAGACTTCCCTACAAAAGTCTTATAATAGGAGGAAACTTGATTTTAGCCGTTAAGCTGTTATTACCCAAAGGGGAATCCTGACGATGAGTCACCAGAGGAACAAACGCATTCAATAATCACAGACTAAAATTTGAACAAGCCTTTTATTATAAATGAATCTTATGATCACTGCTAACCACAATGTTTGTCCAAAATATCTTGGCAACAGTGAGGGTATTTTTTTTTTTTTATCAAATTCAAATGGTAAAATGCTATATTTACCCAGAGCATCATAGTGTATGGTTTTTCATTATTGCAAAAGCAACAAAGTTCACATTTTAAACTATTGCATATAAATTTTATACTCTTTGCCTTTATGTTTGTTTCAATTCAATTCAAAGCATTTTGCGCTACTAATATCATAATACTAATAGTTCCATTGTTTTAATACAAGAACAACTGCAGTAACTGCAGTCAGTTTTATCACATTGTACATTTTTTATTTATCCACTTTGTATATTTTAGTCTATTATTTATTTATAAAATAATACAGAATTATTATTTTTGTGTTCTTGGGACATTGTCATTTTTTTTAATCTAGTTTTAATGCAGTCTACTTTTCTGAATTTTTCACTGTTTCTTGGCTACAATAGATCTCCGATATCCAGGTGAACGGTCAGTCAGATGATATGACTGCCAAGGAGAAGCTGCTCTTGTGGTCTCAACGGATGGTGGAGGGCTACCAAGGTCTGCGGTGTGATAACTTCACCACCAGCTGGAGAGATGGCAGGCTCTTCAATGCCATCATCCATAAACACAGGTAAAAACATATGATCAAAGTTTTGTCTTAGCTGTTCTCCAGATCCACCAATGGTGCTAATGAAAAAAGCCAGATTTTTAAGGAGAATGTTCAAAAAATAGTCGATTAGGTAACCCTGGCACCTGAGAAGAGAGAAATAGTTGACATTCCCTTGTATCTCCATGCTGTTTATGAAGTTCATCTCCAGACTTGCTGGTTGTATTTGCTGTGTCAATCACAGACCCCTTCTGCCCCTTGTCGGTTTGATAATTTATGTAATAAATCTTGGCTTTTACCAAGTGATGTTTGACAGGAAACAAGATCTATCATGCCATACTTAAAGGTAGACTGACCTGCTTGAACCTTCTAGAGCACAATTTGCTCTTACACATGGGACACAAGAAACTGTCACGCAATAACCTGAGAACAGCTGAACCATAACAGACATCGTACAAATACCACTCAACCACAACAAATTCACTTTGGTTTACGTCAGATTTTGCAGGATTAAATTCAAGTATGCTCAAATTGGCACTTATGAAAAAAAGTTTGAAACCAGAATCCAGTAATGAGGGCGTGTTGAATCTGAAAGGATCCCCAGAGGGTGTGTTTTTATCTTTCAGCGTGTTACTGCATAGCTCAGGTTCATCGGACGCAGATTACTCTTGAGATTTGAGCGAATAAGAAGCAGTTCGTCTTCCCTTTCGCTTGCCACTCGACGAACAGATTAGTGTGTGAACTCCATCGCGACAGCAACAGTAAAGCTTGATGTTTGCATTAAAATGGAGTGCGGTTTCTCTGAGGACTGAGACTGCTACCCGTTGGCTGGAACTTGCTTCTCATTGGACAAGAATACCCATCTGCACCTTGTGTTACTGCACACGTTTCAAAGAATAGGATTTTGATTCATTCAATCCAACACAATGTTTAATCTCAAGAGGAAGTTACGCTCCAGAAAGAGTCGCAGCACCACGTCCAGCCACGGATCCGTCAGTGACCTGGAGGACCGGGTGGTCATGCTGTGTGAAGATGTACCATCAGAGGCTTCGTTCGATTCAGGCCAGTGGTCCATCAGCCCTGGTGCTTGTTCTAGTGGTGGATCCCAGAGCGGAGATCTTGAACACGGCATGGAGCAATGCCTCTCCACCCTAAGTAGAGATGGGTTTTCTTACAGAAAAGTGTTCGTCTCAGATGCCGAGCTTCCCTGGGGCCAGCCGTGCTACCTGCTTACACAGACAGTCAATGAGTCGTATGAATGTTTCTTATTCATTTTTTGATTAAAAACATTATTGAAAGCAAAGTAAAGCCTTTGTCATTGCAGCTTTTGGAATTTCGTTGACAGTTTAGTCAACATATTTGATCATTATTTGCTATAACATTTAGATTTGTTGTTCTTCATGAAGTTAACAGGATGCTTGTGTGTGCATGTAGTATTTCAATGTAATTGTTTTTGGCGCCTTGCAATGATTGCTGTTGAGTGAGTACTTAGTCACATAAGAGAGGCTTTTTTCAAATCCTGTGAAGAGCCATCAGTCTTGCCTTCACCTGCCGAGATACTGGCACAGATGTTTACATAGCCTGCAGGTTTGGCCAAGCAGTGTGCATATAAATATAATCTGCAGGTATGCATTCAAATGAGACCTTAGGGAAGTTTCGCAGTTCATAACTATGGGATGTTTGTTTGCTAACAAAAAAAATACTTCTTTAAACCTAATCAATCAAATGCGAACTATTAAACCAAATGAGCAGTCACTGTCTTAAAATCCAGTTATAAAAAGGCTTGGTTCATGATGCATTTTGAAAAAAAAAAAAAAATTAAATGAAGAGTCTTTATATTAAGCAAATAAAGCAATCTTTACATTTTTTTGTTTGTTCATGAACATTGTTTATCTCTGGGGTTATTTTTCTGTCAGTGTCCACATCTATCTTCATTCTGTGTCTCCTTGTCTTTTCTTGCAGACCAAATTTGATTGACATGAATAAGGTGTACAGACAGACCAACCTGGAGAATCTCGAGCAGGCCTTCAGCGTAGCAGAAAGAGACTTGGGCGTCACACGCCTGCTGGATCCTGAAGGTAAAAACATCCCTCTGCATCTTCCTTCAAGGATATGCTTTTCATTCTAGACTTCAGTTGATCCTAGAGGATTTAATGGATTTAGGAAGTATTTATTTTTTTTATGCCTATGTAAGAGTAGCTTCTAATAATGACCTAATAGTGGTTTTGGTTTTACTTTTACTGATAGTGAAGTTGAGTAATGTACACTGCTGTTTAAAATGGAGGGTTTATTAACAATTTTACAAAAACTGCACAATTAGTGTGGATGCATTAAACTGATCAAATGTACCAGTTTCTATATTTATATAAAAAGGTTTCTATTTCAAATAAATGCTATTCTTAGGAACTTTTTATTAATTAAGGAATTCAGAAAAATTATGGTTTAGAATATATTAAATTATAAAACAAGGGTGGATCCACCTTTTTTTAAGTTGTAGTAATATTTCACAATATTATTATAATCATATAATCACAGCCTTGGTCAGCAAACCTTTGTGCGATAGTGTACTGTAAATATTGATGGTAATTAGTTTTCTCTTTCTGCAGATGTGGACGTGCCACACCCAGACGAGAAGTCCATCATCACTTATGTGTCCTCTTTGTATGATGTCATGCCAAGAGTTCCTGACGTTCGCGATGGAGTCAAAGCCAATGTGAGTGTTTTGAAAGTATATGTAATTATACAGGTATCATGGGCCACTGAGATGTATTGATTGAAATCATGTTCATCACTGTGCACAGGAGTTGGAGTTGCGCTGGCAGGAATATTACGAGCTAGTGACCATGTTACTCCAGTGGATCAGACATCACGTTATCGTGTTTGAGGAACGCAAGTTCCCCTCCAGCTATGAGGAAATTGAGGTTAGTCTCATGATCTATGGGTTTAATAATCACTCATGTGTATATGTACGTGTAATTATGATTTTGTACAGTAATGTGTTTGATACTGTTATTTAACAGCTAGAATTGTTATGAAATGTATGTACAAAATTGCATTTGTGCAATTTTTTTCTGATCACAAATGCATGCGTTTATAATACTATAGAAAAACATTCCAAACAATAAAATGTAAAAACAACAACAACAACATGTATATATATTTATTTTTGTCTGTCATTTCTCCTCCTGATTTTGTTGTAGGTTCTCTGGCGTCAGTTTTTGAAGTTCAAGGAGACTGAACTACCAGCCAAAGAGACTGACAAAAATCGCTCCAAGCTCATTTATAAGTCTTTAGAGGTTAGTTAAATTTGCCACACTCAAACTAAATTGCCATGGCAAATTAAATTGCCATTTAAACAAGCATTTATTACAGTTTTTACTAGGATTTGACTTTATGTTTGGGTATCGTTTGTCACCAGGGTGCTGTGCAGGCAGGTCAGATCAAGGTCCCCCCCAGCTACCACCCCATCGATGTGGAGAAGGAATGGGGACGCCTGCATGTGGCCATTCTGGAACGTGAGAAACTGTTGCGATCAGAGTTTGAAAGGTGAGAATTTTCATTAATTTCTTATGTTACATTTCTTGCTGATGCTTTTTTTGTATGATGACTCATTTGAATAAACTATTTACAGGGGCATCTGACAATAAAAATAATTATACCATGGGCCAAAAAATACTGAACTAAAGAAGCAAAATGTATAATGCAGTAGTGCTCAGATTTAAAAAAATGTTTTGAACATAATCCCAAGAATCACTGTTTAGAGTTTCAAGAATAAAAATCTGTCTGAAATGACTTGCTCTAAAAATATCTTGAATAATCATAACATTTTACTGATTTAACAAATGTAAAAGAACAATATTTTGATTTATATGTAAATATATAACTTATCCTAATGCCTTACTTTAAAGATTCCAATTGTTAAAATGGCTTTTCATATTGTTCATTAAATATCATTTTACACAAGCAGACAGGGCGTTGCTTTCAAAAAAGATTTGTCACAAGACATTCTGTTGCTCTGCAGAATGTTAATGAGTCTGAAAAGTTACAGAAGCACATCTTAACATCAATAGCTGATTCTGTGCGCCTCCGCTCTGTGAAACTTTCTCTCTACTGGGATTCAGCATTATTAAGATTAGTAGACATGGCTTTTATGAATGACAGCCATGCTCTGGAATACCTGCTCCGTGAGAGGAGGGTGTGAGTGATTTGACTGACTTTTTTTTAATGTATTAAATGTTGATGCATGTAAATATTGTCTAGTTTGATTTAGTCATTGCATTCTTAATTTTTCACAGTTTTGTTTGCAGTGAAATATGCACAGCGTGTAAAAGTATTTGTGTGTCTGTTATACAGGCTGGAGCGTCTGCAGAGAATAGTCAGTAAGGTGCAAATGGAGTCAGGTTTATGCGAGGAGCAGCTAAACCAGGTGGAAACACTGCTACAAACGGTGAGATATATATCCATTTCATTTTTTTTTGTTTAAAATCCCAGTAGTTGAAAACCCTGTTTCAAATAGCACTACAATAATATTTTGCTGTTATTGCAGGACATACGACTGCTGAGTGCAGGAAAGCCTATTCAGCATGCTTCAGAGATAGAAACAGATCTGAACAAGGCTGAAAACATGATCCGATACCTTTTCAATGATGTACAATTACTTAAAGATGGGCGCCATCTGCAGGCAGAACAGATGTACCGGCGGTAAGTATAATAATTTACTCGGCACTGTCAAGAACTTCAGTGAGTGCTAGAAATGAACTGTAATATGAAGGATTTACTATTTTGTATATACTGTATTTAATCATTCATTTACAACTTTTTCCAAATATTTTTTTTCTTGCATTGATTTTAGGCCATGATTTTCTGTAAAGTTGTAAATGCAACACGTTAATTTCAAAATATGTATTAAATAGCAATTAAAATGCTTAAATAACAATAGTAGTATCTGTTTATATAATACTATCATCAATATCTGAGGCAGCTGCTTTTTATGTATTAAAAAGCAATTGAAATTGCATAAACAACAATTACCAATAATATCTATGATATCTATGACTCTCCATAACAGCATCAGTAACTGTCCTCTCTTTGTTCTCTCAGCGTGTACCGCCTCCACGAGCGTCTGGTTAACCTGCGCAGTGAGTTTAATCTGCGTCTGAAGTCAGGAGTGACGGTGTCGCAGGTACCCGTGACCCAGGTGCCCATGACCCAGATCTCTCACATGCAAACATTACAGCAGTCTCCTCAGCGCTTAAGACCCGAGCTTGATGAAGTCACTCTCAAGTACATTCAGGACCTCCTGTCTTGGGTGGAGGAGAACCAGAGACGCATTGATGGTGCAGAGTGGGGCGAAGATCTGCCCTCTGTTGAGTCTCAGCTCGGCAGCCATCGTGGCCTTCATCAGTCCATCGAGGAATTCAAATACAAGATTGATCGTGCTCGGGCTGATGAGGTAATTTAATGCATTGTTTTAATGCATATTTCCGTAGTATTTTATCCAGTTAGTCTTAAATGAGACGTTTTACACTTTTGTAGTGGATATTGTGTTCCCTCAGTTTTGTTGCTGTATATTTAAGATTTGCTAACTTAATTGCATGTGAACTGAGTAACGCTCAGTGATTATATTTATGTACTTATAGTAAATTATATATTGCATATTATATGTTTTGTATTGTGTACTTAGTATAAAGCAACCGGGAAAGAAAAAATTATGTTCTCAGTAAACCATGCACGCTTCATATATAAATTAAGAATGACTGACTGTAATATCACAAAACTAACATAATTTTCTCTCCTCTCAGAATCAGTTGACTCAAGTCAGTAAAGGAGCCTATCGAGAATACTTGGGCAAACTGGACCTTCAGTACGCTAAACTGCTGGTACGCTCTTAAATTTAGAGCTAATATACACTGATCCCTTTGTTGAATTATAATTATGGATCTTAAAAAAAATCTTCATGGCAAACTCATAACTTACAAAGCCTTTTGAATCAGAATTAGCAAATTTTTTTGTCGGTCAAGTTTGGTTGATTTTCTACTCCAGAACGCTTCCAAGTCACGGCTGCGGTGTTTAGATCAGCTGCACGCTTTTGTTGTGGCCGCCACAAAAGAGCTGATGTGGCTGAACGAGAAAGAAGAGGAGGAAGTGAACTACGACTGGAGCGACCGAAACTCCAACATGACCGCCAAGAAAGATAACTACTCTGTAAGACCACCAACACATCTGCCAACACATCATGATTTGACCTGCACTAAAATAACTCTGCGATGTCATTTTAATTTGACAATAGTAGTTGATGTTCCTGTGCTATTGCATAGGGTTTGATGCGAGATCTTGAACAGAGGGAGAAGAGAGTTAACAACGTCCAGATGACTGGAGACAAACTGCTAAAAGAAGGCCACCCTGCCAGGAAAACTGTGGAGGTACAACATTTTACAATTAGTAATTTATTGTTTATGTTTGTCCAAAACAAGCTACTACAGTAAATGAGTCTTATAGACTTATAGTCTAGAGTAAATTAGTCTTACATAACGTAAATATAGAGCTGACAAAAAAGCTAAATAATTTAGTAATAAAAGAGAGTCTTTATGACTAATATAATATAAAGAAGTATTTTACTTATTTGTGCGAGAATATTTAATATTTTCATCTTTTTTAGCATTTAAAGATTCTGTTATACATTTTTTTAAAGTCCTGAAACTTTCTATTTCCAGGGCTCAATTATATTTTCAATTTCACATTGTGTTTTCAATGTGGACCTTTTGACTCTGTTGTATATTTTAACAGATAATTCTGTTGTAATATGTTTTTTTTTCTTCTGTAGGCTTTCACTGCAGCTCTTCAGACTCAGTGGAGCTGGATCCTTCAGCTGTGCTGCTGCATTGAGACCCATCTCAAGGAAAACACAGCTTACTTTCAGGTACATAAATAATAATAATAATAATGAAAAATATTATTATTATAGGCAATAATATTTTAAATTAAAATTAAAATTGATTTCCGCTGAATCTTTTAATCTCCTAACCAATTTTTCTGTTGCACAGTTCTTCTCAGATGTTAAAGAGGCTGAAGAGAGGATGAAAAAGATGGAGGACATGATGAAGAAGAAGTATGTGTGTGACCGCTCTATCACAGTCACACGACTAGAGGATCTACTTCAGGATTCAGTGGTGGGTGTTAATATGTCTGGAATTTTACAAACCAGTAAATACCCAAATGTATTTAGTGCAGGGTGATTACTTATTTTACTGTTTATATATATATATATATATATATATATATATATATATACACACACACACACACACACACGCATATCAAGTTATCTTCTCTGGCCTCCAGGAAGAAAAAGAACAGCTAAACGAATTCAAGACACACCTGGAGGGTCTCAACCGGAGAGCCAAGACTATTATCCAGCTAAAGCCGAGGAATACAGCGTACCCTGTCAAAGGCAAATTACCCATTCAGGCTGTTTGTGACTTCAAACAAATGGAGGTAAACACATTGAGTACATTGGTAATAAAAGAAGTACAAATGAGGACATGTAGACAATGTTTTGAACCACATTATTTATTTGCCTTCCTTCATCATAGTTCCTTTTTTTTTATTGTATGGAAATCACATGTGTGGTTTGCATATTAAATTGCAATTAAGCATGATTTTTTTTTTGTTATTAAGCAGTCGGCCACACCCAGTAACTTGTAATCCGTATGTAATCCATATAAATCACTGCAGAATAACATTCTTCATACTTTTGACCCAGATCACAGTACATAAAGGAGACGAGTGTGTCTTGGTGAACAACTCCCAACCATACAAGTGGAAAGTTCGAAATTCCAGTGGAAACGAGGCCACAGTTCCATCCATCTGTTTTCTTATCCCTCCCACCAACAAAGAGGCCATGGACATCAGCTCTGGGTAACAAAGTACAGCCTGATACGAGTGCACGAATCTATTCTCATTTGACCTCCCTTGCTTTAGTTGGCAGCACATTCAAATTCAACATGCTTTTATCTCTGTCTTTCACTTTTGAGTCAAGATGTGTGGTTTTGCTGCGATTTATGTCAAACGTTGAGGGATAAACCAAATCATTCTGATCAGTTTTTGACTTTGCCACCTTATCGTTAATTCTGCGTTGAACCCCAGGTTAGATTCTAGTCTGCAGAGGCTGATGGTCCTTTGGCAAAAGCTGCATGTAGATATGAAGAGCCTGCTGTCCTGGCAGTACCTCATGCGAGATATCCTGCTTATCAACTCCTGGAATTTAATCATGGTAACTTGCACACAACCCCTTTTTTAGGATTTCAGAAGCTTGGTGCAAAGTCTGTACAAAGTCTTATTTAATTCAAGTTTATTTGTATTGAATTTTTCTCTTTGCAAAGCAGCTTTACAGGAAATTGAGTTTCTGTTTAGTATAAGCTGATCTGTCATGACTTTGTCAAATTGATGTACATGTGGCAGAAATATACAGTAAAAATCATGTAATGATGTAATCAAACAGTTTTTTTGTCTTAGAACAAAATACTACAACTAATATGCACCAAGATTTATGAAATGATGGAAATTATATGCCATTATATACTTAGAAATGAAAAAAAAAAACATTGCAATATCATAATGTACAGTATGTAAAAATACATTTCAGCAAGGATGCATTTATTTTATCATGAGGATGCATATATTATTATATTTTGTAAAGACTGATTTGAAAGCTCATTTGAGTATCAGAATAATAAAATACATTTTAAAATATATTCAAATAGAACATGAAGTTGTTAAGTTTTGCATTTTGTCATTAGGTTTTTCAATATTTTATTCATTATACTATTGTTTTGTAATGTATGTTTCTTAATGATTCAATATTTAGTATTTGCCAATATATTTACATTGCTATGATAAATTGAGTATAATATTGACTGAAAACTGACTCAATAATACTTCACTTCATATAGCTATGTTAAATAACACTGTACATATTATGTATTATTTGATTGCATGCAGAGGCTGAAAAGCATAAATAAATATACTCTGTTCTCTACTTTTATGTAGTTTAAGACTTTGAGAGTTGAGGAATATCGCCTGACCCTGAAGAACCTGGAGGAACACTATCAGGCCTTCATGCGTGACAGTCAGGATTCTGAGCTCTTCGGTGCTGACGATCGCTTGCAAGCCGAAAACAGTTACAGCAAAGCCACTCAACACTATGATACCTTGCTACGCTCTGTTGAACAAGGTAGGTGTTATGTTAGGGCGGCGGGGTTTGTCCAGATGTATAGAAACCATCCATCACTTTCACTGTTCGTCAAGTGAAAGAGATTGCACACAGACAAAGCTGTCTTGGCTCCAGGAACAACCCTGTTTTAAGGTGTAGCTCTGAGCACAGCTGCAAATGTTTCTGCATGCTTGATGCAACACAAAGGAAGGTTTGATCTTCTGCTGGATTAAGCGTTTTTATGACAGCATAGTTTGAAAATTCGGGATAGGGCCACCTCCCATTATGACTGCAAGACTTATTTTTCAGAACCTGTTTTCATCCAGAAGGGAAGCATACTGGGTAAAGATTGCAGTGCAGTGTGGGTTTCTTTGTTTATAAACTGCAAATGATTTGTTTGTTATCGCTTGCATTTTGCTTTCTTCCCCTTTGACTCCAATGTACTGCTAGTGGAGCAGTGTGTGTTGCTGTTTCTAAGCATGTCTTTAATATTTTTTGTGGTGTCAAATTACAGAGATTTTCCTCACTATTTGATATTTTGAAATGCAGTGAATGCACTTAAAATGAACTGTGCAAATGAACTGATTTACGTTAAACACATTATCTACAAGCACTTGAATGCAAATGCTTCTAACTATGTCAGCTTGATTTCATGTGAAAATATACATTACTGTTTAAAGGTTGGCAGTCAAGAAATTAATATTTTCATTCATAAATTAAATTGATTAAAATTCACAGCAAATACATTTATAATGTAATAAAGGTTTTCTGGTTCATTTTCATCCATCAAAAAGCCCTGAAAAAATGGATTCCGTTTTAATAAAAACAGCACTTTTTTGGTTTTTAAGATACATCTTTGGCATGCACATATGTTTTTAAGCAGCACATTTGTTTTGTCCAAAAATTGAGTACCAAAGCAGCATTATTAAACAAATTTTTAAGGGATTTGTTGAAAACATGTATAAATAAAATGTTTAAATATACTAAAATCAGAAACAGTCGCTGTACTTTAAATTGTAACAATATTTTACAGTATTACTGTTTCTACTGTATTTTGATCAAATGAATAAAGCCTTGGTGAGAGTTCAATATTCAAAAATGCTTACAATTTTGACTGACTCCAGACATTTGAACAGTAGTGTGCCTGTAGTGCAGATACAACATATGACTGAGACCTTTCTAGAAATCTGTGTGTGGTTTTGATTTGGGATTGTTTTTTGGTATCAGAGTTTGAGCTTTTTTAACACTAAATATTTAAATTATTCAGGGGAACAGGATGAGTCAGTGTGTAAGAGTTACATCACCCAGATCAAGGACCTGAGACTGAGACTAGAGGGCTGTGAGAGCCGCACCGTGAACCGCCTCAGACAGCTGGCGGACAAAGAGCCCCTCAAAGCCTGTGCACAGAGAGCCACTGAACAGAAGGTCTGCACAAACACTTCATTAAATGTACATTATATCTTTGGATAAAGAAATACATTAAATGTATCTTAAACAAAGAGCCTGCGCATGTCAACTTCAGTCATTAAAATGTTTGTAAGCCACTTATATATTATTTCATAACTTAATATACTTTTGTATTCTCACTTCGTTCTACAGAAGGTGCAGGCTGAGTTGGAGGGTATAAAGAAAGATCTGGATAAAATGGTGGAGAAGAGTGAAGCAGTGCTGGCCACATCTCTGCAGTCCAGTTCCGCCCCTGTCCTGCGCTCAGAAATAGACATCACCCAAAAAAAGATGGAGCATGTCTACAGCCTCTCATCTGTGTATCTCGACAAGTAAGACTTAAGTCTTACCTTTACTAATATATACAGTACACTGCCCATCAAATGTTGGTAGTCGGTAAGATTTTAAAATGATGCTCACCAAGGCCAATTTTTTGGAATAATTTTACAATTAAAATGTTTTTTATTAATTATCACATAGAAATATAAATAGATATTTTTGTAAGAATGTAAAAGTCTGTCACTTTTGATCAATTTAACATGTCCTTGCTGAATAGGAAAAATATTAGTGACCCCAACATTAAAGTATTCAGTACAATTTTTTTCTTTTACCCACTAAGTCATGTTTTTGTCCTTTTCACATAAAATAAAGCTGATCCTGTTTTTGTTCACAAAGGCTGAAGACCATTGACATGGTAATCCGCAGCACACAAGGAGCCGAAGATGTTCTCAACAAGTGTGAAAACCAACTGCGTGATGTAAACAAAGTTCCTGTTAATGAGAAAGAGGTTGAGGCCAGTCAAACACAGCTCCAGGTGAGATGTCTCTTGAAATAATTGTTTGTGCTTACCTATATGTATTTGATTCATACATGACCTGACTCACATGCTCAAGTAAATGTTCCCATTTTTATTGACCCTAGAAACTGCACTCAGAAGCAGAGGGCAAACAAGGTACGTTTGACCGCCTGGAAGAGGAGCTTCAGAAGGCTACGGCAGTGAACGACCGGATGTCTCAGCTGCACAGCGAGCGGGACATAGAGCTGGAGCACTACAGGCAGCTGGTGGGCAACTTGAAGGACCGCTGGCAGGCTGTGTTTGCTCAAATTGAGCTAAGGCAGCGAGAACTTGACCTCCTAAGCAGGCAGATGCAGGCATACAAACAGAGCTATGACTGGCTTATTCGTTGGATAGCAGATGCCAAACAAAGACAGGACAAGCTCCATGCTGTGCCTATAGGTGACAGCAAAGCCCTTCAACAGCAGCTGATGCAGGAGAAGGTATCTATCTGTCTTCTTTATATAACGAGTATCCTCTAATACAATGTAGTTGATATTTTAGTTTTATCATTTCCATCCACTTTATAGAAACTGCTTGAGGAGATTGAGAAGAACAAGGACAAGGTGGATGAGTGCCAGAAATATGCTAAAGCATACATTGATGCCATAAAGGTGTGTAAGTCACTGCATGCATGTTTTATGATTTATGATTTCTGAGTAGCTGTCTGACTGCATTTTCTCACACAGGATTATGAGCTTCAGCTGGTGACGTATAAAGCTCTGGTGGAGCCCATCGCTTCTCCTTTGAAAAAAACCAAAATGGAGTCTGTATCTGATGATATCATCCAAGAGGTACCTTTGATATCTGACATCCATCCATTATCGAATCTCATTCTGATAAATGCATTAAATAAACACACTGTATGTGTTGTGATTGGTTTTTTTTTCTTGATTGTATTTCATACATGACATGCTAAGTAACTTTAAAACCATCTTTCAGTATGTGACTCTGAGAACGCGCTACAGTGAGCTGATGACTCTTTCGAGTCAGTATATTAAATTCATAATTGAGACACAACGCCGTCTAGAGGATGAAGAGGTAAGGGTCAAATTTGTACTCTAGAACTAACTGTAACTCACTAACTTAACCATGTAGCTCAATTTATGTTGTATGGAAATGAAATATGTATTTATTTCACTGTACAAACCATATGAGACACGTTACATTTGTAATTAAGTTATCTGATAGTGACACAATACTGAATTTGCTATTTTTGGTCATATGCTAGAGGTAAAAGTTTTGAAAATAAAAAATGTAACAGATCGAGGTGCTCACCTAGATCTTCAGTAATGGTAATGCTAGTGGTGCAGCACATCCCATTTCTTTCACTACGTATGTCTTTCATTATCTGTTTGCTACTATGGAGGTTTTTTTAAATCTCTTCCATAATAGTGAGCTCTCAGTTATGTAGGTATCTTTGAGCCTGAAGCAAACTAAAACTTTTCTATCGTCCAGTAAAAAGTTAATGCATGGTGCAATGTAGCAGGGATGCCACATTTGTCCTCTAGTTTAATTTCCTGGTTGGATTCTGTCTGCTGCTTTTGGAAAAGCAGCATTCTTACCCATCATTCCTTTGTGCTCTGATTGTTGATTTTCCCTCTGAGTATGCTTCACCACTTCCTGTAGTTATTTTCTTGTTTTTTGTTTCCATTTTCCTTTCTAACCTTTATTTTCTTGTTTGCTTCTTGAAACTGCTTGCCAGTGCTTTATCATGATGAATGTTTGTCATGTTTGGGCACTAAAGAGGTAAATTGTCCAAAAAATGCATGTTCATCCTTATCTAGTCCCCCTGTTAATTACATTTGTATTATTTAGAAATACACATACATTTTAAATAATATATGCATTAATATATATTATTGGATTGTTCAAAATCTAAACTGTTTGGCATTCATCAGACTTATTTTCTTCTTTTCCCCCTTATGGTGTCATTCTTTCTTTGCTGCATCACTAAGCTGTTCTGTTATATGCATAATAAAACCTTGAATATACTGTACATTTCCAAATACTTTCTTCAGTGACTCGCTACAGTAAAAAAAAGGCTACATTCTATTGAAGGCTATATTTGACCTCTTTGAATCATGACCTTCTGTAAACCTTTTATAATCTAAATATTTATAAAAAAAAAAAAAGTTTAGTGTTTAGTGTTTCTTTAGTGTTCAGAATTAAAAGATAGAAAACCATATCCAGTAATAACAGTTCATTAGCATGATGCCATTCAGTATAATGCCATTCAGTATTCCAGCTGTAGTGTTTTGTCAAGTGATTGTGTCTCATTTTGTGTTCCATACACTTATATTATCCTTCATAAACCTTCTGTAACTTTATAAGTTCTTTTTTAACTTAGTATAACTATTTAGTCTAACTACCGTTACTTTGTCCATGTACTTACATTTGTATGTACTTACATGTGTCTGTAATATCTAACTCTTAAATGCTTAACTTTATCCCTGTTTCCCCAACGTTTTACTTCCACTAATACAGAAAGCTGCAGAAAAACTAAAGGAGGAAGAGAGGAAAAAACTGGCCGAAATGCAGGCCGAACTAGAAAAACAAAGAAAGTTAGCTGAATCTCAGGAAAAGGCTATTGTTAAAGCAGAACAAGAGGCAAATGAGCTGAAGACAAAAATGAAAGACGAAGTCAGCAAACGACAGGATGTCGCTGTTGATGCTGAAAAACAGAAGCACAATATCCAGCGAGAGCTTCAGGAGCTCAAAAGCATTTCAGAGCAGGAAATCAAGTCTAAGACTCAACAGGTAGAGGAAGCACTCCAAAGCCGCACAAGAATTGAAGAAGAAATCCGTATAATCCGGCTTCAGTTGGAGACAACGATGAAACAAAAAAATACTGCTGAAACAGAGCTTCAGCAGCTCAGGGACAAAGCGGCAGATGCTGACAAGCTTCGAAAGACAGCTCAGGACGAGGCAGAGAAGCTTCAGAAACAAGTTGCTGAAGAGACTCAGAAGAAACGCAAGGCAGAGGAGGAGCTTAAACTAAAATCAGAAGCAGAAAAGGAAGCTGCCAAAGAGAAGAAGAAGGCCCTTCAGGATCTTGAGAAGTTCAAGCTCCAAGCTGAGGAAGCTGAGAGGCACCTGAAGCAAGCAGAGCTGGAAAAACAGCGACAGATTCAAGTGGTAGAGGAGGTAGCTAAGAAGACTGCAGCCACCCAGCTTGAGAGTAAACAATTGACATTAACAGCAAAACTGGAAGAGTCGCTCAAACATGAGCAGGTAATGGTCATTCAACTGCAGGAAGAGGCAGAACACCTCAAAAAGCAGCAAGCTGAAGCAAATAAGGCAAGAGAGCAGGCAGAGAAGGAGCTAGAGACATGGAGACAGAAGGCTAATGAAGCTCTCCGTCTCCGGCTCCAGGCAGAGGAGGCGGCAAATAAAAAAACTGCAGCTCAGGAGGAGGCAGAGAAACAGAAGGAGGAGGCCAAACGGGAGGCAAAGAAGAGAGCAAAAGCTGAGGAGGCTGCTCTTAAACAGAAAGAAACTGCTGAAAAGGAACTGGAGAATCAAAGAAAGATGGCTGAAGAGACAGCTAAACAGAAGCTTGCAGCAGAGCAAGAGCTTATTCGGTTAAGAGCAGATTTTGAGCATGCTGAACAACAGAGGACAGTTTTGGATGATGAGCTCCAGCGTCTCAAAAATGACGTTAATGCCGCTGTTAAACAGAAAAAAGAGCTGGAGGAGGAACTGGTCAAAGTTAGGAAGGAGATGGAAGTTTTGTTGAAGATGAAATTCAAAGCTGAGAAAGAGTCTATGTCAACCACTGAAAAAAGCAAACAACTACTTGAATCTGAGGCCGCCAAGATGAAGGAACTGGCTGAGGAGGCAACTAAACTGAGGTCAGTTGCAGAAGAAGCAAAGAAACAGAGGCAGATTGCAGAAGAAGAAGCTGCACGCCAGAGAGCAGAGGCTGAGAAGATCCTCAAAGAAAAGTTAGCAGCTATCAATGAAGCAACCCGTCTAAAAACCGAAGCTGAGATCGCTTTGAAAGAGAAGGAGGCAGAAAATGACCGTCTAAAGAGAAAAGCAGAAGACGAGGCCTACCAGAGGAAAGTTCTTGAAGATCAAGCGGCACAGCATAAGCAAGAGATTGAAGAAAAGATTGATCAGCTAAAGAAGTCCTCAGACACTGAGCTTGACAGACAAAAGAAAATTGTAGAAGAAACCTTGAAGCAGAGGAAAGTGGTGGAGGAGGAAATCCACATTCTCAAACTCAATTTCGAAAAGGCTTCAACTGGCAAACGGGACCTTGAACTTGAGCTTAACAAACTGAAGGGAATCGCAGATGAGACACAAAAGAGCAAAGCGAAGGCAGAGGAAGAGGCAGAGAAATTCAGAAAACTTGCTTTGGAAGAAGAGAAAAAAAGGAAACAGGCAGAGGCCAAGGTGAAAGAAATCCAAGCTGCAGAAGAAGAGGCAGCAAGGCAACACAAAGCTGCTCAAGAGGAGGTTGAGCGTCTTATGAAGTTAGCAGAAGATGCTAAAAAGCAGAAGGTGCTTGCAGAGAAAGAAGCTGAGAAACAAGTCATTTTAGTCAAAGAGGCTGCACAAAAGTGCTCTGCTGCTGAACAGAAAGCCCAAGATGTTCTTCTCCAGCAAAATAAAGACACCATGGCTCAGGATAAACTCAAGGAAGAGTTTGAAAAAGCAAAGAAACTGGCACAAGATGCGGAAAAGGCTAAAAACAAGGCTGAAAAAGAGGCTGCCCTGTTGCAGAAGAAAGCAGAGGAAGCAGAGCGTCAAAAGCAGGCAGCTGAGGCTGAAGCTGCCAAACAGGCAAAAGCCCAGGAAGATGCTGAAAAACTGAGGAAGGAAGCTGAGACAGAAGCTTCCAGACGGGCTGAGGCAGAAACTGCTGCTTTAAAACAAAAACAAGATGCTGATGCTCAAATGGCCAAGTACAAAAAGCTTGCAGAAAAGACTCTGAAGCAGAAGTCTTCAGTTGAGGAGGAGTTAGTGAAGGTTAAAGTGCAACTTGATGAGACAGACAAACAGAAATCAATTCTTGATGATGAACTTAAGCGACTTAAACAAGAGGTCAGTGATGCTGTGAAGCAGAAGGCTCAAGTAGAGGATGAGCTCTCTAAAGTCAAGATTCAGATGGAGGACTTACTAAAACTGAAACTGAAAATTGAAAAGGAAAACCAAGAGCTTATGAAGAAAGATAAGGACAACACAAAGAAACTTCTTGAAGAAGAGGCTGAGAACATGAAAAAATTGGCAGAGGAGGCAGCACGGCTCAACATTGAGGCTCAAGAAGCTGCAAGATTACGACAAATTGCAGAGTCTGATCTCGCAAAACAGAGGGAACTGGCTGATAAGATGCTGGAAGAGAAAAAACAGGCCATTCAGGAGGCAAAAAAACTAAAGGCAGAAGCTGAAAAGCTCCAGAAACAGAAAGATCAGGCACAGGTAGAGGCTCAAAAGCTAATGGAGGCCAAAAAGGAGATGCAGGAGCGCCTGGAGCAGGAGACTGAAGGTTTCCAGAAATCCTTAGAGGCTGAACGCAAGCGGCAATTAGAGATTACCGCCGAGGCTGAAAACCTGAAGGTCAAAGTGGCACAGCTAAGTGATGCTCAATCAAAAGCTGAGGAGGAAGCTAAAAAATTCAAGAAACAAGCAGATGAAATCAAATCCCGCCTACTAGAAACTGAAAAACAGACTTCAGAAAAACATACTGTTGTTGAGAAACTGGAAGTACAGAGGCTGCAGAGCAAAAAAGAGGCTGATGATCTGCATAACGCAATTGCAGAACTTGAAAAAGAAAAAGAAAAACTGAAAAAAGAGGCAGCTGACTTACAAAAACAATCAAAAGAGGTATTGTTATATATTGTAGTACTGTGGCCTAGTGTTTTATAACTTATCCTTAAACCCCTTAATTAACAATTAACAGTTTTCATACAACTTCTGAACCTTTGTTCATGGAAGTTGCATGTTAGCAGTCACAGTAGTAACAAAGCCTGCAATTGTCATGAACAAAGATGTTCTGGTCCTTTTATACGTTAAAGTGTCCATGATACAGTATAAATAATTACTGAATATTATAAATGCATTTATTAAGTATACAGTTATGTATACTAAATGCAGCCCATATTTTCAAGTTATTAATATCACAATTTATTTGTTATTAATGTTTAATATCTGTAAAATGGACACTATAATGTGCTGTACTTTTCTTAATTTTTACTTATTTATTCAGTGAACTAAATGTAGTCAATTTGTTAGATATTAGTGTACCTTTTAATTAATATCTAGTAGTATGCAGTAAAGTTGTCATTGAGTGTACTGTATTAATTGGATTCTGTGGTTAGAGTGATTTTCATGGAAAAGATAATTATGTAAATATTAATTATCTAAAGTATAGCGGTAGAATTAGTCTAAAAAATATAAATACATAAAAAAGAAACCTGTATGACTTTTTTCTGTAGAAGATATTGAGAAAAATGTATGAGTATTTGTTCCTAAACAATGAAACTCAATTGGGTGCATTACTATTTTTTAACTTTTTGACTTTTGAATTTTATTTGCTAGAACAATTTAAAAATTATTCTTCAGATTTTTCAAGTTTAGGGTATGCTGTTTACTTAACTGTATTTCAAATGGAAATCACTATAGCCACAGAATTACATAAACACAATACACGATATGACACAACAGCATGCAAGAAAGATATTAATTAAATGGTAAGGGTACTGATGTAACATAAAATTTGCATTTGATTTGTGCAGTTATATTTTTCCTTGTCCATTGATATTTATTTATGCTGTGTATTTAAATAATTATTGTTTTATACTTTATCACAGATGGCCAATGTACAACAAGAACAGTTACAGCAGGAAAAGTCTATCCTTCAGCAAACATTCTTAGCAGAAAAAGAAACACTGCTGAAGAAAGAGAAAGCTGTTGAGGCAGAGAAAAAGAAGCTGGAGAAGCTATTTGAAGATGAAGTTAAAAAAGCTGAAGCACTCAAAGATGAACAGGAGCGGCAGAAGAAGCAAATGGAGGAGGAGAAAAAGAAACTGCAGTCTGCCATGGATGCTGCTATCAAAAAGCAAAAGGATGCTGAGGAAGAGATGCATTCCAAGCAAAAAGAAATGCAAGAACTTGAAAAGAAAAAACTTGAACAAGAGAAACTTCTGGCAGAAGAAAACAAGAACTTACGAGAAAAACTCCAGCAACTTCAGAGTTCACAGAAACCATCCCACACCAAAGAGATTGAGATCCAAACTGACAGTGTCCCTGAAGAAGAATTAATTCAAATGACCATGGTAGAAACAACAAAGAAGGTCCTAAATGGCTCTTCAGAAGTGGATGGTGTGAAGAAAGATGTACCCCTGGCCTTTGATGGAATCAGAGACAAGGTGCCTGCAAGCAGACTTCATGAGATTGGTGTGCTTAGCAAAAAAGAATTTGACAAGCTTAAGAAAGGCAAAACAACCGTGCAAGAGCTTTCTAAGAGTGACAAGGTCAAGATGTGCCTGAAAGGTAAAGACTGCATTGGAGGTGTAATAGTTGAACCCAACCAGAAAATGAGTATATATCAAGCTTTGAAGGACAAGAAGATTCCACAAAGCACAGCTATGATGCTTCTCGAAGCCCAAGCTGCATCTGGTTTCATAATTGACCCCATTAAGAACAGAAAACTCTGCGTCAGTGAAGCTGTGAAGGATACATTAATTGGACCCGAGTTGCACACCAAGTTGTTGTCTGCCGAACGGGCTGCCACAGGATTCAAAGATCCATTCACTGGAGATACAGTCTCACTGTTTGAAGCAATGAAAAAAGGTTTAATTGCAGAAGACCAAGCCTCTAAACTTCTTGACTCTCAATATGCAACAGGTGGGATAATTGATCCTGTCAATAGCCACCGTGTACCTGTTCAGATGGCATGCACACAAGGCCAACTCGATGAAGACCTAAGCAAAGTTCTTTCCAGCCCTCCTGCTGACAAAAAAGCTTTCATTGACCCCAACACTCAGGATAGCCTCACCTATGGTGAGTTACTGGAGCGATGCAAACCTGATCCTGAGACAGGCATTCCATTACTACCAATCACAGAACAAGCAGCCCAAGTTGAAAGAACTTATACAGATGAGGAAACTAAAGATGTATTTAGTAAGGCTAACTTAACAGTTCCATTTGGAAGATTTAAAGGAAAGACTGTCACCATCTGGGAGGTCATAAACTCTGAGTACTTCACTGAAGATCAGAGAAAAGATCTTATCCGTCAATACAAGACAGGCAAAATTACAGTTGAAAAAATAATTAGAATTGTAATAACTGTTGTAGAAGACAAAGAGAACAAGAAGGAACCTGCGTTTGATGGTTTGAGATCATCAGTGCCAGCGTCTGAACTTCTGGAAGCAAAAGTTATTAATAAAGATTTATTTAACAAATTACACAATGGAAAAGCTACTCTTAAAGAGGTGTCTGAGCTTGAACCTGTCAAGAAAGCCCTAAAGGGCACACACAGTATTGCTGGAGTGCAGATTGAGTCAACTTCTGAAAAGATGTCTTTCTATGAAGCTATAAAGAAGGACTTACTTGGAACAGAGCCTGCACTAAACCTTTTGGAGGCCCAAGCCGGTACAGGCTTCATAATTGATCCAGTTAAAAACCAAAAGCTCACAGTTGATGAAGCAGTCAAAGGTGGTGTTGTTGGCCCAGAGCTGCATGAAAAATTGTTGTCTGCAGAAAGAGCTGTTTGTGGTTACAAAGATCCATATACTGGAAAAACGGTATCCCTGTTTGAGGCAATGAAAAAAGATCTCATTAAGAAAGACCAAGGTGTCCGTCTGCTGGAAGCTCAACTTGCAACTGGTGGAATTATTGACCCTGAGAAAAGTTACCGCATCACTCCAGAAATTGCATATAAACGAGGTTACCTAAATGAGGAGATGAACAAAAACTTAAGTACCCCAGCAGACTCCAATACAGTATTTGTTGATCCCAACACACAAGAAAAGGTCACTTATGCTGAACTGCTAAAAAGATGCATCACTGATAAGCAGACTGGTTTCCCATTGCTGTTACTATCAGAAAAGGCAATCAAGTCAAAGGAAATGGAACCAGTTTCTGATGCACAAACTAAAGAGACATTGAGCCATGCTACAGTTGAGTTACACAGTGGACTTTTTAAAGGAAGAATAATCACCATTTGGGAAATTATCAACTCTGAATATTTCACAGAAGAACAAAGGATTGAATTTATTCGGCAGTATAGAACAGGAAAAATCACTATTGAAAAACTGATCAAGATTGTGATCTCTACAGTAGATGAAAAAGAAAAAAAGAGACAGGACAACTTTGAAGGTTTTAGGGGTCCTGTACCAGCCAGTTCCTTGCTTGAGTCTAAAATCATTGACAAAGACACCTATGATAAAATTCAACAAGGCAAAAAGAAACCTGCAGAAATTGGTGACTCCATTAAACGCTACTTGCAAGGTTCTGATTGTATTGCTGGGGTATTTTTAGAAAAAAGCAAGGAAAAACTCAGCATTTACCAAGCAGTACAGCAGAAACTACTGACACCAAACACAGGCCTGTCCCTGCTTGAAGCCCAAGCAGCTACTGGCTACATAGTTGATCCTATCAGAAATGAAAAATTTACAGTGGATGATGCTGTTAAGGCTGGCATTGTTGGTCCAGAGCTTCATGAGAAACTGCTATCTGCAGAGAAAGCCGTTAGTGGTTACAAAGATCCATACACTGGTAATAAGATCTCTCTTCTTCAAGCAATGCAAAAACAGCTTGTACTAAGAGAACATGCCATACCTCTTCTAGAGGCTCAGGAGGCTACTGGAGGTATAATTGATCCAGTAAATAGCCATCGACTTCCCAGTGATATAGCCATTCAGCGTGGCTACTTCAGCAAGCAATTAGCCAATTCATTTAAAGACCCCACAGATGACATCAAAGGTTTCACTGACCCTAACAAGGATGAGAATGTCACATACAAACAATTGAAGGAGAGGTGCATGACTGATCCAGAGTTTGGAATTGTACTGTTGCCACTTTCCAAAGCCCAGACTCCAGAGAAAGCTGAGAAATCCTATGTTTACTCTGAAGAGCAAGCACAAATGGACTTGGCTAACACTCAAATTGACATACCACATGAGAGCTTTGCAGGGAAACAAGTGACATTATGGGAAGTCATGAAATCAGATTTGCTTCCAGAAGAAGAAAGACAAAGACTTCTTGAACAGTACCGCTCTGGAAAAATCACAAAGGAGAGAATGGTCATCATTATAATCGAAATTATTGAACAAAGAGAGATCATCAGGACTGAGCAAAGTATGTCGTGTGATGTGATCAGGCGCAGAGTTACTATTGATGAACTCTACAGAGCTCGCATTATAGACCTCGAAACTTACAACCTGCTCAAACAAGGCAAGAAAACGATTCGGGAGGTTATGGAGATGCCAAGCGTGAAGCAGTATCTTTTTGGAACAGGCAGCATCGCTGGAATACTCTCAGATAACTATGCTAAGGTTAGCATTTACCAAGCCATGAAGAGAGGTCTTATAAAACCTGACATTGGCATAGATCTATTGGAGGCACAAGCAGCAACAGGATTCATCACTGATCCTGTGAAAGATGAATTGTTGACAGTTGATGAGGCCGTTCGGAAAGGTCTTGTTGGCCCAGAGATTCATGACAAACTCTTGTCTGCTGAAAGAGCAGTCACAGGTTATAAGGATCCCTATAGTGGTAAAGTAATTTCTTTATTCCAAGCCATGAAAAAGGACCTTGTTTCTGAGGATTATGCAATGAAACTTTTGGAGGCCCAATTGGCAACAGGTGGCCTCATGGATCCAGAGTACTATTTCCGCCTCCCATCTGATGTTGCCATGCAACGTGGTTACATAAACAAAGAAACCAGTGATAGGATATCCGATCCAAGTGGAGATGTCAAACAGTTTATGGATCCTACAACAGATGAAAAGCTGTCTTATGCACTACTTCTTAAAAGATGCAAGGTTGATAAAGACAGTGGTTTACGATTGTTGTCTCTGGCAGACAAGAGACTTCTATTTAAGGGCCTTAGAAAGCAGATCACCCCAGATGAGTTGTTGCGTTCTCAAATTATTGATCAGAAAACCTACACAGCACTCATGGAGGGTACCATTTCTGTGGAGGACCTTAGTAAAGACCTGAAGAAATATCTTGAAGGTATTAGCTCTATTGCAGGTGTGTATGTAGAGGCTACCAAAGATCGACTGTCAGTCTACCAAGCCATGAAGAAGAACATGATCAGACCAGGGACTGCATTTGAACTTCTGGAGGCTCAGGCAGCTACTGGGTACATAATTGATCCGATCAAAAATCTCAAAATGAATGTCACTGAAGCTGTAAAAATGGGAGTTGTGGGACCAGAATTTAAAGATAAGCTCCTCTCTGCTGAACGAGCTGTGACTGGCTACAAGGATCCATATTCTGGCAAGGTGATCTCCCTGTTCCAGGCTATGAAGAAAGGTCTTATTCTGAAAGACCATGGTATCCGTCTGCTTGAAGCGCAAATAGCCACCGGTGGAATCATCGATCCTGAAGAGAGTCATCGACTGCCTGTTGAAATGGCCTACAAACGGGGCCTCTTTGATGAAGAGATGAATGGTATTCTCACTGATCCCTCTGACGACACAAAGGGGTTCTTCGATCCGAACACAGAAGAGAATCTGACCTACCTCCAGCTCATGGAGCGCTGCATGACAGACACTGAAACCGGACTTTCACTTTTACTGCTGAAAGAAAAGAAACGAGAAAGAAAGACATCCTCCAAGTCTTCAGTCCGCAAACGTAGAGTTGTCATTGTAGATCCAGAAACAGGAAAAGAAATGTCAGTGTATGAGGCATACCGCAAAGGACTCATTGACCATCAAACATATATTGAGCTTGCAGAACAAGAGTGTGAATGGGAAGAAATTACCACCTCATCATCGGATGGTGTTGTTAAGTCTATGATCATTGACAGAAGGTCTGGACGGCAGTATGACATTGATGATGCTATCTCCAAGGGCCTCATAGACCAGTCAGCTTTGGACCAGTACCGTGCTGGTACCCTTTCCATCACTGAATTTGCAGACATGCTTTCTGGTAATATGAGTGGCTTCAGATCTCGATCATCTTCTTTTGGATCCAGCTCATCCTATCCCATGAGTCCAATTCCATCCATAAAGACACCGGCCACAACCTGGACTGATCCAACAGAGGAAACTGGACCAGTTGCTGGAATTTTAGATACAGATACTTTGGAAAAGGTGTCAGTTACAGAGGCAATGCATCGGAATCTAGTTGACAACATCACTGGTCAAAGATTACTAGAAGCACAAGCATGCACAGGTGGAATTATTGACCCAAACACTGGGGAGAAATTCTCTGTTGCTGATGCAATGAATAAAGGGCTGGTGGACAAGATCATGGTTGATCGTATCAACCTAGCTCAGAAAGCTTTTCAGGGATTTGAAGATCCAAGAACCAAAACCAAAATGTCCGCCGCTCAAGCCTTAAAGAAGGGTTGGCTCTACTACGAAGCTGGCCAACGCTTCCTTGAAGTCCAGTACCTAACAGGTGGCTTAATTGAACCAGATGTTTCAGGAAGAGTGTCACTGGATGATGCTGTCAAGAAGGGCACACTAGATGCACGCACTGCACAGAAACTGAGAGATGTCAGTGGATATTCAAAATACCTCACCTGCCCCAAAACAAAACTCAAGATCTCATACAAGGATGCCATGGACAGAAGCATGATCGAGGAAGGATCTGGCCTGAGGTTGCTAGAGGCATCCTCTCAGTCAAGCAAAGGCCTTTACAGCCCATACAGCATCAGTGGCTCTGGGTCAACTTCAGGGTCGAGGTCTGGATCCAGAACTGGTTCAAGATCAGGCTCTAGAAGGGGAAGTTTTGATGCTACAGGCTCAGGTTTCTCCATGGGTTTTTCCTCATCTTACAGCCCCACTAGCTATGGCCGCCGTTATGATTCAGGGGCACATGGTGGACTTCAGATGGATGAGCTAAAGCAAGCCCTTCTAGCTTTAGCATCAGGCAGAAACTGTTGCTACAATGAAAACAGAATCTTCACATTATCACAAACTCAGCCGTCTTTAGTTGCTTAATTTATGTACACAAAAGGACATTTATCCTGCTCTGCATGATATTGCTAATGGACTTTTTAATGATGGGAATAATAATGCTTTATAAGGCTGGCTTTAATATTTTATTTCATTTTTATATATTTAGTTAAATATATTAATATAAATATATTTAGTTTTATATATTTAGTTTTTTTTCTTTCACTTTCCTTTTCATTTCGACGTTACAGTATAAAATTTCTTCATAAACAGTTTATTCTGCATAACATTCATGGCAGAATGATTTTCGTATATTTTTATATTCAGTCTTTTCAATTATTAGCAGTGTTAAATACTTACAGCCTCTCTTTTTATCTTTTTTCCCCATGCACCTTGTAAACTGGTACATTGAAAAATATTGAAGTTTCAAGAATGTTTAGATTTCTTGGATAGGATATGGTAATGCTTCAAATGAGATGTAAAAGTTATTTGTTATATATTTTTGTGTGTATATGTAAAGATCCCTAGGGTATCTGTACACATTTGGTTGTATTTTCACACTGAACATTCTAAGCCAGCATGGTAAAAAAAAGGGGGAGGGGGGGTATGTTACTATCTGCAGAGCGGAATAAAGTCCATTGACATTTATGATCGACAGCGTGTCAATAAACAAAACATTACACATCTTGGCAGCACTGCCATAGACAGATTTCTTGAGAAATTCATTCACATCTCATTATTAGTTAACCAGAAAACAGTAAACCTTGAACTATGCAGTGTTTCTAGATAAAGCAAAATAGACTCACCAATCATAAAATAAAAAAGGCATAAGTGACATCCAAACCATGATTTGCCTCTGGTCCTTTGTCTGATTCAAAAGGGACCTCACTTGCGCCTTAACTTTGTGTGACATCTGCATTAATTTCCTTGCAAATGTAATGTGCACCTTCTTAAGACAATAATTATGTCTCATTGTAGATTATATAGAACGTAACTACAAGATTTTCATTCTTTGTTGTTGCATAAAAGCAGCCTTTATCATTTGGGACACTCCCTTCCCAGTGTCAGTTTAAATAATAACTAACAGCCAACAAGGTCAAAAAAAACGATGGAAAAAAATTCCATGCAATGTGTAATTGTCAAATGACAGCCTCTTAATAATGGGTCTCGTTGTTTATCAGGAGGTGTCTCTTTCTGTCTGCTACAGAACATGCCCCGTCTACCTCTTTAAATTCAAGTTCCCATTTGTTACGATAATTAGCTTTGTTTTAAATCACTAAATAGCTTCCTGTCTTTCACTGCCACTTGGTCTCCACCTGTGTGTTAGGGCGTACGGAATGGATTGCTCCTTTCAAAAGATTCACAGTCAGTGTGATCTTTCAACCAACATACATGTTCCACTACCTTTATTTATGCTCCATTTTCAGCTTTGCTTACGGATTGTTAGATTTATTTGGTTAAGTAGAATTAAGAACGCTAATGGTATATAGAAGAAATCAGACTGCTCCACTGTTATTCCCCCTTACTGATCAATTTGAACACTAAATCTGACTTATTTTAGTGTGTAGTGCTAGAAACACTGGCGTGTAAACCATATTACGTTTACTTTGTATATCAGTTGCAATACAGCCGTGTGTTGGTGTCATGTCGTAGGCCTACTGACAAGCATTGTAATTAATTTAACATTGATTTCTGAACTGAATGTAGATGTTTACAACAACAAGGTTCTCTGTAATTTAACAAATAATGCCATATCTGAAACTGTAGTCATAAAATGGAAACTTAGACTGATTTTCAATGGCACAAGAAAAAATAATTTTCGGTCTCTCCAATCCAATGATGTTTTTTTTCACTGTACTGTACATCATAATATTTCAATTTTAGTTATATTTTCCTATCTTCTGCTTTTTATGTTCTACTAACATGATTATAATGATGCAATATGAGCAGTTACACTCAGCAAAACCTTTTTTTAAAGTAAGCTTTTTGAGGCACTTAAAAGGTATATTTGAAACTGTTCTGTTATTGAATGCATGATCTGAGTATGGTATTTACGAGATGAAATGTTAATATCCTGTTGTAAATAAATATTAAATAGCTGATGTACAGTGTCAGTTTGCCTTTTTGTCAGCTCCTTAGTAGTTATATGAAGTATTACTGAAAGTTTGGTTATTAACATACATAAATTTGGTTATTAACATACATAAGATTTGACATGCTATGTAACAGGTTTTGTTCTGGATTGGTTACAAACCCCTTCAAGTACACACACACACACACACACACACACACACACTCTCTCACACATTCACACTCAGAGTGCCCTTAAACAGTAATTTGCATATAAATTTAATTTGCATATAAAATCAAGAAACCAACATGCCATGACTAAGCCAAAAGGAACAGATAAAACATCATAAGATTGACATCATAATTACCTTAACCATCAAATTAAATGGTGGAATTTATGATTGTTTATTAGGTGTGTTTTTTGATTATTTAATAATGCAGTTCAATGAAGTAATTACTTCTGAGCCTTGTTTTAAATATTTAAAGTCTTCTAGCTCTGTCTCCACCCGAACACCTACCAAAAATTCCCTTGTTTGTGTTCTTATTGGTTTGCAAAACAAAAGTCAGCATTTGTGATTAACAGGTCTAGTTGCATTAAAATCACAATAGTTAAATCATATATCATAAAACTTAATTACAGCATACTATTAGCAATTATTTGCACACCCAAAAACTTCAGCTCACATCCTTTTCTTTATCCTTACTGATACCGAATTACGTAGCTTTCTCAGTAACTGATACTATCTTAAACGCTACATTGAAATGACCTAAAGCGTGCAGACACCTGAACACCACACCCAGATGTGCTAAAAGAGTTCATTTCAAAACAAAGTGAACTAAATCCTGCCATTGCTGCTATAACAGCTTTCAGACCTCTGGAAGGTTTTCCACTCATTAATTTGCTTCCTGTGAAGTCATGCACCGATAATATGGAATGACTTTTCTGGTTTGCATCAAGACTTGGTAAATTGTGCCCTATCATCATGCTGAAAAAGAAAAGGCCTCGTTCTGTTAAAAAAAAAAAAAAAAAAAAAAAAAAAAAGTTTAATTTATTGCTGTGAATCTCACATTGTTTGTATTATCTGTCCTCCCCTAAAGAATGCAGCCTGCTTTCCTCTTACTAAGCTGAATCACATTACATTAGGAACTGTTTCTCATACTCTTTACTTCCTGTTATTCAGGAATTTGTGGGTGTCAAGACAAGAACAATGAGCAGAAAATCAGATGCATTGTCCAGCTGGGAGAGGCAGTAGATACCAGGATTGAGATTAGTAACGGGGAAGCTGCTGTTTAATTTAACCAATTTATTTTAACAGAAATAGCTGGAAGCCTTACATGCCCATTTTAGACAAACAATGACTGTAATAAAGTAAAAGTAAAGACATTTTGCTGTGATGCCTTCATTGATATATTTTAAAATCTCACAACTTAAATGAGGCAAACTGAGAAACTTGCTGTGGTTGTATTATTTTTATGCTAGAAAACCCAGAGTAAAGCACAAACCTGGAAATCCCTTTCATTCATCAAGTTTTAAGCAGAAGTGACTCTTTTGTTTTGGAATTTTCCCCTGACAGTTTTATGTGTTTTTTTTATGTGGGTGGGCAGGTATGTGGGTATGATTGTACATGAAAAAATATTTTCTTTTTTGGCATACTGTTACAGTATGATCTCACATATTTTTTCCATTAAGTATAAGTCTGTTGTTTTCTAAATATGCAAAGGCACAGAAGTAATAATATAACATTTATCTAGTAATAAAAATAGCACTCCAGTTTATGTTTTCTCCCCAAAAATCTGTTTTTTTTTTTTGTGGTGGTCATTCTAACAATGCTAAAAATGTCTCTACAATCTCTCTACAATGAAAATATATATTTTTGTATTTAATACTAAATATATAGTTGTAAAAGACATTGCTAACTCCATTTGTTATTATTCAAATTATATTGTAGCCTCAGACACCTTATTGAATGAATTTAGTCCCTGATATGTACACCTCTTTAGTGCTAGGTTAATAATTACCCTATATGACTGCTGCACAGTGACATTTACAGTAGCTTTTGTTATTATATTGTATATTATATAGTAAATGCAGCCACTGGAGCACTGTATTTACTGATGAACATCTTGGAGCGACATCTTATTTGTACTACTCTCGTTTCTTTGCACATGTGAAAAACATAATATGTGTCTATTTTGAAGGCTTTGGTAATCATTTATCAAATCACGACTGAAACTCTTTAGGCTATGTAAAAACCCTATGGAGTATTTACTTTATGTATTTAGAATCCAAAACAATTATATTTAGCATTAAAAATTATGGCTCACCTCAGACGGTTTAACAAAATAGTCAATTAAATGTAATTAAAATAGCATAATTTTTACATAATCGGTTGTTGATATTCATTTATTTTTTGATTTTCCCCATTCTTGTTTCCTCTGGCACAAATTCAGATTCAAATTATGCTTAATTATTCTTATTCGCAAAAAAAGCTCTTGCAATATTTGTTAAAACTGTAAAATAAAATGTTTTCACACACCCAGGTTTGGTGGTGGAAAATGACACATGAGGGGCCTCAAACTTATCAAGGATTTTTTTCTTCCCAGAAAAGAAAAGTTGCTTCAGACTGTAAAACTGCCACACCTTGTTTCTTTTGGCCAGGTCTTACGTAGTTGTTCTGTCAGTTCTTTCTGTCTGCATCTACATTAGAAATGTGGGAGGGATGGTACAATAAGCGATCAGAATGAGAACCAAGTCATCTGACATACTCAAGAATTCGAGAGCTGTTTGAACATGTGATTGGGAACATCTCTAATAAAAGATATTGGCACGTAATGAAAGCGGTTTTAACGCTTAAACCTATAGTCCTACAAGTCTCTCAAACCGCTCTATGGATGCACACCCTTCACTTTGGCAGAGCTCTGCCACTTCAAAAATAATTAAAAAAGAATTTCCGTAACATTGAAATTAAATAATGACAAGATAGTTGAAAAGATCTGATTTTCCCTGAGGGTTTAGATGAGTTCAGCATGAATTGCAACAATGTAAAATGATTCCGACTACTAATTCCCGCGAATGCCTGACAGATCTGTGCGGAAACTGCTTAGTCACAACCAGTTAAAAGAGTGTTTTTTCAAAAAACCAAAAATTGCAATAAACTTTTTCATCAACCTAGAAACTCTAAACAGCTGTGCTGCGTGCCATCCATTCTTTCGGAACATGCAGTACTTTGTTTGCTCAATTTAATGTTCAGTCACTGATGCGTGACATTATCAATGATCGGCCTGTCCATCTTAACCTGGAGTCTTTGCTTTCTCCGAGATAAGTTTATCCAAAAACCAAGAGGGACAGGTAGAGCAGGATGTCATTTTATACCCACTGAAAGTGTCTCCACCAAGATTCAGAGATAAGACTTGCAGCTGAATGATGAGGAATTTAAAATACTTGAGTACTCTGGAACAGCTACAACATGTTTCCTGTAACGGCTTCAACAACAGAAAGTGACAAGAGGAGGGGCGATGTGGGTTTACCCTCAAGGATTTCTGCTTAGACCTGTTCTGTCAAATCAGCTACACAATCTTGTCTTTAATATGCAAATATTTAGCACATAAAAGGCTAAAAGAAAAGTGTCAAGCAACGTGAAGGAGGGTTTTGGGGATTAACTCGAGTTTAATATACTTAATATGCTTACATACAATACATAGCAGCACGCGCACACATGTAAATTGCAAGAAGTTTATATCAGTAGTCCCATATTCATAATTGGATACTTTTAATAGGTGGGTAGCTGTCCTGAACCCTAACCCCTAAATTTCAACTTATGAAAATGATTGAAATGATGAAATGATCAATGATGAAATGATGATTGTATTATTTCACTTGATGTTTTTTGATTCGTTTAGTAAAGTATATATATATATATATATATATATATATATATATATATATATATATATATATATATATATATGTGTGTGTGTGTGTGTGTACAGTATACTGAGACTTATATTAAGTGGCCCTAATACCTGTGTACTTACATAGTAATTGTGTACATAGTATTTAACCACAGTGTATGTACTATAGTACTACAGCTGTAAGATTTCTGTAACTACACCCTCAGAATGGTATGCGCAAGTACAAATGTGTAACAGGACTAATATAAATAAGTCATTTTAAAGTATGATAATATTATACAACATTTCTACAACATTTTTACTTTATTTTTAAACAAACAAATACAACCTATGTAATAGAGACTCTAAGGGGAAAAGAAAAACTGCCATGAAACTTTGAATGGCAGTGGTTTTAATTAAACTATTTAAATGAACTATTCTACGGTGCGCTCTATAAGGACAATTTCACCACTAAACCCAAAGCTTCAGGTTGAGCAGGACGTGCCATCTGAGATAAGACATCACATGCAAAATATTTACATCATTTGAAATCATTAACAGAATCTGTGCTAAAATACTAGTGAAGTACAACGAAATCATTCATGAGAACAGGCTTTCATAAGTTTGAACATGAGCTTGAAGCATTTCTGAACATTTCACCACAGTCTGAAATGTTAACCAGCAATTGCGAAAAAAATGTCAGTTCTTTGCCCCAATAAACCCATTTAAAGTAGCACACACAAAATTCATAGTGTTTGAATACTTGAAAATGAATTTAGTTAATGATTGCTTCTATATGTGAGTTTTGTTCCTGTGCATATTGAACAATAAGGAGAAAGTCATTCTTTCACTTGGTTGCAAGGTATGTGTCTTATCTCCACAGAGAGAGGGGAGTATTCCTGAGGGTGGAGTTTGGCCCTGACTGATCAGTATATTAAACAGCGGAAAGGAAGGAAACATGCTCAGTCTTTTACTGAGTGTCCGCTGTGTGCTTGACCTACATCAACCCTTCTTAAGCAGAAAAACACAGCCTTAACTGGATCCTGACCGAAACTTCCGGCAAAATCACCAAAAGAGGTAAGAATGATTTCAGGTTGTTGTAAAATGTTTTGGGGTCTCATATATCGATCTAAAGACTGTTATTTTATTTGTACTGGGATTTACTTTAAAATCTTTATCAGTGTTACCTACATGTAGAGCAAGGATCTTCAGGCAACTGAGTGTGTGTGTGTGTGTGTGCCATAATTTATGCTTTTATGAAAGTTATGCTTAACATATGCTCACTTGTTTTACCACACCTCTTAGCAATAAAAAGACATTGCTTTATGAAATGGCCAATATTTGCAGACACCTTTGAACAGGGATGATTATATAAAGTCATGTAGGTTTCAGTTTTTATTTTGAAAGAACTGGTCAAACATTTACATTTATGCATTTTTTAAAAGCAACTTTCGAATGAAGGAGGCTAAAACACAAGAAAGGTGTTGCCACATTACAACAGTGTCGCAATAAATAACTTTGCCTGGTACTTCATAGTTGTAGGGCAAGTAAATGAGCTATTCAGAGAAATGCAATAAGGAATTCTGTATGTCATGCAATATATGCAATATACATTATATTTACATTATATATATATATATACACACACACACACACACACACACACATACATTGCAGTGCAGAAGGATTATTGCTATGCAGAATGACTATGTATTATAATGATAATGTATTATAATGTTTTAGTAAGAAAAGTCTGAAAAACAGCATACAATCTGCATAAGAATACCTTCATGATTTAATCTGTATAAAGTGTAAAAAAAAAAGTGTACTTAAAATAGTGTTCACCTGAGGGCTTTTGAAAGTGTCTGAAACCACAGAGTCATGTGACCTTATGGTTTCAGAGATCCTTATTTATACCTGACACTGCCTGCATCCAAGGAATTTGGACAGGAAGAAGCTATTAGCAGCCTTTTTTTTATTGTGCAAGCATTAACCCCCCACTTGCTAGAAGAATGCTATTCTTGGCTGACTGCAGCAATGAGACTTCATAACTAGGATATAATTTAATTTACAATAAACATTCAATGTTTACACAAGGATGTGACATCCTTGTTATAAAATAATTAAAATAGTGACATGTGAAAGTCAGTATAGTCTGGACTGGATTTGAAAAGGGTTAGGTGGAGTCTGAAGCCCAAGGAATGAGGAGGCCTTGAATGCTTGTGGAAGAAAGGAAAGTTATGAGACATGCAATGTCTTTGTACTTTTTCAAACTAGAGTTGCAGGTATCTTTTATTAACTTCAGCTTTACTGGAGTGCATAGGAAACAAATCTGATGAAACAGAGCTACCTTACAGGGTTGGTAAATCTCTTGGCAAACAAAAACGCCCAAGTGCTGCACAGACCAAATCGTGTGGTATTTTGATGTTGTACACCACTTGGTCTGCACAACACAGCAAAGGTATTCAAGACCTGATACAACCTCTTGATTGATCCTACACCGTGCAAAGTTACCCCCACCTGAGTAGTATAAAACATAAGAATCTAATTTCTTCCCACATGGGCCTGTGATAAATCAACATCATATTGAGTGATGATAAAATGTATTTTTATGATCAATTACAATGTTTTATCATTTATGATGGTGATAATCATAATAAGATGGTGATAAGATCTAGACATATTTACTCAATATAAATTAGTAAATTAACAAAAAAATAAATAAATGCATCAACAGCCAGCCAGGCTAATAGATTTTTCTGAATATTTATATTTTTGTGTAAATGAATGGCACTTCACTTACTTCATTTGCATCATACAACAATCACACTGAAAGTGAAAGTAAAACTGAAAGACCTTCACGACAACCCGTCACAATAAAGGTCTGGTTTAAGATGAAGAAATTATGACATAAGTTTCTGCAGTATTAATATTTAATATAAAATATTATAATAATAATATTATAAAAATATTATAATAAGTATTAATAATATTGTAAGAAATATCATACAACCACATAAATTTACAGTTAAACAGTGCTGTTGTTTTTATTGTAAAATGTGTTTGTTTGTTTTTTAATTAGAGATGAATTGTTATTACACACAATTTGGTTAGGCTATAATCCATTTGTATTGAATCATAAAAAACTGAAATCACTAAATAAAAAATGCAAAAATATAGAACATAAAATAGACTTTATAGTTTTTATAGGAGTGAGAGAGAGAGAGAGAGAGAGAGAGAGAGAGAGAGAGAGAGAGAGAGAGAAAGAAAGAAAGAAAGAAAGAAAGAAAGAAAAAAAAGAATGCACCTCACACACTTCCGTGCATGACTGTGTAACTGACAAGTGAAAAACCTGTCAGGGACATTGAATCTTAATCCTTACATTCTTCAAGAATACATCAGAATCTTGTATTTCCAGTTTCCCATTGCTTACAAAGTTTATGCTAGTAAAACACATGCACACTTTTCCAAGTGATGCAATACTCAAGTTTTTTCCTGTTGGGGCAAGTCATAAAAGGGGAGAAAGCTGCTTTCATTGTTAGCGCAAACAAGTTCTAACATGGTTCAGTGGTGTACAATTTGCCTTTTCTACAGTAAACAAAATATATGGATAACCTAAGTGATTAGATTAGACTAGTTTTTAAATGTGTGACTAATAATTATTCCTATGTTATCCACAGACCCTGGTGCAAGAACATCCACAAAAAATGCCAACTCAGGAAACTAACGGTTCTCAGGGGCCAGTAGCTGGAGTGTTCCTTGAACATTCAAATGAAACCATTACAATATACCAAGCCTTCAAAAAGCGCCTGTTGAAGCCAGGAACATGTCTGGCACTGTTAGAAGCTCAAGCTGCAACAGTAGGAATCATCGACCCCATCAAAAACAGGACATGTTCTGTAGATGATGCAGTAAAGGAAGGCATTGTGGGACATGAAATGAAAGAAAAACTTCAATTAGCTGAGCGAGCCATCTCAGGCTACACAGATCCATACACCAACCAACAAATCTCACTCTTTCAGGCCATGCAGAAAGATGTAATCCCAAAAGAACATGGCATTAGATTACTTGAGGCACAGATCTCTGTCAATGGGATCTATGACCCTATTGAAAAACGCTATCTAACAGAAAAACAAGCCTATGGGAAGGGTCATTATGACAAAGATCTTTTTAGAGACCAAGTGGATGCTCTAAAAGTATTCTATGACCCCAATTCTCAAGAAAACCTCACCTATGCATCACTGATAAAGAAATGCACCATAGCCCCAGAAACAGGTTTGCTTCTGTTCCCCATCTACATAACATTTAAAGGCCTCCGCAGAGGCGTAACCTCTGCTGAGCTTCTTGCATCAAAAATTATTGACCAACAGACATTTGAAAATCTGCATAAGGGCAAAACCACCACCCAAGATGTAATGTTGATGGAAACAGTAAAAGAATATTTAGAAAGTAAAAAGAGCATTGGGGGAGTAGCTGTGCTCTCCACAAACAAGAGAATGAGCATTTATCAGGCAATGAGACAAGGAATAATCATGCCTGGCTCTGCTTTGATTCTGTTGGAAGCCCAGGCTGCAACTGGATTCATGATTGACCCTGTTGAAAACAAGACATGCAGTGTAGATGAAGCCATTAAACAAAAACTTGTAGGGCCAGAGTACCATGCAAAATTGCTTGCAGCAGAACGAGCAGTCACTGGTTACAACGATCCATACACTGGTGAAACTATATCTCTTTTTCAAGCTCTGAAGAAGGAACTGATAGTAAAGGACCACGGGATCCGATTGCTAGAGGCACAAATTGCAACTGGTGGAATTATCGATCCAATAAACAGTCACAGAGTTCCTGTGGATGTAGCATACAAGCGTGGCTTCTTCAATGAGGAAATGAACGCCATCCTTGAAGATCCAGGAGATGACACTAAAGGTTTCTTTGACCCAAACACGAATGATAATCTGACATATCTACAACTGCTGGATCGTTGTGTCATTGATCCCTCTACAGGACTCACATTATTACCCATTCACGATCCTTCCAGTAGTGTGAATCACACATTCATTGGCTATGACATCAGAAAAGTCTTCAAGGGTATCATGGTAAAAGTGACATGTGGAAAATACATGGGAATGACTGTTTCACTTTGGGAATTACTTATGTCTGAATATTTCACTGAACAGCAAAGGCAAAACTTTATTGAGCAATACAGAAACAAAACACTAACAACTGAAATTATAGTTACCAAAGTCCTGGAAATCATTGAACATTCGGTGAAAACAGCTAATGTAGTTTTCGAAGGTATAAGGGAAAAAGTAACTGCAAACCAGCTTGCTGAAGCCGACATCATTACAGAGAATGATCTAGCAGATCTCAGAGAAGGAAAAAAGACAGTAAAAGATGTTACAGAGAATGAATCTGTGCAAACATACCTACAAGGTAAACCAAGCATTGCTGGTGTGCTGCTTCCTGACTCCCAAATAATGTCAGTTTACCAAGCCAGACAAAAAGGAATTCTTAGGCCAGGAACATCACTTGTTCTTCTTGAAGCTCAGGCTGCAACAGGATTCATAATTGACCCAATTGCTAATCAAAAATTTTCTGTAGATGATGCAGTGAAGGCACGAGTTATAGGAGCAGATCTTTATGCGAAATTAAGCTCAGCAGAGAAAGCAGTGACAGGTTACCAAGATCCTTACACTGGCAAGAAAATCTCATTGTTCCAAGCAATGCAGAAAGATTTAATTGTGAAAGATCATGGCATACGTCTGCTAGAGGCCCAGATTGCCACAGGGGGCATCATCGATCCTGTAAATAGCCATCGCATTCCTGTTCATATTGCTTATAAACGAGGATATTTTGATGCAGAAATGAATCAGATCCTTTGTGATCCAACTGATGACACAAAGGGATTCTTTGACCCAAACACTCATGAAAACCTTACCTATATGCAGCTTATGTCCAGATGTGTCATAGATGAAAGCACAGACCTTTCCCTCTTGAAAATCAAAGAAAACGACAAGCGAGTCAAAATAGGGGGGAGCGCCAAAGAGATATTTCAAACCACGTATGTCTCTGTGAGATACGGCAGATTCAGCAACATGAATGTAACACTCTGGGATCTCATCAACTCTGAATATTTATCTGAAGAGAAAAGGCAGGACCTGTTAAAGCGCTACAAGTCCAAAATGATCACAGTAGAAGAAATCATAACAATTATTTTAGAGATCATTGAAAGCAAAGAAGTACAAAGAAATGCTGACCTCACTGTAAATGGTCTTAGGGGAAAAGTCTCAATTTTGGAGCTGCTGAATTCGACAATAATAGATGGAAAAACATACAAAAACGTGCTTGAGGGAAAGCTAACAATCGAAGATCTCACTGAGATGGGCACTGTGAGAAACTTCCTTAGTGGAACAAGCTGTATAGCAGGTGTAATACTGCAAAAGTCAAATCAGAAAATGAGCATCTACCAAGCCAAAAAAGAGGGCTATCTTAGCCCTGGCACTGCCTTGTGTCTTCTTGAAGCACAGGCTGCCACTGGTTTTATTACTGATCCAATACAAGGCAAGAAACTCACTGTTAAGGAGGCCTTAAAGCAGAAAGTCATTGTTCCAGACTTGTATGAAAAGCTCTTGACTGCTGAGAAGGCAGTGACTGGTTACAAAGACCCATACACTGGCAGGACAATATCACTTTTTGAAGCCATCAAGAAAGATCTTATTGTAAAGCAGCATGGTATACGTCTACTTGAAGCCCAGATTGCTACAGGTGGCATCATTGATCCCTTAACAGGTCTGCATTTACCACTTGAAGTTGCTTTCAAAAAGGGCTATTTTGATGCTGACTTAAACAAGATCCTTGCAGATCAAAGTGATGACACTAAAGGATTTTTTGATCCCACCACACAAGAAAATCTGACCTACATGGAGATGTTGGCACGATGCATCAAGGATCCTGATACTGGTTTTTTCCTTCTTTCAGTCACTGAAAAGGAAAAAACTCAAGAAAAATCTCAAAAAATTATCTTGGATGCTGAGATCAAGGCAGAATTTGAGAAAAACAGTGTTGTTGTTCTTGTTGGCTGTTTCTCTGGAAAATCACTGTCTCTTTGGGAAGTAATACATTCTGTTTACTTCACAGATGAACAGAGGCAACAGTTCTTTGAACAATACCGGTTGGGCAAGATAAACATCAAGGATGTTGTTACCATAGTTACCAAAACTATTGAAACAATAGAAAAGAAAGAAGCAACTTCTCAAACAACTATGGGCCTGAGAAAACCTGTTTCAGTGCAACAGTTGCATGACTCTGGAATTATTGACACCAAAACTTACAAAGAACTGCAAAATGGTAAGGAGACACTAGAAAATGTGGTTAAATGTGAATTTGTTCAAAGGTACTTGAAAGGCACTGGAAGTATTGCTGGAGTAAAGCTTCATCCATCAGGAAAAGTATTAAGTTTATACATGGCAAAGACTGAGGGTTTACTCACTTCCGATGCAGCACTTTTGTTGCTTGAAGCTCAGGCAGCGACTGGATATATTATCGATCCAATCCACAACACACATCACACAGTAATGGAAGCTGTCAGAGCTCAACTTATTGGACCAGAGATATTGGAGCACTTACTATTGGCTGAACGTGCTGTCACTGGCTTCCCAGACCCATACACAGATGAGCAAATAAGTTTATTCGAAGCAATGCAAAAAGGTCTCATACCTCGAAAACATGGAATGAACCTCTTAGATGCACAGCTTGCCACAGGTGGGATTATTGATCCAACTGGCAGCTACAGGCTGCCTGTTCAAAAGGCAATAATTAAAGGATATTTGAATAATGAAACCAGTGATCTTCTGGCAAATCCAATAAAAAACGAAAAGGGGTTTTCTGAACCAGAAACAAAAGAACCTCTTTCTTACCAACAACTCATGAAGAAATGTGACAGGAATTCAACCACCGGCCTGCTGCTTCTCCCAGTACCTGAAAGGAGTGCTGAAAACCTAACCTACAATGACATACAAATAATAAAAGTCTTCAAAGAAAAATCAGTGATCATCAATGCTGGTAAGTTTGCAGATAAACGTGTATCACTTTGGGATGTACTAAACTCAGAGTATATCTCCACAGAGAAAAGGAAAGAATTTCTTGACCAATACAAACAAAAGAAACTGTCAATAGAGGAGATAACAGAAACAGTGACTGCAATGATAATTGAAGTTACCACAAAAAACATTCTTTTAAAGGCCTGAGAAAACAAGTATCAGCAAGTGATCTATTTGAAGCAAAAATCATCTCAAAAGAAGTGATGAGTAAGCTTATCAATGAGGAAGTAGATGATGAAGATATAAACCAAATGGAATCTATTCAAAAATACCTTGGAGCAACAAATTGTATTGCTGGTGTATATGTCCAGTCCACAAAACAGACCATGAGCATCTTTGAAGCCAGAAATAAGGGACTTCTGACACCTGGAACATCTCTGGTTTTGCTTGAGGCTCAGGCTGCCACTGGCTTTATGATTGATCCGGTGAAGAATAAAAAGCTGTCAGTAGAGCAGGCTGTGGCTGAAGGCGTTGTGGGGATGGAATGGAAAAGCAAATTGCTTGCTGCAGAACGGGCAGTCACTGGTTACACAGACCCCTACACAGGCAAAACAATCTCATTGTTCCAGGCCTTGAAAAAAGATCTGATCGTCAAGGACCACGGTATTCGTCTGTTAGAAGCTCAAATCGCTACTGGAGGCATCATTGATCCAGTGCACAGCCATCGTGTTCCAGTGGAGGTGGCTTACCAAAGAGGGTATTTTGATGAAGAGATGAACAAGATCCTCTCTGATCCAGATGATGACACCAAAGGATTCTTTGATCCCAACACGCAGGAGAACCTCACATACTTGCAACTTGTGGAGCGGTGTGTTAGAGACCCCAAAACTGGCCTGAGTCTCCTTGTGATTGTGAAAAAGGGTGAGCACTACTTCTTCATTGATGAACATACAAAGATTATTCTTAAGTCTACAACCACAAAGAAAGCAGGGGTAAATTCCAAGGACAGCAGGTCACTCTTTGGGATCTTATGTACTCAAATTACGTTTCTGAGGAAAAGAGGAGAGAACTGGTCCAGCAGTTTAAATCTGGTACAATAACTATAGAACAGTTCCTAGAAATAGTCCTGACACTGATCTCACAGAAATCAGGAACAAGCACTCAAACCATTACAACAATAACAACAACAACAGAGACAACACAAAAACAAAATTTTCAAGGTATCAGAAAGGATGTGAGCGCTGATGAATTGCTGATATCCAAAGTCATTGATGAGAAGATTTACAAAGACCTAAGTGCTGGAAAAGTCACGGTTGATCACGTAAGTGAAATGGACTCTGTGAGAAAATACCTCAAGGGAACAAATAGCATCGCTGGTGTATTTGTTCAGTCTGCCAAACAAACCATGAGCATCTTTGATGCCAAAATAAGGGACTTCTGACACCTGGAACATCTCTGGTTTTGCTTGAGGCTCAAGCTGCCACTGGCTTTATGATTGACCCAGTGAAGAATAAAAAACTGTCAGTAGAGCAGGCGGTGGCTGAAGGACTTGTTGGGACAGAATGGAAAAATAAACTGCTCTCTGCAGAACGGGCAGTCACTGGTTACACGGACCCCAACACAGGGAACATAATCTCTTTGTTCCAGGCCTTGAAAAAAGATCTGATCGTCAAGGACCACGGTATTCGTCTGTTAGAAGCTCAAATCGCTACTGGAGGCATCATTGATCCAGTGCACAGCCATCGTGTTCCAGTGGAGGTGGCTTACCAAAGAGGGTATTTTGATGAAGAGATGAACAAGATCCTCTCTGATCCAGATGATGACACCAAAGGATTCTTTGATCCCAACACGCAGGAGAACCTCACATACTTGCAACTTGTGGAGCGGTGTGTTAGAGACCCCAAAACTGGCCTGAGTCTCCTTGTGATTGTGAAAAAGGGTGAGCACTACTTCTTCATTGATGAACATACAAAGATTATTCTTAAGTCTACAACCACAAAGAAAGCAGGGGGTAAATTCCAAGGACAGCAGGTCACTCTTTGGGATCTTATGTACTCAAATTACGTTTCTGAGGAAAAGAGGAGAGAACTGGTCCAGCAGTTTAAATCTGGTACAATAACTATAGAACAGTTCCTAGAAATAGTCCTGACACTGATCTCACAGAAATCAGGAACAAGCACTCAAACCATTACAACAATAACAACAACAACAGAGACAACACAAAAACAAAATTTTCAAGGTATCAGAAAGGATGTGAGCGCTGATGAATTGCTGATATCCAAAGTCATTGATGAGAAGATTTACAAAGACCTAAGTGCTGGAAAAGTCACGGTTGATCACGTAAGTGAAATGGACTCTGTGAGAAAATACCTCAAGGGAACAAATAGCATCGCTGGTGTATTTGTTCAGTCTGCCAAACAAACCATGAGCATCTTTGATGCCAAAAATAAGGGACTTCTGACACCTGGAACATCTCTGGTTTTGCTTGAGGCTCAAGCTGCCACTGGCTTTATGATTGACCCAGTGAAGAATAAAAAACTGTCAGTAGAGCAGGCGGTGGCTGAAGGACTTGTTGGGACAGAATGGAAAAATAAACTGCTCTCTGCAGAACGGGCAGTCACTGGTTACACGGACCCCAACACAGGGAACATAATCTCTTTGTTCCAGGCCTTGAAAAAGATCTGATCGTCAAGGACCACGGTATTCGTCTGTTAGAAGCTCAAATCGCTACTGGAGGCATCATTGATCCAGTGCACAGCCATCGTGTTCCAGTGGAGGTGGCTTACCAAAGAGGGTATTTTGATGAAGAGATGAACAAGATCCTCTCTGATCCAGATGATGACACCAAAGGATTCTTTGATCCCAACACGCAGGAGAACCTCACATACTTGCAACTTGTGGAGCGGTGTGTTAGAGACCCCAAAACTGGCCTGAGTCTCCTTGTGATTGTGAAAAGGGTGAGCACTACTTCTTCATTGATGAACATACAAAGATTATTCTTAAGTCTACAACCACAAAGAAAGCAGGGGTAAATTCCAAGGACAGCAGGTCACTCTTTGGGATCTTATGTACTCAAATTACGTTTCTGAGGAAAAGAGGAGAGAACTGGTCCAGCAGTTTAAATCTGGTACAATAACTATAGAACAGTTCCTAGAAATAGTCCTGACACTGATCTCACAGAAATCAGGAACAAGCACTCAAACCATTACAACAATAACAACAACAACAGAGACAACACAAAAACAAAATTTTCAAGGTATCAGAAAGGATGTGAGCGCTGATGAATTGCTGATATCCAAAGTCATTGATGAGAAGATTTACAAAGACCTAAGTGCTGGAAAAGTCACGGTTGATCACGTAAGTGAAATGGACTCTGTGAGAAAATACCTCAAGGGAACAAATAGCATCGCTGGTGTATTTGTTCAGTCTGCCAAACAAACCATGAGCATCTTTGATGCCAAAAATAAAGGACTTCTGACACCTGGAACATCTCTGGTTTTGCTTGAGGCTCAAGCTGCCACTGGCTTTATGATTGACCCAGTGAAGAATAAAAAACTGTCAGTAGAGCAGGCGGTGGCTGAAGGACTTGTTGGGACAGAATGGAAAAATAAACTGCTCTCTGCAGAACGGGCAGTCACTGGTTACACGGACCCCAACACAGGGAACATAATCTCTTTGTTCCAGGCCTTGAAAAAGATCTGATCGTCAAGGACCACGGTATTCGTCTGTTAGAAGCTCAAATCGCTACTGGAGGCATCATTGATCCAGTGCACAGCCATCGTGTTCCAGTGGAGGTGGCTTACCAAAGAGGGTATTTTGATGAAGAGATGAACAAGATCCTCTCTGATCCAGATGATGACACCAAAGGATTCTTTGATCCCAACACGCAGGAGAACCTCACATACTTGCAACTTGTGGAGCGGTGTGTTAGAGACCCCAAAACTGGCCTGAGTCTCCTTGTGATTGTGAAAAGGGTGAGCACTACTTCTTCATTGATGAACATACAAAGATTATTCTTAAGTCTACAACCACAAAGAAAGCAGGGGTAAATTCCAAGGACAGCAGGTCACTCTTTGGGATCTTATGTACTCAAATTACGTTTCTGAGGAAAAGAGGAGAGAACTGGTCCAGCAGTTTAAATCTGGTACAATAACTATAGAACAGTTCCTAGAAATAGTCCTGACACTGATCTCACAGAAATCAGGAACAAGCACTCAAACCATTACAACAATAACAACAACAACAGAGACAACACAAAAACAAAATTTTCAAGGTATCAGAAAGGATGTGAGCGCTGATGAATTGCTGATATCCAAAGTCATTGATGAGAAGATTTACAAAGACCTAAGTGCTGGAAAAGTCACGGTTGATCACGTAAGTGAAATGGACTCTGTGAGAAAATACCTCAAGGGAACAAATAGCATCGCTGGTGTATTTGTTCAGTCTGCCAAACAAACCATGAGCATCTTTGATGCCAAAAATAAGGGACTTCTGACACCTGGAACATCTCTGGTTTTGCTTGAGGCTCAAGCTGCCACTGGCTTTATGATTGACCCAGTGAAGAATAAAAAACTGTCAGTAGAGCAGGCGGTGGCTGAAGGACTTGTTGGGACAGAATGGAAAAATAAACTGCTCTCTGCAGAACGGGCAGTCACTGGTTACACGGACCCCAACACAGGGAACATAATCTCTTTGTTCCAGGCCTTGAAAAAGATCTGATCGTCAAGGACCACGGTATTCGTCTGTTAGAAGCTCAAATCGCTACTGGAGGCATCATTGATCCAGTGCACAGCCATCGTGTTCCAGTGGAGGTGGCTTACCAAAGAGGGTATTTTGATGAAGAGATGAACAAGATCCTCTCTGATCCAGATGATGACACCAAAGGATTCTTTGATCCCAACACGCAGGAGAACCTCACATACTTGCAACTTGTGGAGCGGTGTGTTAGAGACCCCAAAACTGGCCTGAGTCTCCTTGTGATTGTGAAAAGGGTGAGCACTACTTCTTCATTGATGAACATACAAAGATTATTCTTAAGTCTACAACCACAAAGAAAGCAGGGGTAAATTCCAAGGACAGCAGGTCACTCTTTGGGATCTTATGTACTCAAATTACGTTTCTGAGGAAAAGAGGAGAGAACTGGTCCAGCAGTTTAAATCTGGTACAATAACTATAGAACAGTTCCTAGAAATAGTCCTGACACTGATCTCACAGAAATCAGGAACAAGCACTCAAACCATTACAACAATAACAACAACAACAGAGACAACACAAAAACAAAATTTTCAAGGTATCAGAAAGGATGTGAGCGCTGATGAATTGCTGATATCCAAAGTCATTGATGAGAAGATTTACAAAGACCTAAGTGCTGGAAAAGTCACGGTTGATCACGTAAGTGAAATGGACTCTGTGAGAAAATACCTCAAGGGAACAAATAGCATCGCTGGTGTATTTGTTCAGTCTGCCAAACAAACCATGAGCATCTTTGATGCCAAAAATAAGGGACTTCTGACACCTGGAACATCTCTGGTTTTGCTTGAGGCTCAAGCTGCCACTGGCTTTATGATTGACCCAGTGAAGAATAAAAAACTGTCAGTAGAGCAGGCGGTGGCTGAAGGACTTGTTGGGACAGAATGGAAAAATAAACTGCTCTCTGCAGAACGGGCAGTCACTGGTTACACGGACCCCAACACAGGGAACATAATCTCTTTGTTCCAGGCCTTGAAAAAAGATCTGATCGTCAAGGACCACGGTATTCGTCTGTTAGAAGCTCAAATCGCTACTGGAGGCATCATTGATCCAGTGCACAGCCATCGTGTTCCAGTGGAGGTGGCTTACCAAAGAGGGTATTTTGATGAAGAGATGAACAAGATCCTCTCTGATCCAGATGATGACACCAAAGGATTCTTTGATCCCAACACGCAGGAGAACCTCACATACTTGCAACTTGTGGAGCGGTGTGTTAGAGACCCCAAAACTGGCCTAAGTTTGCTTGCTTTAAAAAAGTAGATTTGATGCAAAATGATAAATATGTAAATGTTTATCAGTTTACAATCATTTTTAATCTGCGTGCAATGCTTGCATTACATAAAAAATTTTAAACTGAAAATGTGTGTTAAATTCAGAAGCATCAATGGAAGTGGAAATGCTTTTTGTTTAAAAATGTAGTGTACCGTTAAATTTATATTTCATCTTTTTAACTAATATAACATCTTTTTAACATGCTGTCTTGTGTGCCAAAAATTCAAATAAACACACAATTGCAATATGTTAGTTTATTTTGTCATTTTGAGGTCTGTAACCTTTTTATTCTATATACTACTGTAAAAATTGCTAGTTTACAAAGTAATAAAGTCATAACATTCAATGTTTATTGCGTACCAGAACATGAAAGTATTTATGACAAAAAAACTGTAGTTGCAATCTGACATAAATTGAAAATGTGGAATAATCGTTATATACAAATCCCAGAGACAGAGAGAGATTACATTGTGTACAGTTAAAAATAAGTGAATAAAATCTCAGAGTTCCTGCAATATATACATGTTCAGTGTAATTTGTCCAGTAGTAGCTGAATGTCTTCTCGACCATGATATATTCGTTTGAGTCCTCTGGGCAGATACCGACAAGAAGACAGATTCAAGTACTTCAGTGCCAAGGACTGGCTAATTAGCAACCTGTAAAACAATTAAAAAAAAAAAAAAAGTATCAAAACATTAACTATCTACTAAAAATGATTATTGTTGTTATATTATTATTATTGTGTATTCATAAAATCTTTTTTGGCAGCATTTAACATACAGAGCCATAGTTCTGTATACAGACAACCTGTGCATCATTACCTGAGTGCAGATGAAGTGATTTTAGTACCACTGAGGTTAAGGGAGCGAAACAAATCGACTCCAGCACCATGTGCAAGATGTCCCATGGCAATCTCCATGTCTTCTTCTGAAAATGGCTGGTTGGCCAAATCAAGCTCTCTGAGGGTGTTGCTCCATTTGTGGGCAAGCATGTGTATGCCTTTCTTGGATGTTACCATAGTATTGCTGTTGAAGTACAGGCCCCAATACAGACACTCCAGTTCTAAAAAAGACAGCAAATTAAGGGACAAGCAGCATATTGAATGTATAAACTATAAGAATAAAATGAAGAGGAGAAGTCCATCAATGTAATATTCATATGCGAGTGTGGTTTACAATACATTTTCATTACTGTGTGAGGCACATCAATTCCTATTCACATTTCAAAATCAAGACTTACTCTCACAAGGCAGAGCATAGAGGCCAGTGGCTGTGATGCGAGAGGCACCACGCAGGTCCAGCACACGCAGGTGGGGGGAGCCATGGAGCACATTGTTCAGGTCAGTGTCGGTCATGAAAGAGTGAGAGGAAGTGGCAATGCACAGCTCCTCTAGCACGGGAAAACCAGATGTTGAACTGGGTGTGTTGCGGATCATTTTAGGAACTGGAGTTACATTCATCAACCTAAAAGTCTAAAAAAAAAAAAAAAGAAGAAGATTGTAATACTTGTATTTTTATAAATTAAATTTCAAAGTCAAAATGCTAAGCAATGACTATTTTTTGGTCCTAAACCGTTTTTAAATTAATGATGCTGCAAATTAATTCATTAAACTAAGGCATATTCAGTTGTAAAAAAGCTCAAAGGAGTGATAATAGATTTAGATTATGCGTACGTGACGATCTTAGCACATTTTTGATTAATACCTGAAGTTTAGGGCATCCAATCTGCAAAGCTTGAATACAGATAGGAAGCTGGCAGTATCCTCCATCTAGCTTAGTATTGATCTCCAGCAGCATTAGCTCAGGACAGCAACCCTTCTGTAATTTCAGAGACATTTGCATCAACAGGAACAGACGAAGTTTACAAATTCACATACGTTTATATAATAAAGACATTTTGTAATATGTAGTTGATCTCATCTTTAAATGGCAGAGGAAGTAAACATATTACAAGTAAATAGTCAAAATATCAACTTACGGATAAAGCACTGAGTAGTTTGTCACTCTTGGTGCTGTGTGTGAAGTATATTTTCTTTATTTGGTTGCCATATGCCTCAAGGAAGGTCACCAGACCATCAACATTAAACTATAAAAAAAAAACAAAAAATAGTAAAAATTCACATTAAAAAGAAAATCCAGTCATCATTTACTTAAATCATTCTAACACTGTGACTCTATTTTTAATATATGTGACTATACTAACAGTGAATGAATCCTTCAAAACTTACAAAAATATAATAAAGTAAATAATATGTCCATATTTCGCCAGTCCATCTAAATTTTCTCTTTTCTGTTTCACAGAAGAAAGTATGTCAGGTTTGGAATGACGTACCGAATCTAGATTTTTAGGTGACTGTCCCTTCTAGTCTAAGCAAATAGTATGCACACAAACCTCTGAGTGTTGCAAATTGATATTCTCTAATGACTGACAGTGAGCACCAAGGTTTTGGAAGGCAGTTTCTGTCATCCCCATGCAGTAAGACAGCTTGAGAGAATGAAGATTGCATGACTGTGAAACTTTCTAGAAAAACAGAGCACAGAGATTATCAGAAACGGATTCAGATAGCGCTCACAAAATTTTACTGCAGATAAATTATTATTACCTGAATCACATAATCAACATGTTTTTTCCAGTGGCAAAGGGAGAACTCTCTCAACTGAGATAATCTGTGAGAAGCAGACACAACAAAACGTGTTGCTGTTTTGCACAGACAGATTCACAAATCTTCCAGTTCTTCCATTTAAAAATACACTTTAGTTTGGTTTAACCACTGACCTGTTTTCAGCGAGCCAGTCTATAGTGTTTTTAATCTTCTGTTCTGTCCCAGGTAATTGACTCTTACCGGGTTCAATCCAGCAGTAGCCAACTGACACACTGTGCCACAAGATCGGAGAGGATGCAGCTCCATTCCATAGCCGGCAAACTCTGCCTACCCTTCAGAGACACCAAACCAATGAACTATAAACATACAGCAAATAAGTGTCCATGGTCCACAAAACCAGCCATAAGCAGCCCCGGTGTATCTGCAGTATGGCTCAAAACTATTGATTTTTCTTTTATGCCAAAAATCATAGTAAAGATCATGTTCCATGAAGACATTTAGTAAATTTCCGACTGTGAATATATAAAAACGACATTTTTTCACACCCTCAGGTTCCAGATTTTGAAATAGTTGTATCTCGGACAAATATTGTCCTATCATAAACTACACAATGGAAGGCTTGTTTAAGCTCGTTTGACATGACGTATTAATCTCTTCTATTTTATGACTAGTTTGTGGTACAGAGTCATATATAGCATCTGTAGCTGAATCTCACAAATGCATAGTACATGCCTCACCTGCACAGAAAAGGTACGGCTCCATCCTGGAGAACTGCGAGCTGAAAGATTTTCACCAAGACCTCTATTGGCAAGCTCTGACCCCAGCAGTCAAAGCCATCATCACCAACACTCTCCAAATCAACTTTCTTATCAATGGCTTGCTCTGTGACTTTGAGCATTTTTGCTTTTACTGGTGCTTTTTTTGTTTTGTTAGCAGAGGTTTTACTCCTGCCTTTCGCTTTTACCTTCTTTTTCCTACATCCCTTCCGCTTGGGCTTCCATATGCTGTCACTACTGTTTATATTTGATATAATCAAAAGCATGTCCTCTCCCTCCTGCACGGTGTAATTTGGCCTCATAGTTCGTTTTATAGCTTTTTCTTTTTCTTTTTGCTTTTGTCATCCTTAACCGAATCCGCTTTTCTTTTCAAAAGCCTTTTTCCTTTTGCAGATGCGGACTGGGATGTCTCAGCTGTGCTGGATCCAGCAGTTAGCGTTTCTGCAGAAGAAGACTCGGGCTCTGGGTTTGAGGTGGACACGTCCATTATTGTGCTTGACATGCCCTAATGTTGGTCGTTTTACAAAATCCTCGCTTATTTAAAAAAAATCACGACTTGGCTGACTGAAAAAATAGCTCCTCTTTATGCATTGCTGTACGCAGATTCAGCAGCAGTTTGTCGGATCTTTGTTGAAAATATGAAAAGTCGTGCAAAATATTTTAGAGTTTTGTAGCACCAATACTAAAAACATAAATGCACGACGGTGGAACTTCCCTTTATTGTTGTTACCCGAGCGCCAATGACTCGCGTCCTTCTTCTTCGTTAGATGTTTTTATGACGGTTGGCAAACCAGCCTAAAAATGGTGAATTTACCGCCACCTACTGGACTGAACCAGAGTATGAAGCGTTGACTGGGATTAAAATATATCAAAATTATAAAATGTTATAAACCCTTAACTTTTTATGTGCTTTAAAAAATATATTTACTACTAACAGGTCATTAATTCCTGCATGGCTTCATTTTATATATTTTTTTATTTACAATTTCAGATTTAATTGACTTAAATGTTCTTTTTATGACTCACTACTGCAAAAAAAATGTTAGGTAATTAAGGTCATTTTAACCAAACACTTTTACGGAAAAAAATAAGTACCTACAAATTACATTACTGGAACGGATTATTTTTGCTAAAACATTCTTAAACCCCATCTCGGGGTGTAAAAACCACAAGTACACAATCATTAAGCTACGCATTATGAGAATTAAAAAAAATATTATATACACATTTGTATCCAGGAAAAGGGTCGATGTGATGACGCAATTACGTAATGACGCAAATGAATCAGTGAACCGGCTCTTTGTAAGTGATTCGCTGAAGCAAAGTGGACTAGCAGTGCCTTTTTAGCCAAATAGAACGCATGGAATACGTCCAATCAAAGATTGTTCAGACGCACACGTGACTGAACAGGGAAGTCCGTGATGTAGAGTGGACGGTCCTCTGTTTTATGAAAATTATTGCCTGGGTCCAAAGAAACACGCTGCACAGCATACCTGTAACTACTACAAAGAAAAGACTACTACAGCCGAATAAGTCGGTGAGTAACGTTACATTTCTAAATGTTGCACTTAAATATCACAATTGATGTAAATACATGTACTTTTTTCTAAATGCTTATTTGAGATTTAAACATGTTTGCTACATTGCATAATTTACAACCTCTTATCAATGGCAATCTCCCACAGTAATGGCAATTAAACACAGCGTTCATTTTCAAACTCCACGATGCCATGCATTGACGCGTCCTCGCGCGCTAGAGAGAAAGAAGGAACCACGAAGAACGAAAATGCATGTTCTTGTTTTCAGCCTCAGAACTTGAGCTTTCAAACACTAAAACCAAAACAAGCTAAATAGATATTTAGTCAATAATGGCAGGAAGTCGATAGCGCCTTTCTTACAAAAAATCAGCCGTGTGCGTGAACATTTTGTTCCTAGATTACTTCAGGATATCTAATAAATAACTTGTCCAGTTGACAGAATATGTGACCTTGATTTATGTTAGTAAAGCTAGCAGTGATGCAACTGACCTTTTGCACAATTCTTGAGTTAGTGTTATTTTTATCCCATGAATTCTATTCATTTTATTGTGCTTTTGTGTGACCTGCGCAACAAATACTCATAACGCTTATATAATTCATAACCGTACAATATATTACCAAAGAAATCCACAAATACTAATACTGTAAATATTGTCTCCACTGTAAAATTTAATTAATTTATGGGTATCCTTTAAAACGTAGAAAAGTTGTCATTGTAATTATTTTTCCGATGACAGCATTTGCTATAATCATGTGTTTTTAAGGAAACAAACATAACGTAATTTATACCAAACAATGTTTCTTGTAAATCTAAAGACAGAAAAAGCAAAAGATAAGTTCAAAATTTTTGATGGAAAATTGTTATAAACCTGTAATACAAATAGGAAAACTAAATTTCAGGCAGCTACACCTGTTGTAACATGATAAAAAATTAAAAATAATAATCTGAAGGATAATCTTTGTTGCACGGTTAAGATCAGCTGTGGACTATCATTCTTTGGTCGTTATTACTAAAACATTTATCTGGCCTTTATTTGGAAGCGTGCCTCACCAGATGGTTTAAAAAACAAGCCAAGCCACTTTGATGTTCAACTATGGAGGACCTGCAAGACTTTGGTTCCTCTAGTGCAAGTGCTAAGACCATTTCTGCTGAGCTCAGTGAGTACTACCTTTTGTTTTGCATTCAATGACTGATCAAAACAATTTTCTTTTTAAAAGTATCTGCTTATTTACATCTGGAAAACTATGTTTTGCAGAGGATGATTTTTACTCCAAGCTTGTCGCTGACTTCCTTGGTGCTCATTACGGGGAGCTGTTGGAGCTGGACGAAAAGCCCTGGAAAATTCGCATGTTGATTCAGATTGGACTGATGAGAGAGGAGCAAGATATTTCATGGGTTGATTTAATTCAGTGGCTCCAAAAGATTGCCCCAATGTTTCAGTCGGCTGATTTTCGAAGCTTGATTGAGAGGAACACCACGACAGCTTTGAGCTTAACTGGAGGTGCCAGGCAGAAGTTTCTTGATTCAGATGTAAACTTTGAATTTGTTGGACCTATATGTGATAGTATTGGAATCGGAAGAAGAGATTTACTTGAAATGTCTGACTTTTCTGATCGTGCAAAATTAACTGCTCTCACAAATGGACTCATTCTCGAATTGACAAATTTTATTTCACGAGAGAAATTAGACCCGGTTGTCCTAGTGTCCTGGATTCGTAACTTTGAGCCTTTATTTTGTAGTGATGGCAAGATTCAAAGAGCCTATAGGCTCCTACGGTCAAGTCTTAAGAATTTCAGAATACAGTATCGCAACAATCAGAGGAGCCGAAAGAGGAGCCGCGGATTTCTGGATGAGTTTCTTCAGAGTCCGTTTGATCTTGCTCCTGAAGCTGATGCAGATGATATTGAATACAGGAGGGTGGCAATGGTCAAAGCACATCTGAGGAAGAAACGGCGTATTTCCATGCATAAACCTAACTCTTTGGTCAAGGAGGAGGATGAGTCCTTCCGTATTTCGCAGACAGATATGACTGTGAAAACTCACCCTGAACCCAAGCAAATGCCTGATTTGTTCAGTGTTAAAAACGAACAGAGATCAGAGAGCCATCAAATACCAATACGGTCACTGAAAGATGACAAAGAAGACCCAAGAACCGACACGGGCGACAATGTAACACTTCTGGATATCTCTGTGCTGTCTTGGCAAAAGATTGCAGAAATGAATGGAGGAAAGAACGAAGCTGCCAAGAAGGTTTCACTAGATCTGCTTCAAAATCACTTCTCTGCAATGCTAAAGGAAGATGCTAATCTAAGAACTCTCGATGACAAAGTCAAAGTAAGCACACATCCACTAGTGCCAGCATTGCATTTCCTGCGTTACATCTGCCAGTTCCTTTTCGAACTCATTGATGTAATTGACCAGCAAATGATATCATTTGAAAAAGATATAGTGTACACCATGGGTGAGAAACTTGGACGTGACAAGCACCCCAGGTTTCGGAGTTTTGTCAACTTCGATGAGAGTGCAGTGACCCGTTACATACACATGGCTTCGGAAATGTTATGTCCAAGCGAGGAGACCAACCCTAATTACCGCAGGCACTGGCTTGCTTTTTGTCTTGAAAGAAAAAACCCTTCCAAACTGCCTATTTATAGGTCAAATCGTATCATTAACTACTTTGAAGCAGCCGCTGGACTCATTCACCATCATGAAGATGTTGCTCTCTTTGTATCTGACCTGCAGCTCCTGAATGATGACTCGAATATTCTGTTGGAGAGTGTCAATGCTGACGCAAGTGATGAGGCTTTACAGGCATTGGTCTGTGTGGTTGCTGTTGTGTACCTTAAAGTCTTGGGACCCTTTTGGCAGCTTCTGAAGAGTGATGGAGAATATCCTCTTTTCAGTAGATATATCCTGTGCTTGTATGAAAAGCTTTTGGAATGGTCGCAAGATGCGAGTTGCCTTTTGCAACCAGAGGCCTTTGTCAATGTATTCTTACAGGTTCCAATGCAAGAGGTGACTTTTGGAGGAGTGTTCAGATTTTGCCGTGATAATGCAGAGAACCAATTCGGTACTCTGATAAAAGCTTGCTTAGAAAGGATGATGAAAGCCCTCGCAGCTGTACTAGAGGACAATCTTAAAGATTTCTTACCTGGTGGTGAACACTGCAAAGATCTGCCTTCGGATATAGCCGTTCAAATGGCAAACTGCACATTTTTACAGCTTATGGGCGAGTACCCCTTTGGTCATGCATACCCATATGAGAAGAACAGGCCTGATAAAACTCTTGGTCGGACAGAGGGTTCAGTTTCTGAAAATGCAGAACAAGACCCTTCCTGGGAGACAGCAGATGAACCTACATCAGCAGTGGTCACAATGTCACCTGCTAAAACCACTCAAAAACGCTACTCCATCTTTGACGGAGCAAATTTCAATGCCGCCAAAAAAATGAAGGTGTCTAGACTTAAGCAAAAAGCCCAGGATCACATTTATAGGAAAATGATCATTGGAGCAGTTTCAAAATACGGTGGCCCATGTAAAAGCAAGCAAGACGTTGAACGATTGCTCACAAAACTAGAAGGTGCAAGCCATGCTCATATACGTGAAGTCATTCGCTGTGAGCTGAACTACCAGAAGAGCATCTTGGGTTCCAGAGACAAAAAGCTAACTCGTATAGGATTCTCTTTGAGTGACATGGTTTCTACACTGAAGGACGTCCTGCCAAATGAGAGGGTTATAGTTATATCACCGACTGAGAATGCACTTGGTCACGCTGAGATTCAAGAGACCCCGGCTGAAACATCATCCCTCGACCCCCAAAGTACAGACACTGGTCAACAAGATAAACAAAGGCATAGCATTGATATAAAGAGAACAAATGTTTTTGGCCCTTGTTACAGGGAGAACTTTGAGTTTCTCTGAATGTGTTTTAACCTGATAAAAATGTTAAACATGTTGCTAGCATTAGTTGTTTTCACATGTGGTAAAAATCTTTGTTTTCAGATGTTTTGTTACTAACAAACTTGTTATTTTACTAGAATAGTAGACTTTAGTTAAATTGTTCATTGTTTTTTATTTGTTTTTCATAAAAAGTTGCATTACAAAATAAAAATGTTTGTAGCAAAATGCTCGTCTTTTTATTAAATAAAAAATCTACTACTACTACCAATGATAATACAATAAGAATATTATAACAATCATTAGTGTACAAGTGTACACACATGAATTTCACACTTTTTAGCCAGTTACATGTGGCTTCTATAACATTTCAAAGAATCTGTAGCATCACACATTTGAGTACTGTGCTTTTAAGCAGAGTAAATTTTACAATTAATGAAAAACTTTTAAAATGTTTATACATATATTTAACAGTTTTTTTCATATTTAAAATTGGCCATATTCAATATACTCTATATTGCTTTGCTGTATATAAGGGAGCACTTTATTGGTTTTAAATAATTTGATATCAGATGACATCGTTTAGCATGAGGAGAGCAATTTACATTGCCTATTCTATTCTTTCAAATACAGTCATAAGAAACAAGTGTACTATGTATAATGAAAAACATGGACGCTCTAACTTACTTGTGCCCTTTTCCTAGACATATAAATGGCAGATACATGGTGGAATCATGACATCGTTACACATATTCTGGTGGCCCTGTTTGGAATGGGCTCATGGATCTCAGTGAACTCATTATGGGTTGAGTTGCCAATTGTTGTGGATGTTCTACCTGAAGGTAAATAGTGTTTTGATAAAAATTCAACGTGCCACAGCTGTACCTAATAGATGCCTAATTTATCCAAATAATTGTAGAACTTTAAACATGTCCTTTCTTTACAGAGTGGAACTTGCCAGCCTATCTTTCAGTGCTGATTGCATTTGGGAATTTGGGTCCAGTGGCTGTGACTTTAACCCACTACTTTGCTACAGGATGGCTGAATGAACGCTTGGTCATCCACATCATACAAGTGATAGCAGTGGTTGCAGCTGCATTCCTTGCTCTCTTTTGGTCCCAGGAGGTCACAGTTGCTGGAGAGCCAAGATCTGTCCCGTTCCTGTTGCTTACTTTTATTCTGTCATTTGTCTGCTGCACTTCAAACGTCACCTTTTTGCCTTTCATGTTCAGTTACCCCCCGCAGTACATCCGGACGTTCTTTGTCGGACAGGGTCTTGGTGCACTCTTTCCCTGTGTGGTTGCTTTGGGACAGGGGGTAGGGAAACTAGAGTGCATTGAAACGGCCAACGGCACAGAGCCCCATTATCTCAAAGAAAACTTCCCAGCCCAAAACTTCTTCTGGTTCTTGTCTGTGATGCTGTTGATTTCGGCTGTCTGTTTCCTTGCTCTGACATACAGAGTGGTCACTCCGACTGCGACAGAGGAAATTCCAAAGACTGAGCAAGAAACAGTGAAAACGGAGGAAGAGGCACACCCTTTACAAAATGGAGCTTCCCCGGTTTCTGAGGAACAAGTAGAAGTTGAAAAACAGGCACCTGTTGTAGCCTTCTGGACGTCACGCAATATATATCTGCTCCTGTTGCTGGGAATATCCAATGCTTTGACCAACGGTGTACTGCCATCCGTGCAGAGTTTCTCCTGTTTGCCTTATGGCACCATGACCTTTCACCTTTCTGTCGTTTTGGGCAACATTGCAAACCCTCTGGCCTGCTTTGTGGCCATGTTTGTCCTACTTCGGTAAGTGAGTTAAAGTTCATAACACTGCTTAGTGGTCCTGTTTATTTAAATCAGGGGTGTCCAGTCTTGTTCTTGGAGGGCCACTGTCCAGGAGAGTATAGCTCCAACTCCAGTTACGGACACATGAACCAGCCAATCAAGGTCTAAAGGCAGGGACACACCAAGCCGACGTCAACCAACTAGAGTTGTTGTTACTAGGCATATCACAAACTTCCAGGCAGGTGTGTTAAGGCAAGTTGGAGCTAAACTCAGCAGGACAGTGTCCCTCTGGTTGTCCTGATTTAAATTCTGCTCATGTATACATTTTCTTATCATTGTGTGATTTAAGTGTTAGTAGTCTATTTGAATGTTTAGAATTGTAATTGATGTTCTCGTTATAGGTCCAGCATTGGTCTTGGTATGATGTCACTGGGAGGTGGTATTTTTGCTGCCTATCTTATGGCTTTGGCTGTGCTGAGTCCCTGTCCACCTCTTTTAGGAAGTCAGTCAGGAGTTTCTCTAGTGGTTAGTAATTATATTAAGTGGAAGAAGAACTTAAAACAAGTCTCTCAAAACGTTTAAAGGAGCTGTTAACTACACCACTGAACTACCACATGCAAAAAATTATATAACTGTGGTGCCCCACTCTTGTTTCCTTAACATATCATCTCTAAAGATTTGATAAAGAATGAGAATTAATGATTGTTAAGATGCTCTGAAAGACACTTATTGTAAAAAGGAGTCATTATAGTGATTTTTAAAATCAGTCAAAATCCTCTTATTTTATTCTGTGTAATTCTATGGGGGCAACTGTTGTATTATTATACTTACATTATAAATGTAATTATAATCTAATAATGAATTATACTTCTTATAATATTTATTTTTATTAATAAAATTTTAAAATATTTTATAGAGTAGATGACCATGCCACAGATGCTCAATAGACCTTAACCTCTATATTCTTTTAATTATTGATTTATATTACAAAAATAAAGATTGAAAATAAATCACCCATTCAGTCAGACATTATATGTAAACACATTATTTATGTAATTCTGTTTAACTATATGGATTAATTAAAACCCATTTATTCTCATCAAGTTTAGTTTTTAACAGAAACCTGTATTTCTTTCTTCATTCAGATCACATCCTGGATTATCTTCACTGGCTTGTTCTCTTACCTGAAGGTTGTAGTTGGGACTCTTCTTCACGAAGCAGGGCATGCAGCTTTGCTTTGGTGTGGAGTCTTCATCCAGGCTGGCTCTCTCATTGGAGCTCTCACAATGTTTCCTTTAGTCAGTGTATACCAGGTCTTCCAGCGAGCCCAGGACTGCACAAACTACTGCAGTTAATTTAACAGCACTTGATTTTAAAACTCAACCTATGCCTTTAACAGGTATCATTTCTCATCTAACATGGGAAAAGATGTTAAAGGACTTTTCAAGTAAATGGCAATGCAAAAAAAGATAAGCTTTATCACATTGCATATCTTGGGTATCATTTGAGTTATTTTGAATGTGTGTGTGTGTGTGTTTGAACACCTTGGTCTACATTAAGTGAAAACCGAAATCAGAAGTTCGCAATTTATAATTACAATATACACTGTTCAGTGAGGAGATTTATACTGTATGCTTCATCTGTGTAGTATTATACACAGTATGTGTTTATTTTTAAAAGCAATCTGGTCATTGTTGATGAATACAAATCAGGTAAGTTTATATTGTTCCTAACTGTAAAAACTATGCTTACTATGACTCCGAAATGAAATATTTTTTTAACGACCACAAGCAAAACATGTGTATCATCACATTCCATTATTTCTGGATTTATATGTAGACACTCAACTCTGTCTAATGAATTGCTGGTTTTGTTTATGTGTACATTTTTAATGTACATACTAAATGTACAAATGTACTGTCATATCTGCCATGTATGGATCTGCCATGTTTTACCCTTTTGATTTTAATTCTTTCAGATGAGGCCAGTATTTTAAGGAAGGTTAATCTGATATTGTTGCTGCTGTTATCTTGCACTTAAATTGTGGTATGTGTAATTTTTGACATTTAGCACTAATTATTCTTGGTACTAACTGCATAAATTCAGAATAAAATCTGGGTTTAAATCAGATTTATTAGTTTTGTGAGAGCTGGGTATTTATATTAAGCACTAACTGCATTCCTTACATCTCTAATCATCTGTTAACTGTGCACTGTATTAACATGACATTGATATTTTGTCAGTGAAGATGTAAGGGAAAAAATATTATATTTAAATGCCATGAGGCTGAAAATAACATGGTGTCACAGAATTGCTATATGCTGTTTGAATATGTTCACATGTTCTTAAACACTTTTTAAGATCTCAGCTTTTTGTAGTAAATAAATGGTTCGTTTGACAGCAAAGAATGCGTGTGGTATAAAAACAAAGTTGTGGAGCTTAAACAAAAGTGAATAAAAACTGACGCATAAACTACTGAAATGTAAAGTAAGCCGTTTCAGATGGTTTTTTTTATTTAACGGTAATATTAAGTCACTGTTTTACTACATTGTTATATAACATAATGGTTATAGTTAAACATTTACTGAAGCTGTGATTGTTCTTCTTAGCTACATTTTTTACATTTCCTACCAGAATATAAGCAAGAAAAACAGCTCTCAATGCTGACGATTCTTTTATTACCTTTTCTTTTATGCATTTTTAATAAATGTTAGATTAAATTTGTTTTTCACCTGCATACTAGCATTATGATAAATGATTACAAATTATTATTTTCCTTGATAAAACATCAACAGACAGGTGTCATGGTTGGTTAGAATAGGAACACCCACTCATGCAGGGGATACATTTCTTTCTTTGTACAGGACTTTGTCTTCATATGATCAGCCTCAGATCATGTGAGTACCTGTCAGTTTTCACGTTTATCAATCTTTAGTTATTTATTTTACTTGTAAATTGAAAAAAAGTGTATGATCAGTAAGTTTGTTGCTTAACACAAAATAATTACAGTTAAGTTTTATATAACTGCACTGTACTTTATAAAAAGGCTCTTCACCATGACATGGCAAACAACACGTAAATGGCAGATTTTAATAATATGACACACACTATGCAATTATTTTAATATATTCGAGTAATTGTTGTTCTGCATACTGGAACTAGGTTATCCTATCTATTAACTTTTAGATGATGACAAATACAACAACAGCTGAAACAGTGAAAAAATAAAAAGTATTGCATAAGTTTCATTTATTCATGTCGGGGAGCATCCACAGATTACTCTAATATATTCATCAGTTAATATTTAATTACTTGGGCTGGTAGAAATATTACTTCTTCAATCCATCTCAAAATACGTACAAAAATAAATTTTGAGAACAAAAATATTTTGAGAAAAAAAAAAATTCCACATTGGGAATTATATTTTTGCTTATTTTTACTTGTTTTAACATGTAACATTTGTCTTGCACTAAATTGTATTATTGTTGCATTATAGTGAAATTGCATGCACCATTTACATATAAATATAGTTTTATTTGTTTTATACAAGTTGGGTCCATTTACATGATCTCAGCTGTCTCTATAAAACCCCTGCTAACTACACGCTGATTTGTACATTGATAAGCTTTCTGTATAAGAATACAAGAATAGCAAATAAGAATACACTTCCTGACTTTGTTCTTAAAATATTGGCACAACATCAAAGTGTTAGTAAGACAATGCACTCTTAACCTGAATTAGTCGACCGAAAACTGCATAGAAACCCGATGCACTAAACCATTTTAGTTTTTATACAGGATAAAACTAAACGGGTTAAGTTGTATGAGCATACAATCTTAAGTAGACTAATCAAGTTTACATTAGTAGTCTTTACCAAAATTCATCAGTTTAAAATATTGATGTTTTTGAGCAAACATTTTATAAAATACCTGATAAGTTAAATTATGTTACGTACAATATCTTGGTAGAATATCTATTATTTTATCTTTAATTATTATTATTAATATCTATTATAACTTATTTAACTTAATAGGTATTTTATAAAATGTATGCTGAAAAACATCAACAATATGAACTAATGAATTTGGTAAAGACTACTAATGTAAACTTGATTAGACTACTTAAGACCGTTTTTCATACAATTTAAGACGTTTAGTTTCATCTTGTGTAAAAACTAAAATGGTTTGGGTTAATTTGGGTTAAAAGTGTGCTCCATTTACTGCAGATGTTACTGAATAACTTCATATTAGCAGATATGTCTTATCCAAAGAGAACTTCTGACAAAGGGGTCAATCTCCTGGATTAAATGTCTTGCTCAAGGACACAATGCTGAGTCTTCTTTGACACTACAGCTGAATAAATAACTTTGACTGCACCAAATTTGGAGTCTGAAGATGAAGTTTGTCATTTGTACGTCATAGTGGCTCCAAGTAATAATGTCTGTCGCTGAATGAAATTCTCTTGAGTACTAACTATACTATACAAACTATTTTTTAGACATTAAGGTTACGAAGTCTGATCTGAATTAGCATGGCCACATCTGTACTCACCCATGTCTTGGCTGGCCTGTTTGGCATGGGCTCCTGGGTCACCATCTGTGGTCTGTGGGTGGAGCTGCCTCTCATCGTTCCACACGTACCTGAGGGTTGGTATCTTCCCTCTTACATCTCTGTTATTGTCCAACTGGCCAATATCGGACCTCTGTTTGTCACATTAATGCACCGCTTCCGCCCAGGAAAGCTTAACGAGACTGCCGTTATCTATTTTATTGTTGGTTTCGGGATACTGGCGAGCCTTTTCCTGGCTTTCTTCTGGAGTGAGACGGTAGTGGTGCGAGGCGTAGAGCGCAGTGTTCCTCTGCTGCTCCTCATCTTCTTCATCTCATTAGTGGATTGCACCTCTTCGGTGACGTTCCTTCCCTTCATGACGCAGCTCAAGGCGGAGTATCTCATGACATATTATGTAGGAGAAGGCCTGAGTGGTCTTGTCCCAGCTTTAGTGGCGATGGTTCAAGGTGTAGGTGTGATGGAATGTGTCAATGCATCTCAAATCCTCAGATCCAATGAAACACAACTTAATGTGTCGGAAAGAGAAACTAAACTTGTGCCTCACTACCAACCGGCTAACTTTTCCGTTGAAGCCTATTTTTTCATCCTGGCGGCTATGATGGTGGTTTGTTTGGGGGCATTCTTACTTTTGAACTACCATCCAGCTGTGGCCCGAGAACGTCCCAATAACATAAATGTAAATGAAGATCTCATATCAAGTTGGAAAAACAGGAAATCTGAACAGAAACCAATGATGCGTTCTCAAAAGTCTAGTCAGAAACCCAAGAGCATGTTTGGGACGGGGACACACACATGGATGCAAGTCATATACATCTACATTATGCTAGCATGGGTGACCGCTCTGACCAATACCGGTTTGCCATCAGTGCAATCATACTCTTGTTTACCATATGGAGACCAGGCCTATCACTGGTCAGCAACTATGGCGAATGTTGCCAATCCTATAGCTTGTTTCATCAGCATGTTTTACACTCAAAGGTGAGCTACATCACGAACAATTACAATTCATTGCATTGATTTTATAGTGAAATGAACAATAACTGCTTTTTACATTAGTTTTATACTTCAGATCATCTAAGTGTACACAATAAATATGAAGTGGTAGCTAAATACATTTTTAAATACAGAGATAGTATGTTAAATGCACATTTTGATTTATATTCATTGTGTCTCAAAATAGCGTTTATCTTAAGAGGTACTAAAGAGTCAGTAGTATACAGAAACAGAGCCCCTTAAATACATTATGGGATAGATAGATAGATAGATAGATAGATAGATAGATAGATAGATAGATAGATAGATAGATAGATAGATAGATAGATAGATAGATAGAATGGCTATAAACTCACTTGCTACTTCTCCACACTTGCATTCTGAACAGGTCCTTAGTGTTGATGGGAGTTCTCACTTCAATTGGTTCTCTTATTGGATTTTACATTATGGGTATGGCTGTGTTGAGTCCATGTCCACTGCTAGTTAATGACACCTCTGGAGCCGTCCTTATTGTGAGTACTTAGGTCCAGTTTGTTTGTTTTTTCCAATAAAAGAACAAGTTATTAATTAATAATTGCTTGAACAGTATTATTGTTTCTTTTTGTATATTCACACTGAGTAACACGCTGTGCTTTCAGGTGTTGGCATGGTTCTTTTTCATCTTCATCCTGTCTTATGTAAAAGTGATTGTTGCCGTCATCTTGCGGGATGAAGGCCACAGCGCCCTTGTGTGGTGTGGAGCTGTAGTGCAGTTGGGCTCGATGTTGGGGGCGGTGACTATGTTTCCTTTGGTCAATATATATGACTTTTTCACCTCTGGTGAGCCATGTAACACATATTGTCTATGAGAAAATGTTCTGTAAATTCTATAAAAATTGATTATAATAATAATTCTATCAATCACGACTTGTGGAACATATGTTAAAAATCGACTGGACTTTTAGTCAGAAAGGAGATTTGTTTAATATAAAAGTGAAGTGGCCAGGTGATCCAAAGTGCACACACACAGCAGTGCACACACACACCCAGAGCTGTGGGTTAGGGTTTGGTGTCTTGCTCGAGGGTCTCACCTCAGTCATGACATTGAAGGTGAAGAGAGTGCTGATTTTTCACTCCCCCCACCTACAATCCCTGCCAGACCTGGGACTCGAACCCGTCCAGCTCTCTCTACATTAGGCCATTAAAATATTTTTAAATTAATGTGAAAAAAGCTTTTTTAATATTGACTATGGCTACTATGCAAATGTTTTACTATGTGTGTTAACAATGTTTGTTAAGTGTTTTATGCTGATGTAAAAAAACGAAATAAATAAAAATTGCTCACTTATTTGTTTTTAATATCTTAATCATAATTTGATACTTGCAAGCCAGACATGACAGAATTGTCAAATGTCCACTAGGAGGCGGTAACGATCTACAATGAATAAAACTTATATTTCACCCAGGAGCGGTGATGTAAGTAAACTACGAATTTTGTTTTGTTTCTACTTAAAATTATTTAACATTACTTTTTATTATTATTATTATTATTATTATTATTATTATTATTATTAGTAGTAGTAGTAGTAGTAGTAGTAGTAGTAGTAGTATCATCATTATCAGCAGCAAAATCTAATAAAATCTACATGTGACAGTTCCTCGTAAACATTTGCTTAAGTTAGCATTAAAATAACAGCCGAGATGTTAAATAATAGGCTAATAATGCATGCAGAAAAATTATTTTGCAGCAAGGCAAAAGCACTTTCTTCACTTAAAAAAAGTTAATGATTCTACAAAATTGTTTGAACATATATTATAGATATAGCGCTTCAATTTTTTTTTTTTTTTTTTTTTTTTTTTTTTTATAAACAAATGACAAGCTCATAACTCGTAATCATCTCAGCAGAAGAAAAAGAAGAAAGGAAAAAGAAAAAAAGGAAAAAACCTAGCACGGTGGCTTCTAATATTGACTTTGACAATGAGAATCCTTGAAGTTAGAAAGTTTGAGAACCACTTATATTTGTCTCTTTTCATTAGGCTAAAGCAATGAATTGAGTTGATAGGGTCTTAAAAATCTGCAGCGTTATAGATTTATTTCATTGCAGTTTCAATAAGATTCATAGTCTTAAGTCTCCTCTGCTTCTCAACCGCTGTTATTCTAATAAACGACTACAGATGAGAACAGTCTGGACAGAGCAGCCACCCTCTTGCTTTGATCCAGCGATCACGGGATCAGGGGAGAGAGGATAACGGGAGGACGACAGTTATATGTATTAGGATGTGGAGGGAGTTCAGACTCACAGCTCTTCACTCGACACAATGATAACCGAGACCGTAAGCGAAGGCCGCTCGTCTTCTTGGCTCTCTAGCAATCCTCACCCAGGCAGCCTACTAATAGAGCGGCTATTTCTGGGCACTGGCTTTGATGATCCACCCCACCCTGACTGTGCGTTGTCACCATGGCTGTGTGACCGGGGATTCAGACCCATGGAAAATATTCCTGTCTGCCTGGCAGGTGTCACAGGGTGCTTGGCTCAAAGCCTGGATACAACAGCTGCTTCTACTTTGATCCATTAGTTACTGCTCTGGAAGTTCAGCTCTCCTGTGCACATGGAGAAGAGATCTCGCGCATTTTTCACGATTCCGTTTCAGACGATACTGCCGCATTTTTAATGAGCCGTTGTGACTAGGGTTGAAACTAGATCTGTCAAACGGAACATTCGGTCAGGCTTTTATACTCTTTAAAAGTTTGGACAAAAGACTTGTCAAATAAATCATCTCTGGGGTTTTTTCTATGATTTTTTTAGGACCAATAAGAAACATCTTGAAGTATTTTGTCAGTTGATTTTGTTAAAAAAAAAACATCAATAACGGCGCTGTCACAATTAGACCGGGGCACGTTGTCACACGTTTAACTTCCTTTAATTTTTTTTTTTTTTTTTGGTGTGCTTATTTTTGAAAGTCGGTTTTATGTATTTACCCTATTTTGCAGCGAATCTATTTTCTGTTTCTGTAAATGTGCAGCACTTCAGATTAATTATTCACTACTAAGCTAATTCACGACGTATGCATACCACAACAAAGTATAGTAAAATGGTAGGGCTACTATTTGCACTACAAACCTGATTAAAGAATACACACACACACACACACACACACACACACACACACACACACACACACACACACACACACACACACACATATTAGGTCCAAACCTAATTAAACACACCTGAACCAACCAATAAAGCTCTTCAGAATTAGCCTAGCTTCTAGCTTCTCAAGGAGGTATATCTCTGCAAAAAGGGATTGGATACTCATGCCTTTAATACCTAACTACAAAAACAAACAAAAAACTGTGAAAAGTAATTCACTATATAAAAGTTATTTGTTCAACATTTCCCCACTGGTGGCCAATATATGAAGTTGTCACATCAGGACCTATCATTAAACATGCTATTAAAGTTTTTCAGCATCATAATGTAGTTTAGCGTGCGAATTTGGAGCCACCTACTGTTGAGTGAGAGAAATTTACTGTTGTAAATAATTACAGTGGATTGCTGTATATTTGCATTTGCTGTTGCCGTAAAGCAATCCACCCTTTAAGCAGAATTTCGTACCTGCTTACCAAACTTATCCACCGTTACCAGGCCATTTCTATCAATGTGCAAGCCTTCCAGTTCATTAGCCTGTAGGGAAATAATGAGATGAATAGCAAAGTACAGTAAACGCTAAAATGGTTGCACTACAAACCGGTGTGCTGATAATTAGATAATACATTAAATAATATGGCAGACACACCAGTTATATATATATATATATATCAAGATGCATATGGATAGAAATTGATGACTCCGGAAACCAGACACATTTTAAATGGCTACACCCGTTCTTACAGGAAAAATAAATGCATGCAGAACAGTTTGTGGGGAGCATGATGAAACAGAAGCCGCTTGTCTTATAAGTTAATGTGCCATTAGAAAATTCAAAGTAAAAATTTAAAATGTTTTACAATAATCCATATTATGCACACCCAAAGTGCTGACGACATGAGGCGGAGTGTCTGTCATACATGGTGTGCATTATTTTCTATTATACCATAGTCTGTCTGAATACACCATTTAACACCACACCTCTAAAAGAGCCAACAAAGCATGATTTATTGTGCATATTTTGGTACTGAAATGTAAATGCACCGTAGAAATGTGACTAGCATGGGTAAATTGAATACATATACTTGTTGTTGTCATTGATACCTTGCAGAAGAATATATCACGTTAGGTCTGATTGTCTAGAACAAACAACAACAAAAAACAATATGTGGTATTTCAGAGATCCCAGTAAAGAAAAATACAAATTAAAGTGCATACATAACCTAACAACCTACAGACAGGATACAATGTACAGGCAGTAAAAACCCCCTGTATGAAAATCTCATTATATGCTGAGAAACATGCATTACGTTTATAATTAGAGTGGACAAATACATATAAAAGTATTCCTGCTTGATAAACACTTTAAGGCACAGTGCAGTAAACCATCAGGTCATAGAGGCAGTTATAGTGTAACATATATTCAGCTGTTCAGAGGCAGTTTGAGAAAGCGCAGCCTAATCCGAAACCATTATCTTGCCTTGAAAAATTGCTAGAATAATATTGGATGGTTGACAAATGCCAGTCCAGTCAATCTCTGATCACAAAGTTGCTACCAAATGTGACCGTAAAGGGAATGGGATTGCAATACATCCCTTATGGCTTGTGTTTGATTAATTCCAGCTCACTCCAAATAAATAATTCTATTCTATTCTACTCTATTCTATTATATTTGTAAAAATTCCAGTTAACAAGTACATATCATACCTGATATTACAAAAGCTATAAACATTGGAATGGCTATTCAGACATAAGCACAGACATCTGCTGTCAAATGATGAAAAAAAAACAATTTGGCATAAGCTTAAGGCAAATCAATAAGGCCATTTGGGCTTACAAACAGGTCAAGGCTTCAAAATGATATTCAAACAAACGTCTCCACAACAGCAATCAGTCATCAATGTTTTCTTCTTCATGAGGAACAGATACTTCATTTAACCACACGTATTTGTGCCATTGGATGATGAAATGTTACAAAAACACAAATAAGACAAAAGCGTGCGCTCAGACGTGCACACCTGCATTCACATATGCATGCATCCAAAACAAAAAAAAGAAAGAAAAAGGTTTAGGTTATAATTTAGAACTGTGCATGCTTCAACTGCACGTCTGGTTTTGGCCTGCAAAGTTACTGATTTGTGACCAGACTCAAATGTTCTTTTTAGAAATATACATGGTTGTGTACAGAGAAAAGAAGTCAAACTGCACTTACGGTAATAATTTAAAAAGGTACATTGAGTACAAGAGAGTAAATAGGAAAGCAAACGAGAAACAACTTGGTCCACAACAGCACACGCTCCGTCTCGGCAGGATGTGCTGATAAATTCTGAAATGAAGTGCACTTGTTTTTTTTTTCTGTGCTTTTAGGCTGGTTTTCAGTCCCTCCCCATGGAAATAAAACAAGCAAGGTTTGGTGAGTTCTGATGGCCTCATATGAAGTGGAACTCTTGAGTGCATAAGGTTTGTTTGTTGAATTGGTGTTATCAGAGTCAGGTCTTGCTGATTCAGATCTTCTGTCAGAAATTTGGTAGGCTATGCTGAAGAGTTCATGACTGCAGTGGTCTTCTCAGAGGGACCTTAGGCTGCTATGCGTGGCTATGAACGGAGATGCTGGAGAGATCGTTCCTGATGATTTCGTTAACTGTGAAAACAAGTGGAAATCATGTTACTTTTAGGCTATACCCAAAACAAACAAATCATCTGCAATAGACATTGTACTATGACAGGAAAATACTGCTAAATGCTTTTGTGCAATATGTTTAAACTGTTCTCTTTGAGACATTTATTATATGTGGATAATGATATGGATGATGTATCGCTTATCCTGCACTAAAATGTTCTGTTTTCAGATACAGATGTTTTAGAACACACCGAATACAGGTGTGTCATCAACATACACTACCATTCAAATATATACAGTATATACATATATAATTATATAATTTAAGTATCTCTTATGCTCACCGAGGCTGCATTTATTTGATCAAAAATACAGTAAACCATTATATTATAAAACAATTTTACAATTTAAAATACATGTCTATTTTAATATATTTCAAAATAAAATGTATTCTTGTCATGGCAAAGCTGGTCTTCATGGTCACACGATCCTTCAGAAATCATTCTAATATGCTTATTTGGTGCTCAAAAAAAATCTTATATATGTTGAGAACAGCTGTGCAGATTAATATTTTTGTGGAAATCGTAATACGTTTTCTTTTATGAATGAAAGTTGAAAGGAACAGCATTTATTTAAAATAGAAATTCTTTTTAACATTATAAATGTCTTTACTGTCACTTAGGAAGGATGAATTAAATTGATCAAAAAATATAAATTTCTTACTGATCTCAAATTTTTGATCAGTAGTGTATGTATGCTCATCAGGTGGTAAAAAAATATAACAAGTCAGTATGAAACTCTTATTTAATATTTAATTGAAACATACTGACATAAAAAAAGTCAATGCAATCAAATCAAATGTAATACTATAATTCCACATACAACCCCAAACAGTCCAAATAACTTGAGTGGCATCCCTGAGACCGAGAAGATCTCATGCCCTCTTACGGAGATCCCTGCAACTCCAGCTGTCTGCTGTCTTCCTGCCCTCTATCTGTCATTTCTTTTTCCCACACACTAGGACCCTGGCTCCTTCTGTCAGCTGTGTTCTTTGGCCCAAGCATGGGAAGTGACTTAGCATGGCTTCAGGCTATACAAACAGCCTGGCACTCACTTGCTGTGTGATAGCAGGGGAAACCGGATGAGACTGCCTCTTAAAGTTAGCATGTTAGCATATTAGCGGCAGACGTATTATCTTACTCTCAGGCCCATAGGGAGCATTGTATGACCAACACACAGCACATTACCCTTCCCTAAATGTCTGTATTTCAGTTTTCAAGCCTTCAGCGGTTTACTGCAAAACATTTGAGCCTTTTAGCTCTGAGAAGAGTGATTCGCTTTCACGTTTCTTTGCTAACGGCTCTCAAACCTCTGAGGGACGTAGATAGGCAACCGTATCGGTTGCTCTATCTGTTTCAAAACAGCACATTCCTCTTCCCTTACGATCACAGCACAGACCGCTTTAGCTGGCCTTTGAATTCTTTAGCATGGACGTAAGCACCTGCAGGAAGCATTTGATAACTATTAGACAAGCTGTGTGTGTTTTTCTCATTTGTGGTGAGGAATATCATCCTCAAGAAAGAATTCTGCATTTTTCTAATAGCATATTTTAGACTCGTAGTTTCCTTGACTGCAAATTTAATGGCAATCTACATAAACAACTGGTTCTGTGTTTTGCATCACTTATATTTGTGATAAGACAATGAAATGGCTTATTTTTGGTCTTTCTGAGATTGTTAGCACAGTTACATATGAGAGTGTAAGTGTTTTTCATTTAAAAACATTTATTTTTACGAATTTAATTTATACCTTGTTCGCTATACTTAAATTGAATTATTTATAATATACCAGAACCAGTGTTGAAAACTGCTCTTCTGGTAATATTTTGTTGAACTTGTGATACTTTACTTTCGAGATCAAACTGATCAAAAGATATATTAGAAGACCCATTTCGGTTTGTTTCTTATCCTTATCCGACCTTTAAAAAAGTAATCTAAGCTTTAAAATCCCCAAAATCTAAAGGCTTTGACACAAAAAGAGAGAGAGTGAGTCCGAGCAGACACATGTGGGCTGAAGGCGGTGGATTTCCTCCCTTCAAGTGTTGCTCCCGGCCAAGACCAGGAAGCCTGCTGAGGAATTCCCTGCAAATGAACCATGGCCTTCACGCTCCCACTGCAAAACTGCCTAAGGGACGGAGAAGTCGCCCGGAATGCTGACGTTCACTCTAAACAATGAATCCAAATCTGTCTTTCATCTCCTCATGAGGTGCGCCGCACCCAGCCTACCTGACCTCGGCCTGACACGGCCTCTTCCCAGGCTCCTGCTTTCACTTTTTCTCCTGGATCATTCCCCAAAGACTGAAAGAACTATTACTCGGAAACACCTTACACCATCAACAACATGCCTAAGAAAAATTGGGAACCATCAGCTGACTAAACATTGAAAACTGCACTTAAATTTACTCCAAAATGCAAGCACTGATACACTTAAAGCTGGACAACTATTTTTCACAGCCTTATAAATATTAAAATCACTTAAGATTTCATATTCGATTGGGCATAAGCCCATATGATATGCTACTGCCAGTAGCGCTCTGATTGAGTAGCACTAATATGTGAACAGGAAATGAATCAATAAGATTGGCTGAATTATGGGGAGAAACTCACACATGGACGTGCCACACAAACACCACTCCATGCTGAAACAATTAGGGACCTTTGACAGTTGGGAGTAAATTACGCCAATACGTCTTCTTGAAAAATTTGGCGAGCGTTGACAACTGCCATGGGAGTTTGGACATTAAAACGCAGGTCTCTTGAATCACTAGGTTCCCAACTGTCAAAACAGAGGAGGTTGGGAAGAAATACCTGCACGACTGCACACATGCAATAAAATTTTATTTGCATGATTTATGGACGTTAGAGAAAGCATCTTTTTGAGTCTAAAAGACTACTGAATGAGCTGAAGGGACAGACACTTTGTAGTGGAAAAAGATCTAAGAATAAAAATTTCATTTAATCATTTAATCATAATCACTAAATCGCAACAATCACACCAACAAGTTTTTTTTTTGTTTTTTTAAAGAAGTCAAAATACAGTATAAAAAAATATCATGAGCTATTACAAAAATAAATATACAAAAGTTATTATTTTAAAATGTTAATTATTCCTATGATGGCATAGGAATAATTACAAAGTTATAATTAACAAAGCATTAATTCCTTAATATAAGGTCTTGCTGACACAAAAAATTTGAACGGTATATATTCTTGAAATTTGACAGTAACTCATATTCAATAAGCATAAAATCAAGAAATCTACTATTTACTATTTTCTCTGAGCAACATATAGTTTTCATATTTCACTGCTGAATGAATCAGCTGAATTAGTAAATGAACAATCATAAAGTCAGCTGTGCCAGTGTAAATGAATCAGGATTTTTTGGATGATTCAGTTGAATGAATGATTCATTGATTCTTCAGTGACACTTTTTGTTCAATGAATGAATCCCAACCAACAAATGCAGACTGACAGCCTGTCTGGAACAAACACAGACAAGTGGAGTGATACAAACGGTGGGACGATATGCAACCAATCAGAACTTAGGATAGAAGTAAATGGATAATAGGTTGTTCTGTGGAAATATATCTGGTAATACGACTATGCTGGTTAACTATGACCTATTGTGACTTGATCCAAATACCCTTACTGTGATGACGAATCGTCTACTAACACTTTCAGCATTCGCCACGTGTTTGAACTGAACCAGATTCATTGCAAGCAGCATAACTCTGACTATGTTCACAGTTCCCTTGAGGTTTCACCTTACACTGACCTGATCATCCAAATCCATTTGAACTGTGTGCCTCCTTGGCGTGAATAACAGGACACACAGATTTCTTGTGAACTCGTGCTTAAGAGAGCATCCCACAAAGAAAGAGTACAAAAAGAAACGCGAACATATCCAAAGCAATCGAGATATTTGTGTTGAGCAGTGAGACTCTAGGGACTCTGTTATTTTGAGCCAAGATGACAACTTACATTTGAAGAGGTTTCGTCTTGTACAGAGTGCTCATGGTAAATAAAGACGGCCTCGGTAGGTGTTGACACATGCACTAACATTTTGAAAAGACCAAGGAAACTTTGATTGTTTTCAAGTCTCTGTTGGTCAACAATTTTGGTTTGGGGTTTTGGCTAAGGATAGCAGTTAGTGACTCATGTACTGCGATGCTGCTTTTGTAGACTGTTGGCTTGAAAAGAAAACTGTTGGCAGTTGCCATAGGATACATCTCAATTTGCTGCCACATTTCGAATGAGGAGTCTAATGAAAGGGCTTCAACAAGTGATAAGTGACTGGATATACAATAATAGCTGAAATATGAGACACTGCTTAGGGCTTCCTATCAAACTACCAAGCGTTTTTGACTTCAGCCTGGTGCTGTTTGAGTTGGCACCAAAGAATAGTCAAGAATTACTTTTCATAACCCGATAAGCTTAGCATGACTCAAGAGGTATTTCTGCACGTGATAAATGATTCAGAGTGAAGATGATGCATGGACAGAGTTTATAGAGTGTGGCAGAGACGGCGTTCATGTTTCAATTAATTAGCTGGTTAAGTTTTTATTAGCCCTCTGCTTGGAAAAAGATATCTAAATGTTTGATGCCAATTTCAATGCAGTAACGCATTAAAAATGCTACACCATTTAGTATGTTAAAAACAATAGCATCTCCAAAAACTGATCATGATGAAGCGAAGCAAAGACCACGGATTCAGTTCCCAGGGAATGCATGAATCAGGTTTATTACTGCTAACTAAAACTGTCAAAAACATTTTTTTTTAAACGAAATAAAGTTGAAATAGAATAAAATCTAAATATTAGATGTAAACCTTAAAACTAAATGAAAATTAGAAATGTTGGTTTCGCAACCGAAATAAGCTTAAGTACTAAAAAGAAAAAACTAAAACTGAAAAAAAAAAAAATAATGTTAAACAGTAATATAAAAATACAAATAATAATAATAGTACACAACAAAATGGTAATTAATATAACTAAAATGAAAATTCAAAAGTATAAAAAAAGCTTATAAAAGGAATGATTCAAAATGTATGTAAATAATGTTTAAATTACACTAGCATATTTTGATAAAATGCAAACAAAATATTCCACTTGAATGCAAAGTAACAACTTGAAATAAAAAAAGCATGTGCCAAGTCCATAAAGGTAAATGTCTGAACCAAAAATTTCAGTTCAGACTCACTTAGGAAAGCATGGCATGAGTACAGAGTCGATTCCATGTTCCATTCCATTCAATTATTCCGACATTTAAATAAAATGCTCAGAATTCTTTATGATTACAGCCAATGACCATTTTAGTAACCAACTGAACATTTTACATATCTTTCTGACTAAATTAAGGCCTTCGAGTAGTTCTTAAACAAATAAATGTTGTACATATATACCATTTATTTTAACAAATGCACCTATTGAACTTTGATATAAAGGCCTCGTATCTCTGGGATTGCTTTTGTGACTCTGACTGGGAAGTGAATATGTGGATGTGAGGTAATCCAAGAACCTGCTTCCTGCTGGACCAGGATAAGCGGCAGCTGGATCCGTGTGATAGAGCCCAGAGACCTGGCCTGCTCTATACCTTCAGGAAACAACGGGGGAACAAGGAACTACCAAACAATTATCCCACCAGCACTGTTAGCCTCATTAAGGGGTCCGCAAGCGCCAGAACTCCCAGAAGTCCTAATTGTTTTAATCAGTAGAAGACAAGAAAAACAGACCCTGGGTCAGGATCACAATCACACTGGGATTTTTCATCTACGCAATGACCAGCAACATAATTGAGTCACAAGGGTATATCTTCCTCAAAAACTATGTTAGTTTGACCAAGTACCAGACCACAAGATGTTTTTGGCCTTTGCTTCAATATTAGCAAAATTACGATACTGTTAATCACAATTTGACTCGTCTACTTGAATGCTTATGTAAGCATCCAACAAATTATTATTATTATTATTTTATTTTATTTTTTTAAAGGGATAGTTCAACCAAAATACTTCGATCATTTACTTTAGAGGAAGGAGCTTTATTTTGATCCATATATTAAAAGTTATTTGGATCTGATGCTGTTTTGGACCCCATTGACAGTATTAGCTGTATTGGCTCCACAAATAGAAAAAAAAAAGTCATACATGTTTGGAATGACATGAAGATCACCGCAATATTTCGTATACAGAACTGAAGCAAACATGCCCGCTATTTATAGTCATAAATGAACAGTGTATCACCATGTTGCATAAATATATTTCCTGTACTTGCCCAATGATCTGAGTGTTCAAACTGCTCACCACTCCTACATGCATTTCTTAACAGCCCCGCAGGCTAAATTGGAAAGTTTGTTGTGGTTTCTTATGGGGAACCCAGCTCTTTGGTCACGTGGTGTGGAGCGGTTCCCGTAGTGACCCCCTCCTTTACTGCAGGATCTACTGCTTTGGCTCGGACCGAGCTGGATCGCGCTTCCTGGCAGCACTCAAGCCACAAGCTTGCGTCGGCAGCGGCCAAGTAAGTGTGCTTTATTGCAGTGAGGCCCCTCAAAGCTTACGGCTGGTGAAGGCCAGGAGCCAGGCTCACAGCCAGCTTTTGTAAGAGTTTCCATGAGTAAAAGGGTTTGTAACCCCTCCTCAAGAAGCAAAGGAAAACAACAGAAGGAGCATATCAGAGGAAACAGTGAGCAGTAAATGAAGACTGAAGCATTGGTTAAGCGGTTGGTGGTGAAGTTTGAAAGTACCTTCATCACACCCGACAGCTTATTCAAGCATATTACAAGAAGTAAGAACATCTTCAAAAGATAATAAGACAGCTAAAGCATGAGAAAACCTGAATTCTAGATACACTGACAGCCATGCCTGACAGACAACGATTTTGTGCCTGTAGAAAAGTGCCTCTGTTTCAAATCAAATTAATGAGAGTGGTTGACAAGCTCAGTGAATGCCACACCTGACAGAGTCCATTATGGCTGCAATCTAGAAGAAATGCAATCCAAACTTATAATGACATGAGAAGCCATGTTAGCGCTTGGAAAAACGTGTTATATTTTGCCAGGGGAGAAATGACAGGTAATAATTTTGACAAGGGAACCCATAAAAAATCCCGCTCTCACTCCATGCATAACTACTTGTCCATGTTTCCGCTTAGTTCGAGCGGTATGGACTATATTTCAAGCACTCAAATGTATGAAGACTTAAGCCTCGTCTGGAACTTAAGGAAACCACTATGGCATCTGTAATCTGCTATCCGACATCTTCTTTAAAACTCCAAGAAAGGATCTTAAAATCGCTAGCAGAATGATTCAAGACAATTTCCTTCACTAAATTAGCATATAAGAGTTATACAAACTCAAAAGTGTTCTTAGGGCTGAAGAAACACTGATGGCCCATCATATGTTCTACAGTGTTGAAAAGCTGTGGGTTGAATGGTGTCCAGACCATTTGTATATTCCCTTGATACAAACTTAATGACGCTGCTGAAAAGTGACCTCCTGTTGGGCTTGAAGCACCATGTGATGTTTTAGCAGATCTTTTCATTACCAATAATAGGTTTGGGTCTCTGCGAATACACTAGAGAGTCATTAGTCTCAGTGTCAGTACACCCACAAATCAGACAGGGATCGCCTAATGCATATTGCATACAAAACTGGACAGTGCTTTCTCAGTTTGGCAACTTCTAATCTGATTGGCTGACATTACACAACTTCCCAGAGTCAGGGCACACAGGGTTTTTAATCGGTAGGCCTGGAAAAAGAAAGTTGTGTTTACAAGATTAAAATAATATTCGCTAAATTTGCCAAAGTTTGCTATGTTAAATAAGTATGCTGCTTGGGTATTGTGTTCAACTTGATGGTGCACTTTGGATAAGGGATATTCAATTTAATACAAAAATAGTTGTCCAAGATACTTAAAGTAGTAGTTAAATATAAAAAGTCTTCATAAGGTCAAAAAAAAAAAAAAAAAAAGATTTCTAACTCTTTATATATTCAACAAACTACATCTTATATGTTTTTAAAACAGAAATGTAAAAAGGTACTTCTTTCAGAAACATTTAGAAATATTACCACCCCCAAACATTTGAATGGTATTTGTTCTCTATATTTGTTTGACGCTTTGTTTGAATTTTGCCTGATGCGGATAATTCGCTCCAAATGAAAACGGACAAACTGTAATTGGTTGCTTTATGTCATTCAAATAGCTCTGGGCCAGAATAAGCTACGTTGTAGACTTTTTGCCATTAAGTCAAAGATCTGGCTACAACGAGAAAACCATTATCTATTAGCTTTTTATGATTTAATAGACAGATCTGATATTAAAATTCTTCCATCTGTTGAACATTTCTTCCACAGATGCTTAAAATTTAACACAAAAGTTGAAGGCAAACCGATGAAGTCATTCATTAACTTTCCAGTTAATTTAACTTGCGTTCTCGATATATTAAACATCATGGAACAGGGCCGCTGTCGTTGTGGCGGTACGGTTAGTGCTGCGTTGGATGTTAATTTTGTGAGGGAGCACTCAGGCAAAAACATCAAGCAATTAGAAACATCTGTTGGGCATTACATCACCAGACTACGATGCACACGGTCACTAAATTTCGCTGGAATATTGCGCTGTCACTTACCATCATCTAGGTACATTTGATCCAGTTCCTGTGGTTCCTGCTTGATGCTGACAGCCAGCATGGTGGGGGCGTCTCCCTCCTCCTGTAGGAGGGGAGAGGACCCGCTCCTCACCGGTCCTTTGGTTATCTGAGCTGCTAACGCAGAGGCCTCGCTGGTGGCCTGTGATTGGGTCAGACTGTGGCTGGGAGTGAAGGGGAGTTCTGGTGCAGAGTTTGGGGTGGAAGGATGGGACCCTGGAGAGGATGCGGAGCTTCCCGTTGGGTAGAGGATGGACTGCGGGTAGCGTCCGGGTGTGGGCTGGATGGTGGAGACGTGTGGGACCGTTGGAGACTGGGGGCCTAGGTTTGATCCCGCTGATAGGCACTTAGAGGAGAGGTGAGGCGGGGAAAGATCCTGTAGTTTGGGGCTGGTGCTGGGGGAGGACGAGCAGGACAGGGAAGTGGGTTTAGCCACCAGTCTCTGAGGGCTGGGTGTGAAGGAGCCTGTGACACAAGGCCTTAGTTCGGAGGGCATCATGGGGGTCATCGCCGGGGGGCTGTAGTAGGGCTTCGGATGCAGCGCCAACCCGGCGGGATGGAGAGGCGCACATACCTGGGGGAGGTCGTAGTCGTCGTGCGGCTCTGTTTTTATGGTCGGAACTGGGGAGGCGAAGGGGCAAAAGAGAGCAAAGAGAAAAATCAGATGAAGAAAACCGGGGGAAAGGAGAAAAACGAATAAACACACGTTCCGGGTTCATGTGACTTTATGCGAGCTAGCGCGAGTGAGTGGGTTTGTGGCTAGGATACCCACAGCGAAACAAACATTCTCATCAATGAGACTATGTGTCTGAGGCTACGCGCTCCCGCCCAACTGAAAATATTTAAAGAAAGAGGGAAAAAAGGGATGAATCATCACCACAAGAGCCTTCCAGCTGCTTTCGAAAATAAAAGGGCTATTTTTTTTGGATCTGCCCCCAGTGCTAATACCGTATAAACGTGCATTATGAAATATTTTACTGCTACAGTAGCTTCACATCCATAGCTCTACCAAAAAAAAAATATCTGCATTTTTCTCTAAGTAGAAGATTCAGTGTGTCATTTTAAGATGGGATCTCACGTTTAAATGAGCCAAATTGCAACTGAGCTAAGTGCTGGACTGAGGCTGGATTAGAAACAGATCAGCAGATCGTACATGTTGAGTGCATGGAGTTCAAACTAACAGTAAAGCTGCCCATTTTTGACATACACAGTAGCAAAAGAGACTTTGAAAAAAACGGTACTGTGGCTTTTAGTTCATGCCTTTTAGCTTGGAGGTTATATATAGGATATACTCTAGGAAATACAAAAGTTACTTTTAATAGGTGAAACCCTAAAATACTGGCAATAAATTTGTCCAACCAGATGCTCTAGAAATGAAAATACAATCTGTAACCGACTAGCAAATTGCAAATCAAAGATATGATGTAAATATAAGCCTATTAGCTATTTTTGAAAAATGTTTGTGTATATATATTTTTACAGGAAAATGCACCATTGCAGAAAAGAACCAATTTCAAAAGGCCATTAATGTATGTCCTATTTTTGAAGGCACTGAAAAGACATGACTACTTGTCTAAAACCAAAATCTACCTCACTGTTGTTTCTTGGTGTATGTGATTGTGCTGAACAGATGTTGAGCTACTGGGAAGAATTCATCTGTTGTTGACAAACTCTTCATTCTCATGATGTTACATTTTTCACCTTTTAACTTCTGGCTGCATTTCTCCACAGACTGTCAGCAGTAGTTTATTTTTCTTCGGCGATGAGACATCGCTCACACCAACATGCCTCCACAGAAGCTCTAAAGTTTTATTTTGCATTCTGTCAGCAATACAGAGAAAAAGGGGAACTCTCCGTGCCGCCCAGACCAACCACAAGATTAAAATAGAGCCTAGACACCTATTTTAAGCCCAGAAAGGGGAAATGAGGCTCCTAGCACATGACTATAGAGGCAGGCAGATATCTGTCACTCCGCCTCATGTTTAACCTCAAAAGCCAGATGATTCAGATTTTTAACACCTGCCACGGAAGCCATAGATGCATTTTACACATCAGGACCCAGTTGTTATTTTGTGTAAATATGAACAGACCTCATCATGATCCATCATGTGTTATCTCAAAACACATTATTATAATTAATATATAATTATTAATTTTAATGTATTTATATTTTTGAATATATAATTAATATGATTTATCTTAATTAAGAATAAAAATATTCATTAATAATTTTCACAAATAATATTTTTTTTTCAAATATTATAATAAGGGTATTTGGCAATAACCTTATGACTACCTGATAAAGGAACTAATGTTTAGCTAAATGTTCACAATAACAACAATAATATTTAAAAATTTTAATTAACTTTAACGGATGCATTAAAAATACATGGTGATTATTTTAGAGGCCCTTTTCTTTGGCTAAAAAAACATTTGACATAAAATACAATCATTCATAAAATACGCTGGACAAACGCAATGCATCTTTAGAAATGTCCAAAAAAGACAGTAGTGCAGTTTGAGTGGGATGGCCTGCAGTTGCAGTGCCCACACTTCAGGAGACAGGGTTGGGAAAAGCTGGGTCTGACTCAAGCCTTTGAACCACCCACTGGTTACGCACACTGGGCCTGAGGGAATTAGCAGTGGTTAGGACTTTTCAGATGTCAAGTCACTTTTTTTTTAATTTCACCTGGCAACCAGTCTGGATTTGAATAATAGCATTCACATACTGGACCCCACCCTGCCACTGCCCTTCCACTGCTCCCGGAGCAGGTATGGAAAAGAACAAATTTTATGGAAATGATTTTAACAAAGGAAAAAAAAAGCTAGCCACAATTCCATCCACCATAAGAGCTTCAGAATGTCTTCTGAATTATTTCAGTCACAGATTAGAAATAAAGGAGTGTGTATGAATTAAAGCAGGAGGTGATTTATTTTTTTACCGTTTGTGGACAGGTATGTGAAACGCTGGTACTGGCTTCTCTTCCGTTTGCCATTGCACACATAGAAATTCACTTGAACTGGGTTGGATATTCTTTGGTTCCGGTATGGTGGGACATCCACAAGCAAAGCCACCTGAAATTCAAAATATGAGCTGAAATTGAATCAAATGAGCCAATGTCAAGTCAAGCCACCTTTATTTACATAGCTCTAACAAATAATAATAATAAAAGTATCATTATTTAGCTCTAATGAATTCAGTTCAATAACTGTGTAAAAGTTAATCAGTTATGAAATTATGAAAGTTCAATTCAGCTCAGCTGAAGACAGTCATTATTCAGCTTCAATGTTGATTCAATTCAGTCCAATTACAGTGTGGACACTGTAAAGTTTGTCAATTATTAACAAATTTGACAATAAAGTAGATATACTATAGACAACTGTGTCATTTTCAGTTCAGTTCAATAACTGTGTAAAGTCAATAAATCACAAAACACTTGTGTCATTATTCAACTCAAGTCAGTTCAGTGTTGAATCAACTCCAATACCAGTTTCAACATTGCAAAATTTGAACAAATTCAGTGCTATCAAGCACCTACACAGTATACGCTGTGCCAATATTTATCTCAATTCAGTCTCATCCAGTAGTACTACTGCTGTCAAACTGATTAGATTATATTATTAAATGTCTTTTGAAACCCAACTAAGCAAGGAACCAGCTGTGCTGGGCTGGTCAGGATGCTCAAACAAACAGAACAATGTTTTTATAACGCCTCAGAGCCATTGTTTGGGTTACTTCTAGTAATCCAAGATATTAAATGTGGAAAATAGAATGAATTTTAACACAATCAGCTGGAAAAGTTTCATCAGACATTTTAATGAAAACTAGATACCAAAATCCTTAACAGCACCGTTATTCAACCTCACACCATACGCTCCATCCAACAGCCGCACACGCATCCAGCGACTGTGGCTTTGTGAGCTCGGGGCAGATGAGGTTCAGACAAACCAAACTGCATGCAGCAGACGGTGTTATTTTTTGCGTTTCTCACCCTGAATGAGAGAGTGTCCGGGGACTCCGTCCAGACTGTTTATTTCCCCTGTGCTTCTCCCCTCTCTGTCTCCAGACACCACTGAACTTTTGACCGCTGAGCCGTCTGCGATTATAACTACAGTATGAGAAAGGTGCTGGGAGTGTCAAACTGTCTATCTCCCCCCCAAACCTCTTTTCCTCCACCCTGAGATGAACCCTGTGTGGCTGAGAGGAGATTGATGGAGGCGCTGTACAGTAGCCAGAGAGGAAGTCATCAGTCTTCTTGCAGGTTTTAGAACCATGTGCAGGTGAGCTCCCCGACTATTTATATTAGCACATCGCCTTAGCCGCAGAGCAAAGCCAGACCAAGCACAATGTGTTAGTAGAGAGAATTTCATCCATTAGTCTGATCTGCAGCTGTGCTCAGGACACAAAATTCAGATTTACCTCAAAAGATGTGTTAAAATGGCAACGGCACACGCATGTACCTATAAATCCAATATGAACTATCTTCCACAACTCTTTACTTTTGTAATATGATGTGTTTCTGATTGAAACAGCATATTCAATGGAAAAAAATTAAGGCAATTTAGGTCATTTAGCCTCATCTTGGTTACACCCAAAATAAGCTATTTTGGTAACAGGCGTACAATTCTTATCTACTTCACTTGAAGACGACTGAAATCACCAAAACTGTGACAAAAACATTTCATATTACAAAACAGTAATACAATAAAAAAATGGTAACATAAATGTTCTCTTTTATCTTAAATCATCGTTTGGTTCAGTTAATGTATTCTACAATTTAAAAGTCTGAGCTCAGACTTTTTTTTTTTTGAAAGAAATTAACACTTTAGTTCACAAGGATACATAAAAAAGTCAGAGATTTTAACACTGTTAATGACAATAAAATGATATTCTTTTGAGCTTTCTATTCATTAAAGAATCCTGAAAAATATAATTTTCCACTAAAATATTGAGTAGCAACTGTTTTCAACATTGGTAACAAAAAGATTTTTTAGCATATTAGAATGATTATAAAACTGGAATATAATTAAATCTTACAATATTGATATTTTACTTTAAGCACACTATATGTGCTTTTTAGGATGCCAGAAACAAAATAACCTTTTTTTTTTTTTTTTTTTTTTAAATGTCGTGTCAACATGGCCGGTTTCCTTTATGTTTTTTCGGAGCCTGCAGCCTTGCACCTAATCACCACCAAGCTCTGCATCTGCATACAGACACCACATTCAAGCAACAAAATGCTGGTGTTCATATGAAAAACTAGTCTGACTTTAAAGAAGATCAAGCTTTATCTTCTGGATTTGCACATGAATGTGCCGATTGTGAAAGACAAACATATCCCTTCCAAAAGGCCGCTGACACAAGCCAGCTTACCAAACTAAAAGAGCCATGTGGTTTAGACTGTGTGAGAAAACGGTTCACATTAAATAAATATACATATACACACACAGCAGGGCAGGGAGGGGCAGAAATCAAAGGCGTCCTTGTAAAAAATTGTCTAACACATTAATGCTCCATTCAAACAGATGGTCTCCATTCACTCGCTGAGCATTGAAACCAGGCGTGGAGGCTCTCATAAAGTTATGAACCAAGAGACACCAGACAAAGGCTAGCTTTCAGGGAGCTTTTGGCTCACGCACGGAAGAAACAAACATTAATTCATCCTAAAAAAAATATGTGACAGCCATAGAGCTCTCTTCATTTTATCATGAACACTTGAGCTCAGACAGAAGCTAATAAAATTCTGCAGTAAATTTAAAGGAATTTTAGCTAGCTCATTTTCTGATAGCGGCACCCAAACGCGCATTTGAAACTTCTGCCGAGAAGCTATTAAAGAGTCACTACGCAATTATACATTCGCTTTACGAGAATCTACAAATGAAATGGTAAATAGCTGGTGCTTTTGCCTTTGATTAAAACATTCTATCACATTCCTGAACTTTATTTAACTTAAGTCTTTGTTTCTTAGCTGGACTATACCGACGGTTAAGACCTTTAGAATGGGTCTCTTCCAATGGTCTGAGCTCTACAGACAGACATGTGCTACCTAACAAGTGTGTGTGGTGTGGGGAGCAGGTGCAGTGCTTCACACACAAACACTGTCTAATCCCAGAGTCTAAACTGTGGTCCCTGAGCTCTCACAGAAAGAATCTTCCATAGAGAAAACAAGGAGCAGGTTTGCATGTGCGTATGTGTGTGTTTGTGTGTGTGAGTGTGTGTGTGTTTCCTCCCGAGAGCAGAGAGTAGGGCTCAACACATAGATTATATCCGCTTTAAACACAAAAAAAAACAACCTGTTTGCCACAAACACAACAAAAAACTTATTTCTAAGCTTTTTTTAAAGATTTTTGTTACACATCTATGCATTTATTTGTACTATTTAATTAATACAGCTCTCAGGATTTCATCTAGCTTCCTTTTCAATCGTAAAAAAAGGTGAAAAATGGCAGACTTACAGATTTGGATGATTCTCTGTTGACTTTGGCCTCCATTTCCCATATGTGATGGCCATCTGCAAATAATAAATAAAAAAGAACGCAAATTTATAGCATATCATTAAGATTCACCTCACATATGCAAAAGGAATACAACAGAGAGCTTCAATTTTAAATTCAACACAATATTTTATATTTGGAAAAACAAACCAAAAAAAAAAAAAAAAGAGTATACATAAAAAACACATTTTGCTGTTTTCATGCTTATTTGGTCCATGTAATATAACTTTATATGTCAATATGCAATATGGTTAATACTAATAGAATATTTCCCCATAGTTTTCGTATGCTGCCTGTCAGCGAATGGTTTTGTGCCCCAGGGTCACATATAACTTTCGAATTTCTTGGAAATGTGTTGAGTCGCCACTCAATATCCAATGCAAAACTCTGAAAACCAGTAGAGAACGACTTCCGCAGACACCCTCAGTATAGCATTAAAAAGGCAGAGATCCCAAAAGTCTTTCTAGAGCTATCGCTATACAGCAGTCAGCCTCACGATTACATCATGTCCTGTCTGCCTCTGACCCGCTTGGGCAGATGGGGGGCTGATGCAATCCTAATGATCTTACCAGAGCCAAGAAGTGTGTGTGCGTGTGACGTGCTTTTGCTATAGGGGGACCAGTCGCTTACATCAGCCCCTTGTGGAATCTCGCAACTCATGACAAATAGTGTCTGAAGGGTCCAATAAAAGGCCTGGTAAACTCTGCTTCAGATAATGAGCAGCGGCTGTTTGGCTAAAGAGCGTGCGGCTCGCTTACGCGTCACAGACTCTCATCTGTCCTTTCTCTCGATCGCCAATCTCTGGCTTATTTTCTCCTTATTATAAAAAGTTTTATTTAACTATTTTCAGCCTCCAATTTCTCAGCGCAAACAGGCTTTCCCACACAAACGTTCGGGAACAAAAGACATATTAAGGTTTTGTTTGCTATTTTTAGTTAAGACATCACTGAAAAGACGTTTTTACTCAGGCCGTAAAAGCACGGAGAAAACCGCAGGGTAGTTTGGTCACAGCAGAGACCCGCTAGGGCAAACCACAGACACACACATGAAAATATAAAGCATCATTGTGTCTAAGACAGAATAGAAGAAAAGCAAGCAAGCAGAAGAAAGGAAATTCTTCTAATTGTATTTAAAACAATAGACAACGCATCTTTTTAAACTTTCCATTGGCTCGTCTGCTGTCATAATTTTACATAATTGCATATTGCTATCATACATTTCACATTGATGATGCTCCTGGGTTTAAAACAGAATGCGGTGGAAAAGACTGTATTGGTTTTCCGTGATCATTTTCTATGACAAATATGCTCCAGTGGACCCTGAAGACCGTATTCCTAGACATTGAGTGCTTTATTTATACCGCGGAGAAAGATCAAATGTATTGTTCTCACCTCTTTGAAATATTTATATGAGGTCCCAAGCTTCAAGTCAGACAAACTGCTGGTCAAATTTCAAGACAAATGACTTGTCAAGTTTTTATGAAGTTACTCAACAGCATATGCGGTGAATAGATCAGAACAGCATCAGATTTAGAGGCGTGCTAACAATAGTGGAGTAACGTCTGATTGCGATGAATCTGGCATCGGGGGTCATTTTCCATTAGAGCTTCTCAAACTGTTCCAGACATATTATTCAGTTTTTAAAGATGGAATGCTGAGACTATTTTGATTGCATTTTAAAGGAAAGCTTAGACAGTGGGGTCTAGATTTCGTGGGCAGACAGTGAGGGCATCCCTGGCTAGTCGCGCTGCGGTCTGTGATGTGGTGGAACGGTCTGTCATTACTGCTGGAAGGTAATGTGATGCTAGAGGGAACCTCCATTCCCACTGTCTCCTTCTCTCTCTTTTGTTCCTGCTCTTTTTCAGATCAGTTCCACGAAGTACGCAGAGTCAGCAGCCAAATACATTATACCTAAATATGATTTTACTCTTTATTTAACTACATATGTATATAACTACATATACATTACACTTCAAAAGCTTCAAAAGCTTGGAGTGAGTGGAGTCAGTCTTTATTTAGCACCAAATTGAAAAAAAAAAAAAAAGTGTATACATAATGATATAAGATTTTATCGAATAAATGCTGTTTGGTTGAAAGTTCTATTCATTAAATAATCTTAAAAAAATCTTGCCATAATAGAAAAATAATAAAAATCTTTCTTGAGCACCAAATATTAAAATAAGTATCATGTGGCACTGAAGATTGAAATAATGGCTCTTAAAAAAAACTGAATTACTTTAAAATATAAAATATTAATTTGTAATAATATTTCAAAATATTACAGATTTAACTGTATTTGGATCAAACAAATTTAGTCTTAATGAGCAAAACAGATTTCTTTTTCTAAAAAACAAAAAACTTACCAAGCCCAGACTTTCAGCAGCATAAATACCATTGTTGACATGCAAAATTTAGACTAAACTACATGAACATCAATTTGCACATTGTTGGGAATGTTGGGAAGGACCGATTAACAGATGAAATACTGTATTGAACTGATGAATCATCTTAAATTCCAATCTAAGTGATAAGGCAGCATGACATGGCCTTCACAAAGAAGACAATCCCAGAATGCACTACAAACAAGCTCAGTAAAAAAATGCAATTTTTACTTAATAACGAACCCATTATTATTGATTAGTCATTGCTGCTCTAATTGTAAATAACTCTTTCGCAATCTTCAGTCATTTTGTTCCCCAGCCTTTCTCTCTCCTCATGTCTGCAAAGGTTAAATCTTTTCTCTGAGCCTTCCCTCCAGTGGGACGTCCTTAAGTGCTAGTGCAGGACTGTGGAGCCTGTGGTCATAAGAGCCTTCTTCTCTGCTCAGATTGAGCCATGTGAGTGGAATACCTGCCCGCTCTCCGCACTGGAGAACTCATGAGGACACAATGTACTTCTTCTTGACAAGGTGCTCAAAAAACCCTCTTGTCTAAGACTTAGCCTCTAACCACGTCATATCATGATCAGAGAGAAGCATTGAAGTCCATTACCAGTAAATATTCTGAGCTATTTTTCTAAGGTCAACCTGACATATGACACATACCAAATTTTAACTAGATTTTACATGTGGTTACATGGGTGCTTGCCAGAGTCTTACAATGCAATTGCTGGACAGAGAGGTGGTTTATATGAGATTTGCTATAGGGTGGTTGATTACTAGTTCAAATTAAAAAAATGCCCAAAAAATGGTCCCTTCATATGGCTTTTGTTCACAAACTTTGGTGAAAAAATTTGGATTGTTTAGAAAGCCACCACTTCCGCAACAAATTGCACATCAAAGTCTAAAGGGACAATACATCCAAAAATGAAATTCTGTTATAGTTTACATCATGAATAAGTCAAAGTTATGATAAAGATCACGTAAAACAACACTGGACCCCAATGACTTTGGATAAAAAAAAATTTCAAAATAGCATATTTTATGTTAAGAAAAGTCATGTAGGGTTGGAACGAAATATTAACAAGCAAAGAATGGGTTTTGGGTGAACTATTCCTTTAAGAAGTAGGTACTCACTATTAGTGATAGCTAGTGATGCTTGTCTCAGCAAATACTGCTCAAAAACAAACTTCAAAAGCAGAAAACCGTTTCTGGATCAGCTTGTACTTGCCAAACTCCTCCTAAGCCCAGTTCAGAATCAAAAGCCCTGTTGTGTTGTTGATTAGGGTGGGCCACAAAGAAAGAAATCTTAGTGCCCCGGGCGGTCGGGGTAGTAGGCACTCAGGGAGCTGGGTGGTGGTGGTGGTGGTGCGCGTCCAAAAGCCTCCCTCAGACTGTTGTACTGTAAACACACACAGATGCGGCAATGCAGACCTGCTCGCCACAGCGTAGTGAATAGACTCCCTTGTCCTCCCTGAGCTACAGCAGAGAGCGTCTCCCCCTCCTCCTCTGGGCAAAAGGGATCAGCGTATGGCACGAGAGAGAAAGGGGAGCTCAGGCTGGGATGACCCTAATTGCAGATGCTCAAGCGAGCCAGTTTTCCAGAACGTGCTAATGAACAGCAGCTGTGGAGTCTTCGGGCGAGGAGCGCTGCTCTTCTATGCCACGTTAAAATGCTACAATGTGCTCGAAAAAATATCCTTTTCATTGCGTTTAAATGAAAAACAATAAAAGACGCCAAATTCTGCCAGGCCATTGTTGTGGATGGTCTGTTTATGAATGTCTAATATTATTTTTTGTTGCTCCTTAATGAGGAGACAATGCAGGGATTCCCTGAGGCTTGTGGCCATGATTGGTTTGTTTGTGAGAGTGCGCCATTGTTGCCGAGGGTTGTTGAGGACAAGCCAAACCTCAGGGCTCCTTCACACGGAGGTTATTGTTCTGAAGTGTGAAAAGGCGGACTCCCGAATGAGATTTTCATTCAAGAAGCTTCTCTAGAACAAACTCATCTCACGCAGAAGACCCATAGAAACGACTCGCAACTTACAACATTATTAGTGGTGCTCGTTAAGGCGAGGATCACTATTACTATTGCTAATAGGGAAGGTTAGGGATTTGAACAACCCTTTAGATTATTGCCAGGTGGGTGATAAAATGAAAAATCTAAACACACACAAAAAAGACAAAATCAAAAAAGAAAAAAAAAACCCTTAGACTCAAACTGAAGAAGAGCCAATCAAACTATTTCACAAAAATGACAGAATTCTTTTAAAACTGCTGTGTTTGTTATGCTTTTTGGCTGTGATGATTTAAATTACATAAATTCGAAATGAAGCGGCTAAAAAGATTGTGTCACTGAATCATTGCTTCAACTGTTTTATTCAAAATCACTGTTTTTTTTAACAAAAAAAGATCATTGGTTCAGTGAGGGAGTTTTACTCGGTGGCAGCTCCAAACAATTTAATGAATTAACAAATTGCTAACTCACAAATTTTTGTGATTGTCTCAGAATCAATTAATAAGAGTAATTTGTTCGCAAACTGGACAAGACTCTAACTGCTGTTGCTGTGGTTTTGAAGCACTGGAGCTCCCACCTCAAAATATATTTGACAAAGCTGCATATAAACAAACACACAAATATTTACAAGTGGATTTTCAATGACTGTCGCAATTTTAATTTTTTGTTGCAATTTTGATCATCAGCGATACCAGGTACAAACTCTGATAATTAACCAATACTGGGGGTTGAGGCATTTAAAGTGTGTAATCAAACTACTGTCTGCCTGTTCACCATACGTTTAGGCGCAAATTTGGTTGAAAAGGTATTTATGGACAAAAGTGGAGACCAATGTTCACCTGTGCTGTCGGGAACCACCCATGACCGCAGACAGATCTAAGTCAACTAACAGTTCTAATGAAGACTGACTCATACACACACAGGTCTGTACCTGGATACCTTAAATCTAAAGGGTAAGAATAAGATGCTCCAGGTCAAAGCATGGTGCTACAGCATTATCATATGCACTCACAGACCAATGCACAAAGTGGGGAAAAAGAATTTTAAGTGGTTTTGCAGCTGGGCAGGCAGTGAAGTCCAGTGAGTCCAGATGTAAAAACGTTCCTCTCTCATGAGGGAGTTTCTTTGTGTCTGCCTCTTTCTTTCGCTCTTTTTTTTTTGCCCTCTATTTTTCCTTCTGTTAGGAATCCCCACTGTTCCGTAGCACACCCACACACACATATTAACTGTAACACATCTGGCCCAAGCACTCACACACAAACACATATACCTTTTCCAGTCAATGGAAAAAATTTCAATTCGAACAGGAACCACTATAGATCACAGGCCTGGCCAGCGTCAAGTAAAGATAACAAAAACAAGTTCTGTTGTTACGGATTTGCATACAAAGTCAACAAGCTGCTCTACCACTGACACTGTGAGTTTTCCAACAATATTAACCTGATATGCATCTCAGGATGCCAACTTAAAGAAACTTAAAGTTGAGAAGTTCTTCTTTCTCCCTCTTCCTCTTTGTCCACGTCTACAAAGAAAGAAAAGGAGATGTCTTATCTTTAGTCATCAGCATGTGCCAAAATCTTTCTTTGAGGTGTCTGACTATGCTGTGATATCTAGACCAGACAGTGAACTCAGATTAGTAACATACACACATTAATCACAGATGACTCTGATGTGGATTGCTCAGATAATTTTAGCAGATACATTTATACAAAGCATCTATCTATCCATCTATCCATGTATCCATTCATCTGCTTATCTATCCATATGCCTGTTTGACCATACATCCATAGTATAGCCATCCATTCGTCCATCCACCCTTCAAAGTCCATCCATTCATCTGTATTATCTATCCATCTAACCGTCTATAGTATTCATACAGCCATCCAACCATTTAGCATCCATCCATCTATAGTTTTCTTCCACATATCCAGCCATCTATAGTATCGATCCATCCATTTATAGGATCCACCCATCCATCTATTATCCAGGCATCTACAGTAATCATCCACCCATCCATCCCTCTATAGCATACATCCATCCACCCACAATCATCTATTATCCAGTCATCTATAATATCCATCAACCCATCAATCTATTTAAAGCATCCAGCTATCCATCCATGCACAAATTTACAGTATGCTTCCATTCATCTATATATATAGTATCATTCATCAATCCATCTACAGTATCCATCCATTAAATAATCTAGTATCTATCCATCCAACCATCTATATAATAATATTATATCCATTAATTTGCCCTAGAATAGAATAGAATAGAATATAATTGACAATAATTCAATTTAAACATTTAGCTTTCAATCACCAATCAGTTTAAATGATTTCCCTACACTTTTTTCTTTCCCTCAGTCTCAGTATTTTTCCTCACCATTTGAATATTAGTTACTGTCTATGATTTTCCATTTAAGACACGCTCCAAGTACAGATGGGAAAAGAGTGCATGAAGTCACGTTGCAGCTGAGAGGAAGCAATGGTCAGAAAGAAGGAGAGAGAGAAACAGAGGGATTCCCTGTGTGTGAGTCACGTTGTGGGAGCCCCCTCTTTACTCATAACAAAAACAACCCATTCCTTCGAGATTAAACCCGCAGAGAAGGACTACACAGAACTGCAGACCTCAGATTTATTTCAACACCTTTTCATTAACAGCTATGGTGTTGATTAATCTAGCAAAAACATTCATCTAACATTTATCTAAAGTAACAGTTCACCCAAAAACTACATTTCTGTCATGTTTACTCACCCTCATGTTGTTCCAAATCTTTCTTTCTTCCATAGAACACGAAGCCACATCTAAATGTTGGTCTGGTGCAGTTGTACAGATTCTGTGTAAGTGTTTGGATCATTTCATTTTAAATACTCACACACTTGCCTTTTATGCAGTGCGCATTTTCTCAAAAGACCTTTTGTGTCTCATGCAAGAAAAAGCTTAGAACATGCTTGAACAACATGAGATGAACAAATACTGATATCCCTAAAACTATTTTATTTAATAAAACTACTTTCAGTAATTGATGACACCAAAAATCCGCATAGAGGTTGAACTGCTTTGTTCCCTTCCTAAAAACAGAGTGTTTCCCAGTTTTAAAGGAGCCAAAGTTTTATAGATGATGGTAAATGCAAATGCAGGGGAATAAGTTATAAGGCAATGAAGCAGGAGCATGTGACCGAGCTCATGAAAAATGATAGTGGAAAAGATTTGTCTTTAGAAAACTGGACAGAGAGAGAACGAGAGCGAGAGGGCTGTTGATGCCAATGGTGGGCTGGCTCTGGGGTGTTTCCACGTGAGGAGTGCCCAAGAATCCACAGCGGATGCCAGACACGGGGAAACCCTTCTCAAAAACAAGAGCACACACCCTTCTGTCGGCAAGCACACACATGCCCTCTCTCTATCTCTCTTTCTCTATCTCTCCTTTTCACAAGCACCCACGCACATATGTGCACAAACCAAAAATGTAATGTGGGTTAGACAGCATGTTAGTGATGCTGCAATTAAAACAAATGCTCATTCATCAGTCAGTCCACAACAACATCTTTTAAAATCCTTTTAAAACTAAATGTAAATAAGATCACATAAAATGTAAAAAAAAAAGTCATAAATAAAAACTATAATTTAGATAGACGGAGAGAGAGATAAAGAAAGCTGCCTACTATATTAAAGAGAGGATCGATATCATTCTACATCTTCAGTGCATTTCAGCAGCTTCATTTCCCAGAGTTCCCTTCTTCACAGGTAAAACAATGAGGCCATTTCCTTCAGGATTTGTGCTACGGATCGCTAAATATCCAGCGTGTTTACATTACTCGGCCTTGGCCTTGTCTGCACCTCCTGCCTTTTTTTCATTTTTTTATTTTTGACAAACTCATCAAGGAAATGACTGTTTGTAAATCTCGGGTATCAACAGTCAAGGGCTACTGCTTCTATTTTCCATATGGAAAAAGAGAGAGAGAGACCTGAATAAAGACAGACAAAAAAATCAAAACAAACGCCCAGACACAAGGGACAGCCCAGACTGCACTCTCTCTCTATTTGGGCTCCATTCCTGGGCAGCACAGGCAATGGAAAGTTCTGGAAATGTAAATCTGTTGGGTTAAAAATACAGCGCATTAATGTGCTCCACATGTGGCACTCTGGCATTGGGAGGGATATTTTGACGGCAGAGAGGGGAAGGAGGGATGGAGGGAGTGGTAGGAGGGTTTTCTAGAGGATAGTGTACACACATATTCGCACTACTGAAGAGCGGAGTTTAAGAACAAAGCAGGACTTTTCCACACATACTGTGAAGCTTCTAGGGGACCGTCACAGTATAAATGCTCTAATGAGTAAACGCTGATGCTCATGACAATAACAGACAGATAAGCCACGGCACCGAGCCCAGGGAGGATAATATTCATACTGGATCCCTTTACTTCCATCGGCCTATGGACAGAAAGCTGCAGCGTGATTTCTGCAGCACCAGTGGCATCAAAAATATATGTTTACCTGCATGTCAATATGACCATAAACCACCCAAAATGATTAACTTGAAATCTCAAGAGGATTTATAACTATAATCTGATTATAAATAATTCAAAATGTAATATAATCTGATTACATAATAGTTCATAATTGTTCGTCCAAAAAAAGGAAATGATTTGGGAAATTGGGAAGTTCTGAAGCAGTGTTTGCCTCAATCCCAGTATTCTCACTATCTGTCCTATACGGTATGCTAGGTTAGGAGCCATCCCAAATCATAGTGCATTAAAAACAGCGTGCCAAATGTGTCCAGATGGCACCCACACATGCTTTTTGGCCTAATATTGTCCAGATCCTTTGCAAGAGGATTGGTTTGCGATTGTTCTCTGATGCACTATTGAAACATAATATTCTAAATCTGGTTTTGTTCGTGGGATGACAATCAGGGAAATTAATCACGGTCAAAAGTGATTTGTTAAACGGAACTAAATGTACTATTGGCAAATGAAAGCATAATCAATAAGCCAAATTATTTAATTAACATGCTAGGGTTGGGAGACGTTCTTTGCGATTGACGCAGAGATTCCTTGTGGGCTTAATTATAAGCCAATACTCCTGTACAGGTTTACATCACGCTTAAAACTATGTTATTAACCATCGTCAGCATTACGTATATCCTTGTACTTAGGGGAAGTATGCAAATTGGGATTCAGTCTTTTTCCCTAAAGGATTATCTTCAGAAACCTCCCAAAAGAGAGGCAATTTCAAAACAATTCCTCTTGCACACACACACACACATGCGCGCGCGGCTCCGTGTTCCCACCTTGTGCTCGCTCCACAAACACCACCTTGGAGTCGTGCTGGAAGTTGTGCCCGCTGAGAAGCATCTGTTCCCCCCCTGAGGCGGCACAGCTTTCCATGCTCTGTTTATCCACGAGGGGCAGCTCCTGTGCTGAACGCTGGGCTGCAAGGAGGACAAAGAGACAGAGAGAAAGTGAGGAAAGAGATAAAAAATGTGCAGAACCATCTGTATACATCCATATCTATACATTCTGCTGTACAACTGTAGGGCAAGGCGTTGAATCTCAGTTCAACTACATTGTCCTTTAAAAAAAAAAAAAGATAAAATGTAACATTTGAAAGAAAATATACACTCAAATATATACATATATACTGTACATATTGCATATATACATAATGTATATTGTATATTTAGTATGTATATATAAATACAAACACACGCATGCATATTTTTAATAAACATATGTTATGTTTACATATTAAATATGTTCTAATATTTTATATTATATAAAAATATAAGTATATAAATACATATACATGTAAATATTTTCGAAATAGATACTGCATATGTGTGTATTTACATATACTATATATATAATAATAATATACACATACAACGTATATTATGTAAACAATTAAATTTTGGGTGCGATTAATCATTTGATATTTTCAGTGTCATAGAAATCATTTTAATATCACAATTAAAATTGGCAGTGCTGATTAATGTCTTTGTAAAACATTTTTGACTTTTTACAGGCTTGTTCGATAAATGTAAATACAAGAAAAACGCTAACAATGTAAAGTGTTTACTGTCACTGTTTTTTATTATTAATTTATGGTGTATTAATCTTACCGACCCAAACATTAGAATTTTTTGTATACGTATGGTGGGTAGAGTTACATTTACTTGAGGAAATTTTTCCGGGTAACTAGTACTTTCAGAGTATATTTAAAAACAGGTACTTTTACTATAACCCAAGTACATTTTTTGGTGAAAAAATGGTACTTTTACTTTGTTACTGTGGGTGATGCTACTCTTGTTACTTCATCTTAATGCAATACAAAAATGTTTGCATTTGTTCCAAACGTGCCGTCTACTTTTCTCTGGGCAAGGAATGATGCCCATTTGAATGATTCATTCTGTTCAAAGGCTTGATCCAGTGAACTGGTTCGCAAATCAGTTTGCATGATTCGTTCAGTTCCGTGCTGCACACTCCGAATCTGATGCAGTTCTCACTAGTTGTAACAAAAGTTTAAGAACAACGAGGCTTGATCTATAGTCAAATCTGCAATTATCAGAGCAAAAAACTGTGTGTATATAAAGTGAAGTCTGTCTTTGATTTATTGTTTCAGTCCATCTAATTACTTTCCTGTCAGTAGAGCATAATGCTACCAAGGTCAGGAAATGATGTGAACTGCTAAAAAGTATACACTGAATGCAATGTTAGTCACGCTGAATTTAAAAAAGGCCAATAAAAAAAGGACTTAGTGAGATTTAGTGACATGACTCACAGCACTCAATGGGGTTAGATGCCACCTGTAAGGACACCATCCTGCCATTGGGTTGGTTGATGTGGACACGGAAGACCATCCTCACACGGGTGTTCTTCCGTCCGATGTCCGTCTCGCCTTTCCGGAGCTCGATGTCTGAGTTACGCAGCTTCAGTATTCCAGCGCAGTCGATTCTGTAGCACAGAAAGAACGTTAATGTTTTAGGAACAGACTCAACAAATCCTTTCAAAAAAATACAAAAATGCGCTGTAAATATCGTTAGACAGCTGTTTAATAAACATCTTCTCGGAACAGAGTAAACGTTTAATTTATTGCCTGAATATTTTGGTACCATTTCTGCCAAAATTACGCCTGGCCCTCATTCTGCGCTGCACAAATAAATGCCCTTTCTCTCTCTCCTTTTTCCAATTTCTGCTTCTGACATGGCAGAGGTGTTGCGACAAAAATTTAAATGAAAAGTTTACTTTCTTCATTAAATGTTAAAATCCTTCAAGCCAATGCGAATAAACAGTTGTTTAAAGTCAAAGTTTTGCATTAAAGAAACATTTAGGGCCCTTTATTTAAGTTCCGCATGATTGAACTGATCCTTAAAGCTTACTTTTAGGCAAAAACAGGAAATCTGAACAAAAAAATGGAGAAACAACCTGAATATGACGTTTCCATGTGTTTGAAGTGACTACAGGCACTTTGTGTTCTGGTCGTCATCCAGATTTCAAATGAAAATGAAATTTATTTAAAAGATGTAAATTAGATGTAATATAAAAATAAAAAGCTCTCATAAAAAATAAATAAATAAATAAATGTAATAAATTGAATTATATAAGCCTACCAAATTATTAATTATACAGCTACTATAATAGAGCAAGGTTATAGTCATCATTCCTTTTCCAAAACAACTGCCAGCGTTTCAGCCTTCCAAACCAAACTCCACATACAAAGTAAAAAAAAAAAAAAAAACAGCATTTTCTCTCCAATCAAAATGTGAAATGAAATACTAAAGAGTTTAAATTGGATAAAACACACACTGACATAGGGACAAAACGTTTTTTTGGCTTTACTACAGAAACGTGACAACGCGGGAACGTTCCCCAGAAAGCTCTGAAACAAGATCCAGAGGGGTGTGTGGTTTTTTTTGTATAAGTTAAGTGTTACATCCATTACAGAGCGGGAAGAAAATGCTGAGCTAGTAAGACCGCTACCGCCAGGCTTGCAGAACAGACCCCAGCGCGCCATTATAGGCTCCACGCGACCAGAGGCCTCCTGTAACACGAGCCCTGGAGCTCATACGAGGGAAACCCACGGCGTTGGGACTCCTCGCACACACAAAAAAAAACAAGCTCCTGCTTAGCAACTGGCTTCACAACAGGAGGATCGGCGGTAAAACGGAGGGGTGTCTAAAGAATCAATGTTGTTTATTGCAGGAAACATGCACAGGATGCATGTGGATATACATAATTATGAGGTACAAACATTTCCCCCCACTGGGCTTGGATGTTTTTCTGCGGTTTTTCCTGTTACTTAGTGTCTTTCTGAGATGTGCACGCATACTCACATGGCCCTCATGTTGCTCTCGGGCAGCAGAGGAATCTCGAGAACTTTGGTGTTGGACTGCAAGACCTCGTGGCTTGGTGTGGACACGGTCTTCCCGGTAATACGGTGGACCTGGTAGAAGGCATGAGGCCGGAGAAGACGGTCGTCTGCTGTCCCGATGAACAGCTGTAGGGTCAGAGGCTCACTCTCCATGTAGCCATGAAGCTGAAAGATACAGATATGAGTTAATTGGAATAGCCTTTTTCGACAAGAACAAGACAATCAGGAGACAATAGTATTTTCGGAACACTGAGAATTCAAAGTAGGTGCTGAATGAATAGAAGCCAAACGATCAACAAAATATACTGTTGCTAATCAAAAACTAAATTTTTTTTTAAATGAAGCTACATTTTGCCAGTTGATTGGTTAATAAATCTGAAATCTGATTGGACCAAAAGCCTGTTTGTCATATATGTACACTAACTAATACACTTATTCATCCTCAATCCTCAAAAAAAAAAAAAATTTGACATTGGTAACAATAATAAATGTTTCTTGAGAAGCAAATCAGCATATTAAAATGATTTCTGAATGATATTTCAACACAAAATTTTAAAGTGATGGTGAAATTACTCTAAAATTCAGCTTTGCCATCATTGAAACATTTCTAATTATATTTAATAGTGCTGCCAAATGATTAATCACATCCTAAATAAAAGTTTGTATACATTTTATATGTACATGTACAGTGTATATTTCTTATGTATATATAAATATATATGTGTGTGTGTGTATATATATAATATTTTTCTTATATACATGCACAAGTTTATATTTGTATATACATAAGAAATATACATAGTATACACATATTATTGTGTGCATATATAAAATATATACATATTTTTCTTAAACATCTACATGTGTTTGTTTTTATATAAACAATAAATATACAGAGTACACACACATATATTATTTATGATTTTAGATATGATTAATCGTGGTTAATTGTTTGACAACTCTAATATTCAAATTAAAAAGTCACAATATTTACTGTATTTTGAATAAATAAATTCACGAAGTATAAGACGTTAAAAATCGCACCAGCCCCAAACGTCTGATTGGTAGTGTATATTAATTATCAAATATATACTGTAAACACGAAGATACTGTTTGTGGAAGCTTTAAAACTAGTTACCCGAGGAATGGTGATGAAGTCCTAAAAAATACAAAGAAAGGAGATTTTAAATCTGAAATTGTTGACGTAAGTAAGAAGTAAGTTTGAATTTAAAGACTTATTTTCGAAATTCAAGCACAGTTTGTCAAAGCGACGTAACACACAGCTGATGTATGGAGATCCTCAAGGAGGGTGGTCAGCATCTGTGGTGAAAGTCCTGGACCAGTCTGTATATTTATTTTAGTAGATATGTTTGAGCCTGGCATTTGTGTTTATTCAGGCAGTAGGGAGTGCACAGGCCAGAAAGACAGAGGCCAGAGAGATCGCACTCGCAGATCCCTCCCCTCACTTTATTACATTATCACCCACTAGAGGAATGCCAAGACTCTTTCCGTCCATGGCACGGAGTTCAGAGCGGTGTGTCCGCACCTCCGAGTGCTGTGGGTCAGTTCTCACCCTCTCAAGCTCTCAACCTCCGTGGCACATCTGTGGCAGATGAGGAAAACAGCTTGAGAGAAAAAAAAGTAGATCTACAACACGGCCTCCTTTGAAGAGTTACTGGACAGATTCAGTGAGCAAATTCTTACTGGAAGAGGTTACGTCTCAAGTGATATTGAGCAAGACCAACTGTTCTTCTCATTGGGCTCATTCACTAACATATGCATATGCATGTATTAAAACAAACAAGAAATATAATTTGACACATTTTATTTCTGAAATGGAGATCAAATTAGAATTAAATTCTTAGTGCAATACTGGAAAAAAAATTCTATTTAATTAAAAAATGTTTGAATATGCAGTTGTTAGTAAATGAGACCCATTACGATGATAAAGTCCTAAGAGTACTCAACCAAGCGAAAACTCTACTAGCAGTACTCAATTTAAAAGTAATAAAGATCATCCCAGTCACGGCCGATGAGATAAAACCAGTCTGAATATTATAAATGTGGAAGCACTGCTCGTACAAACCAAACCTATATTTAGGGATTTCGTCACTTCTTCCAGTTACGGCGGTGATTTTTGTTGACAGAGCTGTTCTTTGAGAAGTTAGCTTCCCGAGAGACTTAAGCGCAGACGTGGAAGCACATAGCTGTGGTGCGGCAGGCTTACTTCAGAGGCTACACACTCACGTCTACCATCAGTCCGATGGCGCATGCGGTCAAACTGCATCCAGGATACAAAAAAACGAAAAGAAACCACCAGGAACCCGAGCAGGGGGAGAGAGAAAAAGAGAGACGGGGCTCTAGCAGCCTGGGTACAGAAATCCTGACCACCAAAAACCACCAAACCCCAAGTGGAGAGACATATGGGGGGAGGGGGGGGGTGGTCCCAGACCAACTCAGAGGCTGTAGTGACTCATGTAGTTATGGGAATACATAAAGTAGGTGGTTAAAATACTGAAAATACAGCTAATTTATTAAGATCAGAGTGCAAATTACAGTAGACATTTGGTTTGTGAAACTAGAAGTATAATTGAAATGCTTCGATACCACCCAAAAATGACTGCCAATGTGCTTTTAACAACTCCGCTGAAGGTCACAAAATAACTTGCATATTGACTGCGATCCTCAGAGGAGGACATCAGTGGTGACAGAGCATGAAGGGAGGTGCCGTGCACTAAAAGAAGAACATGTGCAGCTGAGAGCGCTCTCTAATCTGATGGTTTACAGAATGGGACAAGCTTGTTTGAGGCTCCTTCGAGCACTCCCCTTTTACTTGCCTGCCAAAACTGTGTGCAGCGGAGACTGGACGCCTCCACACGATGCTGTTGCACATGATGTCAGTGCAGCACAAGAACCTTCAGCTAAACAAAAGGCAGTCTGTGCAGTAGGCCGGAAACGGCAATGAATTCGAAAAAAATAAAACAGGAGGGTGAGAGGAGCTTGTTTTTTCAGACGGGAGTCGCACTGAGCCACGTGTTCACAATCATTAGCACCTCATTATTCTGAATCCAAGTACCAAGCAGCCACAGATGTACTCCAAAACGTTGAGTTCACCTTTAACGGCGATTTTAGTAAATAAAGCGGCCGTGGAGACTGCGGTTAGCATACCCTAAGAGTCACGGCCAACCACAGCCATTTTTTTAGATAAAACCACGACTTCTGTCTTTTGGAATTCTGTTATCCATTAAGGAGCATCTGCAACCAACTGGTGCAGTGAATACCCATGATTCAGTTAAGACAGCAGATGAGGTGTGTGATTCACCGGTGTCTGTTGAGAGGAACTGACTGACACCACGACACTGTGGTCTTGAGAAATATCAGAAGTACTTCTCTCATGTATTCTTAACTCGGACATGGCAATAAACCAAACAATGTGAGCATTTAAATCAGTGTGTGACTATGACTTGAGAGAAAACAAATGTAAGGAAGTTCCTGTACGTCAACAACAACAAAAAACAATGAGAGTGAATATATAACACTATGGTATATCATGGAGAGGAAGTTGACTAAAAACGGTTAAAAACAAGACATTTTTTGAACATTTATATATACACTACTAATAATAAGTTTAGGGTGAGTAAGATTTGAGCTTTGATGATAATAAATCAGCATATTAGAATTATTTCTGAAGGATCATGTGACACTGAATGGTGGTTGAAAATTCAGCTTTACCATCACAGGAATAAATTACATTTTATAATATATATATATATAATATATACATGTATTATAAATATTATAAATATATTATAATAGAGTTATTTTAAATTGTAATAATATTTCTAAATATTTATGTTATTACTGTGTTTTTGACCAAATAAATTCAGCCTTGGTAAGCATCAGAGATTTTCGAAAAACAATCTAACCAAGAAAACCCTAATGACGCAAACATTTTCAGCAAACTTTTGAGCTGTATATTAAGCAATGAAATGATGATCCTAGACAACTTTTATGGCAGTCTAACTAACTATTTTCTGCATTATCCTAGTAAAAACTGACCCTACAGCTTTGTACGGTTACATTGTTGGTAGTACATTTTTACAAATCTTAACTGGAAAAAACACCATTATTAAAAGCCCACACTGACAGTGGTGAATTACTATTTTAAGACTTAATGGGACAGTGCAACAAAAAATTTACAATTATTTAATGCCCTCATATCTTACAAAATGTGTTTATTCTGTGGAACGCAAAAACGATATTTAAAAAAATGTCTGAATATTTATTTGCCCATGCAATAAAAGTCATTGCCGTCTATTGTTGTTTTGGATTTTATTGACTTTCATATTATGAACAGTCATTCAGGTTTGGAAGAACTTCATGGTTTAAAAAAAATATGAATTAATTTTTAAGTTAACAATTTTTCTGAAAGAATGTTAACTTATACCTGGACCACTGGATGCCCTCCCGCTAGTGCTTTTACAGCCCCTCTGCTGCCTTCAGTCTCGTAGTGAGCACGGTGATGAGACTTGGGTTGGACATCAATCTGCAGGCTGTACGGCCCTGAACTGGAAGGCAGCTGCCAATCGAGAGCAGGCAGCGATGGACTTCGAGAATAAGAGAGAACTTTGGTTAGCACAGATAAATGACTGCTTGGAATACGAAATAAATTCTTGTATGCTACCAACCTGATGTAAGGCTTAGGCTTGGACCAATATGGGTGTTGGGGCACATCCAAGAAGCCACTGCAGTAGGTCTCTTTTTTGAAGGGCAGACGTGCTGAGGAGAAGTCCTCCTGGCAAAGCTCCAGGGATCCTGTCTCCTCTCCACCTGGTTCTACTTTCAGGTTCATCGAGGCGCTGTGCTCCAGACTGGTCTTGCGGGACTTCAAAGGGATCCCCTTCCCAAGATCTGTTAATCCATCTGTGGTGAGGGCATTAATGGCGGCGACAATGGCGGAGTTGGTGTATTGGTTGGTGTTGGGCAACCAGGTGTCCTCCGTCACGCTGAGACGGGGTGAAGTTTGTGGTGATGGCCCCGGGGACTGATTCGGAGAGTACGGATGGTACTTGTGCGACTGGCCACCGTTGAAGCTGTACTTCCGTTTACCGCCACAAGGAGAATTCGGCCGCGAGCCTCGGGTGCCCACCCAGCTGTCATCAGTGATACTGGTTCGGGGAGAACCAGACGGAGAATGGCGTGGAGAAGCACCGAGGGTGCAGGACTGCAGAGATGAGGAACCTTTCGGGGAGACGCAGGGAGACTGCCAGGGCGAGTTCTGCGGCGAGTTGTCGTAGTTGTACGAAAAGCCTGATTCGTACGATGACGCGTCCGAATGGCAGCTACGGGAAGACACGCTGCTTGCCGGGCTGAGGCATGTGGGGTCACGATAACCGTCGACGCTTGGTAAAGTTAATGTCACTATGGAATTGACTCGCTTGGCCACGGGAACGCTGTTCTCCTCCACCTCATCCTCTGGGAACTGCCCGTAAGCTGTTATCTCAATGCGTGGACTCTCCAGCGTGGGAGCGCCGTTGGACCGGGTCCCGGATGTTTGGAAGTAACCCACTGAGCTCATGTCATTTTGAGGGGAGAACGAGGACGGCTGACTGATGGATATCGACAAAGCGGCGCTGGTCTGGAGATTGTGGTACTGGGAGGGTGGGCAGGGGTTGCTCAGAGGTAATGAGATGCTGGAGTTTTGGCCGTAACCGTATGCATCTGTAAGGTGCAATGACATTTTCATGAGGTTCTGCAACTAAAAATAAGCTATTGAGATCAAAGAAAATAGATGCAAAAGATATTTCTTGTGCACACAGAGAAGCTTTTACAATCATCCACGTTTAATAAACTTTCTTTTTTAAGATCTGCCATTTGGTATATAAGGGTATTAACAAATGACACTCTATTCTTTATAAGTAATAACTGTGAGCCAAAAACGTTAGTGGTAAAAAGCCACAACCTCTGCAGAGGAAGCAAGGTGAGTGATACACAAATACCAGGCCAAAAATAACAAAGCGTTAAAAATATCTTACTGAAGACAAAACCAGACGGAAAACCAATACTCATAAGCCATCTCTGTTGAAAAACAGGGGCGATCATTTGCGTCTATGCAATGTATAGGCCTACACAAAATGCCTTGGACATTTTTTTTTTTTTTTTTTTATATATATATATTTCCAAAACATAATGGTTAGAGCTTCCTGGAGATGATTCATTTAGCACTAAAGCATTTTAAAACTTGTAGCTAATCTAAAGTCGTTTGGAACATAAAAGAAACTGTAGTAAAACATGATCAAAGAGTTTGTTTATGCAGCTACATATTTAACAGAAATATATTCTTTTAATGAGTATTTGGGGGAGAAAAAGGGGGTTGAGCTGAGTGAGTCACTGTAGTCAGTCAGTCCAACCTGGTGGAAATATATGTAACGTAAGTTAGCCCAAACTGGCGCAGTCACTACTGGCTCTGCTTGCAATAAAATTTGCAACGATTTTTCGCTACTTTAGAGGACGATTAAAAACACGGATACTTGAAAATGTGACCACAGTGCAACAAAGCACCCTGGATACTGATAGCATGCTAATGTATCCCTAATGTATGTATCGTTTTGAATCAAGTTAACAACTACATATTAGATTTTTGTAAGCAAGCCGTAAGTATACACTGTGTGATTCTGATAGCTTAAAAAAATAAATAAAAGTACTAAATTACTGATTACTAAAAGTATATTAACAACCCCCGCTGAAATAAAACACCTTAAATTAGCTTAAACAGGTTTGCTGGTCTCTCAGCATGATTACACTGGTCTGCTGGTTGGATTTAAAAGGCTTTTGGGCGCTTTTCAGCAGGTCAAGTTAGGAGACCAGCTAAGGAGACCATCTTAAACCAGGAAAGACCAGGAAAACATCTTAAGGCCGGTTTAAGTTACTTTTCTCAGTAGAAAACACAAGAACTTGTTTTGTTTTAGCAGAGCTCTTATTATGAACTATAATCTAAGTTATCTTGTGAAACGCACAGTTGCTGCAAAGAAAGGGATGCAAAAAGCCACAATCTAAATAACGTCCCTGCTTATTCATCTTCGTCACGCCCACCGCTCCCTACTGCAGTCTCTTAAACTGAGAAAAACCCATTCAGCCCGCTGATTAAATAAGAAATAACTTTAATTCCACTAGGCAAGAAATAAAAAAAAAGGTATGAATAAACATTAACATTAAGCAGCAGAGCAGGGCAAGCTGTAACACCACCGGTAACCAATCAAAATTTAGCTACTCAATATCACATGGGGAGGGTTCTAACACAGCTTACCAAAATCCTATTTCTAATGCATGAACAAAGATAACATTAACTTATTTATTTGGCTATAAACATACTTATTTGGATTAGCGTGCTGATCAGATATCCTTATATCCTTTACTTTAAAAAAAGGTGGCTTAGTAAATTCTAGAAGATAAATTAAAATGTCCATTTCTATAAAAGGCACCCACCCATCCAGTTGTTAGCGGGGTAACTTACAAAAGCAGTCTTTGTACCTGACTTCAGTTTGCACGGTTTATGAACAAGCTGCTGATTTATAAAAAAATATGTGCGGCAGACAAATATGGCAACTTTATGTCAAAGTTTGAGACACATGGTACGCACTGAGTTAAAGAAGTTTAAACCAAACGTGTCGCAACACTCCCCGGTCTCCCTTGGTAACAGATATAAGTGCGTGCAGGATAGCAGTTATTTATTTATCATCACAACAGGTAAATTCATAAGCAAACATGCGCGAATCTGCATTTATAGGCTCGATCATGCTTAAATGAAAATAATAATACAGAAGCGCATCAGCGGGAAACGTGACGGCGCGATTGGATGCATTTAATCGTTTTAATACGTTACCTTCCTCTGCGGATTTCATGCTTGCGAAGTGTAGAGTGAACTCACAGCAAGTTCAACGCACTTTCCCAAAACGCACGACAGCGTCCGACGAGCGTTTTATTTCCCAATGTAAAGACGAGTCCTGATATCTTTGATAAAGTGTTCACTTCTACCGCATTAGTGGTGTATTCCAGTCACGAGAGAACTGTACAAACGGTTTGAAAGCTCAGAAGATTCAATAAACACAACACTTAAAAGCGCATGCAATAGCAACGCAAAAAAAAATGGATGGATATTATTTTAATACAGTTTGTCTAACTCGTTATATTTTCTATTCTGGACTTGCATGTTAGTTTCCAGGGGTTCTGGTGACGCACTGCTTTGCGATGGAAAGGTCTCTGTATCTATATAAAGCCGGGAAACACCTCCGTGAAGCCCCGCCTCTCAAAGGAGTGACGCAGGCACCACGTCTCAAGCTCGAAAGCAGATGAAGAGAGGGATTCTCTCCTCTCAACATTTCCAGATGTGGAGCCGTTGAAACCCGAGGCAAATGAGCCGGCGTGTGCGCATGCGCGTCTGCTAGAAAAGGGAAGTCAACTCGTTTGTGCGAATCGGTTCTTTTGAACAGTTTGTATTAAGGAACCGATTCAAATAGCTATTCGGCAGTAGTCTTACTCCCCTGACATCCCGGCATAGTATGGGCCTATTCATTCTCTAAAAAGTTCCAACAGGGTCATATATAAGCAAATATATTGCCGTTTACAATGTGTATTTTATACAGTTATTTAAGATGACGTATTGCAATTTCATATATCCCAGTTGCAGCCATGATTCAGTGAATAAAACAAAGCCTAATTTGATATAAAAATGCATTTAATAAATAAGGCTAAAATCGTTTTAATTTTTTTACTTTTTTTCAAAATGTTTTGAAATTAAACTTACTTTTCGTTTTTGGCAAGTTTGGTTCTTGGCTCTCATTTCAATGAGTACTTTGGAATCGAATACTGACCTGAATCACTGCGAGTCAGACAAGCTCCTTTCCAAGTGATTCAGTTAAATTAACCGCTTTCACCCATTCAGTTTGATATACAATAATTTATTCAGTCCGATTCTTGATCAGAACTTTAGGACCAAGCCTATTAAAAATAACGATTCACTTGCAATCAATAAACAGCCAAGTGTTCGTATTTGCTGCTACTGGAAACAAAATGTGGCTGTTTTGAAAAACAAAGGGAGTTTAAAAAGCCATTATCATGTTAATAATTTCTATTGTCCCAACAATAGACACAAATAAAGTGTCTGTGAGACTCGTCACGTAGCAACTGCAGTGCGTTGATAGTGATTTAATAAACAGACTAATAGCTTTGGTTGTTTTTTTAGGACATCACAGTGCATGGAAATGGGATCTGAAAATCACAAGATGATGTTGGCAGCCTGGGCAACTATGATTTCGGTTTTGACAACTTTCCAGTGGGGCGCGATTCGCTGCGTCATCGGGAATCATCTAGGACTTTCTTGAAGCCAAGAAATGTTGGCAAATGTTTGCATTAGTGCTGGATTCTCATACTGCACCGCACAACATTATTTGTACTTACTATTGCATCTTAATTATCACCCCATTGTTAATAGTGACATGTTCTATAATAACAGTGATGCATATTTGCTTTTTTTATATATATATATATATATATATATATATATATATATATATATATATATATATATATTACTATGTGAAAGGCTCAAAATGCAATTCACCCGTCTCGTGCCGATAACCCTAAACGTAATACAAGTCCGCATTTTCGATCTCTGCACAAAACATTGTATATGCATACGGTTCTCCTCCTATTAGACAAATAAATGTCTTTTTTAATGTGCCTTTTGCAAGCTCTAAAGACACGGTCATGTTTTACAGTAGCTGCGCAGTGTTTGCCCTCACTAAGAATTCATCCAGGTCGAGTAACAAAAGTGAGCCAAATAGCCTTCACCCCACACGCACAGGATGATATATAATTGCATCAGGAATTAGTGCATTTATGAAACACTAGCTGTTTCTTTCATCATGGGAACATGGTAATTGTGCCATTACCCTCTCTTACAGTCCTCTCTCTCCTGCTGTTCTGTGGGTCAAATGTATTTGTTTGACCTCATGGAAAGCTCTCACCTACTGGTTAGGGGCCCTAAGTGGGCTTGAGGGGATGTGGGCAGGGCCTCCCTATCCTCCCCAGCAATGTGAAAGCGAGCTGCGTGCCGCAGTAAACACAGCTTCCAGGGCTGAAGGTAATAAATAGCGCTAACCGTGCTGATTGACGTGTGCCTCGTTCTACGTCAGCTGGCCTGTAGTTTTTCCACTCTGTCTGCCCGTTGTTGAGGGGCAGGGGTTTTTAAGCACCAGCCGGACAGTTCCGGATATTTTGTTCGTCTCAGCTTGGCAGTACAGCATATGCCAAAAACCTGGTGTATTTTGTAGTCCCTACAAAGACCTTTTGTTGCCTGTTACTAGATTTAGATCTAAAGGGACATCAGGGATGACTGTACTGCACATAATTCCTCTTATTACATGGTTACTTACCAAATAAACAAATACATCAACGTGAAATAACAATTTATATTTTGAACTCATTTTAAAATGTTACACTGGAAAAAAAAATGGTTTGGGATTTACGTTAAAACAACTTTCCTTTTAACTGCAAGGAGCTTTCACAAATAATTATAAAGAAACGGCAAGCAGCGCTTTGAATTAAATATAATTTTTTGAAGCAGTATTGTTTTTGGAAAAATGTCCAATAATCTTTATGTTACTGTAAATTATCTTAAAGCATCTACTAAGGAAGAAATGTATGTTATGGAAAAAAACAGCAAACTCAATAAGACAAACATTGCAACAATATCACTGTAATAAATTGCATAATAAAGTCCTCTGAGGTCATATGGATGGTCAGTCTCTGCCAAGACACAAGACTGTAGTGACTTTGACAAGACTTGTTATTATAGGATTGAATGAGTGTGCGCAATAACGTCCAACTATGGTTTTGGACACAGCTACAAATGGCTATTCCATCAAATAGTGCATTATATAGGGACTGATTTTGGACTCAAGACGCCTTCAGCCACATATGAAATGAAAACCCATAGGAGCATAGTTTAGACTTCATGGGTTAAGTCAAGATGGATCAGATCACACCAAACTGACTGAGGTTAAGAAAAAAAAAAGTTTTAATGAAAAATTGCAATATGTAAAGAAGAAATTAAAAAATAAAAAGCACAATTTACAATGACAAAAGCTTGCAATACCTATATTTTTATTTAGTGAGAGAAACTAACCCGTTTCCTTTCTACATCTCACAATTCTGACTTTTCTAATGAAATTCTTCTCAGGACTGTGAATTTATATCGCACAGTTTTAACTTTTTACCTCAGAACTACAAGAAAATGACTTTCATATGTAAAGAACAAATAATTGTCAGATCATTACTTCTTTTTTATGTTTTAAGAGTTTCTCTTACCTGGATGAGAGCCATGGCAAATACAAAGTTGCCGTGGCAACGGTAGACAGTGGATCACTGGATGGCATGATTGGCCAATCAGTATGGAGCATTCAAGAGCCTGGTCTAATAATTCATTAGACGCCCCCAAGGCAGGTCAGCCAGTTTACTACCACTGCAAAACTGGGACATGAATTTACTCATAATTTTCTCATTTGTATTCCAAGGACACCTTATTAGCTGCTATGAACAGGAGTGGCAGTGGCTTTACGACTTCAAGAACTACTAGCACTAATGATAATGATAATACAATGAGTGCTAATGCAGTTAGCATGGCTCGTGTGTCAGCATGATGCACTGCTGTGTTTACTCTATAAGGTTTTCAAGAATACACAAATGACAAATTATGTTTCCAAACAGGATGCATTGACGGCAATGTGCTATTATATGTATCAACGCATGGCACGCCACAGACAGCAAAGACATGTGGGACTATGTAACGTGAGTCCATAACTAATGCCACAGATGTTGAATCGTCTGTCTCGGAGATGTTTAAAAAAAGGCTGCACACTCATAACAACAGCATGAATCATAATATGCATGTGCATCACTAATGATGTGTCAGCGTTTAAAAGTTGTTAAAATAAACCAAAACCACATTCAACCCCCATGTGCACCCGACGGTTCCTCTGTCTGTGCCGTGATTGGTCCAGAAAAGGGGAGTCACTGATGTCATAGGTCCACTCACCTCTTCTTACAAGTCACTGTTCCGTCTGGCTGGCAGGTCTCATCATCATATTTTTGCGGGTGAGTATACTGGGAATGACGCTGATTTGATGGTGGTCTTCTGGAAAAGACCTCAAGGCTCCAGAGGTTTTTTTTTCTTTCCTTAATAGATAAAACAGATAAAACCAAGTTTGAACGCAGAAGCTGAACTTCAGATAGGGCCCCGTGAGCAACTGAAAATATGTATCGGTGTAGCACAAGAGAAGCATGTTGTTGTTGTTTTTTTGCCTCACAACGGCATTGCAATCAAATGTGTTATTTTAGGCCTTTTATGACGTGCCTTATGAGTCCATGTCATAAAACCTAGACCACATTTAAAAGTAAGCTGATGAACATATAAAGTGCTTAAAGTAGAAACAGCAACAGCAGTTTGAGGTGGTATTTACATGACATGGCCTTGGTTATGGACCTGCCCCCTGCTGTACCTTGGGGCTTCCTGTCTCCACTGAATGCTCTCTTTGACTCGGCACAGTGACGGAATCCCCAAGTCTGTTTCCTGTTGTGTAAGGTTGTTGCCGGGCAACCGTGGCTGTGCTCCAGAGGGGAGGGATTTCATGGGCTCCCACAGGCCAAGTGAGCAAACACAGACCCTCTGCCCAGAGCTCCACTCTGGGGCCCAGACACAACAGCAACTAACCTATCCACGGCACTGCGAGTTGAGCAACCAACGGCAGGAAAGTCGTTCCAATTGATTTTTAAGAAAGTGGAATTGGGCAAATGCTGACCCTGAGAACAAATTACCCAAGTTTTATGTGACTCGGTGAAACTGGGCAAGAGTAATTAACCAATCAAAACCGATACTTTTAAAGGGATAGCACCTTTCGGTCTTACCTGAGAAGAATTCTGAATCATCTGAACAGCGCAAACACAAGGTTTAATAAAAACATTAAAGAAAAATATATATATTTTCCTATTATTTTGTTCATGTATAACAAATGATTGCATTATAATTCATTCTCAGATGGAATGATAGAGGGATTAACAGACGGAATAACTGACAGAGATAGATAGATAGATAGATAGATAGATAGATAGATAGATAGATAGATAGATAGATAGATAGATAGATAGATAGATAGATAGATAGATAGAATTACTGACCAACTGACAGGGATAGATAGATAGATAGATAGATAGATAGATAGATAGATAGATAGATAGATAGATAGATAGATAGATAGATAGATAGATAGATAGATAGATAGACAGACAGATAGATAGATAGATAGACAGATAGATAGATAGACAGATAGATAGACAGATAGATAGATAACTGATAGAATGGTTAACAGACAGACAGATAGATATATATCACACAAGCTACTCATAAGAATTTTTAAGAATGAGAAAATAAACGAATAAAATCTAAAAAGTAAAGGATATATTACTAGACAGTCTGCAGATTATACACTAGAAATAATCGCTGACAAACACAGGTTTTCATCGATGTAAGAAAGTGCTTAGCTAAAGGCGTATCCCGAATCTGTGTCCACCTACAGGAAACACAATGCTTTGGAAAAACAGATACACTTGAGACAGTAGCAAAACAGTGTGACGCGTGTTGTGCCCCACATGTGGCTGATAAAACAACACAACTGCCCCAGCACCGCCGCGGAAATGTCCAGCGCACAAACACATCAAAGGGTGGAGACTCCATATGGCACGTGCAGCGGATTTGAGTCGTTTTAAGCTAAAGCTGGCACAGCAAAATTGAGTTTTGATGTACAAGTGAGGAAAGGTAGATAGAGAGATAGAGAGAAGGGGAAGGGAGGGAGAGAGAGAGAGAGAGAGAGAGAGAGAGATAAGATGAAAGGGAAAGCTTCCTGGCATGTTAGTGCCAGCGGACCATCACATCTAGAGCGGGGTCGCTGTAAACCATGCGTTTCCTGCCCTGCAGAGCGTGTGTGGGTGAGTTTGGGTGGAGGGATGATAACACATTGTCTGTGCCTCGAGGCTGATTATCTCAGTTAGCACAATAGCAGTCAAAGGTTTGGACATAACTGCTCAATCTGTATTATTACCATTTTACACAATTGATATTAAAATGAATGAAATAATTACAAATAATAAAAAAAAACAGTTAAAAAGTTTGGGGTAGATACTGTCTTTGTGAAAAAAAAAAAAGAATAAAATTGATCAAAAGTTATTTATACCGTCACTTATCGTGTTGTCGCAGCATAAATAACTGTTTTTAACATTTATAACAAGAAGAAATGTTTCTTGAGCAGCAGATCAGCGTATTGAATGATTATTAAAGGATCATGTGACATTAAAAGACTGGAATAATAACTGCTGAGAAGTCATTTTTTTCCGTTACAAGAACAAATGATATTAAAAATATGTGCGTGTCTTACACATTACAATTTCTACCATTATAGAACTTATTTTCTTTGTTCATCACTTACTATGAACAAAGCAAGAGCAAGAACGCACATGAATTAATAGAGATCTATTTGCTAAACTTGGTCTTTCCTTATGGTAGTATATCAAGGCCTGAGGTAAAAAACAAAACACGTGACATTTAATGGGCTGATGGCATAATACAGCAGTGTACATGGTCTTATTTGCCAAAGTGAAGGGAATAAGACAATAAAAATAATAATATTGTTAAAAAAAGAAAGAGAAAGGGTTGAAATTAAGTCTTTCATTAGGTCATTTTGTCATATTTTAACCCCTTAGACATACTCTGCGGTGGCCAAGAAGCCACACCACCAAATAGGTGGCTCAGTGTGCATTGTCATACTAAGTTGAACGGTTTCTTGAACACACATGAAAGTCTGTATGTTTTTGAAAATCCTTGATGCTGTTGTACACGGTGCAGATAAGATCGAGAAACCCAAAGCGTACCGCATACAGACACAAACGCGTCGTGTTTATCGATAAAAAATATGCATTGCTTTATCTAGCGGCACAACTCCGAAAGCCTCATGTTGAACCGCAATCTCACCAGCACATGTAGTATCCATGTGGGCCTAACGAGTCTCCCGTGACACTGAACACTGTGTAAATACCGCCCTCTAGTGGCGAGAAGGCATACATATTTCAGAGGCACGAGCTCGCTCACTCAAACTGCGCCCTCTAATGGTTGTTTATCCTTTCCACATAAAACGGCACTTTTGGATTAGGGTAAAGGCTTGAAACTTTGAAATAAGCAGCTATTTCAAAAAAAGGTTCCGTGTTTAAGGACTTACTTTACTACCCTGTTAGTCATTCTTATGTATATTCTTTTTTTTTTTTTTTTTTTTTTAAAAAAACGACATCTATCGAGCACTCGTGTTTTAATTAATACTAAAATTATAACAAACGCATAAATAAACGCATGAAAGAATAAATACACAATACATAATTTACACATTAATTAACCATTAATACGTAACTTTACACGGGCATGCAAGCTTGTAACGAAACGTCGGTTTAATTAATTATAAGAGTTCCTATGTATAAAGAGAAAAAAATATTCTTATAGTATTTTTTAGAAAAAGAGCTGAATTGTTGAGATTAATAAAATGAAATGAATTTTTGACAAGCAACTAGATATTAGCAAAACTAGCTACGTTTTTCAATTTCTTACATTTATTGGTTTACAACCAATATGATATTCAATTATTAAATATTAGCAAACCGCTAAAACATTCAGACCTCAGGAAACACCCACCAGACCATTTGGAAACATATTGCTCTTTAATCAGACATCGATATCATTAAAATTGTTAAATTATACCGCTGAAACCACTGTGCTAATGACATTGAGAAAATACGCTAACGGAAGCAGCGGCTGCAGTAGCAGTAACAACAACAACAAAAAAAACATCACATTTCTCAGTCGACAGAAAAATGCCAGAAAAACAAAAGCAAAACACTCAAACAAATTAAAATAAGCTATCGTTGTTAGGCCTGTCACAGGGTTAACTGACGGTTTATATACAGTAGAACAAAGAAGATAGTGGTTTTCCTGAGTACAGTACAACTCAACGTCTTCAAAGCAGAAAGGAAATCCACCAGAAAGGGAAGGCGTGCGGCACACGTGTGCTTGGCATCGTCTCATTCAGTATTGTAAACACACACTTTCGATATAGAAAATAAAGTGAATGATAAAACTCATTCCAGCTGACTTGGTCTATAAAGATAAGGCAAGATGATCTTACACGTTATTGAGCAAACTTCACACCGTCAGCACAGTCATGAAGGGACAAAACTAGTGCAGCATTTCCTCTGAATGTCCTTTAAAAAAACCCCTCCAAAATAAACTGCTGATTGTGAAGCGCCATTGTCTATAAAAACATAACTGCTGATGAGCGAGTGCCATAGCATTTGATTTCAGAAAAGCATATATGCCAGTGTATTTCTAAGCAGCTAGAACACCCAAGTATTTTGTTTTCGGTTTTTACGACCTTAAATTCATTCATTGATAACACCAATCCAACAGAAAATACTACATTCATGTCTTGTTTCGATGGCGTCGCGTAATAAGTGATTTAATAAAAAAATCATGCATCAATCAAGTTTGATTTGTCAAATGTCAAAAGTCGTATACAATGTCATTTAGAATGTCAGGTTGAGAGGACCGTTGTTCCCAGAACAAATAGTGCCCGCTGTAATAACACAAGCTGTGCTCTGGTTTACATTTACACAGTTTTGCAGCAGGATCGTATGGCAGCGGCAGCCACAGCACAACAAGAAACCAGAGCTGTCCGAATTCAGCTTCAGTATACACTCATGCAATCAGAACACTCCAATCACAACCGCAGGTATTTATCAAGCCCCGCCCACTCATTAATAAAACAGAATGTGCCAGAAGGGAAAGTGCTGATGGGTGTGATAATACTAATGATGAAAGGTTCACATAGTTCAAACGTTGTCATCAGATTATTTACATCATTGCATATCACAAATAAAAAAACAATAAAAAGCTATCATATTTGATAAAAAAAACACGTAATGCTGATTTTTTTCTTCTTCTTCATATACATTTACGGTAAGTAAAAAGTGACAGGATTGGGTCCATCATTCAAGTGTGAGTGACCCTTTGGTTTCCAGTTATTTCTCTTTCTATCTTTTTTGTGCACTTCAAGTAGGCCTACTCAATACTACTCACCATTTTGTGCTTCTGTCCCACTATTATCTTTAAGTGCAGAAACATGATGAGCACAGAAACATTCATATTGTGTGCGTGTGTGTATATATATATATATATATATATATATATATATATATATATACACACATGCAGACACACACACACAAATCCCATTTTGTCACTGAAAAAGCATTCAGGAAGCACACATAAACAGCATCATAAAGCACTTTGTAGATTGGGATGGTTTTACCCAAAAATGATTGTTTGGTCATTAATTACTCACCCTTGAGTCATTCCAAACATACAGGATTTTCCTTCAAGATCAACATAAAAGCAGATGTTAAGATGAGCAGCATGAACATCCTGCCTAACTTCTCCTTTCGTGTATCCCAAAAAAGACTAAGCCATAAAGGTTGAGAACAACATGATGGTGAGTAAATGATAGCTTTTTCATTTTTGGGCGAACCAACCTCCAGAATTAAAATAAAAGGATTAGAAGAGTTTCAAAGTGTTTGATGCAGCAGTCACGTGTGCTTATAAACGCATCGGCATGCCTTTTGATAACATGTGACCATATGGAAAGTTTAGGAGGAGAGTTTGGAGTAACTCGTCGGGGAGAATTTCCTCTTCAGATATTTGATGATGTAGAGCGGCAAACAGCTGACCAGCGTGATGACGCACACCTTCCACAAGAACACTCGTGTGGTGATAAACGAAAGATCTGAAGAAAAAAAAAAATAAAACGTTGGGGTTAAAGTGTTTATATCTTCGAGGCGCCTTTTCACACGTTATGAAAAAGAATTCTGTCAGGCTGCGGATGAAGTGGATGGGATGCACTTCACCGATGGAATGTTCTGAAAAATGAGTGATCACAGGGTTAGGGCACATTTGAATGGCTCCTTCTCATCCAGGGGCCCACACCACACCAGACTGAAACCCGAGGGAGGAGAACGGACATGTTTGTGGAGACAGGAAATGATAGTTGGTGAAACAACAGAGAGAACACAGGGAAAGACAAACCTACCCAGGAAAGCTCCTAAGGTCACGCGACCTATGCCTGAGGCACAGTCACAAAACAGAGATGGAGAGAAAGAAGAAGAAGAAGAAGAAGAAGAAGAAAGAGCTTAACAGTTATAGTTATTGTACATCAGTCTAAGCTAACTATGTGTGTTTGGTTTGAAACCAGAGCCTATAGAACATCTGTTACAGAGGACATTTTCATTCTGGACTATTATTTACGCTTAAGGAGACAACAGTCGAGAGAGAGAAATAAAACAATAAAATAGGTATATAGATAGGCAATTCAAAATCAAATAATGATATAATTAATTTATTATATAGTAAACAGATAAAACAACAGTGATAGATATCTAGAGATAGATACCACCAATAAAAACACAATAAAAAGCTATCATATTTTCAATTTTCCTTTGTATACAGTGACAGGATTGGGTCCATCATTCAAGTGTGGGTGACCCTTTGGTTTCCAGTTATTTCTCTTTCTATCAATTTATTATATAGTAAACAGATAAAAACAACAGTGATAGATATCACCATAGAATGACAGACAGACAGATAAAATACAAATTATAAAAAAAAAAAGTAGAGCCAGGCAATTAATAAACTAATTTTAAAAAGTTCATACTACAACTACAAAATGTTTTAGTGCTGTCAAACAAAAAAATGTATTTAAATTATTTATGTTTGTGTACTGTGTATATCTATAATTTTTATATAAATATAAAAATGTATGAAAAATATGCTCATATATTACATATTTATATATAACTTTTATGAATAAAAATATAGACACGTTAATACATGAAAATATTTTCAAAGTATATGCTGTATGTGAATTTATATATACGTAAGTTTTCACAGTACACACACACACACACACACACACACACACACACACACACACACACACACACACACACACACACACACACACACACACACACACACACACGTATTATGTAAACAAAACTTTTATTTTGGATGTTTGTCAGCACTGGTATAAATATATATAAATAAGTAAATGTAAAAAAAATATATTAAATTACAAATAAAATAAAAAAACTGGCCTGTGTCTGTTCTTACCGAAGTATTCGTTTAGGAAGGCGAGGGAAGCGAGGTAGCAGCCAAGACTAATAAGTTCAGCTACGACCATGAGCCAGTGCCAGGTGCGGACCGTCAGTGCAACCATCAGCAGCTCCGTCAGGATCAGAGCTGTGAAGGAGATTGCCACCACATGCACAAACTCCTGATCAAACAGCACCAGGGCCCCGTACATCAGGATGCCCCCTAGTGGACAAACAGGGGAAACATTTGAAACGAACCGTCGAGAACCGAGATAAAGCTGTCAGTTTAGTGTTATAATCAGTATACATGAGACACATTAGAAGCTAACAAATTAAACAGGGGAACAACTGGCAACAAAAAAACAGATACGCTAGAGAGGTCATTTAGACCGCAAGACCTGACAAATCCATAAGGTTTACTGATGTCCATCTAGAAGGAGTTTCTTGGGTGATTTCTTGACCCTCGCTCACAGCCTGATCCCCATTCACACATGAGCGAGTTGAGCTCTGACCTCTGTTCGCTCGGCTCCACGCTCGCTCGGCTCCTCAGCCTACTGTAACCATCTCTGCTTTCATTTTAATCATAAACGCCAGCGCAATCCAGCCTAATGGCCTCTAACTGATCACATAATTGCCTCTCTTCATACAGCGAACATTCCTCGGGGTTACTCTCTGGACTAAATGAAATCTTTGCTCATATTTCCCTGTTGTTCTTGTCTCTCTGTATTAAGGTTTAATTAAAAAGCAGGAGCTGTCAGACGGGGACACTGATCTCTCTTGCTCACTGCCCGGATCGATTTACAGTGCGGATAAGGCAGCCGTGTGCGCGTGAGAGCTGGCGATGGTCCGAAAATCACATTCATGAAAAGAGCTCCACCGAATTCACGGGAGACAAGTTACATTTCGCTTCAATGTTTACTTCTTTGATGAAACGTTCACAGTTTATTTGTAGAGAACGTCTGTTTATGGTTAGTTTATAGATGTCATGTTATCTCAGATTGGATTGGATTTTCTTTCTTTTTTTTTTTACGTTTACATTTCCCTTATGTTTGTTCAGTAAATTTTTACTTTAGACAATCCCTCTGGATCAACCAAGGCACAATGGTAACTCGTGCATCACTCCTCCTGAGATTCCAACCTAATTCTAAAAGATGTGTGTAAGCCTTTTTAAAAGATATTTGCTGCAGTTTAATATACAGAGAAAACTACTAAAATGTAATGTACAGTAATGTAAATATTATTACAATTAATGAAGCAGCCATTACTAATTTGGTGGTCTCGTTATTATAAATGCTGATGTGCTGCGTAATATTTTTGTGGGAAAATATTTATTAAAAAGACGCTTTTTTATTAAAAGAATTGTATAAAAGTGTGTTTAAATATGTATAAATAATTAAAAATCTTCACACGGGAAACCTGTATTGATGCAAAACTGAGAAAGATAATTGATTTATAATTGTATCAGCACAGCTCTATAATATTGTAATTAGTATTCAATTCCCTAATAAATATGTTTTGTTTTTAAACCTCCCTTTAAAGTTAAAAATTGTGGAATGTGGTTCAATGTCATAAAGTTACCAAGAGTTACCATGCCCAAAGACACACCAAGAGATATTACGGGTAAGTTACAGTTTACAGTCATACAAAAATATAAATATCATCGTTCGTCCATTTACCTTGATATACACTTATCAAAACCCAAATCAGGAAGGTCTTAAAGGACAGGGAACGACCCTAGTGGAGGGAAAACCAAAGTCAGCATCACTGGCATGCAGCAAACATAAACTCATGCCTTCATTCCAGTAACTTATATCAAGTGTATCATGCAGATACTCAAGCTGTTGGTTAGTTCTGATCCTTACTATTAAAAGGTCTGCTATATTGCTACCTTTGTGAGGTCTTTATAGAGTTCAGGATAAAGCAGAGCCATCTCAGGCTTTACATCCTGGTCCAACACCAGAGAAAAGACAGGGAACATGGTGTAGATTGTGGCATAACTAGAAACAAATAGACATGTTAGGAAATCATGACATCATGTTCAAAGGCACCTATGATGTCCAAAATTACGAGGTAGGTAGACAGCTCACATGTTTTTGGGTGAACCAGGCTTTACTTACCCCACCATAAGGAAACCTTGGTACAGAGGAACAGACGCAAAGTAGAAAATAGAAGAAAAAACAGCCTGAGAAGAAAGACACAAATTTAAATCAAGATGTTAACACTTTAAGTCAAGAGGCTCCACAGCAAGTGTGTTGAGAGAAAACAGATTTACTGTAATGACTCTGGTCACTATATCACTACAGAAGTGGAAATGTACACGAGGCTCCTCACACTCTGTGTATGCTACCTGCATGGTGGAGATGATCATGCCACGATGCATGACAAACTGGCCCAGAGCTGCTGAGCGTTTGTAGCTGTTGCGGCCGTGAACCATCAGCAGTCTGCCAATGTGTTTGAACTGGGTTATAGAGAAATCTGCTGCCAGAGACGCCTGCTTTCCCTCCTGAAACAATAGGTAAGACAGAATAATGCACTTCTATCAACAGAGTCTAAATATTATACTGTTATTTTTCATTATTTCTTTAAGCTAGATTAAAAGAGTTAATGAATGTGCTAATCAATGTTTTATTTGTGAAAAACTATGAATGTACAAAAATGTCACAAAACTACCAATAACACCAACAGATCACATTTTAGCTCAAAATAATAATAAAACAAAGCAATTCTATGACCACAAAGTGTCGACATCATTGTGACATTTAAGTATATTTGCAACAAATTCATATGAGCAGAATGTCTAACATTAGCTTAAAAAACTGAGAAAGGTTATTTTATATATATGTATATATATGTCTGTGTGTGTGTGTGTGTGTGTGTGTGTGTATTATATATATATTTATTTACATATACACACAAATATATACTTATTTATATACAGATATTTCAGACAAACACATGAATATAAAAACATTCTATTACAGTAGTGAGAATCTACCAAGAGTTTCAACAATTAGAGTAAAGGGAATTACACACAAAAAAATAAAACAGAGTTTTTATAATTCATTTTATAATTAATTAAAATGAATTAAAGGTGACAGGAAAAGACAATTTACGTTAATGAGAAACACCTCACCTTCCCTTCAATACCGATACCGCAGTCTGCCGCTTGGATCATGCTGACATCATTTCCTCCATCGCCTGAGCACAGAGATAAGAAAGATGATAGCGGGAAAACATGAGAAGACACTGTGAAGACAGTCATCTTTACCGCTCTCAAAGATTTATGTGCTGGGAGAGAGTTCAGTTTAAGTGGGTTTTGTCTCAGCTACTGGATGATGGGACTTAAAGCTCAACAGACTGAGGAGAGAAGTGGAGAGGACTGACCGATGGCACATGTTCTGTTGTCTGTATGCTGCTGTAACAATCGAACGATCTGAGCTTTCTGCGTGGGAGAGCAGCGACAGCAAACCACAGCGGGGCACTGACAGGCCAGCTCCACAAATTCATGCTCGTAGTAGCGCAGACAGACCTAATGGGCCACACATAATCAGTGTGAGAAAATAAAACCTGTTCATACATGACTTTGTTAAATATATATGGAACGTCAGAGGGTTTTTTTTTTACCTCTAGAGAGTCTCCTGAGATGACCAGTGCACAGTCGTGTTTTCTCCTGAAGGCGTTCAGCTCCAGATGAGCCTCACCTCTGTTGGACACCTGCCACAAAGCATTCAAACTAAATTCACTTCCCTTAAAAATCCAAATAAGCTGTGGTTCTGATCCTACCGGCTTGAAAACATGGATGTCTTGATTTCTAGAAACCAAGTGGGAACTTTTGGCGATGCACGTCGCAGTTTCCAGCTTGTCTCCCGGTCAACATCCAGATCTGAAACATAAAGAAGAACCCACGAGTTCATATTGCAATGGTGTTTGGGGGTTCACATATTTTTGGCCACATGTGAGATCCTGGACCACAAAACTAGTCAAAGGTGTCTCAAAAAGTTTATGCAAACAAACTAAATAAATAAATAAGCTTTCTGCTTATGGTTTGTTAAGATAGGACAATAATTGGCCGAGAAACAACTATTGAAATGCAACTATGAAAATACTGAGAAAATTGCCTTTAAATTTGTCCAAAAATGAAGTTCTTAGCAATGCATATTACTAATCAAAAATAAAGTTTATATATCAACGGTAGAAAATGTACAAAATATCTTCATGGAGCATGATCTTTACCTAATTTCCTAATGATTTTAGCATTAAAAATAAATATCAATAATTTAGACCCATATAATGTGATTTTGGCTATTGCTTTAAATATACACCAGCAACTTAAAACAGGTTTTGTGGTCCAGGGTTTCATATTGCGCGTGTACCTTGATCCCTGCATTGCGGAGGAGCTCTAGAGTGGGCCGGACATCGGCCTGTAGCTGATCTTCTACTCCAGTGAGACACAGAAGCTCCATCTCTCTCTCCAGACTCTCCACCACCGCCGCCACCTTCAGAGCGCGATCATGGATACTCAACTTCGCCTGATTATACCGACTCTGAACAGACAGAAAAGGATAAAATGGGTGCTAAACTATGAAGATTTTAAACCGGCCTTGCTGCAGTAGCAAAAATGAGGGTAATTTGTTTGGTTTCTAGAAATCAATTCAAACTGACCGTTTAAATGAACCAATTCCAAACTCTATAATTTGTAACATCAACGTAATCGTTAAAGTTTACCAAAAGACATTTTTCTTACTGTGTATTAAATGAAAATGTAAAAAAAATGTTGTTTATTACAAATTACACTATTGTACAAAGAATTAGGGAAGGCATGGTTTAGATTTCAGAGACATCATCCGAACTTCCACGATTGTATTTTTCCTTCAAAATAACAAGTTTAGAGAGTAAGGGTCCAATGATTTACACAATTCATGAGTTGGATAGTATTACAGATTTTGAGTCACAGATTGAGTCATTTTCTGTACTAGCAAAAAAAAAAAAAAAAAGAAGAAGAAGTAAAGTACACTTATTAATAAAACACTAAGGGCTCACTCAACACACAGCAAAAACTAGTAGTAATAAAGCTAATAAAGGTCAACATTTTTAAAGACAAGGGAATCACGACAAAAAAGTAGTATGCTTTAACAGATGGACTCCAAATACGTTTGAAAATGTAATTCAGTCCCAGGTGGGAAGACCTCATACCAAATACTATCAACAAATACTGTACAACAGCTTAAATACAATAAGTGCATTGCAATGCTGACATTACCTTACATCATTTTCCTCTATTATAACGGGTTCTTCTTATGTACAATACAGCAACCCCCTCCTCTCTGTTACTGGCAAACCAAATTTGGGATTTGATTACTTCAGCTTGTTACTCAAGTCATGGGTTTGTTATGGTTATTATTATATGCAGACAGACGTCTAGCCGCCTTGTCCAAATGCATCCGTTATTGCAACATGTAAACTTTGGCCCAGGTTTTGGGGACAATAAATTGAACATGTTCACATTTAATTGGATTATTCAGTAAATTACAAGTCTTCGAATGAGTGAAATAGTCACTGCTACGATAAACCTAATAAATTAATTCAAAACCACAAAAGAAATTTGTGATCTAATAATCTAATCTAACGTTGATAAATTGTGCTTTAATACTCGCTGTTATCTCTCACAATTTTCATGCAAACAAATAACCATATTTCTTCCATCGACTGTGCCTTCTAAAAATAGATGATATGTGTGTTTACGGAGTAAAATTTTAGCATTAAGTTTTGGGTTCAAGGGTCATAATGGTCTTATTGTTAACAATGGCTTTTTGCTTAAAAATAATGGTTCCTAGTTTTGAGTACAAACGTCACACCAAGTTGAGAATCGTCAAGGTACGCTTTTATGATTTTAAACTATATCACTATATATTACCCCACATATGAACTGGTATATCATACCTCAAAGTCCTGGTATTGCTCTTCAGTCAGTGATTTCTTAGCCACCACCAGTGTCCGCAGTCCCTCTCTGGCCATGTTCCCACACTGAGACAACATAATGCAACACACAACTACAGTTACATCAGCTGCATCCACGACGTGTGGGTGGTTGTGTATTAGTATTCTGTGAACTCAATTGGTATACAGAGAGCATGAGAACAAAGATATAAACAATGCTTTTAACACAATTGTATTTACAGGAAACATCAAAACAGTGTCACGCAAATACAGATATCCGAACACGCACACGCACAGGAAGAATCAATCGTGAAAAATACAACAGTGCCTGTGGGAATTGTTGAGCAGACAGTAAAAGATGTGGGACAGCGGTTTAATTTTGATATGAAAATCCAACGGGCGAAAGTGATGCAGTGATTGCTTATTGACCTGTCCTTATAGCTGCGTCTCACATACACACACAAAGCGCACCGATAAGGATTATGACATGATGTTCCCAGTCATACGCCTTTATTGAGGTCATTCATTAATTAATAAGCCTCATCTCCGCCCCTCATCGACTGCATATTGCCAATACAATTGTAATCATCAAAGCGAGAAATGCATGTGTGATGATGTGCTGAGCAGATTGTCCTTGATCACAGGGGCTAGGACAGGCCGACCTGCTTGTTATGCTTTGCGCTACCTTATCAAATGCGTTGATTCTTAATTCAACAGGGATCTGTTCATAAAGACACTCCTACAAGGGATTCAATAACAAAATCACTGGCGGTACCTACTGAGGAAGTCTGTTGCCATAAATCGTCACATACTACGCAAATACTCGTTTATACTTAACATTTAGTATTGTAGTATGTATATATTATGCACTGCTGTTCAGATGTTTGATCATACTCATCAATACATATTTAAAAAAAAAAAATAAAAAAATATGATAATATTTATAATGATAATGATATAATAAATATATTACAATTTTAATTTTAAAATGTGATTCATTGCCGTGATGGCAAATCTGATCTTCCAGGAGCCATTACTCTAGTCTTCAGTGTCACATGATCTATGTTGGTTTGGTGCTCAAAAAACATTATCAATATTAAACTGTGATGCTTAATATTTTTTTTCCTTTTAAATGGTTCTTTGATCAATACTATCAAAAGTATTTATTTCAAATACAAATGTTTTGTAGCATTATAAAATGTTTTGGCTTTCTCATAAAACACAAACGTTATAGACTGCAAAATTTCATCTACTAAACTTTGTGCCTTTGTATGACTTTTATTCTTATCATCAAGATTCTTTAGTTAATAAAAAGTTTAAAAGAACAGTAATTGATTGAAATAGAAATATTATATATCAACTTTTTATTGTCATCTTTGATCCACTGAATGCATACTTGCTAAATGATGCAACCTGTGTTGTTAAAAGCGCTATATAAATAAAAATGATTGATTGATTGATTGATAAATAAAAAGCATTAATTCCTTAAAAACCTATTGGACCCCAAACATTACTGTAAGTATATAACATTTGACATGTATCACAATATGTATGTCATAACTGTTATATTGTTTAAATCTTATTAAAAATGTAAAAACTATCACGAGTCAACACTACATCAAAATTTGTGATACTCTTAATCTGGTGACATTTGTCCTATTCTTTTAGTTTTTGTATTTGAATGGATAAAATACATTTGAGAACAAATATAAAATGTAGTGAGTTTATTTGTATTGTCTTCATTGTGTTCACACACACACACACACACACACGCACACAGATTATTAAAAGGACAGATTATAATTCAGATACGAAAACAATTAAAAATGCAAATAAACAAATCAAAACAAAAGAAGGGTCACAGAAACAGACAATTAGATTTATTCATAAGCTCACCAACCCACACAAAAAAGCAGAATGCCGATTTTCCCATCAACAATGGTTCATGCATTCTTACCTCCTCCTCCAGCCAATCATTGTACTGTACAATGCTCGCCATAGCAACATCAGCCCCTTTCATGTAAAATGTGATGTCGCCCGTAGCCTCCTCCTGAAACGCAATCAATTCAACAGAGAACACTTAAAAACATATCCAAATCATGTCTAACTCATTAGTATGTCCAACCGTAGAGCACAAAACCACACAGATGGCAAATAGAGCCCTAAAGTTATCAGTAAATAAGACGACAAACAGAGATGATCTTCCCTAAGCTCTCACGCAAACGCATGTCAAAAGCTTTGGCCAACAATACTTTTATGCATGTACTGTAACAGACAAACAAACAACACAACACCAAACTCTCAAGTACACAGAGTCCTGAAGTAACTAATAGCTTACTTAACAATAGCTGAAGGACACAAAGACACTCTACAAAGGAGACAAGCTCAAACACGTACACATTGCCAAACTCATATCCTCACCAGATGTATTTACAGTGTTTGAAACGAGAGAAATACCGTATGTAATTCTGAACGCAGACAAACACACTCGCACATTTGTAACGCGACACGCACCCTGACAATAATGCCCATGCGCTTGCTCTCCGAGGTGAAGGGGAAGATCTGGAGGATGTAATAGGTCAAGATGTGTCCGGCAGGGGTCTTCAGCTGGAGGGACGTCAGGTCTCTGTTGACCAGAGTCAAACCCACGCTCTCAGTCCAGCGCACCAGAGCCACCTACACAACATGTGAAAGAATATCTTGTTGTAAGAGATGTCTGTTTTTATGACCATTTACATGCCACTTATCGCTTTCAATGATCAAACATTCTTTATAGAGTGGAGTATATTTATAGTTTGGTTGATGGTTAGATAAAAAAACTAAAAAATAAACACACCCAGAAATGTATTACAAAGTATGTACAGATATTACATAAACGCATAGACATGACAGAAGTACACTGATATAAAATAAAACAAAATAAAAGATTAAAAAAAAGGTGACTTTTACATTTCTACTTAAAAATTGTCTATCTAAAAAAAACAAAAAAACACTAGGTCTTAGTCACTAATGAAGTTTATGAAAATCCGATTTGAGTCACTGATCATGTGAATCCCTGTAAAGAGAAGTCGTGTGTCTACTGGAAAACAAGATTCTGTTTGGATCATTCTGAAAAAACCAAAACAGATACTGAAATATTCAACTCTAGTTGAAATATGCTGACAATATAGAGTTATGCTGATAAATAAATGTATAAAAATACTGCATGGAAGTAGACAAGATTGTAATAAATTCTATAAAATCTTGTTCAGTTCTGTCTCAGACTTCTTGACCCCATTGCATGCACTGTTTATCTCAAGACTGAAAGATCATAAACGTCTCTGCAAATTATGTCTTTAAATTACTCCACAGCTCTTTGATTACAACTGCTTTCTTTGCTCTTACACACATCAGAACACAGCTAGAACTCTTGTTTATGGCATTTCAATGTGATATGACTAATTAGCCAGTCTTCTATCAACCTGACAGTGCTAAATGATGCCCTTAAGAGCGTGCGCGCACACACACGCGCACACAAGTAACTCAGGTGGTGGGGAAATGCCTTCAGGAGAGGAGCAGGGAACTGTTTTACGACACAGGGGAGAGCCTTTAATACACTCTATCAATCATTTCAGCAGTACAGGAAGAAAAGCTGTAATCATAAACCAAGATCACTGCGCCTTCAAGAAGTGGAGAGGATTGAAACCGCACCATGTGACCTACGACCACATGAAGACGTGGCTGTTATTTAATAAAGAGACCAGATGTGACAGGAAATATGATACGACGTCATAAAGTAGGCAAAGTGGAGATGGGTTTATCTGACAGAGCAGTTTCTTCCAGGAATATGCTGAGAGAAGTTTATCTGAATTCTATCTTTTAGTTGCTGTTATTATAACAGTATATTATTTTAGTTTTTTTGAGCAATGACTTTTCATGACTTTCCCAGTAGTTCTGATTACAGGCTTTAAAAAAAAGAAGCTTTCTAGACATTGCACTTGCAAAGATTTTTTTTTATTTTATGTATTTTTTTATTATTATTATTTTTTTTACAAATTCAATATTTTAGAACAAAAAATTTATAAATTGACTGATTAAAGAAATTATTAAACACTTTTATTAATTAATAAATTTAATTATAGTTTTTTTGTTTTATTACAAATTTTATTTCCCAATCACAGATTTTAAATGAAAAAAATAATTACTTTGACATATTTGACTGGATCACTCTAATCAAAACCAGACTAAGATTGCATCCGTTTTAACGTCGTTCTAACAAAAAAACTCATTCTAAAAGAATTGAACATGCCATAACTCTCTTGTACGAGTAGCCCATCTTTTGTGACAACTTCTATTTAATAGGCTAAAGGTTAGAGGTCAATACTATATTTTTCCTAGAAGAAGCAAAGGTCAACAGTCACTGAACACTGTCGTCTCATCTGAATAAGCCAAAACCACTAATAAAACCATCAGTGAACTTCTATTACCCTCCATAAGTAAAACTTCATTATCGGACATAACAAACGGTCTAGCTCATGAGAATGTCTGATCATTAAAGGTCATGATAAACCTCTGACCCCTGACACTGTGGGGTCAAAGGTCACAAATGACTTAAAGTAAGTGTCCGGAAAGGCATCTGGGATATTCAATCCCTGAACTTGGCTCTCTTTAGGAATATTATCGCTATGCGCCTGTCATATTAAAGGCTGAAAAGGCTGGAGGTCTTTGAGCGAGCACACATAGACACAGGCGCTGATGAGAGTGACACGTAGAGAAAGACTAGTGTTAACCGCTAGTCTCTCAGAGAAAATTAAATATTGATCAATCCCGGAGTGAAGACGTTGGAGAGATAAGACCTGGGCATTAAAGAAAATAAATAAGTAGACACATCAAGGGAGAAGAGAGGACAGGCAATTCCACTAAAGAGGGAGATGGACAGATTTCTTTTTCCTTTTATCACTCTCAAAAGATATCTACGTCTACAGAAGGTCTTGAAGAAAAAGATGCGGGGTCTGTATAAGGGAAAAATGAAAGGGCACCAGAATATTTTCAATTTATATAATGACTTGCGCGTTTTCTTGAAAACAATCAATGCTTTGAAAACGACTGCCCTTCATTAGTTCATCTTCATTAGATCCTGCAAGGGAACAGCAAACATTGTACAGAATTATCGAACGCTTAAAGGGTTAGTTCACCTAAGCATACAGATTTTGTCATCTTTTACTTATTTAACCGTGTTTTTTCAAACGGAAATAGTTTTCTTTCTTCCATAGACAACGCCGTAGACAAAAAAAATGCTCCACAAACCGTGAGGCTCCAAACATGACAAAAAAAAAGCAATGTAAAAATGTCATATGCTAATGAAAATTAGGCTGTGAGGGATAGACATACATTCACTCGATAGGTTGTACTTTTTTCAACCTTGGTTTACAAATAGATTACTGTTAGGACTTCTGTTATCAAGGAAGTATTTCATTGTGTGAAAACGAAATGCAAACACTGTGCTAAACTTCTGCATCACAGAAGAAAGAAAGTTTCTACAGGCTTGGAAGATCGTGAGTAATCTATGATAGAAATGTAATTTCTGGGTGAATTACACCTCCAAGTCGAGCCTCAAACAACTCTTCATTTTCCCTGTTAAAAAATATATTTAAACTATAATGAGCTTGACGTTTCCCTCCATCTATTTGAAGACTGCTGCCTTTGTGACATATGTTTGGCCTCAATGCCTTTTCTGCCATTTATTTAGTGCTTTTCTTACCAACAACTCATTCAAAATATTGTTGCTCTACAACGGATCTATAAATATCTACGATCTCTCAACACAAATGATGACCGAGTCCTTCCTGGTGTGTGACCTACCCCTGCCCCCTCTGCTTCTGATATTTATTGAGCCCTCTCAGATTTCTCTACTAACACAGAGTCTATATTACCATCCAATAAGGCAGTAAATTCAAGGCTAAAGTGGGGGAGTCATAAATACTAAAGCAGCGATATATAGGATTACACTGTTAGAGGAATGAGGAGACCAGTGTCAATGCAATCTATCTGATTTCTAAATAAAATAAATAGGAAAAAAAAAACTATCCTGTTTTTTTTTTTCTAGCTGGAACCGCTCAAGCAGAAAATGACGAAAATGAAACAGGATTATTATAAGGATTACAAAATATTAATATGAATAATCTCTTAATTTTGATTTAGCAAATAAATAAATGACTTAAATAAGGTGACATGTTATTTCGATATTCTACTAACTGTAACTTTGCAAATACAAGTCAACTAGCAGTCATTAGAGTATCAGTAGACTGTTTGCTTAATATTTACTAACACTTTTTATTTTGATGGGTCCACAGCACACAATATGCAGACTATGAGGAACAATACATGTCAATTTATTCTACTTACCCTAAACCTACCCTAATAGTCTACTCTGAGAGTTGGTAGACTATTAGGTTATTAGTTGGTAGACTATTGCAAATGAATGAGATTAAGTTGACATGTAATTACAAAGTTTTTATAGTTAGTAGAATGTCTAAAGTGTGAGCATAAATAAGATTTCTTACAGAACGCCCCATCATTACCTCATCAGGACTGGAGGCCTGGTACGTGCGGTTGTCGTCGCTGAAGTCCTGGTCGGCCTCTGTGCTCTCTGGCTCGGCGCTGGCACCATTAATGCGGGATTCGTACACCGGTGTAACGTTGTGGCAGAGGGCGATGGCTTTTACGGCTTCGTGGATCCGGCTACTCACGCTCTTCCGGACCTTCGGTGCGGGCGGTTGTGGTTTACGAGAGGGTGTTGAACTCGCACTATTGCCATTCGTCTGCGCCGAGCTCACCTGGAGAGACACAACGTTGAAATAATAAGAGTGCTCTTTAGCTTCATAAATAACATTATTCGCTTGCCAAGACTGAATTACTTTCATCAAAATACACTAATATTAAACATTATTATAACTGAAATTAACAGCTTTTGCTTTTCATTGCATTTTAGATGGTATTTATTTCCGTGATGGCAACATAGAAATTTTAGCAGTCAGTCCTACAGTCTCCAGGGCCACATGATTCTTTAAAAATCATTTGGTGCTCAAGAAACATTTCTTATTGGTAGCAGTGTTGAAAAGAGTTGTGCTGCTTAACATTTGCATAAGACTTCTTTAATTCAGAACAAGAACATAATTTTTTGTGACAATTTAAGTCACCCTAACAGCAAGAAATATTTGTTTCAAGAAAGTGTTCAGTGCAACACATTTCAAGAATCTGATAACCTCACGTGTAGTATAAGAACGGGGGCCTGGCCAGGAAGTCTATGTTGATAACTCATCTTCCTGTGCTCTCTCAGTGTCAGGACACACTGGGCAAAATAAAGCGTGAAGATTTTATTAGTGTCTCCCCACACAACGACATCGGAATCCCACCCTGACTCTGAAACTTATCAATTTACATAAGCACCACTGTGAGCCTTCTTGTGTGTGTGTGTGTGTGTGTGTGTGTGTGTGTGTGTGTGTGCGCGCGCATTTGACAGGGGTTGCTGTGCTCCACTGGAGCAGGAGATTTCTCTTGATGAACTCCTCTTTCCTCAGAGCTTTGCTGAGGGGAAGAGATGACAACCTGCACACAGCCTTCAGATGAAGGTACATAAAAACACCCCACTGCTGGCTCACTCTATTAAATTAAAGTATATTAGCTTCCTGATTTGGCAATTTGAATATGAATATATAAAAATACAGTAGAAGCGTGATGAGATAAATGCACTGTCAGATGCACCTTATTAATTAATGCCTCTTAATTATTACAATTATATTATATTTGCTGTCATCTAACACTGACTTAATCTTTAAAAAACATTTAACATTTAATTAACTATAATCTTTAGAAAATCTCAAAATGAATATATTTTTATAATGTACATTACAAATGCTGTGATGTCTAAATTCACTTATAGAATTTAATTATAAGGTCTTTGGCATTATCAAGAATTTTAATACTAATACTATACTAAATATAAACATATATATATATATAAAAAACGCAAGAAAGAGAAGAACTCAAAAATAAATTAAATAGCACTGTGTAGGAAATAAGTCAATTTTCAGTTTAAATCAAAAGTGACTAAATAATCAGAATTTGCCAAAAAAATAAATAAAAATATACAAATATACGACTACGTTAACGATACAGTTCAATACTGTTCAAAGGTTCTGCTCCTCTCTGAATTTTTTCACCTAACTAAAGCTCATTACTACAAAAACTGCATACAGGGTATTTTAGGTTCAATTAATAGAAAAGCTATGATTTTAAACCACAACACTTTTAAGGAGTCACAAAATGCAAACTAAATTAAATTTTCTCACCTTTTTCATTTTCATTTAGTGCCACAAAAATGTCTGACTTCACCTTTGCTGTACAATTTTATGGAAAGCTAAGAATGCTATTTAGAAGCAGAAAACAACTTGTGAACTGAAGGCTTTAAACTGAATCACACCGTCTACATATGAATATCAAATTTTGACCTTTTTAAAACACAATTAGAGTTCAAAATCCCAGTTGGACAGGCAAGAAATGTCTGTAGACTCACCCCGACTCAAAAAAAACGATGGGGTTTGCCCTCGACAAAACAACAGCTGTTTTTAATAATAATTTCTTTTTACTCATAACACTCCAGAGAGAATCGGAGCTATAACTGCCTCGTGCACACCAAAGCATGTTAAGCTGTAAATTACATTATGTTTATTGATTCCTGTCAAACTCAATTTCACACAAGTTGTTGGACACGGACTCTGACACGTCCTGAGGGGGGATATAATAAGGCTATGATCGCTCATATCATGGGTACATTTCAAACCTGCCTAGCGCTCCATCATCACAGTAATGAAGGACCATGAAGCATGAAAATCAATTGCCGCTGTGGCTTTAACACTGTCACCCAACTGTTGGCACAAAATGTGCACACTCACACACACAGCCCAAAGGAAGGATGTGAAACTCTTTAAGTTGTCTCTATAGGGAAAGCGATTGTCTTAATGGTGATGTATAAGGTGACAGATGTCAATCACACCTGAGCGTAGGACTGGATGATGTGACTCTGGATCTCATCCATAGTGTCAGTCCCATATGACACAGTGCCGAGATGGAGGCGCTTGAAGACCATTTCGTTCTGGGTCAGAGTGCCTGGAAAAACAGCAAACAAAGATTAAGATCAGGAGAGAAATCAATAGTTATTATAAAGCTTTTGGATGAGCAGAATGGTTTCGACACAAAGAAAAAAAACATATAAAGCGTATAGCAGAGTATAGCAAAAATTCTAATAAAATAAAAATTTGAAATAAATAAAATAAAATAATTAAAAGTACCTGTCTTGTCTGTGAGCAGGTAGACCAGCCGGCCAAGTTCTTCTGGGATGGTGCTTGTCCGAACCACAGTACCTGGAATATTCTCATCCTTCATAATCATCCAGCCATACGCCGACTTCCCCATGTCCAGGTTCACTCTTAGACTACACACACACATATATAAATGTCCTGATAAAACACGTTTGTTCTTCTCATTTCCCACAGCTGAAGATTTTGCTGTAATATTTTTACATTATTGTGATGATAATATAAATATACCTGATGGGGATGATGTATGAAAATAAAACCACGAAGCGGAACAGGTTTCGGAACCAGGGACCAAGAAATCCCTGCAAAGCCACCATAACAACAGACAGAATCACCTGAGCCAGGAACAGAGCTTTTGTTAGGCGGTTTAACTCCAGGTCCAACAGTCCCACCTGCAGAGAAAGAGATGAGAATTTTGAAATTAAAAAATTTGGTATCCTTTAATAAGCGTTTAAACTTGCATTTTAGTAAACAATTAACAGAATGTACACTCAGCTGGTCATTATCACTGTAAATCAACCTGTATTTTTTAATAAATATTGGCTGATTTTACATTATTATGAGTATAAAATGGTTTTTTTTTCCTCATTTAATGTATAATTGCACATGAAAATGTAATCTAAGTTTTTATTTATAGATCTAAGCATTTTATTATAAACAACACACAGCGTTATAAGTGAGTGGAACTAGCATTGTCAGTTATATATTAAGTATTTTAAGGATAGTAAATACATACAGAAATATATAATAATGAATAGACCCAGGGAAACTTGTTTTTTTTTTTTCCTCTCTCTCTAAATGAATGAGTATTTGGTTAAAGCGCTCTTATCCAAAGCATGTGATATCCCCTCTGAGAACAAGAACCTTGAGGGTTCCTCTCATCTGAAGTGATCCGAAATGTTACTCTTATGAAAAATAAAACAACCTGCCCATAAGCCAGCACTGATCAATGCCCCCCAGGCCTGTTCCAGACCGCAGACCTTTCTCATGCTAATAGTGTATGTGGAGGAGAGGAGAGATGAGAGGCATTTAACCAAGAAGCCCACTGCTGTTGTGGTCTCTCTGTGAAAAGCACAGGAGGCAAAACCGGAAAAATAAAAGCAGAACGCCTCTTCATAGAAACGGCTCCTGACAAAAGAGCTGGAGTTTTCCCCTTTTTCTCTCAAGTATGTCCCCTCAGCCAATGGAATATGTGGGAAAATTATGTCAAAAAAGAGGTTTTTCTTGTTTCCCTCTGGCGAGGGCCGACAGCACGGCCTGCGCGAAAACACTGAGGTCTTTCATCTAGGCAGCGCGCTAATAAAAACAGCAACACATAACACCGTCCCCTGAGAAAAGGAATCTGCGTGAAAGGGACGGGGGGAGGGGGAGAGAGGGGATGGACAAATTGAACAGAAAAGACAAAAAAACAACAAAAAAAAAAAAAATGCAAGCAAAATTAATCCCCCAACTGGCTACGGCCCCCAGTCCCCGGAGGACTGAGTAAACTGGGAGACACTGGGAGAGAAGAGCTGCTGTCTGATTTATCAGCTGTAGTTTAAAACCCCTACGATGGCCTGCTGCCCCACTACGAGCTTCATGCTTCAGCTAGTGAGGAAAAAGGGGGGAATGGAAGGATTAAAATGAAGAAAAATTAAGACAGAAGACACAGTTCCCCAGCTGAAAGGGAGGAATCCCCCTTTATGGGGGCAAAACAATGCGGAGGCTGAATTTTGCAAAGCTGGCCAGGGATCGGGTGAAGCCGTTATTCATTCAGCCCGAGAGGAAAAAGCGACTCAATTACCTCAAGCTGAAGATGCTATCAATGAATCGAGAGTGCATATTTTACTCTATTCATCCGGGCCTCGTTTAAAGTGAAAGGAATGATTCAACCTGCCCTCACTGCCTGTATGTTTTGTGTGTGAAATTTGATGACGACTTTGTGCCTGCATAATGAATATTCATTGGTTGAAATCCATCAAGTATACAGAGGCTGTTACAACAATATGGCATTATACTAGTGCTCCAGAAACTGGATATGCAATACAGCTAAATGGAACATGCCATCCACGGTGCAGGACCACAGAAGAGGTCTTGAGAAGTTTCTTCACTTTATCAAACAAACTTATCAGCTAAAATTAGCTCATTTAAACAGCGTTTATATTCAAAAACTGTATCATTTTCACAGCTTATTACATGTTTCAAATATTTGATTCAGCTTGGCTAATCACTGCGCTCTTGGGTAAATACGTTTATAAACACGAAAAACACTGTATACTGTATAATTGGTCATTGTCCCTGGCTAGCAATAACTTTTTTCATTTATTACTGTAATTGATTTGGTAAGCAGTTTGTAATGTCACACTGATACAGCTTTTCATAACTTGTTAAAAAGTTAATACATTTTGTCAGAGTCTTTGCTATTGCTCATACGTAAGAGTTTGAATGTGACTTGGGTAACAGTTTATTTTGATGGTGCCCTCTTGATTGACAGTAAAGGACACTGCAGCTACACGTCAATTAACTTTCACTAGAGTTTAAAACTGTCTGATTATTAAATGCTAGCTCTTTATTGCGATGATCTACTAACAGACATTCTAACTTAACGTAACTTTTCAAGAACATGTCAACTTATTCTAAACCTTACCCTACCAGTCTACTATTACTCTATTAACACTTTAATGAAAGTTAGTTGACATGTTGGTGTAAATTTACTTATTGTCAACAGAATGTTCATAAGGGACCATCAAAATAAAGTGAAACCCTGACTTGCAATATTTTCCTCTTGCCACTCTCCTCCATGAACATTAAAAATATGCAAGCATCTTATTTTGTCAGCTATAATAGCTATAATTGCAGCTAAAATAAATTAAAAATAAAATTTAAAATAAAATTATATTCAGTTAAATAAAAAAAAATGATTACAAATTTAATTTAATTTAAATTTCAGTGATATATATAACACCTGAAGTACAGAGCAGCGTCTGGTCAGTGAAGATGGTCGTTCAACCCTTTGTCACATCCTTCAGACCACCAAGGTTTCGATCCTCAAAGAGAATATCGCTCCATATTACGACAATGACAGGCACACACACACACACTGTGTAAAGTGATAGCTTATGTGCTGTCAGCAGCTTCTAGCGAGAGCTTAGAGCTTTGTGCAAGGAATGTCACAACAGATTATAAGAGGCGAAAACGTTCTCAGTGACTTTCGCCGAGTCGTATCGACTTTCCCACCCCGTCTCGTTCCCTGTATTGGCACCTCTGACATCATCTCCTTGAGATATTGAATTCCACTCTCACACACAGAACATGGTAGAGCTATGAGCTCCGCCAGAGCTGCTGCTATCACACACATCTTGCAGCATCCATGACAGGGTCTGAAACACTTCATGACATGAAGAATAGTGGTTAACCAATATGGGTTTCTCAGATGGTTTTTGTGATTCTGATATCAAGCACACGGGCCGATAGCTAGCTAATTAAATGATGTACACACTTTAGATAAAATTAAATGCACTTAATTAAATGATTAAATCAAATTAATAACATTTACTCCGATACTTCAAAATCAACAGCTGCTTAAAATATTTCAAACAGAAAATCCTAAAGGGAGCCTAATGATATTGCCAAAATAATGATTGTTTTCATACAGGTTTCCTCTACCATCTACCTTTGGTGTTTAAAAAAAAAAACAGATTCCAGACGTCAGGGTAATTGGAATTATTAATTAATGTTAACCTTTCATAAAAAAGAAAAAAATAATAAATAATTAAAAAAAAACAACCTACTATTAGATTACAACTGACCTTGCATTTTATCATCTACAAAAATACATCTAATTTAAGACATTAAGGTTTAACAGTATGCACCTCGTAAGCAAGAATCACCACAACATACAGTTTTACGACCAGTTATGTCATGAAACAGCTGAGTAAATGAATTTGCTTAAGTTTGAAAGACTTGGTTCAGCAACATTTGTTTTTAGGAAGAGTAAATTAAATACATTTTTAAAATTCTATAATTTTATTCATCAATGAATCCAATAGGAAAAAATAAAATTACAATCTATCTTGCGCAAACAATATCCATCATCAGAAATGTTGTGGACATTCATAATATTCTGTTTCTTGATCACCAAATCAGCATGTTTAAATGATTACTGGAGAATAATGTGATATTTGACACTGGAGTAATGGCTTCTGAAAAATGTGCTTTGTCCTCACAGGAATAAATCACATTTCAAAATATATTAGGACAGCAAACTATTTAAATTGAAATAATGTTTCACAAAAATCACAGTTTTACTGTATTTTTTATCCGATAAATGCAGCCTTGTTGAACATAAAAAAACATTACAAAATCTTACAGACCCCACATTTTTGAACAGTAGTGCACATAAGTGAAGAACAGTGTCAGAGCTCTGAACCATGTGGATAAGTTAAAAAGAAAAAAAAAGAAAAAAAAATCCAAAGACAGCAGGGGTCAGTTAAGGGAGGGGTAATGAGTGTAATGGGATTTGACGTTTTTAAGTTTACTTTTACAGCATTGACGTCCACTGTATCTAATCATTAAGGGGAATTCTGCAGGATTAAGGCTCTGCCACAAATGTCACGCAAGCCCTTGGTTGGTTAATTTCCCTCTAGATTAATCTCTCTGGGGTTGTCCTTTCACATCGACAGGTCCAAATTCGTCACTAAGATCAGGGCTGAAATCCACCTCAACGGTTCGCTATTTTTATTCGGTTCGTTTCAAGTCTATATTGAAAGGTTAAAGGGAAAAACAGTCTCTGGGCAATGTCTAGTGTATTTACAATACAGCTGTAGATATCACAGCTCATAAATTGAGTGTTTTTTGTTGTTTTTTTTCAAACAATTGTCCTTTGGGAGGAAAACTAATTAAACAAACCAAGTATTTAATTTATAAGCACACACATCAATAAAGAAACCCACCTTGTTTTTGGACTGCGATGTGTTCATCACGCTTCTCATTTCTTTCCCGTATATATGACCACACCTATGACAGTACCTGGAGGAAAAAAAAAAAAAAAAAAGACAAATGAGATGACTGATTGCAAATGGACGACGATAAATAAACCGGCCGTGTGTCTCTGGCCGGCCTAATGAACAATTAGCTCAAAAAGTGTGTTTCCAGTTAACGGATGCAGCTGAGACTCAGACAAATGATTCAATATGTGGGACACCCAGAAATAAACCATTACAATGAGGCCTATTATAGTCAGATCAATGGTGCTGCTTTGGTAATGGACTGATTCATTAAAGTAAACTAATTACTGATGGAGTATGCAGCCTCACCGCTAAACGAGGAAGGGGCGAAGTCCAACTTTTGTTTAAACACAGTAACACAACATAAAACGTGCTTCAATATTTCTTGATTTCTTTAAGCTCGACATATCGTTTCGTGTTTGGAAATCAACGAAACCTAGGCTGCTCTCAAGGGGGTCTTTAATGGGCCAGGACTACAGGGCATATCGGTTACTCGCCCCATGGTGTTTTGTGTTGGGTCTGCTCGGTTGGATGGGATGACGTCACCAGACTGTGTTTTGTGGGGAGATATGGAAGGACTTTCTCCGGCTGAAGGTCACACCATGGTGGGGAATAAGAAGAACCTCTAAAAACCCCTGGAGAACCAAGACAGGGGCAACCACAGATCAATGAAGGGCCGATCGCTGGCACAAACGCAGGCCGCTTGAAGGAATAGTCCGGCTATTATTGTTGGACTGGGATCAGATTCTAAACAACAGACCCCTAGGAGATGTCGGAGAAAGCGTAGCGGCAAAAACCGATCTCGGACCTGTTCTTTGGGGACACGTTTCATTGACACCGCTGGGACAGGACTGCAAAAAGCCAGACACTTTGGCTTCCCATTAACGGCTCCTCATATTTCTCTGCTCATGAGATTGTTTGAATAGTAGCAGATGAGTCTGGCGATCTCAAGTGACAAACAAACGGGAGAGCGAAGGGGGTCTTGAGTGATGCTGGCGGACCGCCTCGGTATCAACGGCACACTCCTCTACAACACAATAAACTCAAAAGATATTTGACCTGTGATGAATATTTCAGACCTCTGAGGCTTGTGTTTTTCCTTAAATTTCTATGAAAGAGATTTGGTGCTGGAAAAGACTTTTGCTTACCAGATGCCACCACAGTGCTGGCCCACAGGGTGTTCTCGATGCACAAGCTCTCGTGGATGGGAGGGTCACAGTCCTCCTGGGGACAGAGGTTGTACATTAGTACGGGTTTATACGGTCTGTTTTGATTTCATGGTTATCTGGCACAGGAAAAAGCGGTTATCAATTATGGCCTTTAAAAAGCAGGTCAATAAAAATGACAAAGACTCAAAGCACAAGTAATGAATCGATGAACTTTCATCACGACGAACGGTAAGTAGGGAATTAGACGGCGGATTGAATTACACTAATGCCCAGTTAAGAGACACAGTCCATTTAGAGGCAACGGTGAAATCGGTTTGACTTGATTTGCCTTGTTTACAAAAACAGCGCCATGCTGAACATCATAATAAGGCCTCGTTTAGTGTTAGCACGCTCTGTGCTGAGCAGAACAGAACAGAATTTCTGACGCCAGGCCATAAATCAGGGGAGAAGCACAGAAATTAAATCTTTAAATGCTTTTTTCCACATAACATGTTGCGGCTGGGTGAATACGGATGATATCTAATTATCCTCTGTCAGTAGGGCATAATATACAGTGAGAAAGAGGGCCACACACATCGTGGCTGCCGAGACATGCGCACTGATGCAGATAGCGAGAGAGATGTGTCCTCTATTCAAGACGGCCCACTTGTTCTTGTCATTTGTCTCTTTCTGGCCAACAGATGTAGCAATGCCAACCTGTCAGATTGGCCAAAACTGGAAAGAGGTTCACGAAGAGAAAACTTTATCAGTGATAAGGCTTAAAGAAATGGGAGTGTTTTAACCCATAAATCATAATTTCACACTTGCGACAAAACTTCTATGAAACTTCTAGATTTTAGTTAACATGGTAAGAAACAGATCCAAGATGTGCATTCATAATTCTTTTCTGCAGCAGTGAATCAGACACTTTAATGAGAAACACTTGGCTGCATCATACTTAGGTCACAATTTGAAAAGATAGCTCATCCAAAAATAAAATGCTGTCATTATTTGAAGAGTCTATTTGCAAAAACATAAAATAACATTTTTAAAAATAAAATCAAATATCTTCTTATGTGTTCAACAGATGAAACAACATAGAATATAATATATCCATATAACATTTTGAGCTTTGGATGAACTACAGCAAACACATATAAATATGTAAATATTTATTTTTTGCATTTTAGTTGGTGTATATTTTAGGTCTCCTTCCTTTTATGCAGGAAAACTGTTGTAACTAAAACTTGTATTAATACTGTATATTTAATATAATAAATGCAGACATGGTGAGCATTAAAAAAATTACAGACTTTATATATGTATAACTGTAAGTTAATAATAAATAGTAACTCTAAACCATAACCTACTAATAAAAGTAGTTCTTATTTATTAAACATTATGCAATAGCTTTTTCTCTAAACGAGAATGTTGCCAAATTTCCCCAATGTATAGCTAAATAAACCCACACTCACACCTGTTTAAATACAGAGGCATACAGACAAGAGTAAATAAATCAGCAGTGAACGCACAGGCCTGCGGACTGAGATGGACTGACCTCTCAGCTACTAACAAAGATGTGACTGCCATTAAGAATAATCATATTCGCATTTACATTTATAGATTGCTGTATCCAGAGTGACATACAAATGAGAATAATACAAGCAGAAGCGATCGATCAAGTGATTAATCAATGGATTAAAATGCCGTTGTAAGGGGCTATTGACATCGGAACCATAAAACTTTATTAAAGGGACAGTTCACTCAGACATGAATATTCTGTTACACACCCTAATGTCATCCTTAGCTTGAATGGCTTTTACAGTGCTTTTTATTATTTTTACACTTGATAGTCCCAGAGCTCATTAACATATCTTTTAAAAATAAGAAAGTTATATTAATATAAATGTAACAGTAAGTAATAGCATAATTTTTGGACGAACTACTCCTTTAAATAAATAAAGCATTGAAGTGGCAATAAGGTGCAGCAAGTGTGCGGGTAGTAAAGAACTGTGGGAAACAGCGTTTGGAAGCGTGTCCCTGTAGCTGCAGATTTGTGAAAGCAGGCTCAGGAGGGTGACTCAGCGCAGGAAGTGATCTTCTGCCCCTGCATGCTGTGTGGCCAAGAGCGAAGACTTCAAACAAAGACAGGCTTCATGTGGGGGGTCCCTCTTTTCCTTTTTTTCCTCCCTCTCTCTTTCTCCGTTACCACGCTAATCTGCTGTTAATAAGGAACCGCGCTCGGCCAATGGGCTGGGAGCGAGCCTAACAACCCGTGATGTCATCAGCGTAGCGAGGAATGCGTCTCGTTGGCCGGTTTTACATTCCAGAGACACTTCAGCTCATAGTCATGTGAACAGGCACACTCTGAGAATCCATGTTATTTTAATGTGCAATTAAAAACAGCGGTTAGGTTTAGTTTACTGGGCAACAACACAACATTAAATACCTCTACAAAAAGCTAACAGCGGGTTTAAATCGGGGCCGTGACGTCACAGCTCATGCTAAACGAAGCCTCGTAAAAATTCCTTCATTAACAGCAGTTTTTCTTACCCTTGTGAAGTTCCCTTCAAAACTGTGAATGTCCAGCTGGGGCTTCTGGGCGTAAACGTACGCGCTGACGGAGAAGAGATCCTGTGGACAGCAAGGGATAAAAGTTAAGAAAAAGAAAAAAAAAAAAAAAAAACACGAATGCAAGAAATCAGCACCAGAAATGTAATCTAACGAACAAAGTTCTGGGCCCGGCCCAAACTCGACCTCTCGTTCGTGCGAGTATTATGGCAGGACTCAAAGCGACTAGCAATCAGAGCGCTTCTCATGAAAATAAGCCCCTTCCTGACATCCTGCCACAAGTCTGAATTTCAAACAGAACAGATAATGCAGACAAAACAACGTAATTAAAATGAAACAAAACTTTGACGGCTTGCTTATAAATGTATTCGATGACGTGTACGCAAGTATGAAAACCAGGGATGTTTAGCGATCTGACCGTCAAGCCCACCAGAAACCCGATCCGACCGCTCCTGCTGCTTTACTGCAGCAATCATTCGGCAACTTGCTGAAATTTTAATTCTGTGATCACATTAAGTGGTTTCGGAAAGACAAATACAAACGTGAACCCTTGCTCGAGGTGAGTGTCATCTCCACGCCGATGGCACCGGGAGACAGGCCGTTTGGCGGATTCCAGTTGTCTCTCGGGGTAAAGTTACCAGCCCATGTGAAACAAACCCTCCGGCCAGTAAATCAGATACACAGTGATATCAAACATGAGCCTTCGTATCATCAGCCTGAGAGAGTCTGAGTGTGGGACACATCACTCACTGCCTACGAGGGTAAAGTTACAGACCCATCCGAGAACAGAACAGAAGGAGCTGAAATGTGATTTGGGATGCAGCAGCTTCTGCTCCAAGAGTAGATGGGCGATGATGTGTTTGACAGTTCCAATCGTCTTACTATTATTTACTTATTTTTTTTTAGCAATTGAAAAAAGCATAAGTCAAATTTATTCCACAACTCACAGAGTACTTTGGTATAAAAACATATGCATGCTAAGCATTAATGTGCCATTAATAGACCTCTAAAAGTAAAATACTCATAACACTGTACTTCATGCGAGAAGTCAAGCTTGCTGCCATTGCTAAATATCTTTTATAATTTATTATTAACAGGTATTAAGATCACGCAAATATTGAATATGTGCTGTTTTTGTGCAAGACGAGGCTCATACCCCTAAGGCAGGAAGTCTTTGAGTGCAGGCAACAGCGATTCGCAGCTTCCAGTCCGTCTCTCCATCCAGCTGATCTGTTCTAATAAAACACGAACCTGGAAAACAAGAGCATTATCTTAAATCTGACAAAAAAAGATAATACTTTATACAAAAATCTAATTTTACCTGACAATTTCCAATAATCTATTGCGGTGTATTATCTTTATTTACAGACAGAAAAGTGAGATGGCTGAAGACGTATGTGTGAAGGACACATTTGTTATGGGCCAAAGCCTTGGCCCCTATACTCTAAAGAACTCTGAATGCTTAACATATTGTTCATATTGATCTTGGACAAGACTGATATAACAGTAGGCAGTAGACAGGAAAGGTCATTGTCTTTAAGCTCTCAGAGCAAAAGCTTCAGTGTTCATCATGCTCCGTGTACTGAGATCACCAACGGTATCAAACCCTGCTGAGGCACAACCTGTCAAAACACGCTTGGGTCATGCTTGTTTTTTTTTTTCTAATTATACATATACATATAGAAAATGAAAAAAAATGGGGAAATTGCAATAGATAAGATTTTAATCAAATAATAATCTAAAATAGATTTCACTGACTTTCTGTAAAGAAATGTATAATAAATGATGAATAAGACATATTCTTCATGTTTCAGTAAAACTCATTAGAAAATGAGCTCACTAAGACATGGTTAACACTTAAATAAAACAATAGTGATTACTATTATTTTAATTGTCTACTAAAAAAATAATTAAATATTATTATATACTGTAGATATATATATAAAATATATGGCAAATAAACATGAGAAATGGAATTAAGCTAATCAATTTTCAACATAACTGAAAAGTTTAAAAAAAAAAAAGATTCTTTCTGAATGTTTTTACAATTTTAAACTTTCAAGAGCTATAGAAAGTTAAACAGCAAAAAAAAAAAAAGAGATTTTTAAAGAATTTTAGGCTCATCTGATTTTAGCATCTGCAGAAAGCTGCGCTCTCCAGAATACTGTAATACTGTAATAATGTAACATAATGTGACTGTAAGTCATTTATATGGCTCAGTGCCGCGTAAACACGGGTAATCATACACACACTCTCTCACTCTCACACAGAGAACAGTGTTCAGTATGCAAGAATTAAAAGTGCCACTTTAAACTAGCGAGTAAAGCACCGGCAGCATTCACTTCAACAAAATATCAAAAACAAGAGGCTCTTAAAGCGTACTTTTCAAGAAAAACATCTAGCTTATCAACAGATATAACAACAGATAAACCATTCAAAATTAAGACAAAGCATTTGGACACATCGTGGTTATAAAACGTTAGTGGAACGTGCATAGTTAGTCTGATGAACTAACTCTTGTAATGTCTTTACTAAAAAAAAATGTATAAAAAATTAAGAAATCAAATCTCTATTTATAGAAGTGGCTCACAGGTTCCATATGGGCTACAAGGTGCCCGAGGGCACACTGTAGGAAACCACTGACTAATGACAAGTAGTTATCGTCCGAAACGTCTGAAAGCTTTGCTTGTATGTGAAGAGTGAAACTCACCAGTCTTTTCTGATGTTCTCAGAAAAATCATATCAGCAGGAATTCTCTGATTCTGTAAAACAAAATATTACACATAAGTCAGAGACACATTGGGTTTCCACGCTACCCACCTAGACTTGCCCACCGAGGTTAAAATTAAGAGATATTAATATATTAGTTATGCTGAACTTAGCAATAATGTGGGCATATACGCATGTTATTGACTCCAGTTCTGTAACTTTAGTCCTATTTTAGAGTTGTGTTGAATAATTGAACAAGGTCATTTCCCTAGCAAGCAATTAAAGTGAACCACAGACAGCGAGGGAAGAGACAGACACAATGTCCCACTGAAAGAATGACAGGATTTCATGTGACGGATCACGTAGCAGCAAGTTTATGCTGATACCTTGAACAACAAAAGAGAGGAAGGGATATAAAAAAAAAAAAAAAATACAACAAACCTTCTCCACAATGATTAAATCTCCAACCTGTATGTCTGAGCTCTTTACTTGGACCTTCCCTGAAAAATAAGATGGACAAATAATTGTAATTAGAAATTAATTATTTAGCCGTAGGTAACAAATTAGACCGGTGTCTAAATTTATGTAATAAATGCACTTTTTAAAATTACACATATTAGGGTTGACAAAGTTAACATGAAAAACAATTAAAAGTTTGTGCGATTTTTCTAGAAATTTATCAAAATATTTAGAGCTGACCGGGACTGATCAGAGACACTAAGATTTCACACACATGCAGACAAAAGCCCAAAGCAGAGTACCCATTTTCCACTAGATGGAGAAAGACATTATTTATAGAAAATTTATTCATAAATTAAACCCAGGCTAGGCTTTTAACAAAAGTCATTTGCATTCTTTGTATGGTGAAATTGAATTATCGTTAAAAGATCAACAAGTGACATGTTGCTCAGAAGTAAAACGCTGTCATTTACAGAAAAGCAGAGGCTTGGTCCTTTACACAATGTATTATTCCTAAAGTTAACAAACTGCATATTCGTATAAAGTTGCTGAATTGTGTGTTTTCTGTGCTATTTGATGTTGCTTGCCCAGTGAGAGGAGTGACATCGATGCAAATAAACCAAATCTATTCATTTCGAATGTGTGTCTCCCTTACATTAGAAAGGAAATAAATGTAAATAACAAGATAAAAAGAGATTATACTAAACCAGTGATATTCGATCGATTGCAAAACCTGAAATACACTATTTGTAACAGCACAAATTCAAAAAAAGCAGACAAACCAATCGTCGTGTATTTTCACAACTATATTATCTCTACTAGAGTAACTTTCGGAGTCAATAGAGCTCAAACATGTTGCTCTGCATACATATCATGAGGATGTGTCGTACTGTGGTCACCTCTCATTGTGAGTTTACTGTACAGCTGGGAATTCATCTCTTTATCTCTCCTGCAGCGCCGAACTCCGTCAACTGCTTCTCTCACCATGGTGACAGCTAGCACAAAGCCCTGGGCAACAAGGGAAAAAAAAAAAAAAAAAAAAAAAAAAAAAGAAACAACAGAGATGATTGAAATTACATTTTGACGTTCAATTCCCATCTTTGTGCGGTTAGATGTGCTCACCAGCGGGGCCCAGTAGGTGTACAAATATCCTATCTTCAGCGATGGAACAAACTGAGAACAAGCCACTACCAGAAAATACAAGTTGAGGAAGAACTTAAACTGCTGGTAAAGAACCTAAAACAAAAGAAAAGGAAAGCACCAAAAATAAATAATCATCACGCCTATTATATTTGATGATTTGACAAGCTGAATCAAAAAATGGAAGGTAATTGACAGTAATACACACATAACATTCTAGCACAGCTTTTGGAGGCACACCTGACTGGTTTATACATAATTCATTATACAAGCTGCAAATTCTTTGCCAAGGGCACATACAGAAGGTGCGTTCCACTGAATAAGACATCGCCAGCAGTCATAATACAGTAGATCGCTTACACACTCAGTGGAAAAAGATACGTTAGATTGCTGTTACACCCCCTTACTTCACAGCTAGTTACACATTAACCTGATTACTGAGCAAATCTGCTGTGCGTACAATGGGTAGAGATTTCACTTTAAACAGCCTAGCGAGAGCTGCAAAAAAAAAAAAAAAAAAAGCCTGCACCTTTGGGGAAAAAAAACTAAAAAAATTAAAAAAATTCTATTAACTATAAATAATACTGATAACAACAGATATAGAAAAACAGTTATACGACATTTCAGAAATAATAAACTAAATCATCTTTTTAGCTCAGTATCAGAAACCAAAAAATCCTCCCCTCCAAAAAAAAAAAAAAAAAAAACATGCAGAAATTGTTTATGCTGTCTTACCCCTGGCACAAAAGTGACAATGTTGTATTTCTGATTCTTGATGGCATTTTTGGGGTACTTCTCTTCACATTTCTCGGGATGTCCCAGCCACACTGTCCGAGCTTTCAGCTCCTTCTTCCTGCGACATGTGTGAACCAGACATTCGCAACAGCTGCTTGACAGAGACCACGGGAGGAAAAAGATCATCCAGTGATTAGACAAATTCACTTAAAGGAGGACGCAGTGCTACAGGCACAGTTCAGGCCTCGATTCCAGTAAATGGTCTTTATTTAAAAATATCCCTGACCGAATAATTAACAAATATCAAGGCTGGTCATTACTCCTAATTTAAGGGTTGCACTGAAAACCGGTGATTTTCCTGAATTATCACCCTGTTAATCACTTAAAATGCTCTTGAAAACGAACACTGGGACCTTTTGCGGAATTCATCACCAGTCGTGCGTATCCTGTTGATTCCACTTGAAATACAACTGACGTTAATGCAACATTAATGTAAGTGATGTTACAGACAGCCTAACTCAGTCTAGTTTCACTTGAACTTTAAGCAGATACACGGAACACTTCCACTGAGAAGTTCGGCTCAAACGGCAGAGCAAGAAAAAAGTAAAAGTAGAGTACGGATGTTAAGGGATATTTTAGAGATCGCGGATTTCTAATCACAAGCATATTTTGCTTCCGAGATAATTGACGATTGTGCATAGTAAAGCCAAGAAGCCTTATGAAAAGTGGGTTGGTCAATTAAAAAAAAACACTACATTATTATACACTTATTGACTAGAATAAACTCTAGACAGTAAATGAGCAAGGGAGTTGAGGATGCGCAGAATTTTGTCAACGACAAACATTACAAAAATCATTAAGACTGCAGATTTCAAGAGAACAACAAACCTGTAGATGACGTCCTCTGTCACCCCCTGCCAAACAAACCCCTCCCTATACTAAAACGAAAGCTCTGATTCGCTGTGAAGGTCAGAGAGAGCGCCAAACACTTTGTTGACCTTCATATTCATTTTATATTCTAGCGGTTGCCATCCCTGGTGAACGGCGTGACGGTACTCTGCCGGTACTCTGCGCAGTGTACACAGTCATGCCGATTGGTTTGGCTGGCACTGAACTAAATTACATAAACCTTGAAAAAATATATAATAATATTTGTGTTGGCCCCTTCTGTCTCCTGTCTGTAAGTGCCAGCGCCCTGATTCATAAGAGAGATTATTTGCTCAAATGAATGTAGTTCAAATAATAGGGCCGTTTGAATAAGCAGAGTTATTCTGCTTGAATTATTTGTTCATTTCATAATCCTTTGCCTAAGCACACAGAAAATTACTGGAAAGCAGCAAACTGGTCAGCTGTGCGAAATCCCATTTGTTCATTAGGAGAAGAAAAAAAAAATCAATACCCAGCTTACAATTGAGATGCGCGGCTGATAATGTAGCGCATAAGTGGAGAAGAATCAGGCGCACACACTTTCATAACAATAAATGGCTAATATATCTTTTAATCACACTTGTGTCACATGTCATTGATGCCACACAAAAGGCATTGACGAGATATTGTGGGAACGCAAGTCCAAAATAGGCATTCAGCTTGTTGACATCGTTGGCTGGATAAGCAAATTTTCGGTTGGCGTGTTTGACCTTCTGACTGATGATGCGCAGAGAGCACCTCAACCAAAAAACAGGACCTGTGCTTGTGTGTGTATTTCATGCACAGTTACCGGTGCGTTAGAAAGGAGCTGAGCCAACCTGGCACAAGCACTACATACACACACAATAGGCTCCATGACAATGGTGACACTTTATTAACAAAAGGTGAAGGCCAAGATGTTTTGAATGTTTTCAGCAAAACATCTGTCTATCTAGACTGTCAATCAATGAAAAAATTTTATCCAATTAATAACATGATATATTCATCAAATTAAATCACAAGCAATTTATATATATATATATATATATATATATATATATATATATATATATATATATATATATATATATATATATATATATATATATATATATATATATACACACACACACACAAAAAAAAAAAAAAAAGACAATTTTATTTTCCTAATATTGGATAAAATGTAAATCCACAGTAACCTTATGTTTATTAAAAGCAAGACCGGTTCTGTTCTTTGAAGTCTGATTCTGGCTGTTTATGTTTTTAAGCACTCTTCAACTAGAACAAAAAAAAAAAATTTATTTCAATGCTAACTTTCCCCTGTGTTATTAGGCCACTTTAAAAAAAAAAAAAAAAAAAAAAAAAAAAAAAAAAAACACTAGGAATATTGCTTAGCAATTGTTTTTTTTACAAATATTTGAAGAATGAAAGAAAATGTAAAATTTTAATCAGACGTCCAATCAAAGTGGAGGATGGGCAGGAAAAAATTCCACACTGACCAACTGCCACATCCTCATTATACAACAGCAACCGACGACAAGAAGCACAGCAACGAAACATTGCGCATTTAAAACAAGGGCCAGGGCAAGTACTTTATATTGCGCCAACATTTTTATATCCACGAATAAACTAACTGCAAAATCAGATACTAGTTAACATTTCTGAGGATATTCCGTAACGCTGCACCCAAAGTGCCTGAAATAAAAAATAAAAAAATGCCACGCTGCAGAAGCGCTCTCAAGCAATCAAACCTAGGCATTTTCAGCTGGTTAAATATGCTTTGGTGGACACATCGCCTTATGGTTATAAATGAGGTATGGATTTCCCTGTTCTCATAGAATTAGAATGCTTAATAAAACTTTATAGTTTTAATTATTGCCCTGGACATGAACAGGCCTTTACAGTCAAGACCAAACTATATGAAGTTGAGTTTTAAATGAGAGGCCATTCACAAAGAACAGGTTCTCATGATATTTTTTAATTGCTGGTCTTTGTAAGTATCCATCAGATAACCAATGCATTATGTCTTTTAACAGAACCAAGTTAAAATGTGGTTCACATGCTAGATAGACAAATACTAAGTCTTAATGACTAATTTAAAGGGTTAGTTCACCCAAAAATGATCATTAGCCCATATTTTACTCACCCTCAAGGCATTCTAGGTGTATGTGACTTTCCTCTTTCAGACAAATTCAGTTGGAGTTATATTAAAAATTATCCTTTTACTTCCAAGCATTAGAATGGCAAGTGTTTTTTTTTTCAACAGCTGAAAAGCCGTCAAATAAAGAACATTTATCTATAATAAAGCATGCCTCACAATGCTTCTGGGGTCAACAAAGGAGCAAAGAAAGCAGGGCCACTATTGACTCCACAAAAACTAATTAAGTAATTTTTTTTTAATGAACTTGCAACTTTGCCATTCAGTAGTGTACCATAAAAAAGTATAAATGTAAACTAAAATGCATAATGTATTATAAACAACACGGTTAGTGTGCATTACGCATTACAACAAAGGCATGCAGGGGTGCCAAAGGCCTGACGATTGTTTTACACTTTACCGCGCATACTAATACTTTTTTAATATTGACCAAGCGTTATTTAATTCATATTCCACATAATCTATAATATTTGGTTATTTCTATACGACAGAAACGCTATAGCCACTGTAATTTCATGAATATGTAAACTTCACATTTAAACTCATGATGCACTTTATTTCACTACTTTTGAGCTATTGAAAAAAAAACACCCGCCTACTACTATTCTAACGCTTGGAAGAGCAAGGATCATTTTTACTTAGGGCTGGACGCTATTGCTACAATTTATATCACAATATATTTAATAATTTTGGTTGATACAATATAATTACGATACTGATATAAACACTATCTATCTGAAAAAGAAATCTTTTTTGACATTACACAAAATTATACTGACATTTGAATGGAAGAGTGAATGTTACAACAGCTTTTTATTTCAGATAAATTATATTCATCAAAGAATCCTGAAGAAAAAATGTACTCAACTGTTTTAAATATTGATAATCAGCAAATCAGCATATTAGAGTGATTTCTGAAAGATCACATGACACTGAAGAGTTTTGATCACAGAAATAAATTACGGTTTAAAATCTATTCAAATAGAAAGCAATTTCTAACCAAATCAGCTCCACTCATGAACTCATGAAAAATGAAAATGTCTTCAAAACTTTTCTGAAGACAGTTGCTTCCTATCAGATACATGCATATGAACACGGGCCGCATTTTGATTTTGAAACACATAGCGCTCATGATTATTCAACGTAGTCAAATGCCACAACACTGGTAATGTATATTGAAATATCTGAAACGTGTTCACCATTACTGAAAATTACTATATTGCGATACATATAGGTGTTGAGTTATTGCCCCTAGGTGAACCAATTCTTTAAGCGCACTTAGATATCGAAGGTAATATTTCATTGCTTAAATATTAATCTGAGCTCTCATGTGGCATGTTACCTGGTGCACAGGACCTTCCATCCACCACAGAGGAACCAGCCCAGTCCTCTGCGTCTCTGGCTCACTCTGGCTCTGGGCAGAGTCTGATAGTCACTTTCGTCATTTTCAAAAGCTTCCTCTGACATCATTAAAGGCATCTCATCAAGACTCGAGGATTCGTCTTCAATCTGATACCTGAAACATTACGACAAAAAAAAAAAAAAAAAAATGATGCTCCTCTAATGTATATAAGAATAATTATTATGAATTATAAAAGCTGTTTAGCCCTTTTTATTTATATAAATGAACAAAAATGTAAATAATCTGCTAAACTACAAAAAGAGCATATTGTTTCAAATTAAGAATAACAAACAGACGCGGTTTGTTTCCCAAAACAGAATTCCTACTTTCATTATTACCTCTCATATGTAAAGAAGACGTTATGCAATAAAATAAGGGCATTTTTAAAAGGCCCTTACATGAATGAGTGGAACAAAAAATGCAGAAGTCGAGGGATTTGTTCCTCTCTCACACTGTGTTCCTCATTTATCGAGACGAGTCTCAAACCCAGATCAGCAGAATGCTATTGTGACACTCTGAAACAGCCGACGTCCCGAGAGGATATCAACTTCCACCCACACAAAAGCCTGGCCGTTTCTGCACCAGATCCACTTTAGCCTTAGCGTCAAAACCTGCACACTCTCTTTTCACTCTAGAGCTGTCTGTGGATAGATTTAATTCATGCAATTAGGCCTCTGTGACCACTGTAAACACTGAGAGCCTTTTGCAGCTTAACACTGAAAAAAGCATAAAAATACCTACCAGCCTCAAACTGTGCTGACTGAACAGGCCTCCTCAGGTAGTGATATCGTGTCTGCTCAATTATTAAAGAAGCATAATACACTTACAATGGAGGACATTAACAACCTACAAACTCTAGTCCTAGGGATTTTAAAAGCAACACTCCCTTTTCCTCTTTTCGGGAAGAAATACGTCTGAGAGTTCAGTGAGTGTGAATCATATCCGATCCTCCTAAACACACCGAACTGTGTAGAGATAATTACTGAACTGTGCAATAAAAGAAATCGGACTGCCACTAAATCAGCTTAAAAAAACAAGCATGTTTGGCCATATTTCATGTGCTCTTTGCATGCGTGTCGATCAATGTTTATATTAAACTGCTAAAAAGAATTAAACTGCTTAATTTACATGGAGAGTTCACCATTCATTTTTGAATTCTGAATGCTTTGGCATATTGGAGAAACATAAATGTTTCAGGATATTAAAAATTCAAGATGTAGTAAACGTACAGATGACAAATTAGTTTCTTCATAGGAACAGATTTTTTGAGAAATTCAGCATTCCCCAATGGATCCTCTGCAGTGAATGGGTTGATAAAGATAAAGAGTTGATAAAAACTTCATAATAATTCGGTCGATCATTATATATATATATATATATATATATATATATATATATATATATATATATATATATATATATATATATATATATATATAAAATAATAATAATAATAAAATAATAATAAAAAGTCGAATGGATTGCTTGTGCATTATCATCATGTCTTTATCAGCCGATTGAACTCTTATTCTGATGGCAACTTGGATGACCTGAGGCGAGTACAATTTCAGCCCGTTTTCATAAAATGAGTATGTCGTGCTATTACGCATGCTCATAAACCAACCAATGCATGGCTTACATAAAACTGGCTCTACATAATAATTTCTCGCTGATTTCTTTGGAGTTCGGCGTCAAATACGGTCCAGATATGTTCTTGACAAGTTTCGTGAGATTCACCATTATACGAGACTTTGAACTAATGGCAAATGACAAATATCAGCTCTACAAAGGCTAATCGGTTCCTGCCACAATAGGCGAGTTATTATTGAGGTATGTCAACAAAAACACATCACTCTGACATGTGTCTATGTGGATTTTAGCCTTTGATGTCCATTTAAAACGCTTTCAGGTTAACCCGTCTTGACAGCGGTCAAGCAGAATGGGCGTAGTGATAATAATACAAATAAGTAATCATAAAATGATACAGTCTAGCAAGGCCAATCGAAGCCCACAGGCCCACCACTGATATTTGTATTCAATTGTACGATAAAAGAAATCAGATCACCATCAAATCTGCTTAACCACCCATATAAATCAAGAAGGACAACAGAATAAGCAAAGTATGAGCCAAACATAGCTGGTGGTCCAATTAATCTCTCCTAACCGTGGTCAGTTCTTCTGCTCTCCTCTTTCCTCCTCAATAAAGCACAAAACGATTCACAAAGTGATTATGTGCAATAGCATTACCCCAAACAATGAAATCAAATTAAGCAATCACTTTGGTTTTGGTCCATACTCTCGAGCAGCAATGCCACAAGTGGTCCTTAGACTGTCAGCGTTTGACAAACAGCTGGATGCCATAAATACAGATCCTGTCTGCTGTTAGGCTGTTTATGCGGTTCAGGAAAACCAGATGGACATTCGTTTCTAAATGAATATCTTTGACATCTTCGCCTCGCATAAACCGTGGGAAAACAGTTTGCAGAGATATCTTGTCAAGCTCAGCATCAGAAGACCATGGTATGTCTTCGCCATGTACCTAAGGCTAATAAAATGCTGTATGACATATGCTATAGATAGAACAAAGCCCCGTAAGATGGTCTAATTATAAACCAAAAGCTTGGGAGATTTTCTACTAAGGTACCTGAAGCAAGTGAATTGAGTTTTGGGTGCTTTGTGACGTTTAATGAATATTCTATAGAGACAGTCTATGCTATTTTACACGAGACGCTCCATAAATGTACTTAAAAGTTACACCTACAGAATATCTCATGAGCTTGTTATAATACGCCCCAATGGATGTAGCTAATAAGACGTCTACTGAGTAGGAACCGAAGTGACAAACATCTCACATGATTATATCTCATCTCTCGGGGAGTCTTGTATCCTCTCATGTCCTATCAACTGTAATCTGACACTGACAGCTCGCGCTGCTGAATTTACACTGCCGCTAGCGTTAGCCCGTTAGCACCCAACCCCGGAACCGTGGTATAAACAAACCCAATATCAACGCATACGTTATTGTAATAACTCAAATCAGCATCTTCCGTTTAAAACGGGTGTTTGAGATGAATATGCAGCCGTCTACATACCTGGCAGGTCTGCCAGCATTATAATACGCAGTTTTTCTCGAATTCTTCCGTACAGGATTCAAAGGGATGCTGTCTGCCATCTTTGCTCGGTTACGTATGAACGTCGTCACGTCCGGACCGGAGTCGGGGGAGCTATGCGCTGTAATCTGGAAATGTGATTCTGAAGGAATTTTAATTTATGGTGCTTAAATATGTTACCCGGTTGAATTTATGGGCTTCCGTTGATGGTTTATTTCACATTGGGCATCTTACCGGTGTTGTCTTGACGTTCTTTGAAGGCTCGTGTTTCCAAACGAGGCTAACACGTTGCATTTAAAACAGTAATATAATTAATTAATTAGGCCATTATTGGTTTTGAAATAACGGTAACAGTGTCTGACTCAGGCTTATGTCACAACACATGACAGAAAAAAGATAAAGGGTGAAGCACATATAGTTACAAAATACAAGTAAGGAGACACACAAATACAAATATTATGTTTGAGATTTATTTATTGAGGGTGGCAGCAATATTGCATCTTAGAAATAAATCCAGTTCAGTCAGCGTGTTTGAGACACCACCTCAGTTGTTCCATGTAAAAATACTGATGTGCAGACAGAAAAGCAAACCTGGTGTACTTTTTATTCGTTATAATGTATCTGAGTACAAAAATAGTGTCTCCTTTTCATGCAGAGGACACATCGAATCCCTTGTTTCACCATTACCTATTTTATGAAAAAACTGCTTGTTCATATTTTTATGTTTTTTCCCAACACTAAACAATATATTATATAAGGAAAATAGCACTACAAAATAAAATAAAATAAAAACACTAAAATGACCTGACATGACACGCTTAGTAAATAAGTCATAAGCTACTATTACAGACAAGTATATTGTTTTCACTTTTTTCTTCTCCCTTGTACGTGAACGTTTCTGGGAACATTTATTTATTTTGTTCTTGACAGGAAAACACGCCTCTAAATTGTGAAATAGAATTGTCCTGCAACACGTTCAGATGCATCACGAGGGCTTTGATAACTATACCTTGAAGTGTAAAGGTGTTTTTAATCCAAGGTCTTTATTAGCAGTCATATTATACTTCATGGTCTCATGTTGGCCCACTAATTAATTTTGCATGTAAAAGTAAATAAGGCAGAGAACAGCATAAAACATATATAATTAGCATTAATAATAACATAGCATAGGCTGGTATAAGATGGAACGTTTCATTGCTGATAGCAGCTAAAATGACACTAGCTTTCATGGTGGTGTACTTGATTTGCATGAAAATAAAGGGTTTGCATCCAATGCATAGCAGCAAAGCAGTGGGATGTCAAAGAATAATACATCTCTTTTGAAAGCCTCTGAATTGTCTCTTTATATTTTGCTCGGGGATTTAAGTTACATACTTTTAGCTGTAGCGATATTAAGACCACAGTTTGGGAATGAAAAGTTTCTATCATATATGCAAACATGTTCCCTTTCCCATGAATGGAGCGATGCTGAACAGTAAAACCAGAGGGTAAAAACAAATAAAATAAAATAAAATACATATTTACAACATAAAATAATAATTTCATCTCAAAGCAATGCCCTTGGATCAAGTGTAAGGTTTCAGTCAGTATACATAATTGAAAAACTAACCGTGGCCCCAGTTTAAACAATAAAATAAAAAAACAAGTGCCATTATAGCATAAGATAAACTGAATCTTTTCCCACATGAATCAAGCACATTCTAAAGAGTTTATTCTGATTTAAAAAAATCAAGACACGTTTAAATTTTCAATGTTCCTTACGCAAGGAGAAAGAATATGTCACCTTTACTTTAATTGATTCCAATGTCTTTTTTGTCATCAATCATCATGGAGAAATGTTGTCCAGCTCCCCTTTCTAAGCCTGTTTTTTCCATGGCTGTGATTGGTGGGCTGTTTCCAGTGCTAGCCTTGTCCGTGGCCACAGTAATGGCAGGAAGCTGGGGGACTCCTCCGCTCTGAATGACGGATATTTCATTGTTCCTCATTGCTAAGCCATTAGTTATAGCTGCTGCATATCGGCTCCAGAAGTTTTGGTCCACATTCATGGCTCGTGCTGCTAAATCCTTCTGAAATGCTTCGCTGAATTTAAGGGCGTCACCGCCCAGTAGGGCAATTGGGTTTTCCACAGACAGACGTCTACCTCTACGGGCAGGAGTGTTATTCCACATATGGGTACCCATGTGCACCTGTAGACAATCAGAAATGAAAAATAAATCAATAACAATTATATTTACAATATTTATGGTATTTGTCTGTCTGTAGCATTGAGCTGTAAATTACAAACATTAAATGTGTTACCACAGCCTTCAAATATCTTTTATATATTTAGTTGTTTATTTTATTTATTTTTTTAATTGACAGGATGGTTAATAATTGACTGTAAAGGGAGTGAGAGAGGGAATGTGACTGGCCCGGGTGCACACATGCACAATAGCTTTTTACATCTTGTGACCATGACACAATTCAATAATGGTAAGCATTTTACAAACATGATAAGAATAAAAATAAATTAAATAATATGTAAATACATAATTTAAAAGCTCATATGTACTTTCAGTTACCCGCTTGTTAAATAAAATGCAACAATGATCGCACACGTACCTTGAGATTACCCTTGGTTGTGAATGCTCGACCGCAGACAGAGCAGCCGAAGGGTTTTTCGCCAGTGTGTGTGCGCTCGTGGATCTGCAAGGCACTAGCAGAAGAGAAGTTCTTCCCACATGCACTGCAGTTGTGTTGTTTAGGGGTCCGTCTGGGAGGGGGTGGTCCAGTGAGTGAGGTGACGGCCGGAATCATCACCTCGGAGCGCGAGGTGGGAGACTGCAGGCCAAATGCAGGGAAAGGCCCCTCTTTTAGCATGTATGGTCTATTGCAAGCATTTATCTCCAGTTTCACTGCAGTCGGCGAATTTTTAGTATCCTGTTCAGTAGACCTTTGAGCATTTTCTGAAAATAAATAACATTTAAAAAAAGCATAAAATCAGCAGTGTACTTAAACACACAAATACCACAAAGCTATGTATTATATGTTAAAGATTAATTGTGTCAATCTCAAACAGAACTGCAGTGCTCAAATTGTAATAGTTAATCATTTATATAGATTAATGTTTGTAACATTTGTTCTAGAAACCTCTATTACTTTAAAAAAAAAAACGGACTTGTCCAGCTCTAAACTCGCACCATTAGTTGAGATATGTTGCGATGTCAGGCACTGTGTAGCACCACAATGTTTACACATTTCAGGTGAACTGAATACGGCTTGCTTACAGTTGTCTCTGCATATTTAGCTAGGATAGGAGGTTCAATCAAACACCTTCACCTTCAAAGTAATTCAAATTATAAAACAAAATTTTGCTGCTTATTTAGTTTACTAAGAAAAAAACTTTTGAACATTTTACCACAACATTTTTTTGACTTATTTTCAAATCACTGTAAATTGGATTTTGCGTGGAGATTAAATGAATCATTTTTGTTGACATAACTGGACAGTGGAATTTTAATTTCCTGCATGCTTAGCATATTACTGCATTAGCAGAGTACTTTTTGAAAATAAATGTTATTTTATGTGTTTCTGAGTAAAAGGAAATACTGCTGATGTTTAATGTTCAGTTGTGTTATAGATTTAGAAGAGTTTCTTTTTTTTGTAGTCTTTGTGTGGGGCTACATGATGACTACGATGTGTGTTGCTTTGAACAAGAATAACTCCTAACACCACTACTGAGACTAGGTTTTTCTTACTCCTGAATCCTATACATTTCATGTAGTAATAGTAAAAAATGTTGTAAGCTACTCTCTAACACAAGGACATGAATGTAGGTTTGCTCTGCAAAACATTACTTGTTTTAATGGACATGTTCTTGCCTTGTAAAAACCTAAAATAACTGCATGAAAAAGCTTTTCTTCATTTAATTAGGTTCGCTAAGCAATTTTTAGTGTACAGTGTTTTAATAGTATCATATAGCTGTTTTAACTTACCATGTTCCTTACTGAAACACTGCATGTTGAAAGGGTTCTCTTTCTTGACTGTAGAGTTGATAGGTTGGATTCCGGTTTGATTAACAGTCAGCTCGTTGACAGTATTTGCTGCAGGACAATCTGTTGTTTCAGATTTTACTATAGATGTTGCCTCTGGGACTTTAAAGGAGAGGTTCAGAGAGACTAAGTGCTCATGTTGGCCCTCAGGTTGACTGTTAGGATAGGGTGAAATGTGAATAGAACTAGAAGAATGTGGCATTAAACTAGTTTTCATGCTGTGGTTCTCCATCTCACCAGTGGTGGTAGAACCCAGAGCATGAAGATCGTTATCCATAGGTCCACACCTGACCATCATTTTTCCATTTGATTGGCTGAGACTTACGGATGAGTCGTCCCTTACGCTTTGGGTTTCTGATACACTGGTTGGAAGAGATGAAATAGGTGGTGGACTGTCTGAAAATGAGCTCAGGGTGTTTTCATTGTTCTCCACAACATCCCCTTCTTCTTCAAATGAAATATCATCAAGACAGTCATCATCATAAGTGCTCATGCTGTCAAAACTCTCCATATCTGTATCTTTCTCATAGATGGCTTCTGCCAGAGGAGTGTTTGGAATCTGCCCACCCATGTGCATGCGTATGTGCTGCTGTAACACAACTGCATTTGTGAACTTTTTCTGACAGATCGGGCATGAATGCTGAATCCGAAGAGGAGGCTTTGCACGGTGAACACCAAAGTGTGTCTTTAAGTTACCCTTTGTGGTGAATGCCCGTCCGCAAACCTTGCATTTAAATGGCCTCTCCCCTGTATGGATGCGGTAGTGCATCTTCAGCGCGCTCTGACAGCTTAGTACGCGGTGACAGATAACACACTGATTGGGCTCCATCATCTTTTTGTCAATGTTTTCCACAAGCTGTTGGAGCTTTGATGTCTCAGATGTTTGCATAGACTCTTGGAGACCACCAAATGGGAACTTGGCCTTGAACTGATCCAAAATGAGTGGAGGAGAAGATGATTTATTATCAGCTGAAAGATCCTCAGTGTACTCAGTTACATTTACCTTAACAGATTTTTCTGTAGACGTGGGATGCGGAAGCAGGATGTTGGGGTTGCTAGTGTTTCTAGTCATACTGTTTGATGGCAGATGCACTTCTTCTGTGTTGAAGCTATGTGTGATTTCTCCTTCTCTGTTTGATTTAGGGGAGGCCTCGATGGTGGACATATCTGTCTCAGTTCCAGTGGGATTGGGCGATGATGGTGCAAGTTCACCTCTGGCTGGCGACGGCCTGTGTGGAGATCTTTCAGAGGGTGTGCTTGTAAATGAATCACTTAAGCTTTCAATAACTGGTACTGTGGGCGGCAACTGCAGACCCACTGAGGACGGCACTGTAGGAAGAACAGGCTTGCTGTCTAACCAAGTAGGTCCCGCCTTCTCCGGAGGAAAAGACATCCCATAGGGGATCCCGGAACTGGTAGGGATATTGTCAAGATATTCTGGGACCGGGTACGGGTTCATCTGAACATGAGGGTACTTCTCCTTGTGCCTTTGGAAGTGGACTTTGAGGTTTCCCTTTGTAGAGAAACGGTTGCCACAAATGTTGCATTTGAAAGGTCTTTCGCCTGTGTGCGAGCGCAAGTGGATCTGCAAGGCGCTGTCACTGCCGAACACTTTAGCGCAGAACCTACACTTGTGCTTAAAGAACGGGTCCTCGGAACTGGGCTTGCTGTCAAACATTGAGACGCTAGGCAGTTTGCCCTTGCGGTACTTCATCATAGCAGCAAGTGGGTCTAATGCACTGGCAGTGGCTGCGATACTGGCCAGTGGATTGGGAAATATGACTCCATTGGGAGGGCTTTGAGGTAGTAATGGTAGGTTGGCAGAAGGGCTAAGGAGGCTACTCTGGCCAGCTGATAGTGGGCTGGGAGTGCTTATGGACTGGGTGTTACTAACACTAGAATGCGATCCGCTACAGGTGGGCAAGAGAGGGGAAGCCCCGCTGTAGCTGAAGAGATGAGGGCTGGAACTTACGGAAGCAGGGGCACTCTCCAGTGCCCTAGAGCTGATTTGTCCACTGCTTGGCTGGGAAGACAGCAATGGTGGCCTCGCAAGCATAGATGCCTGGGATACAGAAGCCTGCCCATTCACTGCAGAGGGCATGACCCCAGATAATGGAAGTACAGGGGGTGGAGCGATGCCCTGGAAATTGTAAGTGTTAGAGTCAGAGGGCAGGCTTTTTGAGGCAGGATTAAGGGCGGCTTGCGTAGGCTGCCTATTCATTACAGCGACCTGGCTGCGGATCTGCTCAATGAGCTGTAATTGCTGAACCTGCTGTTGCTGCAGCGCCATCAACTGCTCCAGAATCATGGGTATCGCAGCTGAGTTCAGCTTGCCTGCAGACCCTGCACAGTGAATGCTCTGAGAAAACTGAGCAACGGCCACTCGGGTGCTGTGAAGAATCTCCAGGGTCACATTGGTGCTGGGCATGTCATAGTGATTGGTTATAGGTGGTGCAGGCGAAGAGGTGGTGTCTTCATTGTCAAGTGGTAGAGGGCTGAGGTTTGATGTTTTATGCTCGGGCAAACTTATATCCATTTGTTCATTCAGGTCGATGATGTGCGTTTCCTCAGGCATCTCGTCAACTTTCTCAGCCAGCTCAGAGTTGAGCTCACTGACCTCCATTTCTGCTGAGTCACTGTGGGCACTCAAGAGGGACTCTGTCGGCGATCCTCGAGAAATGGCCTTCTCTTCATTGTCCTTTACTATCAACACAGGGGGGTCTTCCGTGCACTTCTGCTGGTGCTCCAGCATTTCGGACCACTTGAAGAATTCAGCACAGCACCTCTCACACACGTGCGTCTCTTCGCCTCCACTGCGGCTCTCCGTGCCGCTGTCCTCCTCATCGCCTTCCCTCAACAGAAGCGCTGGAAGATAAAGACACAGAGAGAAAGCGTGTGAATAGAAATTTCTGAGATGATAGATTTTTCACAGCTATTCTTGGAGGAGTGAACAATATAGATAAACTAAATCAATTGTACCACTTTACCAATTACTGAAAGTCAGCCTCTTTGTGCTCATGCTCCAAAGACTCAGACGATAATTTTCTTTGCACAATCCATCAAATTATGCGACCTATCTATTGAATATACGGGAGCTTAATGAAATTCTATAGGGGATATTGATTTCCAATGTTTTTATACAATTCACAGCTGCACTGTCAGTTGAGGGCAAATTGAGTCTTTGATTGACTAATCTGAACTCTCCATTGCTATCAAACACTCTTATTTCCTGATGAATTTGAAGAACTAATTCCTCTCCACTTGACATTGTTGAGTGAAACAGTTATCTCTCATTGCTAAAGGTGTACAACCTTGACAAAATTGTTTCATCTTTTAAATGTGTAAAAAGCACAATTTAATTCAAATTGTTTTCAATCATGTCATATTTGATCATGAGAAAAGAAGAAACAATCTGTGTGTTTCACTAGAAGTCAAAGTCTTTACAGTGTATTCATCTTTAAATAAATCTGCTTTTTTCTCATCGAATAAGTAAGTTTTATAATAACAAGGACATTATAAAAATGTAAAGGTTATTGTTATTAAACAAGAATACGCAGCTTAAAAAATTTTTTATTTCAAACTAAATTGTAATTATCACAGAAGCCAAAAATGATTATTTGTCATAAAATAAATGAGCAGCATTTAATAAGATGTTTTATTCTGATATTTGCATTTAGATTACATATAAAAGACCCAGGTTACATCAACAAACTGTTATAGGTCATTGGCTCACCGATGAGCGCTTAAGGGGTTGGGTTTGGGTAATTTATGCACTTGTCAGAATTTTTCTGAGGAAAGTAAACGCAAATAGATTTACACATAATAAGCTTAGTCAGATGGCAAAGTTTATGATTCCAAACTGAAAAAAAGTAAGCCATTACTTCCTTATATTTTCTGTCTGTTTGTATTTATGTGTGTGTGTGTGTGTGTGTGTGTGTGTGTGTGTGTGTGTGTGTGTGTGTGCGCGAGCGTGTGCGTTTTCTCTTTTCTTTTTTTAATTTCTACTCTTTCCTTTTTGTATTTATGTTTTTAGCATATTCAATAGTAATATAAAATGCAGTGGAAAATGTATTCACTGTATGTTTCTTTATCACGCCTTTTATCCCCCTGATGTAGCCACACTGAATATGTTTATGAAAAGGAATATTGCTGGATAAAAAATTCTGAAAAAGTGACAGTGAGAAAGCGAAATGAGTGGAGAGAGGGTAACAGAATATCTGGAAAAATTTTGTGGTCAGGTGTTGTTGTGTTTCTTCTCAGTTTTTGTGAGCCTTCCTCAGAGTAGTTACAATGTGGGTCATTTGCTCGTCTAATTCCAGTAACTGTGTGGGTGGTCTGAAAACCCTTAACACCGAAAGGTGAGAGCTAACTGAAACCGATCTAGTGAGGCGACCAATTAACTTAAGGCTGTGCTGCAAATCTCAAAATGCTCACAGATTAGTTCACATAAATATAGGCATTTACTAAACAGCCTAAATAGAATTACAAAAAAAAAAATGCTTCGGCGTCCCTAGTGAAAAGACGGACAAAACTGCGTTCATGAGACAGATATAACAAATTCTTAAATTAGAAAAAAAAGACATTATGTGAGGCCCTGCAGCATGAGCCACTGCAAAGATTAAAAAACTTGTGAGATTCCTAGGGTGCTCAGCTGGTAACCGTGGTTTTGGTAGCTAGCTGGATCATTTCGACATGAGACAGACAAAGGTTACCACGTAAGAATAAATTTCTCAGGCCCGAAACTAGAAAGCTAAAATGCTATTAGACAGTCGTTACTGTAGAGGCCTGATGAATGGCATATGAAGGCGAACTGAAAGATGTACAAGGGCAAACACGAAAGTCAAAATGATTGTGCTGACGTCGACAAAAAGAGAGAAAACAATCAGCTAAGTACATATTGCATACATGGATAAAAATTTGATGTCGAATGATTATTATTTATTTTTAATTTTTTTTATTAATTTAAAATAGAAGCATAATTTATCATCAATTCAATTAGAAAACAATAAGCCAATTAGTCTTTAACAGATACAAATTAAAGATGGTGTTAGCTCCCAAGTTACTTTGTTTGTTAGTAGTATTGAAATACACGTTGTGTTCAAACTTTCTCTTAAATTTCTGCACTCATTGGACATATTTTACGTAGAATGCTTGAGCAGATGTTTTATTTTCTAAAAAAAAAACTAATTTGTTGAGAGGTTTCAAAAAAGCTGTTGACTAAAGCAGTCATTTTATTTGATTGAATGTAAAAAAAAAAAAAAAAAAAAAGGAAACCCTTACTTTATGTAAGGGTTCAAGATTGAACAAAGATTAATTATTTTTACTTAAATATTGTTGCAGCAGGTTTTCATTTGAATCCTTTAATTATTCTTCTAAGAGTTCAGGCCTGATTATAATGAATTCATCTGATTAAAAATGATCTGAAGGACAATAAACGTCTTTCAGTGTCTGTTTTCAAACCATACTCTGATTCTCTTCTTTTAAGTCGATCTTTGTGTCGCAGTAAATACTTTAACGCGATTTAAATGAAGACACAACTTCGACACCAAACCAAGTGTGAGGATTTTTCATGTGGGCACGTAAGTAACTTCATTACCATGACAAAAGGAATTATTCTCACGCAAACAGACGAATGTTGGAGGTTTTGTTTGGGTCTTGCAATGGGACACTTTTGTAGTTCTTTATTTTAGTGCTTTATCAAAAGCACGAATAGATGCACAGCCTCTAATCTGCCGTTACCGATTATAGCCTAATTAATTCATTTTAAATCATGTTAGCTAAATCAATTTTCTTAAAAAAAAACAAAAAACAAAAAAAAACAGGCTAGCCTATATGAAACAAAAATAAATAAATATGGCCTATAGGCCTACGTGTACAGTCTCTAATTAAGCTAATGAAATCGCTGAGAACATTGTAATGCCCTTAAATGCTGAATTACTTTTAATGCATTTAACAGAAATTCTTAGCAAGAAGCTAGAATAGCCTACTGAAAAGACACTAGAAATTACGGCTTCGTTATTTAGAAAAAAAAGGTGGTTGGCTTTTTTGTCAAATGACACACAATGAACGTTTAACGCGAAAATCCCGAAAGCACATATTTGTATGTGTAACGTGCTAGGAGTATAAACGCACTTTACGCGTGTTTTACGATGCACTCTTAAAAATAAAGGTTCGAATAGAATTTTACAAGGAAATCTTCACATGTAACTTTGTATTTGATTCTTTAGAGAACATCTATACGCCGGTGCTTTTAAAACACACGCAAACCTGACATTAAGAACTTTTTCATCTCCAAATGCTCTCCATATACAGTTCTGTTGAACGCAAGAGCCATCGGAGAACCTTTATTATTTTTTTTAAGGGTGTAAAACTTTGTCTCGAGTTGCATCCAGTCCGCTTGAATTGAACGCAGCGAGGTATAAACTTACATCTGCTTACTAAATCGAGTTCTTTTTACTCTAACATTTAATGTGTTCAAAGTGTCCGTTCTATGCCATGCATCCCACAGCGCGTTTTCATCACCGCTAGAAAAGACCCATAAAACATCGCGAAATCCTGACAAAAGAAACTTGTACCTAAAGAGCCGAATGAAAGAGTCGTATTTGAATTCACATACCGTTATCCGGACTTTTGTCCGACTGTGCTCCTTCTTCGTCCGATCTGAGATGCTGAGGTTTTGCTTGCTTTCTTCGGGACATGTCTCTGCGCTTCGCGTCGGCGCTCCGTTCTGCAGAAACATCGGACGCAGGCAGTCCCGTACAGTCCCGGGGTCAGTGAATAAGAGATATTAGATGTTGTTACCGTTGTGCAGATTGCGCATGTCGGCGTTATAATGATAGAGGGTCATGTATTACGTTGCGCTGCATGAGGGATTGGCCGCGAGCCAGTAGACACTCTCCCTGGATATGGAAATGAGGGATGGACTGAGTAATTAGCCCGTTTCACTTCCTCACTTTTCCCCCTTTTGCTCTCTGTTCACGTAGCACCACAAACTGGACGCAAACAAGTGCGTCTACAGCTCTGGTGGCACTTCACATGGCTTAAAGTCCATCCGTAGTTTGTTAAACATCACCGTAAGTACGGAAAACCAGTCTTGTCACGCTCACACGCCTTCTTTTCAAATAAACGACAGCATGAGTTACATTCAAGCACCTTTAAAACAGTGCTCTTTCGACGTGTATTGATTCCGGTTTAAGCATAGCTTTCCATCAAATAAGTTTTGTTTGATTTTTGTATCTACGCAAGAAAAGTTTGTTCTGACAGGCGTGAATCTAGCTAACCTATTATAAGAGCAGTTGCCTCGGTAAATAGTTGGCTGTTATTCGAAGGGTTTGGTTAGTCCGATTAAAGCTTAAAGGAAGGAAGGAAGTTAAAATAAAATTGACGGGTTTTTTTAACGGCAGATATTCTTTCAAACTATGATTCAATAACCACAAAAGTTAGATTACAAGTTAGTGTACTAAATAGACGCCAGCAAACGGTCGCGTTCGCCTGAGGAGGTCACCATAGCAACAGTAGGCTGCTTGAACTCTTTCCGTTAGGATTTGTATGGGACGGTACGTCGACCAAACATAAGCACCGCCACAATTTGTGGCTTTCAATACATGTACGCACAGCAAGTATATCACAAAAAAAGTGTTTTAAAAGTTTTCACGTTTTAAATGTTGTATTACGGAAAAAAAACTATTCGGTTTCGTGAGAGGAGCCGGCGTAGAACGCGTTTGAAATCGCCAGAGTTGCACGAGGAACGTCAAGAACGCAGTAGAATTATTCGCACACTGTTTAGAGTATGTTGGCAGCAAACACCGTTCGTTCTGTTCTGTTCTCGGACGGTCCGTCCGCTCTTCGCTCACGCCGAGGACGCATCCTCCATAGTTCATCCGTTTCAAAACTATGCGCGTTCCTGCGGAATCCAGAGTCCCGTAAGGTGCGTGTCTTCGTGTGGGAGCTGAACTGAAACGGGCGTTCGCTGATTTTCTGCTGCAAATGCGCGTGTAAACCCCAGCAGAAGTCCTGGAGAGATGCAGGAGGGCTGCTCTGTGTAAGCTTATTGCATTAGGCGACCACTAGGATATCACAGAACGACGGAGCCCCGTTCAACCTGCTCTTTTTTCTGGTTACTTTTAGCCTAACTTCACATCTGATACGAAACCGACTTCATAAGGATCAAAAAATGAGATATGGTACTTATTTCGTGATCTGCGGTGTGGTGCCATATAAACCTAACACAGTAAACTTCAGTTATGTGTCTATCATGATATTGAGCTGCTCTCAAGGGATCAGACAACATTCACATCTGACCAGTATCGCTGGTGTATAGCGGCCAAAGGGCTCTAAATCAGCGATACATCATTTCCATTACAACACAAGTAGAACAATATATAAGCCTATTGATCGGCGTCTCTGTTACTCTTCTGGTGTAGAGAGATAAGCGCAATATAATTTCGTTTGACCTATCTGTATGGCCAAGTGATGGATTGCCAGGGTAACCGAGGGCTTTTATCACAAAACTCTCCCAATGATGTACTATTGATTGTCCTTAACTAGCTTTTCTGGCAAAAATCAAAAGTCCCTTCCTCGCCATCCTCTTCATTATCAATAAAATTACAAAGTGGTGGGAATTGTCAAAATCCACCCCCAAGGGAAGTCTTTAAAACGGCTGCTGTTATCCCAGCTTTTCTGTTATCCATGCCATGTAGGATTAGGAACAGGCTTTTCAAAATGAAACAAAATGATCAGACGAAGAAGAGCGCCCAGAAGGACAAAATATTTAAAATTCTGCATATGAAACCCTTAATGTTTGTACCTACAGGGAATTTTTGCCTGTGCGGTTGTTAATTGTGTTTTTGTTTTATTTTTCATGCTGTTTTTCTTCACATTCCCCATCTGTTTTCATAAATATGCGACAAGGCAGATTTAAATGAACTAATCATCAAAGACGATCGCTTTTTCTACTCTATATCACCATCTCACCTGGCAATCACAGATTATAGCTCCACAAAAATGCGTATGATGAACATTTTCTCTTTTCATTTAAAATAAATAATCGCCGAAGCCGGTGCAGAAAAACAGTGTTTCAGTTCAAGCGTGCAATTCAAGAGTTGTTTTCCGCTGGAAAAATTCTCCCCAAGCCTGTGTTTGTTGAGATTTATCATTTTCTGTCCATTGAAACAAAATCATGTTTAGAATCTTTTCATGGTCCGTGCAATTTCTCCGTTTCTTTTAGCCCCGAATGCAGCTTTTTAACCAAGAACATATCCCACGGCTAAAAAACATCTTTCCCTACTCTAAACACGATGAAGAGGGTTTGACTCAGAGTATAAAGCACATCATCACAGATAGATCAACAAATGAAGTGTCAGGCCGAAACTACATGAAGAACAAACAAAGCAGAGACGGGCCAGTGAGATGGACAGATGTGAGATAGCACTGTTCTATGTGCCGAGGGCCTCTGGAAATTTCTGATTGGTTTAATTTACCACATCTAACGCGGCTGCTTCTCAAGTCCGCGACTTTTATCTAATGCTGTGAACCTCTATTGATTTCTCTTCTCTATCTTTAATGCAGGACTGGAGCAAAGAGAGCAAAAAAAGCACTTGCTAAATGGAGGACTACTTTGAGATGGCTGCTATTCTCCGGCTTATTGCCTCCTGTCGGCCATGGTTTCACATGAGGTCCGGGGTGTCAGGTCCGCTTCCACCAATAAAGGCTGTGATTGACACTAGCGGGAGAGACTTGAGCTGGGAAAAGAAACTGAATCTCAATGTATGAGGGGTGAGTGAGGGTCTATTGTGAGGCCAGTTGGACCTGATACATCTAAGGCGAAATAAACGTTTTTAGCCGTGAGATACGGGTCCCTCGGTGGAGCCGTGATACGGTCTTGTGTAATAACACTTGTATTTTTTTTACTGTATATACACGAGCAAAGCAGTATGGAGAGCAGCATTTGCACTGCTTTTTTGCCGCGTGCCTCGATACGCAACCGCATGTAGCGATTTCACCCCCGTACTTACGGTCATTTACAAACACTTCTGCAAAAGCGCTTCGCCGAGTACGTACACAAAGTTTTTGCTTTGTAAACAACCTTGCAACGAAGATGTTTCAGTTCTGTTAACCCAAGTCGTCATGACAACAGACTATTTTTATGAAAGACAGCAAATTTTAGGCACAAACAGGATATTATGTATTCTATGTTCTCGAGGGAATAACGAGCAAAAACAAGAGTAAAGCCAGTAAAAACAGTAGTTAATTACTGACTGTGAGTGTGTGCAGTCTGAGATGGCAGAGGGAAGACTTCAGGCGCAAAGTAATTCACTTACATTTATGACCTGAAAAAGAACAGACCCTGCTATTAGCATTTATTGGCATGCTATAGAGGAAAAGCATGTAACAAATGAGTTTAATCTCCATCAGCTCGGATTCTCTGAACGCTTCACAGGAAGTATCTTGTGACATAGGATGCGTAATCTAATCCGAAGGTAAAACTAATGTTAGACGTGGAGAGTCTGTGGATTTAGAAATATGCTATTGAAATTACAAGACGTATTTTATACAAATAATATCTGCGTTTTGGTCGGTAGATCGGCGTTTAATAATGCAGTATTGGTCCTTAGGGGAACATATTAGTAAAGTGAAATACTGCATATGAAGTTATAAGTGTCTTTGCAATTTATATTAAATGTATATGGGTCAGTGACAGATGAGAATGTCTGAGATGATGAAGCTGAGAAATCTAAAAAATACATGTGGCAAGTTAATAGAATTTTTTTAAATTAATTTTTTTAGTTGATTTATTATGATTGTTATGATGATTATTATGACTATTATGTTATTCTGATGTAACCACTATCTAAAAAGCTATCTAAAATAACTTGAATACACACAAACAGTTTGTAAAAAAAAAAAAAAAAACAAGTAAATTTTTTTAAATGTATGATGTTTAAATATTATTAAGGTCAAAAGAAGTCCTTTCTGGGATATCATTTACTAGTTTGTTGTTTTCTTGTCACTACTTTGATATATTACTTTAAAAACAAAATTATTTTCTTCTTTCATGTATATAATAATACAAATAATATTAATAGAGTTAACACAAGTACTTATATCACAGTTATTTTTTTAATTTTAGCCTTTTTTTTTATTTATATGGCACTACAAGTGTCACTTTTTAAATATTTTCTACAGATGAAAAATTGTATGAGTGACTCATGTATGATTGGCTATAATACCAATAAATTTAACAATGTGGAAATTATAAAGTGTAACAGAAATATAGTTATGTAAATTGCGTAATTATGTAAATTGTTTGTTTTTTTGGAAGTTTGGATGTATGCTATAATGAAATAGACACTGTGTATCTGTAAGTCAGACCTCACTGACAGCTCAATAAAGGAGCATATGGGGGGACATCTAACCTTCCATGTCCAAAATTACTCTCTCAGTTGGAGGCTGGGGACAAGATAACGATTAGGAAGCTGTTTCCCTGAACATGCTGAGAGAGATGCAAAACCAGGTTAGCATGATCATCCGTCATCTAGTGGCTTTGACTTAAGCCTGTTGCCATTGAATAGTCCTCCGAATACATAAACTAAAGGTTAGCGCAAAGGTGCCCAGGGCCATGATTGTCGCTGTCTTGACAAAGTAAAAGAAATTAATGGCACAATCTCTTGCGTGCCACTGGCCTTAGATCACAGATGCTTGTGACATTTACAGTTAACGATTGTAAAGAGCTGTCAGAAGTAAACAGACAGTGACTAGCGGACGTGTGTGCCTGGTTTATGAGTCACCTCTTATGCGAGTCTCCCAGAATTCTGCTGTAAAAACCACAGACGAAAGTTCAGTAAACAAAGAGCAACAGAAGCAGAAAGCCAAAGTCTAACTTTAATTTAATAGCAGAATGCATAACAAAAGTCACACTGACCCGGACAGTTCACAATGTCTAAAAAAAGATCTGCCTGATTGTTTTAATGAAATCTAAACTGGTTAGTAAACAATTATCCCGTTCCAAATCAAGATGAAGATCTGTTGTTATGATTTTTATTTTGTTTGTATACGTATAAAAATAATAATCAACCGTGATGTTTCGCTATGAGCTGAACTTCTTGTGAATTTGCTTGTTCGTAACTAACTTTGGCACCTCTGTGTCGCCATAAGCATCTGTGTGTACACTGAAATGAAAAGAAAAAACAAGTCTTTGCTCGATTTTTATGTGAGTGTTGACTGAAGAGTGGGCTCCATCTGTGTAAACTCTCTGAAACAGTGACTTCCTCTCCATGTCTTAAACAGACGCTTGAGGCAAACCGCAGAGAAGTCACCATACATGTCCCTGATGGAAGAGGACCTGAGATTACCTCATTATGGCCTATAAGATGTTCTCCCTTTGGAAGTATTGGAATACTTTCAATGTAAGGAATGCGTCTCACATATATGTTTCACTTTGAGATCTGAGGGTTTATGATCTCACGGCTTTGTTTAAAAGTAGATAAAAATAGCTTTAAATCAGCTGTTGTTATAGGTCACTCAGGGCACTTCCTGTTTTGCTCTGTTAAAACTATCTCTGCTCACCAATATGTGTGTAAGTGCAGGCACAGCTTTCTCTGAATGTGCTGAATGAGACTGTAGGTTATATAGTGGCTATATATATATATATATATATATATATATATATATATATATATATATATATATATATATATATATATACATATACACACATATATATAAATGTTCATTTTTTTCCAAATAACCTTAATTATTCTGACAACTAATTTGCTCAAAAAATGTCTATTATGTCCAGCTGAGGTGATCTAGAAACAAAAGAACAAAATAATTTTAGGTCCTCTTTAGGTTTTTGATTTACGATGGGATAATAAAATGTTATTATTTAAATGCCATTATATTAGATTATAGGTAATGTATTACTATTTTTAGATTTTTCCTATGTGTGATACAATGAATGTAACGACTATTATTATCATTAGTGTAATATATATCACTAATCTGTTTTACATATGCAATGGCCCAATAAGTGTTAAAAAAGAACTTACTACAATGACAAATGGGTTAATGCCTTTAAAATATAACACAATATATGAAGTGCCATTTTCAACTGTAAAAACAAAACTATCAATTTCTAGTCTAAACTGGCTATACTGTTATATTTTTTATGCTGAGCTACACCTAAGGTAACTCTTTGTGAACTTGAGGGGAACTGACTTCATACAGTACATCCACTAAAAATGATCTTGAGACCAGTTATTTAAAAGTCATTGCAGAACTTGCATAGAAAAGTGAAGTTAGTTCTGAGAAAATGTCTGGCATCGTTTCTTGCTACTTGCTTTGATATTTTGTATCTAATTCCATCAAGTGTCTGAATGCATTTTTTGTAGCTTGCCCCAAATTAAGATTTTTTTTTTGTCAACAGTAGCTTTGACAATTAAAATAAAACTGTTACTTAAGCAGAATAACCAGACAGTGTAAAATACGTAGACACAGTCAGTCAACAGTGTAGTGTTTGCCGTCTGTCTGGTCCGACATTGAATTGGTGAAGCTCAGTCATATCAACTTATTCTCATGGCACAGAGAAGACACATATCTCACTGCACCGTTAACGCAGAACAAGGTCAGCGTCATTCACTGTTATTTTCCCGAAGGGTGAAAAACATAAAGTCCCATATGTGAGACATGGTCAGGGAACTTAAACAAACAAATGAAAGCAGGCGGTGGTGTATAGATGACAGGCCGTAATCCGCACATCATGGAAGAACATTCTTAAAATAGAAAAAATTGAAGTGAAGGCTACTACTGTGGTAACCTGAAATTTCTGGTTAGGGATCGACTTCCTCCCCTCACATCCTTATGTGACTCATTAAGAAAGCTGAGAGAATGACTGATTCGAGATTAGATCTGAAAACAGCAGCACTTACAAGCTTCAGGAGCAAATGTCAGGACGGTGAATAAGAACAATGAAGCTCAGTGCGATAAGATTTACAGATGTTTTTATGAGGCAGTCCCTCTTCGTATATTCCCGTGTTTTTTCTTGCTCGCGCTCTCTCCCTCAAAAGAAAATCTGTGCTACGTGTTCGAGCCTTTTTTCCTGGGAGCAGCTCTTTAATCGTTGCCTTGGCTTTGACTTCCTAACGGTTGTAAACAAATGCAATTTTGCATTTCCTGTAGTCTAGACACAACAAAAGAAGCGTTGGCAAGCCAAGTCCCAACACATGCTGTTTGCATAGCAGCTAACGGACTCCGACAAAACTTTTGAGGAAGAAACGATTTGAATGCAGGGTGTCGATAGAATTAAACAATATTTGCCAGGTCTTTCGAAAATAAAATTGGTGCACTTGGATGCGGTTTTCAAAGTTTTCAACTAGGTTTCAGTGTAAGGGACAACTTAAAATAAAATTCCCTGATACCGTACGTCATTTTGTAGTAAACGCTTCTGTTCGCATAATTTAGAAATAACATTCAAAATAATATAAAAATAACATTAATTAATCTAATTCTTTTATCCAAACCACTTCACAAATGGGGAACGATTGTTATTTTAATTGTTTCCCTGCAAACAAACAAAAAGCGTTTGCCCGTTCTTTTGCTCAAAAATTACAAACGAGCCTCTTGGGTGAAAAATATAACCCTGGGAAAGCTTAGTCTAATATCTGTGTTCACTAGTACTTTTTGTCTGCGTTCTACAGAAATCCACCAAAAAAAAAAAAAAAAACACATCTCAGCATTGGAGGACAAAGGCATGCTCCGGCCATACATCTGTGAGTTTTGAAACAAAGCTTTGTTTGTAGGCTTCAGTCACTTGTGCTCATGAAAGCAGACACTTACTTGAAAAACTTTCCTTTTTTTCCAGGGGAACACTCTAAACCAACATCCTGGTATAAATTTGCAAAACGCAATACAGGCCGGATTGTGCGCGGGACGGACGCGGGGCGCATACAAATGGCCCCCCGTCTAAAGTACCCCCTGTTTCTCTACAGCCTCAGAAGGTAATGTACAATAAATCAACAAAAGAGCATTAATGCCTCCGCTGAGTATAGGAGAGGCTTCTGTTATTGTACCTTTTTTTTAAGTATTTAATTGGAAGGGTCCCTTGAAACGTTACACGGCTCCTTCAGATGACTTTTCCCCAAATCTAAGAAAAGATTGATAAGAATTTCTTTCCTCCCTCTCTTAAATCTCTTCAGCTTTTTTTTTTCCATCCCTCTCTCCCTTTCAGGAGAGCCTGCGTTTTTTACCGAAGGGAGAATAAAGTTTCAAGTGCATGGCATTTGAAGGTAAGGGAGTGAAATCGGAGGCTGGTCGTTGGGGATAAGGCAAGGCTGGGAAAGAGGGAAGTTGGCAGTAGTGCCCAGCCAGACTCGGTGCCTTGAGCTCCCCCCTCCCTGCACCAGGTGTCTGCTACATTTAAATGATACTATTATTCATAGACAAGAGAGCAGGGTATTAAAAGTCCCCCCAAAAAATCATTTGCAATTGAATACAGATATAATCCTGGAAATATAAGTCTCCATTTAGGCCTTGCCATTAAGCTAACAAGGAGCCCTTTGTACAACATGTGTGTATTAATCACGGTCAGGGGAAAGGGGCAGGAAGAGAGAGAGTGGGAGAGAAAATAGAGAGCGAGTGAGCGAGGGAGGGAAAAAGAGGGAGAGAGAGAACACCATTCGTGTGTGTTCACATGCAAATTGAAATGTTGCTCATCAAAAACGAGCTTATCACTTTCCCTCTTGTTCTCGGCAGACTCGGCGGGCCGGTGCGAACCCAAAGCGCTTCAAATGGGGATGAACGGAAAATGTATTTGCATTTGTGAAATTTCAACACACACTTGATTTCTTTCAGCTGCGCAATCTGAAGTGCGCGAGACGTAAAGGAAGCACACACTGCGTGCAGATGTCACAACGACACGCAGGAATTCGTACAATGAGCCCGGGTTTCTCAAACCTACTGTGTGGGTTTCATTTTCCCGCAGATCGCTTTGATTTGTGCACTTTTTCAATGTGGCAAATAGAGATTTTGGAGGGCCCTCAAGGCAGCCCCCCAATGCCCCTTACAAAACTCCTCTCCAGCAATCATTACATCACCATTTCTCTAAGCCGATTTTCAGCAAGTCTGGCTCTGTTATTAAAATAGTAATTAATTTTTGTCTGAGGGAACAAAAGCAAGTTTTTTGTCCCCCACCAAGTGTCCCTGAAGAGGCCAGGGGTGTCAGTGAGGTCTTTTCTATCTAGTCTATGGTCTCTAGACGTAATCCCCTCTAGTCTGGTACAGTAAGAGCGCTTTGATAATGGGACAGAAGCAGACACCCGCACCGGATCGATCTGGATCTTGGGATGCGTTTGATAGACCGTTGTCACAAACAAGTGAGGTTTAACAATAGCGTTTGGAGCTGAGTTAGGACGTGATTTATCCGCACAATAGATACTTCATAAAACAAGATACACACATTTCACAAATGTTTTTGTAGTATGGACAAACTCACCCTCAAGTTGTTCTAAACCTGTATGAGTTTCTTTTGAAGATAAACAAAAGGAGATATTTTGAAGAATGTTGGCGGTACCCGTTGACTTTAATTAGATTTTTTTCAGTCAGTGGCTCAACCTTCTCCAAAATATCTTCCTTGATGTTTACCAGAGGAAAGGGTTGGAACAAGTGGAGGGCGAGTAAATGATGACATGCAGAATTATCCTCCACATGGTACCTGGGAAAGTATTGTAGGAACTATACGGACAATATGGACACGGCTTAGTATGTTTAATATGACTGGTGTCCTGCCTGACGTTTCCATAGCAGATTAAGCGTTCATAGAGAGGAGGTGCAGGGGCTTACGGGTAGAATCACTTGCAAGTGAGGCTGCAAGATCGAATTTTCCTTGGAAACACCAATCATGTTTAAAATCCATGTTGGGGAAGATTGGGGGGGGGACCCTAAGGAATAAAAGTTGACTTTGAGAGCCTTTGAGTTTCCCGGACAGCCCATCTGCCATAAAACACCATTGTAAAGCTGGACGCGGGTCTCTGAGATTGATGACTCCAAGTCTTTCAAAAAGCTGTTTGTATAAGTGGAGTTATGCTAAAAATGCGGCAGAGATAATATCGTGGCCGTTCATCTGAAACAGAGCTTTACTGCAATGATAAACATTGTGTTTGACTTCATGGATTTAGTCAGCTGGTGTGCTTGAAAGACAGAGGAAAAAAGTGGGTGGGAAAACATTTGCCTTTCTCCAAAATTAAGTCGTTATTTCAGACAGCCATAAATGCGTGTCCTGAGTTACTCCGGCAGTCTCGGCTTCCCGTCAGATGGAGATGCAGATGTCAGGAGATCATCTCTGAACACAAGCACATCCGCCCCTTTCCCACCAAAAAACACATTTACATCTTTACATATGAACTCTGCAGGGATATCACGAGAATCAATGTTAGTTTGTTTTTTACGCAAACACCCTCATTAAGAATTGATGCATTGCGTTGTATAAAAAAAATACAATTTTATCTCACCTGTTAAAAAGCAACAGGTCATAAAACACTTTGTTTTTACGTGCTCTCTGTCTTCCCCATGAAAATGACTTTGATTTTTTTCACCCTGCATCGTGGACAGCTGGGGCAGGGGGAGCTTTTCAGGATTTCACTGCATCTCGGTGTGTCCAAGCAATAAGTGTGGGGCCAGTGCAGTAGTCACTGCAGGATTTAAAAAGACTTCCTCATGCAGAAATATTTAATCTCCTTTCAGAAAATAAAAGAGGGAGAGGGGAAAGAAAACCCACCATGAGATTTTCCGTTCTTTATTACTTGTGCAGTATCAAAGAGTCGTACATCATAGTTAGTCGCTGCTCGCCTTGAACAAAATTTCTTAAAGTGTAAAAGTCACACTTGATTGAAAAAAACCATAACTACAGGAAATAAAAAAAAGGAAAACTATTGTGAATGTTGCAATAAAATTTCACTTTTTATTTTAGTATAATTTCAAAGATCTTAATTCAAGTTATGGACATTTCTGTTTATGTGCAAAAATAATATACAAAGATATTTATTATATTATGTTATATTACACCTAAAATATATTATATATCATAATAAGCCCATTATATATTATTAGTGCTGTCAAATTATTAAATTGTAAAATGATTAATTGCATCCAAAATAAAGGTTTTTGATTACATGAGTGTGTGCTGTGTATATTTTTTCCATGTATAAATGCAAACACATGCATGTACATATTTAAGAAAATATGTTATGGTTTCATTAAAAATATATACTATAAAAATAATAATATAAATGTAAATATATATTTTCAATATATACTGTATGTGTGTATTTATGTATACATATCTTATGCAAACAAAAAACCTTTTATTTTCAATGAATAATCACAATTAATTGTTAAATGTTTGACAGCACTAACTATTCAATCATTAATTAATTTATTCTTCTCTATAAATAAATATTTATACACTTAGTAGAATGGGTCTGTTTAATGTGAACACTTGAAAATGAAACACAGTTTTTTTCTGTTTAACTATGAAGCAGTGGAATAACACATTAAAGTAGTAAATAGTTTTCTAACATTTGTAAAGTAAGACTCCTTTACGCTAAACAACCTTCTTTTCAGTCCCTTTTCAGAGCTGTACAGTCTAGTACAACCCATTACCGGTAAACCTCAGTGTCAGAAATATGTGACATATGCCATTAACTGTAGGGATTTTAAACACCACGACAGATTAGCTCACCCCCCGGACACCTGGTTTACCCTAAACCTAGAGCCTAAACATTTAGCAGGTCATAGGAGGAAATCCTCTGGCAAGATCCTCACAACACTAATGACCATATCTGACATGACCACCACTGTCTGGCAGCGCCCCAACAACCCTGGCACTAAAATTACCTCAGGGTCACACTCCTGGCGTAAAGAGTGGCGGGAGACAGAAAGAGTGAGCACCTGCATGCCTGATCTCAACCTGTGCCAAGCTGAGGATTGGCAGAGCAGCTGGCACCAACCCAAAGAAGAAGGTTGGAGAATACACCGGCGAACATCATAAGCGGGCCTGACTCAGGATCCCGACCCAACCCCTGTCAGTCCCCCCCTCTCCGGAGTAAACATATGCTGACAAATAACCTTGAACTAGTTCTGGCCTAAAAGTTAGTGCGGATAACACCTGCGTAGAAGACGGTGGAGTGATATCAGAGAGGGTTTTATCACACGGCTGCGAATTCTCTGTTTAGAACGCGTGCTCTCCATCAACGTCGGCTTTCGTTTTGATCCCGATTTGTGAGAGTTATTTAATCAATGTCTGTCTAGCTCGGAGGTCGGCTATCTAAAATCATTTCAGGGAAGTAATGAATACAACTCAGCCATACAACATCTGCGCAGACATGCCTAAACCCTGTGGACTTTCTATGCTCAATTTAACACTGACAGAATCATATCTCTCTCTGCCTCTCCCTCTCTCTCTTGCCATTCGTAATTGGCTTTGTCACTAAGCACTCAAAATAACTAATCAGCGGTCATATATATACAAATTGGCCGCCGTTGAAGGTTTTGGAGTGTTTCTGCGATTTCAGTTAAATAGCTTTAGTGACGTAAAGGGTTGCTAATGGGTTGGTGGATTAGGTGCAGAATGAGAGAGAGGTTAACAGATTAGCCCCATCGTTTTGATTGATTATCAGCACACGACTCTAATTAGAGTGATTATTAGGAGCAGAGGCTGGCGACAGAGAGGGACGCGGCTCTGTGGGGACCGCAAAAAGGTACAGTGTCCTTAAACAAGAAGTATGGTGTGTTTTTAAGGAGACTCCTATTCATTTTGGATGCGCATAGTCTCTTTGTTATGGCCTATAGTGCAGAAATACATCATAGCGTACCTTACAAAAATGCATCTTGGCAATCATGATTTTTCTACCAAAATATATTGCTTTGATTCATTTGTTGTTAACATTTTAGAATTGTAATAATATGGCATACAAATATTGTAAATGCTTTCAAATGTATTATTTATTCATTCATGAAGACTAAAACTAGATAAAAATCCAAACGGAAATAAAACAATTAATAAATAGATGCAAAATTGATTGCTTAGTGTTTCTCGTAATGACAGGGAAAGGCACGTGCACACAGTTTCGTACTGAGTTAAAAAAATCTATAAATAAAAAATGAAATAAATATAAAAACACTGATTTATTTTTTAAAAATGTTTGCTTATCTATTTTATTATTGCAAATGTATTTCACAATAAAAATATTACACAACCATATTACCTATGTAACAATCAATAGCAGAATAAAATATGTGTTTCATCTGCAAAAAAAAAGAAAAGAAAAATTGCTTCTATGCAAAGTTCATATGAGTAAAGAGAGACAAGCAGTGTAAATGATTTTTTCCTGTAATTTATTTATGAGAAAATTGAAGGGCATGCAGGACTTTTATTTTATTCTTTATTTTTTTAATTCTGGGTTTGATTGTAACTGATTTGCATATGCTGAGTTTGATATATGAATAACTTTTTGAATGCTGCAACCTATGTGGCCTATTGTTTCTTTCTTATTTCTTCATTTTTTTCAGTAGGACCATTGATGTTCATTAGGAAAGTAAAGGGAATCTGTTTTGATTTTATGTTGACTTTAAAAGTAACGAAATGCTATCATTAGAAAAGAAATTAACGAATAATTGAATATAATTGTCTACATGAATTTACCTAAACTTTCCTAATTTTTTTAAGAGTGTGACCGACTTTACCTAAACCTAAAACAAAGTAGTAGTTGGCATTAAAGTTGGTTTTCTCTTTGGGGAGATGGAGTACACTGGTTCATCTGTGTCACATGTCCTGGCATAGTTGTCTCCTGGGTGGACAGAGGGGATGCTGGGAGCCTGGTGCGGCCATGGAAATGAGCCCCATTCATCGCCGGCTCTGAGCATATGGCGTTGCTTTGTCCCCAGCTACTGAGGCAGAAGTGATGCAATTTGTTGGCATGTCCTGTCATTTCAGCAACTCCCCGGCCCTTCCTCGGCCCTCATAAACAACAACAGAGCAGAGAGCAGGGCGGCCAGAGAGAGCAGGTCTCACACGCTCGCTCACACTGCTGCACTAATGACTGAGGCACAGAGAACATGCAGCCTATGCACAGACTCTCTCTCTCTCTCTCTCTCCCTCTCTCTCTCTCTCTCGCTCTCTCAGTGTTTCAGCATGCTTTATCAGCACAAGAGATAACGGTTAGCTTTTTCTTATCAGTGTTATGGTCGAAACGACACAATAAGAAAATAAGAATATAAAATGTAATAGATGTAATAAAAATGTAAAAAATTATTATTGTAGAAAATACGCAATAAGAAATAATTCTTATTGTTTTTTTTCAATCTTTCAAAATTTAGTTTGTTATGGGTGAAACAAGTTAGAAAACATTACAAGAAAAATAAAATAAAATAGCATTATGTGTGTGTACAGATACATATATATATATTTATTTTAGAATACTCACTGTTTATATAATATTGAATAAACACGTATAATAATTATGCATTATTTGCAGTGTGCTATAGTGCTTTATTTTGCTTTATTTATTACTCACTGTGCTTCATGTAACAGTGAGTAGCAGAATAAAATATGTGCTGTAGCATGACACAAAAAGGAAGTATTACCAAATTTCCTATGGGTGAAAGTCAACAAGTCTTATTTTACAGGAAAAGTATTAGACAAAGTCAGACTGTTCCTCATATAAAGATAGCCATACATGACTTTAATTTGTAACATAAGGCATCTTAAAGAGTCATTATAATTGAGTAATTATAATTTTTTTTCATTAGTATTATGATTTACTTTAGTTTATTAAAACATCACTCTAGCCCCATACTCTCACTTTGTGTTCACTGGTCTATTATGCAAGAGAATGAGACATGAGAGCGTCTTGAGGAAGTGAACATATCGCACTTGTTATCAAATGTAAACTGTTGAGGGAAAAGTAAATACTTGGCCTAACTGTGGGGGGTCCCGTGTCCAGATTTAAAAACAGCTGCTAAATGAAAACCCGACTGGACACAGTTTTTGCCCAAATGTTAGTTTCACCATATCCCTCAAAACATACATCATCGCGACGTAGAGATATAAGTGCATGTTCCAATAATGTTGCGCCGTGTGGAAACACGAAATTAAATTTGCTTTCATCGCTGTCAGCCGTGGACTTCAAGCTGTCAGTGATCTGATTAGCATCATAAAAACTCCCTGAAAGACTGTGAGAGTCATCTTTGTGGATTACGGCTGATGCTTTGTGAGACATTAAATCCACTTTGTGCCATTATTGTGGGATGTTTGCTAGTTGACTTCACCTTCTGGTGAGATCTTTAACGCTGGAGAATGTCTCCTGAGACTGAGGGAATAAAAGAGTGTCCCCCCCTGCTATGCTCTGGCGTCTGAATGGGGCATGCTGGGAAACGTCACATATAAATGAAATTACATCTGCTTCCATGCGCTGTGGTCTCTCTAAAATAGTGGCAACTTAAGCGCAGAGGGAAACATCAAAAATAAGTTTGGGAATATGTTTGACACGCTCTTCGCTTGTAGTTTTTATTGATGCGATTAATGATGCAGCGGGAAAGTGGTCTTGGCAAGCATCTGTCATTTTTAAAGGTTGATGGAAAAGACCTGCGGTGTTTGAAATTATCCCAGGGCAGCGAGGAACAAGACGTGTTCCGGCAGAGATTGATGGCTCTGCTTTTATGCTCGGAACATTCCGCAGCTGCCACGACAACCATCCTTATGACACGGCGGTGACAAAGAGTCAATCAGTGTGTCATTTTTCAGGGTCACCGGCTGACAGGGTCAGAGTCTGACCACCAGCCTGCGCACAGACCTACAGAGAGGGAAATAAAACCTTCGGTCTGTATCAAACAGAGAGTCACATGCAGGCAGACACACACGATCAGAATCACACTCAATCGCAGTTTTTTCAGAATAAGAGTTGCAGTTAGAAATTCAACAAATTCGCACCAGAACAGGAAACATCGTTGATGTGTCAGTAGAAAAAAAAACAAAAAGCAAATGCGATCAGACACGTCTAATCTGAATCACATTCAAAATCTGACTTTTAATCTGAGCAAGAGTGTAATTTAGATTCAGAACCAAAACTAAATCAGGAGTCAGATTGAGAGTCAGAATGAGGGCCAAAAATCATTAGGATCTTAAGATCACGTTCCATGTACATTTCTTACTGTAAATATATATAAACATCATTTTTGATTAACGATATGCATTGCTGAGAACTTAATTTGAAAAACGTAAAAGGTTAGATTTTATTGCATTCCAGATTTTCAAGTATTTGTATCTCTGCCAAATATTTCCTAAAATTAGTGGTACGCTTATTTATTCAGCTTTCAGATTATGTATAAATCTCAATTTTGACATTTATGACTGGTTTGGTGGTCCAGGGTCACAAATATAAATTTGAATTAGAATAAGAACCAGAAACATTATTAATCGGAAAGTAAAATACATTCATCTGTGTGACCAAAAAAAGTAAATAAATGTTTCAAACGTAAAGCATGGTCAAAATGACATTTAAAATTGGACCAGAATCAGCAACAGAACGATTTTTAATACATTAGCGTGATCACAGTGCACGACAAACAAACAAACATTATTACAATCGGAATCAAAATCAGAATAAGATTTAGAATCGGATTTGATTAATAAAACATTAGGTATGATGAAAGCAAATAAGTATATAAAAATGATGGGAATTGAAATCGAATTTGAAAACCGAAAATCTGAAATTGAATGAGAATATTCGTTTGATCGCAGAAAGTATAAGCATACAAACAAACAATAAACTAATAAAATGAAGATACGTTTTTATTATAAAATATTAAAATCATTTTTAGCATGTATTTGTTTTCATAGCACGTAAACAGACTTCCTTTATATATTCCATTTCATTTATGCGTGCATTCCTTTGGAAAACCTGTGCCCAGTCTCAACTGAAACTAATAAACAAACAAGTGTGTTTACGCCTGCAGGCAGCGTTTGACTGTATATTTCGAATAGATAGATTTATGACAGAAATGAAACTTCGCTGCTGTACGAATAGTCCCGCTGCAAGAAGTGACATCACATACAGTAAACTCATTCTCTAAAATACCCTTCATCATCCTGTCTTCTCATCCCTCATCCTTCCGTTCCCACCCCGTGCCATGTCCAAAACAGAATTGCTGGAGGAGAGGCGACATGTAAATCATACGGAACGTGACATTCTCATTTGATTAATGGAGTCCTAGTGTGACTCTTTGTATATTAATCAACAAATAGCCTGACCTCATCAGATGCTGTCTGAGTTCATTCTCAATCAAAGGGGTGCCCTGCGAGGTCCAGACCTGTCAACCAACAAGAAGATGGGTGTAAACAGCCATAGCTTTGGTAATTCATACCAATTAGTCGTTTCAAAAGAATAATCTCTGCTCGTTTCGCCATCTCCGTTACGGAGGTTTCCGCGCCTGCGTTGTGTCGATGAACATCTTAAATAGACCAAACCGTGAAAAATGCTTCCATTTTTTTTCCACAAAGCAAAAGATTCAGAGCAAAGCCTAAGAGAATTTCTCAATTTTAAAGGCACTTAATAATTTAGAGGCACTTAATAAATATTGTATATAAAGGAGTGTCTCTTTCTCCACATTATTAAAAGGTATAACTGAAAATCAATGTGTGGTTATTCAGAGATTAGTGTGACCTTTCAGTGTGCCTGTAAATAACTTGTTCTGTGAAACTCTGAGTCCCTCTTCAGAAAGACGAACTTTCGATCTTATTTACCTCCATCACAGCAGTGTTATTAAAATGAACCATCAGTCTAGGCCAAGTCTAAATATTTGTTCTTTATTGGATAGATTTTCTGTCATATGTGGTCACGCATTTGTCATATATTACCACACTGTTTATATACACTCTAAAAAATGGGATGTTTGCAGAACTTTAAAAAATAAAGACAACTGTTTACATGGTTTTTTTTTTCCCGGGTGATTATTTTGCGTAATTATTTCAAGTAAATATCTCGACTGAATCGAAACCGAAGTCATTTTAACAATTACTAGCTTTTCTAAGACTTGTGTGTTTTCTAAGCAAATCATTTCTTTTCATGGTTTACATTCCAGTACTTGCGAGATTCAAACTTTTACACAGACCTCAAAACAAGGGTAGTGTGACAAGGGTAACCTAACTGATCGTTCTGAGTAGAGAAACAAACGCGTGCTGCCACCACAAGACAACAAGTTCATTAATAAGACCAAAACCAGCAACGGCTATGTACATAAAACAGTCAAATAATACAATCATATTAATTAATCATGCCGCAGCGCATGCTGAGAAAAAAATGGATGGCACTGAAGCGCAAAAGCATTTTTTAAGTTTAGTTCTATTTTTAAAAAATACATTAATCCAACTCACCTGCTGTGCTTGTTGGTTCTGCTATTAAAAATCAGAGTACATCTCCATCTGACAGAACGAGGAACTGGACTGCAGCACCACCACATGGTATGAAATATGATTGCCATCATATTTTCCATCGAAGTCACTTAGATATGATATCCCTCAGCCAGAAAGTGCATTGCAACTCTAAATATAGCGATAAAGCTAATGCAGCAGAAATGCCAGGACTCTGAAACATCTCTGAGTCATCAGTTACAACAAAGGCCCCCGAGTAGACTTACTTATTAGAAACACCTGGTTTGCACCAATTTTACTCACCACGGACAGGAAGGTGGTACGACTCATTCCGCTCATGCATGAGTCCTCAGATTCCATTGTATGACATTTTATCCAAAACTTTAATGAGAATAAACTGTCACGTATAGCCACAGGGGAGATTTGAAGGACCCACAGCCTTTATCTTTTAAATTATTTTATTGATTTTCCATGTCCACATGGGTGCCGTCTGATTCATCCTTCTCTAATTTGCCGAATTGATTTCTTGCGGTCAGTCATTTCACTCTGAATAACATCACCTCATAGAGGATAATCCTGTTTTAAAGATCTGATTTACATTTATGGAATTGCCGAAATGTATTGATTCAATTTTCAAGCTTAAGTAAATAATATCTAGTAAATGTCAAGGATCAAACTCTCATTTTGATATTAGTACACCAGCATATTGGCTGATTTTATTTGACTTTTGGCCCGTCGAGAGCGTTTGGCACTGCGTGCGAGCTGTTATGTATTGTATATTGAATGGTTTGAATTGTATATTCAACGCTCCAAAACGGGAAGTCAAAAACACTTCCTGTAATTAGCCGCAAAGCCTTGTCTGCAGGTTCTTGAGGGTTCTTTAGCCAGGTGATGCTTTCCATATGCAAAAAACCTTAATTTCCCCATTCTAGTTTGGCTGTTTCTGTGATTTACCCCTTCATACCGGGTCTTAAAGCAAAGTAATCCACTTTATTGGGAAATGAGTACGTGAAGGGCCACTTAAAAATGCATTAGAAGTGCAAAGCATTATCAAACAGAAGAGCACATAAACCCAGTCAGCCATTTAAAGCTCGGCCCACACTGTTTATGAGCTCAGCTCTTCACGCTAATGCAGCTCTTAGATGAAGCCAATAGCTTACAGCGCTAACTGTTCCGCCGAGGTAATGGTGCCTCGGTCTCTGCCTGCTTGAAATGGCTGTAGGGGCTCCTTGTTCGCCTCGATCGGATCGGTGACCCTAATTAATAACGATCAGTCTGTCTGAAATGTGCAAATGGAACAATAAACGTAGATCTGAGTAATTAACCTCTAGCATTTCTGCTAATCATGGGCAAACATCCTCACTCTGTCATTGTTACTCACTGCAGTAGATTTCAATCGGGCCAGCAGCCTCGTTTAGCAGGTCATAAATCTGACACTCATATCGTCCTTTCAGGGAAAGGGCAAAGTCGGCACTACACAGCTGGGGAAAGAAAACAAGATGCCAAAATCTAGGGAATCAACAATAAATAATTTGGAAGTCAGCTCTTTTTGTCTTCCAGAATACTGGCTTTCGTTTCACTGTCAGGAACTTTTTTCATATCAGATCTATGTAAATGAAATATGAATATGTATGAAATCAGTTAGTCAATAAAAGACTTTGATAACATTTCATTACTTTTAAAGGATATGTTTATTTTATTAATAGTAGTAGTAGTAGTAGTAGTATAAAATGTACAATACAGAAGGCTTTCGAATAGTAATTCTTATTGATCAATAATCAGTGTCGTTCAAATATATATATATATATATATATATATATATATATATATAGATAGATAGATAGATAGATAGATAGATAGATAGATAGATATATATATATATAGATATAGATAATTAATACATTTAGAAAAATCAAATTTTTTTTTTACAATGTTATGAATGAAGGCCTATCAGAATTAAGAGAACGCATCCAAATGGAAAACAATGTTCCGCTCTCTAAATGCACACTTTGTGATTGATCCCGGGACGATAACCATTTAAGCAAAACAAAGCCTCCATAATCCCAAATGTGGGCATCTGTGTGAGAGCGTCATTGACATGGACACAGAGGGTAAGTAATTGGGGAGTCGGAAAATGATTAACCCACTATGCAAATGGCAATTAAAGGACACCTAATGCTGCAGGCACTGTCCTTGTGTCCTAATCGCTTGGACAAAAGTTCAAGTACGGCTGTTTGCCATGGACGCATGCATACTACAAAACAAAAATGCCATTAACACAACTGAATCATTTGTGCTTAATGGGAGAAAAATGATCGACGCCCACATCCGCTTTGACCATAAGTAATGGCCAGAGTGGGGAAAGTGGTGTGTAAAACCAGTTAAATAAAAAAAGAAACGCTGATGGAATCGATGGCATCAGTCTTCATTTAGTGATATATGCTATATTATATTTAAAAGCTGTCATTACAAAGCTGCTTATTATATATAATACAAATATATGGGTTTATAACTGTTTGTTGATGTTTTTAATATTATATGAATTACGAAAGTTTATTATTTTATTATATGTTTATTATATTTCAGTTTTGTATAAGTTTTGCCATGATTTCCTTTTTACAGTGATGACTGCCAGAGAAAAAAGTGAACTGTGTAAAAGCTTTTACACTATACTAGTAGTTTAAGTTTAAATAGTTAAAGATTTAATTTAAAAGATAATATTTTAACACTTTTTTTCCCATTTGCCGATGGTTTAAATTTCTCTTGATTACTATATTTTTATTTTTGTCACATTTGATTTTTGACAGTAGTAACTCTAAAAAAGTGAATGTTGAATGATGCCTATTCAGCGATTTGTTGGCGTATTTAATGTTTGAATTAATAACTACTGTTTATTATCATATTTCAATTCATTATGTTTGGCATTAGCCCGTACGCATGGACTATCACTAATAACTTTGGTATTGTAAATTGTTTTCTTTTCCCTCGAAAAGGTTTGTTTCTGTTGCTAAAAGAAGCCGGTTAGAGTCAATTCAGTTAGACAGAATCAATTATGAAAAAACAATCACGTATGATTTGTGTGTTTTTGCACGACTTTCTTTAGAAACGGATCGTTTTTCACTGAATCTCATCTGATTTGACCTGAAGTCATGCACGGCCAAAAACAATATTATGGGCAGCCTGTCAGCTTGCATATATCACTTTAAGGCTATTGTTCATTTGTCAACGTAATCTAAGATTGAATCTAACAAGGGCTAGATGCTTTAAAACCTAATGCCGTCTTCTTACCATCATCTTTGAGCGATCAAGCACGTTTCTCAGAGGTATAATGCGGCGGTGAGCAGTCTGTTTATGCATCTGGCCCTGTCCTGCGAAGTCTGAGACACTGCAGGAGTTTAACACAGCTGATCAGCTCTAGCCTTCTCAGCGCTGACCTCAATGATTTCCCCATCAAGGCCGACCTGATGTACCGCTCCATCTGCACCCAATCCCTCTCCCGTATCGATTGCTCGCAAATGAGCCTTCCCAGGCCTGGCCCAGGAGCAGTAATTCAAAAGAGCAGCGCATTGAGTGGTCCTAATGTTATGAGACCTGGATGTGCACATGCTAACAAAACAAAGTGCCAGCATTGGCTTTCTGCACATCATTCACAGCTGCGCAGCGGTCACTGATTGAATTGTGGATATCCGTGAAAGACATTTAGCTAAGATGTTTGTTTGTTTGCTTGTTTTTTGCTCCATTTTCTATTTCCATTCTTTTTCATGTTTTTTGGCGTTATTCGCCCATCACCTATTAAATACGGCAGTGCAGGGGTTTATTTTGCAATAACGCAGTTGGGTAAGTTGAGGTGTGCTCACATTTAAGCTGCCATTGCTTGGTGAATTTTGGCGGTGAAATTCAGTCATTTCAATAGGAATCAAAGTGAATGGGAATTTTGTACGAGGACGATAGATTTCTTCGTGCAGATTTTGCAACTTGTTGGTTATGTACTGTAGACTAACCAAGAGTACTTGAGTATTGAGTGCTTGAAAGCGCCTTCTGTGAGCTTCCTACATTGCTGCACGATTAATAGCCATTTTTGCTGAAATAAATCTAATGTGACTGCACATCTACTTGCAAAAAAAATTCCTAAATTAAAAAAAAATAAATAAAAAAATATATATATATATATATATATATATGTATATATATATATATATATATATATATATATATATATATATATATATATATATATATATATATATATATATATATATATATATATATATATATATAAACAAATTTAACAGCAGAGGTGCTAGCATTATATGTGGAAAGTATACTGATTAGGACAATGGGAGGGTTGAATGCAAGCTGGGAGAGTCGCTCGAAGTAGAAGTTTCTGTGGTCTTCTCAGGACTACAGTGAGATCCCTTTGAGCCGCTTGATTCAGTCGAGCTCAAATAGGGAGTCATGGGCAATGGGCATTGGCACCTCTCTTGCAGACATGCGGAGCTGAGAGCTGGGCTACACCTAACAGTCGTGAGATTTTACAATTTCTGTATGGAGCTCCCGTGTGTTGAGTAACATCTAGTAACTGAGGGTGGCCGGTTGGTGTTGGCTTGCCGTTCTATTCCCTTCGGATCCAGTTGTTGCCCCTTGGTGAACACTGAGTCCTCAGTTGTCCCACAGTTCAGTCTAGTCAGAGTAGTTTTTACTGCATCCGACAGTGGACTACCATCTCCACTTCAGACTTGGCATTAATGTCTCAGTATTTATAGCAGTTTATTCCCACCGTGTTCCTAATTTTTTTCTATTTTTCTATTTTTTTTTCAACATTTCTCCAAATGACCTTACAATTACGTTAATTACGTCTGTCATCGTGCTCCTCCACCAACGGTCCAGCTTCAGTACCCTGGCACCCCTGGTGGAACCGCTATATGGCTTACAGGCCATCGGGAAAGTTACGTATTGAACTTCATTTGTCTGACATGTTCGCCTGTCAACATTTGTACCTCAATTATATAACGCAGGTCAGGTTGTGATTTTCATAGGGACCCCATGATGTCAGTTGACGAACTGTCCAATGTGACGGACTAAATTGGCCTCCTTTCCTTAAGCTCAGAGGTGACTGGGTTCTCAAGTGAGACCTCATGATGTCAGTCAACGTAACGTAATGTTCCCTCCTTCAGAGAATTTGGATTTCACAAGTAACTGAGACGTTTCACAACTTCATCTATGACAACGCTACAGCAAAACGATTTATATATAAAATTGCAGCAATATTAATGCCATAATAAGTCTGAGGTCCTTTTTACTACCATCGATAGAAGATGACTGCAGTCATGTTCGCATCAAGAGGGAGCAAGTCCACAGAGTAATATGAGAGATTTACGCTGATAGTACACACAGGTAAGATTCTGCAATGATTTTAACTCAAAACAATATTTTATGTCCATGTATGTATTTATCTGGTGGTTAAAATAAGCCATAAAATAAGCAGGATAGTGCGCAGCCAGACGTTCATTATTGTAAAATAAACAATAACGAGCACCTACCTGTATTTCCATATATAACGCTGAGTGCCACGACTGACCAATCACATTCAAGCATTTCCGAGGATATACGTGATGAATGAGAATAGTTTCAAATCAGTGTTTTTATGTTCATGGCTTATACTTCAAAATTCTCTGATTATAGATCACCAGGTTATGCATCAGAAAATGGCTTCTTCTTTTCTTTATCAGTGAAAAACCTTATAATAGAGTTCACAAAGTGCCCAGTGTTCCAGAGCCCATGTTCAATATGAAGATTGGCAGACTGTTCAGCATACAAACAGTGCACAGCCTTCTTCTATCAGGCTCCTAGCCTCTGAATTAATGTTTCAAAAGCTGTCACCGTCACTCTGCCCCTGCTCCACACGTGCCACCTACTGTTTATCTGCACCAAGAGTCAGTGTTAAAACCTTCTCATGGTTATGACAGAAACATAACTCATCTGAGGATTATAACCAGCTCTGTGCCTGCAGAGAAACCGTATTGATCCGACCAGAGGGGGGCAACCTGCTCAAACCTGCACAGCCCACTGCTGCTCTGTTTTTCTTTACCACTAAAATATATTGCCACTGAATATTACTGCTTCATTCCTGCCCTGCTTCTACCTGGTGTTAAGGTGCATTTTTTTGTGGTTAGACCTCAAGTACAGAATACAGGTGGAAAACCATATGGAGGTAGCCAGAAACACACGCCCACTTGGCATTTCTAATGAATACGCTTTCTCTCATGAATGTGTATTGGACTAAATTATCATTGATTATTATGGGACACACTATGAGAAAATGTGCCACTTTTAATACAAAGTGGAAAGTGTGTTTTGACTGTCTACTTGTGCATTTAATAGCAGGTGGAAACATATATATATATATATATATATATATATATATATATATATACAACATAAAAGCTTAAAGCCATTGTCAAATATAGAGTTAAACCATTATACACAAATGCACTATATGCAGAGTTGGGGAAATTGTAAACTTTTATTAGGTTACTGATGTTTTCATTGGATTTGGGGAAAAAATGACCAATCATAGATTTATGCGTAAAACATTTTTCATTTTTCATTTTATTTTATTATAAAAAATTTTTTTACATTTAATTTCTACTTTTATTAAGCAGTAACACATTCATTAGATCAAACGTGACAGTAAAAAAATGTACAATGTTACAAAAATCCTCAAATAAATGCTGTTCTTTTGAACTTGTGAAAATATGAAGCAGCCTAACTTTATATATATATATATATATATTATAATTATAAAATATATATATATATATATATATATATATATATATATATATATATATATATATAAGAATTTAGAAAGGGCTACTGAGTGCACCTCTAAGATTTTCTGTTCCTCATTTTGGAACAAATCTGTTAAGTTCTCCTTTGTCTACATCAAAAAATTGACTCACTTAAGGGGGCTGACATCAGTTCAATGGCTTGACCCGGTCTGAAACAGGTTTTCTGGTGTATCAAAATTGACCTGCTATACAGGACCACTGAAGTGCCTCAGATCCTTCTGGGGGGACGAAGCCCTCTGCCTGTGAAGGTCTGTCTGTGGTGTCACGCTTGGTTTCATTTTTCCCCCACCGATGAGATCTCAGCCGCTATCTGATGAAATTGAACAACCATTACCAGCCATCAGAAAATAAAGCCCACTCCACTCGCTGCTAAAACGAATCCCATACAGCTGTCTCTGTCAGCATTTTTCGAATTTGTCGGTCTCCGATGATCGGCATAATCTCGGGCCGAGGAAGATTGACAGTTCATTGCAGAAATCAATATTTACAATTTACTTCTTTCAACGTTCATTCAGGAAGGAGCTGCCATGTTCCCCTCTCACGAAATAAGCTGATCATATCTTTCCCAGCGCGGAATGAGTTTCCTCACCAAAAATGTGAATCTCTCTCTATCTATTTTCCCTCTTTCTCTTTCTATTTTCTCTCGTTCCCTTCTTCTCTCTCTCTCCCAAATCAATGTGTGTGTCTGTGTGTTCTAATCTGCTCTTTGATGACAGTAAATCTTTACCCCTCAATGGCAAGCAACACTGAACCACTGACACCATTTCCTTTGAGAACAAAGGGACAGACCAACAGCAATCCCTCTCTCTCCATGTTCCTATCTCCATCTCTTCCAGCCTCGTTCTCTCGTTCCCTTGCTTTCTCTCTTCCGTCTCGCGCGCTCACTCACGCAAACATTTGGGCTTCGATGTACATTAACAGGCAAAGTCATTAATCATCTTCATGTTCATCTTTTTGCGTAGCGCGTTAGCTTTAGATTTAATCCGGAGAAAGAAAACTGAATAATTAGCTGAATACAGCTTTTAGTGCTATCTTTTATAAACGAAACTTTTTTGCCACCTTTTTAAATAAAGCACGTCCATAGAAAAATTCAATTTAAGCAGCACATTGCTTTAGTTCTCGTTCAACACGACGAGAACCGACCCTGAAAACCTGCATTTATAAATAATATTCCTATAAAAAGAATTATTTCTTTGAACAGCTTGAGGAGAAACACTTGACAGCTTTTTGCGCAATATATACACCTATTTTTTTCACATTCAGCCCGATGCGGAGTCTATTCACTCTTCCGTACTGATGGAACGATTGGGTGGTAATCTATTGTTAAACAGCATTTAATGTGAGAGATGAAAATGTCAGGCTCACACAAGCAATCAATTCATATCTCATTAGTGCATATTATTTATGACAGCGGTAATGACCGGGGAACAGCTCCCAGGAGAATAACACAGACCTCAGCCGTCAGGGGCGAATAATGACAAATGCTGCGGTATTATACGACTATAGAGTCCAATACTGAGGGCTGGCGTGGAGTATTATTGATTGTCATGGGCTCTTTAAGAGATGTATGGCCATCAGCTCACTGCGGGGGAGGAAGAGGAAGAGAGAGAAAGTGGAACAACAGCAGCATGATCTCTCTCGACCTTTATGTGCAGTTATACAATTCTAAAATGGTTAGCCGGATGCAGATTGGTCACTACAGCCATATTAATATCCGCTGTGTATATCTAGGATTGGGTTCAGAATATCTCAGATTATTAATGCTTTTGCCGCACAGAAGCATTCAGACCGAGGGGTCGAGGTTTTACTGGTTTTAGTACGGCCCTCTTAGCCCCTGCTTTTAGGTTATTTTTTTGGACGGCTCCTAAAAGCGCGTAATGGATCGAATGGACGTCACAGCTTTGGAAAGTTGCTATAAGGGCTCGGGACCGCGCGCGTTCTTAACGTGCCACCTTAGTCATTAATCACATGGCGTTTACGGCTCAGATTATAGGCTCAAAACAGCCTGGCACCCAAATAATACACTGCATCAAAATCCAAACCCTGAAGCGGTTTCATTGGCCGACGCATTTGTTCCATATTTGGCAGCTTATTACAAAACCTACAGTATTGCTCGTTTATGCTGTCCTAAATAAGTATGAAAAATACATTGGTTTTCTTTACATTTTTGTAAATATTTGATATTTAATTTTTTTTTTCTTTACAAAATCACATATTTTGCGTGAACCTTAAAAAGTGAGTGATTAATGTTTATTTTGTTGTCAGTAATCTCTTTCCTATAACTGCCTTGAAGCACGGAATTAATAATTCGAAAAATCACTGCAAAATTATTCAATACTGTCCTTAAGATATACCCTAATTGTTTGACTACCACAGGCTCTTATATGTTTCATATTGTTTTCCAACACTCCAACACTTGTGAAGTAAATACATTTACATTATATATGTAATGAGTTCATTGCATATTTAGTAGCTGACACCCTTTATCTCACAACACAGAAAAGACTGCTTGTGCGTAATTCCTTAATTATAAACAAAATAGTTCTGGCACGATTCTGATTGGATGAGCCAATCGAAACCATTATAAATTATACCAAACTGCCAACTATCCACAATCCCGTGAATGCAGGAAAGATTTAAATTATATGATAGTCATAATTAATTTAGTTAATGCGCTAAATTTCACGTTGATTAACAACGGATATAACAGGATATATTTGTATAAACTGTTTAATTTTTCTTATTATTATTATTATTATTATTATTAATAATAATGGCCATTTACTAATCTTTTTTTTATTACCATAGTGCTGTTACTATAACAACATCCTCTCGAGGCTTTATACTGATAACACATTGATATGTTGCTGGGGGCGTATTGTGTGCCGTCTTTGTTTAAAAATGGAGGAGAGAATTCTGTTACAATTTGAAGAGTACTTTTTATACGAGTGCTGCGATTTATTATTATCATTTTAGATTAATTTGTAGTTTGTTTGGTGGGTAACGACTCTAATGACACAGAAGTGACACTTGAGTGAATTTCTCGAGGGGTTTTTACATATTGTGAAGCCGCAAGCTTTGAAATGCTGTGCAAGCCTGACCTCTGCCGGTCAAACTTAATATAGCAACTTTTTGTTGCGGGATTATTTTTTTGCGCTTTGGGAATTTATTATGGAAATTAGTTCGGTAAATGAATAAATATAGAGGATAAATATAAATAAGAATACATATGAATATAAAAAAAAATAATGTTTAAACGAGTTTAAATTTTTACTGTATAATCTATTTATGAATAAATGAGAAAAAGGCAGACGTCTAATGCTGTTTAGGCTATAACTGCTTTTCCAGTCAGATTATTTTTTTTTTTTTAATACAGCAGGATAATTTGCTGGTTGAATGACTTGCTGGTGCAATTCAATATTAGAGAAAAAAGTAAAGAAAACATTTTATTCCATATAAATAATTTTTTTTAACTGATATTTTACAACAGAAAGAAATTCTCATAGGTGCACTCTCACGTAAAGACACACATTCGCTCACACGCATGCACTCAGCACACACACACACACACACACACACACACACACACACACTCACGTTGCAATCAAAATGGATCCCTCACAAAAACTCCTGCGGTGAATATCTTGAAATCTTAAAAATGGAATCAGAGGAAGGCACTTGAAGTTACAATCTGCACATCAGAGAAAAAGAAAAATAGCCCTTTTTTGGCGAATCATTTTGTAATATTACTGCATTATTTACAGCGTGCTCTGACCCAGTGAGTTCTTTTTTTACATAATGGTTTTATATGAAAGCATGTAATAACACAACCTTAAATTTTCAAATCTGCTTTTTTCTGTTTATGTATGTATATGCAAATTCTGTATCTCAGAAAAAAAACAACAACGTAGAAACAATTTACTTAGCTTCGAACACAATAAAAAAGGGTTGTCCAGTAACACTTTAAATTAATTTTTTAATACAGTTTTTTATAATATTAAAACTAAAATATTAGTATTGTACAGAAGTTATTACTGTATTTGGGTAACAGAAGTTGTAGATGAACATAAATGAAAGGACATATAATGTAACTGTTAATATCACAAATTTATATCCTTATGATCCCATTTTTCCATTGAGTCGTGTTTTCTCTTCTTGCAACGGAGCAAAAATCAAGACCTATTGGATGGAAGCTTCCAGAAGCAAGTTTTGGTAGATCATGGTGACCTATCACGCACGCACGCACGCACACACGCGCGCGCACACACACACACACACACACACACACACCAATGATGTAGAATTACAACTCCTGTTGCTCACTGAGACTGCAGGACTCACTCAGGTACCGCACTGTCTCCATGACGACAGAAAGCAGGATACTTTAAGACAGAAACTCTTTTTTTTTGCAGCACATGAAAGAACTTTACTCATACATCACACAAAACAAAACAACATAACAAAATACAGTTGTGGATATATCAATTTCACCGCAAATCTGTCAAAACGGCACATTTAGAACCCTGTCTCGAGAGCCGGGAGATCGTGACGCCGCCGCCTCACGTGACCTTCTTATACTCCATTATCAGTAATTCGGGTACATTTGCCACAAAGGTAATCTCGTCAGGTCTCCCGCTGCAGCGATAAGATAAACATAGCCTCTTTTCGTGACCCTGCGAGAGTGCGGTGATTTATGATTGGATATTTTTTTTTACTTCAGCGTGCGCTAAATTTAAATTGAGCCTCTGCATTTCCATCAAAGTTAAGGACACTTATGAATTTTACCCCAATAATAAAGTCAATTTAATACACTTCAAGTGGCTGCTTTGCTAAAAGCGACATTTTATGCAGGTGGCTGGGGATTTGACGTAAAGACTGTGACATCACTGGTTTCCTGTCTCACGCTGTCTGATTCAAAGAGAGTTATTTCGAAAGGGTCTTTCTTGAATATGTATATACATTGTTTTGATATATGTATATACGTTGTTTTGATCGTGATACACATGATTAATTACTGAATGATACATGATGTTTTAACACATGATACTGTGTATGAAATATGTGAGTTTATGTTAACTTTTTTTTATTTGTTATTTTGTGTGTGTGTGTGTGTGTGTGTGTGTGTGCGTCAAAAAAACCCAAATACAGTTTGAGATTGGAATGCACATTGAAAATGAAATAACATGATTTATGAGAATTGTTAAAACAGAGTTGTTTGTTTTTGTAAAAAAAAATAATTATATATACATTGTTTTTTGTGTGCATATATATATATATATATATATATATATATATATATATATATATATATGCACACACAAAAACAATGGAAATAGATATAATATTATACAAGCATTTGCATACTTTGAAAGATGATTACATTTTATGATGATGTTACATAATAAGCCACATTGTTAACATGGGTCGTATATATGAAAATAATTTGTCATAATGCAAGAACATTTAATCATTTGGACTCTGAAATCTTAGTATGACTCAAGATAACAGCGATTATATTGAAATCAGTGTCCCTGAAGGAAAAAAGACGTATCCCATCTTTACCTCTTACCATCTCTCTCTCTCTCTCTCTTTTTTTTTTTTTTTTTTTTGATTGCACATATTTACAGGCCATGCATCACTACGGCTTCACAGCAAGGTCTCGATCGCGTTCCAAGGAAATACACAGCAAATGCTTTTTTTTAACATGTCAAAAGGCAGCCATCCAAGCATGTAACCAGTTGAAATATTTAACCGTGTTAAAATTTTTAAATCAATGCCTAAACTAGCTTCTTGTCTTCTCCAAGGCTTAAACACTCAACCTTGGCTCGTTTGCGAGCGTTTAAAAGACACGGTAAATCATGACGAACACAACAGCTGCAGGAACTACACAGTGGTGCAGTTGGTGGACGGTGCTGCTTCTGTCTTGCTCTTCATCTCTCTGGCCTCATTTGTAGGGCACTCAGAAGCCACCTGACAGCGGAACACCTGCTTATACGCCTGCCTGAAGTTCTCTGAGAGGAACGCGTAGATAACGGGATTAACAGACGAGTTGCTGTAGGCCAGGCAATGAGCAGCAACGCGGAGCACGAAGGACGCCTGGTTCAGGGGGAAAGAGCCAAACTCGACCCACAGGTGCACCACGTGATGAGGCAGCCAGGACAGGCAGAAGACCACCACGACCACCAGGACTGTCTGAGCAGTCTGACAAGAAATATGGAGAGAGACATTTTTGCTGGTCTTTAACAACACGATCAACAACTGACATATATATGTGTAGACAGGGCAAATAATAATATCATATAACACATATATAATACGAATTATTATATATTACCCTATAAACAAGTGTAATAAACCTAAAAAGTAATAACTGTTTACAAAAATGTTTGAATGAAAGCCCACCTGATATTTCTTACCTTCTTTTTTGATGCCTCAGACTTCTTGGAGACATTTCTTAACTTTTTGTGCAAATGATTCAGGACCTAAAGACACATTGGTACATTGGAGATTGGAGTGAAAATATGAGAAATGCTCTGTGATGTAGAATGCGACACACTTTTTGAAGTGAATCTGTTTGTTAATATTGTATAAAGATATTTTGGTAGCCAAATCAATTTCGTTGTGGTGCATCCAACAGCTAGATGCCATTTTGTTTTCTTGTGACAAGACAAAACTGAAAAAAAGTCACGTTCTCTTCGTGTCAGATGGAAAAACGTAGATAACAAATGGGAAAAAGGGGGGAGAGGGGACTTTCTTATCATGAATTCTTTATGTTTCCCTACATTTGCTTTTCTCACATTTTGCATTTTAAGGATAACATAAGCTATTACACCGATATGAATGTGTAAGGGTTATATTTAAAAAAAAAAAAAAAAAACTTGGGACATGTGTTTGAAAGTAAGATCAGATCGTGTTAATTTTGGACGTCCTTATTGGTCGTTGGATTGTAAAACAACCCCATTTTCCGTTTCGCGTTCATAAAGATCGTGTCTCCCAATCAAGCAACAATTAAAGGCGAGACACTGACCTTGGCGTAACAGAAAGATATCAGAATCAGCGGCAGCACGTATCCGAAGATAAAAGTGCACACCACGTAGATTTTCCTCTTGCTGTTGTCTGGCCACACTTCCCAGCAAAACGTGCTGTTGTCTTCACTTTCCACGATGCCCTGGTAGTAGGCGACCGGAGTGGCCATGGCGAAAGAGAGCACCCATATGACCAGCACCCCGATCAATGCGTGCCTCGCGACTCGAATGGAGGAGGACTTTCTGCAGTGAACTATGGCGATGTACCTGTCCACCGACATGGCCGATAAGGTGAAGATGCTCACCAACATGGACACGGTGAAAAAGTAGTGGATGAACTTGCAGATGAAGGCGCCCAGGATCCATGTGGGCAGCATGTAAACCGTGGACTGAAAAGGGATGCAGAAGAGCAGATATGACAGATCCGCCACGCTGAGGTTGAGGATGAAGATGTTGGTGGTGCTTCGTTGCTGTCCAGGTTTGCGTTGAGCCAGAACAGTGATGACCAGAGAGTTTCCCAGGACGCCTAGCGTGAAAATGAGTCCGAAGATGAGAAGCGTGACGAAGTTGTCGGTGCCGATGCCGAATAAGGTTTTTTCGGGCGCCTCTAAGTCCACGTTGCCCTCGGGTCTGTTCAGCTCGCTGCTGATGTTCATCTTCAACGCGAGCTTATTTTGACGCTTCGCCGTAGAAAGTTCTTCTGCACTTAGTTTTCCTGCTTTATTGATTCCCTAGAAGAGAAGGGTGGCTTGGAAGATCCTTTGAAGTTCACTGGCGTCCGGCAACGGCGAAGTTTCGGCAGAAAGCGCTCACTCACGCGCATCACAATACAGCCTGTGCGTTTTTCGCGTTTCATAACAGTTCTCAGAAATAAAGTTTTGTGGTAATCCAGTTGCTTGCTCACGCCGATGGCGCTCACAGATTCATGTTTTCACCTGCAGGAGCTCTTCTCTGCTCGCGCTAGGTGGAGAAGAGCTGCCGCAATAAAATATTGCCTGTGTGGACGTCACCGAGACACCAATTTCTCAGCCCCCCCTTTTACACTTACACGGGAAAAGCGCTCTTGCATTGACGGGTTCTTACGATCCAATACTTTCCCTCTCTTTTCTCTGCTGTTAGACCCCTTTCAACTCCCATATGTATACAGGGACAGGGAAAAGTGAACTTAAAAGTTGCACTGCAAGCTGTCCTTGAGATTAATCATCAAAGGCTGTTTAAAGTAGCATAATGCGTTCAAAAAGCAAACCCCTAAAGCGTTCGCGAAGAGAGGGGGTTGTGTAAGGCAGCATAACGGCAAATTTAGCTATGCTTTTACTGTAAATGAAATTTGCAGGACATTTGTGATTAAACAAATGGTAGAAACCTTTGAAAGTAACATAATGGCAAAACCTCCATTAGCCTAAGTTTGACAGATTTATTTCAGGAACTGCCGATACATACCGAGAAAACAAATACATACATAATTTATTAGTACCAGGATTTTAAATCTGCAGTTAAAGCAATACTGCCCTTCACGAATCCTCTCCCGTGGCCTTGCGGGACAGTAAAGTGTCCATGTGCATTTCAGAACCTCACCTGAGATAGTAGGTTATCCGAGTATTGTTTTTTTGCGAGGTTCTACGAGTTCCCCACATAGGCTTTTTGCATAGGCTGCTGTACAGTAGGGAAGTATTTGATTTCAGGATTTGTCAGGATTAGTGGAAATTAATTTTTTGTCATTTTATGTCCCCAAGTGGCCCGCACGCTCCCGTTGAGAACCACTGGTATTACGAGATTCTACATTTGAAGATCTCTCAAAAATGAAACAGTTTTATCCCATCGTTATGGCTCTTCTATGGGTTATGCCCTTTCATTTCAAGCTCTTTGGAGACTCGTGATCAATTACCTAGGCACTGTACAACATTTATTATTTAAGAAGCTAATTACACATACAAATTGCCTCCCCTCTCATAACGAACGGTTTTATTTGACCTGCACTGCCCAACTACCGACATCCGAAGAGGAAACGCAACTGCGCTGTCCTCAGGGAACCAGAGATGGTTAGTCATGTGAGATTGTTGAAGAGATAACCATATCTCCAGCTTTCTCGTTGAGTAATGACGTGGCCCAGGGAACTATGACAACTGAATCCATAATGAAATTATTTTAAAAAAAAGTAACTTGAGAGCTTTCACGTATCGTCTTTTTAATGAAAAATCATTGTTATGATAAACAAGAATGGTGATGTGGCCCCACATGACCTGAAATAAAAGCTCGCAGTGCACCAGCAGACAATGTGAGAACACCTGAGCACCTGAGCATATTTATTTTATGAGATAATACAACAAATACAAATCAGTGCAGAGTTTCTCCAGAGAAATTTAAATGAGCTTTTAGGAATTTGAACCATGGAAAAAATCTGACTCTGAAGTGCTGTGATTGTTTTTAGGGTTCTTCTCAGGAGGCCTGAACATCTCACCGACATGACATCCACCGAAATGTTCGATGTTTTGTATCATATGGAAAAATAAAATAAATAAATGTGATATATCTTACTCCAGCCGCTCATGAATTTTCCTATACACACTGAATGATTATTAGGCCGCTCTTTACCGGTTTAGATTGTTTTGGAGTCCTTCAGCCTTTTGTGTGCTGCCCCTGTGAGATCCTGAGGTACTGATGTTTCCATGGTGACCGGTTGCCTCTTCTCTAAGACCAAAACATTTTTTCTCTCACTGTGAGAGACCGTGTTGGAGCTGATCATGTTTTTCTGGGTCAGATGAATCAAACACAATGTGGTTAAGCTCCTCACAAAGATCATTACTCATCTAAGAATCCATTTTAATCATATGGTTATTAAAAGTGGGGAAAATTGTTACTTAGAAGGTGTCATCAGGGCTTTCAAAAGAGTAATGGTCAGCGTATGCATATACTGCTTGTTTCAGCACCATGGACAGAGGCCACAGACTCACAGGCCTTCAACTGATGCATCCAGTTGCTCTCAAGATACTTCTGGTGGCTTTTCATTTGGGAGAGACAAAGCAAGTGAAGATAATTATAAATTTACTGTCGTCGTATTTTTGACAAGTCTGGCGCAATGTGCCCTGAAGCGTAAAGTTATTAGTCATTATCTCTCCTTTGGTTTCTGTAATAGCCAAATCTCCTCTTGATTATTGTAACAGATGGGTCCATGAAATACATAATTTTGATAGACAAAGCACCTGATCATAATCCTGAATTGCAGTGTCTCTCATAGAGAAAGTGCAAACATCTGCTGCATGAAATTATATATTCAACTCATCTGAATATGCAATTGTTGAACTGCAAAATCTTATTTATTTTACCGCCTTTCATAGTTTGACACTGTTAACAAACGCTCCAAAAGCCAGAAACAAGTCTGCTGCGTAAAAGTACTCATTTAAAACTGCAAAAAAGTTATTTCTTTTTTACATGCTATGCAGAAAAACCCCTAAATGAGACATAAGTCTGCTGCGTAAATTTATTCATGAAAAACTAATTATTAACTAAACATTATTGATTTTTTTTTGTATAAATACTCCCAAACTAGACAGGTCTAGCACTATAAAATACATTTTTTATGAAGCTCAATTAAACCTCACCTCAATATATCATCGCTGAAAATACTGAATATTTATTTATGTTTTATGCTGTAACGGAACCAACAAGACTAGAGGTGTGCAGATTTTTTTGCAGACAGTGAACAGAATCCAGGGAGCTAGGTGAAAGAGGTAGCCTAACCCAGAGACACAAGCAATAGTACAAATGATGTGCAGGGTCCGAAACGGCAAGCAAAGCGTAAATCCAAGGAACTTGGAAAAGGTCCAGAAACAGTAAGGTAGAGGCAAACTAACTCAGGAAACATGGAAAGGCTCCGTATTGTAACTACCACTAGAACAGCAATAAGCGCTAGGCAATGCTCGGCGACTAGATCAGGAAGTCAGCGTTTCTTAAATACTGTGTTTGATTGCTTTTAGGTGAGTAATTGGTTACAGCTGTGTGCAGTCAGTGCCATGGATGATGGGAAATGCAGTCCGGGGTGATGTGTAACAGTCAGCGATGACATCTTATGGTGGAGCTCATAGACCAAATTCATGTCATATGCTTTAATTGTCTTATTTGGCATTAAGCGGAAATACTCCTAAACCAGACATAAGCCTGCTGAATAAAACATGTTGTTTAAGAGGATTTTATTGTTGAAAATACTGAACTGCAAATAATATTTATTTCCTTTTAGTCTCTAGCAGAGTTTTTTAAAGAAGTCTGCGGAATAAAATTACTATTGTATGCTATGCATTTAATTTTTTGTTAGTTTTTTCCCCTCCTCATACATTAATTCAAAGATTGATTATATGTTTTTTTTTTCTATTTGCTTTAAAATAAAAGTGAAATATCGTGTTTTCTGCAATGCTGCAACATTCCTGACAACTTATTTGCCTGCACCGAACGATGCTCTTAATTCACCACCATTTTTTACCCTTCCTCGTAACCCGAGGCAATATTCTCAGAAATGAAATCGTGAACAGATCTGAAATGAGAGGTAAGCCTCAATTTCAAATGTCTTCCCAAAGTCATTGCCCTCTCATGCGTCCTCTGAGGTAAGTACCCTGGTGTAGACTCTTTTGTGAAGAATGCCATATGATCTGCTGGAGGTTTTTTACACAGGAGAGGTCCGACATCGGCTCAGAAAAGGGCCCGAGGGATGAGTGAGGGATGAGTGATTGTGGTGCTTCATTTGAACTGTGGAGGGGGTAAGAGAGCATCATTATTCTCTCAAGACTCCAGTCAAGAAGAGCAGAAGCTCTCGTTCTGGTCAACACCTACCAAAAGAGGAAGGAAGAAACGAAGAGAAACTAGAAAAAAAAAAAGTCTATTACGTATCTGTCAGTTCTTTTTAGAAACCTAATTCACACATTCACTCAAGTGCTTAACACTTCAGAGATAATGAGTGCTTGCACATTTCATAATTGGCTAAATTCTTCGTTTAATGAATTTAGCGTTGGCTTGTTTGGTTAGGTCTTAATGGACAGCGGTGATGATGACTCAACCCAACATGTATTATTGTGTGAGCCTGAAGAGACCTTTGCACCCTAAAAATAGTAACTGTTCATGTGGAAAACAAACGGTTTGTGTGTACACAGCTCTGGCTGGCTCACTGCAGCCGATGAATTTCAATCGAAGCCCCTGCTCACTCTGTGAAGCGCAGAAAATATTTGAACCAAAACATTTTTAAAAATATTTTGCAACGGCCCTGATTGGTTAACATTTAAACGTACAGAAAGTATGAAATTGATTTCAAATTTGTGTTTCTAGTTTATAAACTGAATCGAGTTTGTATTCACCTACTTATTCGAAATCAAAATGCAAATAAGATTGTGATGGTTGACACACACCCGAATATAATAAAATATGCTCTCCTTACACACATTTGTTGTGCATGCATTTGTTAGATTAGAAGATCGGCTCTGTGCACTTTGATTTTTAAATCTTATTCAGGAAAGGCAGCTCATTTTCTTTTAAAGGGACAGTTCACCCTAAAATTTTACAATTATCGTCATTTACTCGTTGCAAACCTTCCACTTATGAATTTGTCTCGCTCTTTCTCTCTCTTCAATACAGTTCAGCACATATTGTACAGACATATGTAGGACATTGATGCAGACTGCATTTAGCAAAGGCAGTTCAAGGTCAGAAATGACACTAATGAAGATGATAGGACCACTTAATTTCATTCATTCAGGTGTTCTTTAATTTTTGAAGAATTTCATAGAAATGCAATATAGATTCTCAGAACTCTTAGCACTTGTATTATCCTTTTTCTTTATTACATTTAAGTATTACTGGTGCGGTTATGTCTGTCGGCTCTTTCTGATAAATTACTCCGTTGCATGTTGCTAACAACATCAAGGTCAAGTGCTGTACTCAGAGAATACATATACATAAATGTGTGCTTCAGCGCACTTGGATGAAAACATCCACAAAATATATGCTGTAAATGTCATTTGAAAGAGCCTTGGATATAGTCCACACACAATATTTGTTCAGTATTTTTCCATTTTAATTTTTCTTTTATGGCTGCGACAAAGAGCTCCAAACAAGCACTGATATCTGGCAAATGTTTCTTTATGGAAATTTCCTTTAATTAACTATAATTGGTCAAATCAATTAGTTATATTTAATGTTTTGATGCGACAATCTTTGACATGTTGCACCTACATGGAAACTGGCCAGTGTCTTGTTTATATGCTAGCATGAACATTCATAGGAATTGGCTAATGAATGATGACATCAATATAATTAACGAAAAACAAAAAGTGGGATGGAGACGTTTTAAAAAAGGATTTTTCCCTATTGGTGATAAATGTAATAAAATTGAAATTGAAAGTGCAGATCAGGGCCTCACACAGTAAATGCTTCTTTATTACCATGCTAACCCTACGGCTTGCAAATTATGGAAGTCCATTTTCCAAAAAAAATGTAGGCCTACCATTCCTATTTTACCTCAGTTCTCTTTGACAGTCTGTACCGTTCTCATCCAGATTGGTGTCCACTTTTTGGGGGGTTTTCTAAAGACAAGACTCTTAAATGTTTCTTGTTCGCGACACAACAAATCTCATAATTTGACACAGTGACTGTCGTAACCAACACCAAAACAAATTGTGTAGTCTGAGTGGGTCAAAAAATGTAAAAATAAATAAATAAAGCAATCAGGTACTGTTTGATTAAATCTGTAGTATGTAACTTTTTTTGGTTAAAATTGATCCAAAGTATTCAAAACTAGCTTGTTGCCCTACTTTAGCCCGTTTCACAACAACAAGCTTATAATGATTTTAACTATACTATATGCTAAATGAAATTCTGCACTGTAAAAATGTTATGCCTTTTTTTAGCTGTGGTAAATATGCGTGTATTGAACCTTCTGCTTTGTCTAACCAAAACCAATTAAAGGATAAATAAGAGAAGGGCTCTACATATAGATAAAATAAAAAAACAAGGTTTTCTGAGTCACAGAATAACAACTGTGAAGAACAAACTAGCATGAATTACACTACAAAGACTCCATTGTGTGCTCGGTCTGTGGCAGCACTCAGAGACAGGGCTCCTCCAGTAAAGCTTTGATTCTGTAACACAACCCTCTATGTCCTGTACACATCCCATAGACAAACTCTTATGTCGTGCCATATGTCAGACTGCCTGCCAGTCATGTGTCGTTGATTTCTACCAAAGGATTCCCGATCATTCATCAATGTGGTCACCGGAAAGCGTTGATGTCACACATGTCCGCTGGTAACCGCGGCCACCTCCCTCCTGCATCTCAGTGCTCGGGTCACTGGAGTCATGAAGAATAGCCATTGTGAACGAGCTTTTTTTTGGAAATACATTTGATTAATTACTTGCTTTGAATTTCAATCGAGCTTCCGAAACAAAAGTTCTTCTGAAATGTTAATATTTTGGTGATTAATGTTTTGTACTATGCTAATTCAGTACAATAAACGAATTCAATAAACTTTCCTCGGATAGGCTTTGAATAGTCGTAACAGAAATTCAGTAATTCACCGACAACAACAAACCAGCACTTCTCTATGCACTTTGTCCTTGGTATATCTGATCTCAGTGTGCCGGAGGCCTGTCCTAATTGTTCCTTCTGGTGGGTAAACAAGGCAATGCTAATGCCTCAGTGATGGGCCGCCAATGATTCCATCAACTCTTGGCATCCTCTCTCAACGCTGGACATAAGCATAATGCTGCCATTTGTTTTATGTCACAACAATATCATGCCCTCACTTGGCACTGCCATGCATGGGCAAAAACTCACAGAAACGGTCACTTTGCGACAAAGAGTACAGAGAGGTTTCAAAATTTAATGGAGTTCCCATTTTTGTTCATGAACTATATTTACGGTTAAATAGGGTGTCGATGCACATTATGCAGTGGGGATTGGGATTCAAATGTAAAGGTAAAAACTAACACAAACACACACAGTCATACAACAACCGATATATCCTTTCTAAGCAACTGATACACACAGCTCTGTAATCAGAGTTTTATTACTTGGCATTTAGATTTACCTTTGAAGATCAATCATGTCATTTTGTGTACCCTGAGTGACTTTTTCAGGGTAAATATCCATTTAAGCTACATGCAGACTTAGTCTACAGACCATTTCACAGTGATTTCTCCTTCACAAATGGAAGTGGTGATGGGGCCAAAGCTGCTCTGTGGGCGCCTTGGTCGTGATCCGCATACTTCTCGTTGTTTTGGGCTCTCTCCCATGTTTGTGTCCCACAAGATCACATCAAGAATTGTATTGTTTGCCCTTGTGTGTCTTTCACCCCTTTCTGGGCAACAAAGCCTCTGGTCTTCAGCACAAGGCCACTTGCAGTGCAACCTGCCCACTCTCTGCATTCCTGCACTGATCTCTTAAAGAGCAGTGGGAGGTTTGTAGATAGCCAGCCCTTCAGCCAACAGATGAGCTTCTGTGAACTGGCCAGAGTGAACAAACACAAGATTCTAGCTCCATTTATAGAGACTCAGGGTGTGCTATAAATTGAGAATGAGAGGCCAGGCCAGCCTAGTTGAATATGCTCATAGGCAAACACTTGTGAAGGGCATGTTTTGAGAAGATGCTGTGAACTTCTGCAAATACTCAATGTGTTGTCAACAGCTCACAGTAGAATTGCACACTGAATATAAAGTAATTAACAAGTGCAACGTGTGGAAATCTGTTTGTGTTTAATTCCACTCATGCTTATGCTTATGACTGAGAAGCACAGATTGTTGTAAGAACCCACCTGAGGGTCCCTTTGAGATTGATTACAAGGTGTACAAGTACAAGGTGTCCCTGGATAAACATTCTTGTTGATCCTGGAACAACGTTTCAATCAACCAATCAGATTTGAGAGATCATTTTCAGGAAATAGGTAGATTAGATTTAGGGGTTGTAAGTAATAAGTCGATATTTTTGGACAGTAATGTCAATCCAGGGTCATTACACTAAAAATAATTATACTAAAATGATACTAAAAATTGTCCATGTTCACATATTACTTGCTCTGCATTGTCTGCACTTTGTGAGATAAAAACGAATTATGTCACTGGTGCACATAGTGCATTTATACAGATGAATCATAACTCAGAATATACCAATAGTTTAAGTAGAAAATATGCAGGATATTATTCAATACCTGTTACATGCTCCATTCCTACTTAAAGTGTTATTAAAGTGTATTTTAGATAGAAGAATCACAAAGAATATGGACATTTTAACACGTTTCAGCATTCTTTTACATGGAATGCATTTACATCTTTTAGCCTGATTTAGATTCAGCTTTCCAGCTGCAATCATATGGCATCATTTCAAAATTACCGCAGGTCTAGTTTTGATTGTATATGAAATTGAGTTGATGCGTTTACAAATTCCGTGCATCATTTTATGTCTGCGCTGTGTTTTTTTTATATTTCCTGAGCTATTTCATATATGCCTCATTATTATGCCTATTTGCTCAGTAGTATTGCTGGATCTCTAGCCTGAATGAATTTCCTCTACTAATGATCTTGTGGAAAACATCTTGAGGACAAAGGAAATTGCAGCCTCACATCTGGATGATCACAGCGATCCTTTATATGATCAGAATTTTAGATTTTTTGGCGACAGATAGCACTACAACAAAACCAGAATGCATTTTGTAAAACGACTGAGTAAATAATAAAAACAGCATATTTTTTTACTACGAAACACAGTGGCCTTTGTTCTTTGGCCAAACTCACGGCCCAAACAACTGTCGATTGTTTGAAAAAAAAAGCAGGAAAAAACAGCATGCAAAAGCCAACGGCAGAGACGGATTTGTCCGTGTGTTCATAATGTTTCTCTGAAAAGCACGGTGGGCACCACGCTGAGTATCTCACACAGCGGTTGGTTAATGAATTGCAAAGTCATTGAAAATGAATTAATTTGCAGATATTTCAAGATGGGAAGCGAACAGAGCAAGGTTGCTCCGTTTATCCAGGATACAAATTGAAAGACTTGCTCCAAGAAATCAGTCCAAGAACTAGCTAAGAGCATTTTGAAATCAAATTTATCAATGAAATAATAGAAGGCGTGCCCCCTCAACTGGCGCATGACATCATCAGGGTGTGCCTGTATTGTTTAAACTTCTGGAGATGTTTCATTCACACGGTATGATGAAGCACATGGCAACATATGTCTGAAGCGAACCATTCCAAACCGCACACGTTGCAATATACCATATGCGATTTCTCAATGTAAACTTTTCCGTATAAGGAACATGAGTCATCACGACAATGGTTTGATTGTGCTGAAGCCGTTCTTCACAGCGCTCTGCTTCTTTCTCATAGACAGGCCTTGTTGTGCTCGGCCCGTGTCGAGGCAGATGTGGACTAGAACAATAGCAGCTCCTTTTATCAGAGAGCAGGGTAGTGACACCCTCCGCGGGCACACAAGGGCTCGAAAGAATGCCTGGCACCGGCCCAGAATCACTGACGCTATTACAGACCCACCTCATCTCCCGTGATGCCATGCAACGGAGGGGACGACACCTTCAAAGGCCAGCCCTTCTTCCTTAGAAGCGCCGAAGACTATCGAGAAGGTTTGCAGAGTGTCCCCAGAGCGGACTTTGGATTGAGTGGAGATAGACATTCGTGGGCCGTCCAGACTGTAGACCACCAAACAGAGCAACACCTAGAATGGCCACTGCAAGCACCTCTGGACAAAGCCCCTTCGGGCTGGGCAGGAAGAAGAGGTCCCCTGGTCTCCTGGATCAGATTGGCAGGTTCTTCGGAGGAGACAAAAAGAGAAAGGGAAAGGTGAGTCACTTTTTTTATTTTCACTAAAACGTGTTTCACAAACATTGGCATGGTCAATGACAACTTCTTGCTCAAAATTACAGTATAGCTGAATTTCAATATAGTTTAGGACTCTTTTTGAGTTTGATTTTGGGTTGCTTTCAAAAGGATGTGATTCACAGACACACAGATACTCAAATTCAAGCTAACTCTGCACTGCAAATGGACTGCCAGTTTTACATATTGGTTGATACACATGACTGTCTTATGTGCACGCAGTTCGCCATGGAATCGTACATGCGTACTGCTCACAGTTTAAACCCTAGTATTTGAGTTTCTGTTTATTTGCCATAAAAAGTCTTTATTTATAAATACTGTGCAATAATGGACCATTTTAAAGCTACATTTAAAACACTTCATATGTATTTCAGGGAAATATATTCCAGGCTTGTTACCAGATAAGGCCAGGATTTATTTCATACAGCAATTGAACAAAGAATTTGGGCTTAAATCCTATCGATATGGAACAAATAGCTGAATCTGCTTCAAAATAACGTTCCTTCAAAGATCAATGTTTAAAGCCTGTTCAGGCTGCTTTAGCAACTGATTATATTTACAAGCCTTTTTTGGGGGGGGCTTCTTCAGTAGCAATCAATCACGGGGAAATGGCATAAATTTTAAAACCAATGAATTCTCACAGCATTGAGAAGCTTTGGGCACAGCTGTTTGCCGTGCAAGTGATATCATTATAGGGGTTTGCTGTTCCGCTGCTAAAGTGTGGTTCAATCACTGCCTCTGAGTAGATCTATTGACAATCACACCTCCTTCTAAGCATATCTATTCGAGGGCTAAGGTAAATTTAGATAAGCATAATATTTTTATTTCCATTTTTACCACTCCTGTTCACTTGTGGCTAAATCGTGCCACAAAAATCAGAGAGATTTGCATTGTAGTTCGCCTAAATTGTGAATCTTTAATGATTGGATTTCAATTCCAAGAAGTTGTCGTGCTAATGTATGTTGCAACTTGATGTCGTTTCTCTTTCATTTATTTGAAGGGCTCATTTCGTGGTCATCTATCCTCCTCTCCACAGAGACCCCAGCACTCCTCCACCCGTCGTCGTGGAGATGTCAACCCTGTGGTGCATTTCTTCAGGAGCTTTGTAAGTTTCCACGTGTGCTGCCATGGATTTTTACAAGTCTCAAACTTCAAAGAGTGACGTGAAAGCCAACAACTGCAACCCCAGAAAAGAAATCAATTCGACCTAAGACACGAGAATGACATTTTCACACTTCCCTTTGTCCTCATCTTTAGCTCCCACTGATCCAAAGGGTTTGTTAACGCTCTCAAAGCACCGAGCAGGAAAACATGACCACTGATACAACGATGTATCGAGTCAAATATATTAGAAGAGCATAAGCTTGCTTTTTTTTAAAACCAACTTCATCATGGTAATCGAAAGATAAGGCAAGCTTTGGTCCTACACATGCCACATTGTGTCTGGCCATTTGCCGTCTAAGTCTGCAGGCCAAGTTTGTCGTCATGTTCAACATGCAGCCCATGTTTTCCTTGCTACAATAAGTCCAGACTTGTTTTTCTGCGAGACAGACAACATTACACACACTTACATCACTAGTGTTAAATTCTCAGCTATTTAGTAAAGAATGAGTCACTCTTTTAAAGTCACTGTTTCAGATGAAAATGTGTATGAGTGTTAACATTTACGCAACAGGGAGGTCGGTCGTCCTCCTTTAACAGCACCTTCTTCACTTTTTTTTATTTTGTAATGTAGCATGTGGTTTGGTAAATGAGACAAATTCCACTTTCAGATGGCATGGCGGCAAAACAAGCATGTAGACTTATTTCATTACTCATTTTCTTGATTTTTTCCCCCCTGAACACAACATCGGTTCTGTCTAAACTAGATACCAGTGTTAACATTTCCCCATTACTCATGTCCTAAATTAAAAATGGTTTTCTGGGAAACGCTAATTGCACAGTTGTTCCTCAGTGGGCTTGTTCATTAAAAAGATACAGTCGCTGCCTACATTATTCATCTGAACTGCAAGGAAGCCTAATGATCGACCCCTGTAAACATCTTTAAAATGAAAGTCTTTGTTCAAAGATTGCTTATCTTGTTTGTATTATGCTCGATAATGAAATGGCTCGTTATAATACTCGAGCCTCTAAATTAATAGCTTTGGCTCTGCTTTTTGAATTCTTCAAATGTTTCTTGGCTAAAAGTCTCTCATTTGTTTCCTTGAAGGTGTCCTCTCCTCGTCCCAAATCGAGGGTAAGTCTCACATTTGTCTACTGTCATGCATCTAATCCCATTGTTTAAAACACTCTTGTTATATGTATTTATAGTTATTTCACGTCAATTTTCAGGGAGAATTCTGCAGAAAGGATATAAATGGTGACAGAGCAAGAATATGAAATTTGTAACACTCTATTAGGCCATCATTACCTCTTATACCGCCACACTCTTAAATGAATAATACAGCTGGTTCCTAGCAGATAGAATAGATGTGACCCGTAACCATTTTCTACGCACTCTTGTATCCAGCAATGAAATTGTAATTTCATCTGAGACAAAGGTTAATCATTCTACATTCTTTTTTGTTTCATGTGCAGTGGAGAGAACTTTTGGGCCTGGTACGTCATTCATCTTTGATGTGACTCACGTTTGCATTCACAGACACTCTCATAAACGATCTGATTGGCTGATTGCAGGATGCCTTCCTGTCCTATGTCTCGTTTCTAATAGATCTGTCATGTTTTTTAATCATTTGTTCTCTTTTCTGTGAATTAACCAATGCATCGCTCTAATTACAGCTGCTGAACTTTTCGCTGCGCTTTATGCGACCTTCTCGTTAACCTGCGGGATTGGATGATTTATAGGTTGAATGGGTTCATTTTGCACAAATCTCCAGATTGATCACATTTTTAGGCCATGAAATTTAGGCCCATGCCTAAATTTTTATTGCATTGTGGTTTTAATTTGGCCACATTTAATACTTTCAGTGTAATTATTGTACTTGTTAACTCACACTCTTTTCAAGATTATGTATGCATTATATATGCATTTCGATGCAGAACACATTTTGTAATGCCAAAATGCATGATATAGGCATTACTCAAAAAAATCCATTATATTTTTACCCTAATTTTCCGTGTGATTATGAATTTCCACAGCTTTTAGCTGTGCTAAAGTACATAAAAGAGTGATCTTAAGCACTGAAATGATCAGAATATTAGTGTTTTTGCTTGTTTTTCAGTTCCTTTCTGTCTTTCTGCTGTATATTTTTGCCTTGATTGTTGCGCCCTTTCTTTTCTGATGGGTTTTCTTCTGAACCAGAGCGACTCTCTGCTCCTTGATGACTTTGAGACAGCAAGGCTTTTTCTGAGTCGCAGCCGGTAAAGCAGCTTTCTCTCTAGGGGTCTTCGAACTGTTCACTCCCCCCACAAACCCATACTCCAACCCATCTACTCCCTTCCCAGGTCTTGATTCACTGACTCACCAGTGCCCCCTGTGTTTTTGTCACATGTTGTTTAACTCCACAGGCTCCAACACATAAAGGCATGCAAAAAGCAGGCATGCAGCATTGGATGTATTTGGACATTATGAACTGACACCCATCGTGCGGATCATTTGCTATGCTATGATTATTATGACATGATTATCCTCCCATGCTGCACTCTTGCCCTCTTTAAATGACCCTGTCCTATAATACTTGATATGTGACAAACATGTAACATTCTCTGTGCTGCAACCTCCTTTTGCGCTCTTTATTTGTAGATGTCGGTGCAAAAATGCACTGATGCATCACCAATCAAAACATATAGCTCAGAATCTATGTGTTATAAACACCGGTTTTTAACTCTTTTAACTCACAGTTTGATATAATATCGCAACGAAAATAGTATATCATTAAACAGCAGTGGACTGCTATCCTCTCTGTGTTCATAAACTATATGTTTTAGGCTTCCCCGTCAGCGCGTGGCACGGAGAGCATTAGATCACCTCACAGACGCAGAAGGGAACAGAATACACTCTCCAGAATCTTCAACCTGGTGAGCCTAAAACAGTAGAAAATGATTCTCTGAAAAGACTATCATACATATTAAAAAATGTTAAGGCTCCTTTTTTTTTGAGCTTTTTAAAAAAGGTTATTCTCATCTAAGAGCAATTACAGTTGATTGATGCGCCTTTATGCAAATGGTTACAAAGAAAGCAATTTCAGCATCGAGATGTAATTAAGGCTATTAAAAATCTTCGATAAGGGGATGTTGCATAGATTATTGCTTTGAAACCATCCAGAACTCATTTTCTGTGCTTGAAGAAGCATGTGAAAAAGTGAATGAGAATGTCCTTGATAAAACTATTGACTGATTCTGTTTCTGACCCAGAGTCACCTTCTGCACGCAAGTCCAATAATATCCATCTCTCACTAAAGTAATGACACCTATCCAGGGTTGTGCAGTCTTTCAGCACTCATTGAAGGTCTTTTATTCAGTTAAGCTTTTCAAAATCAATATTTATTTAGGTTATAAAGAAGGCCTGTCTCATCTGTTTCAAATTTACAGTCAAAGTTGAGTCTTTCTATGCTTTTGGTTAGTCAGTCATTGAGAGTCTCACTATAACATTAGCATTTTGAACTTTTGCCAGGTGCAGAGCATAAAGTATTCACCTCCCTTCATGTTCATTCTCATTGATTGCAAATAGAATTTGATATTCAGAAGATTAAGGAAATATCACCTGCTTCTAAAAAGAATCATTCACGCCGAAGTGAAAATTCTGCCGTGATTTACTCATCCTTATGTCTTTCCGGACCCATCTGACTTTCTTTCATCCATGGAAAGTACAGATGTTAATATCGGAGGCGCTTTTTTTCTCATACAATGGAAGCAGATGGGGACCGAGACAAAAAAGATCATTTAAGGACCAAAAAACCCAAAAAACAATTTGCTTGACACTTTTCATTTCCATTATTTGAAAACAAAATAGGTCACTGATAAAGATTGTTCATACAGGTTTGGAATAAAATGTAAGTGTTGCATTTGTTTAAATAAACTACCATTCATTAGTAAAAAAAAAAAAAAAAACATTATTTAATAAAAAAATAATACTATTAAAATAATAATTTTTTAAATGGTATTGTTTAAAAATTTCTTTTTGCCTGTGACGACAGTTGAATTACTCTTAATGTTGAAAGAAAAACTTTCTGACCCCAGGCTATTGAACGGTAGTATATTTTGTACGGTACATTTTTGCAAGTATCTGGTCCAAATCATTTCTAAACAGTTACTGTTTTTAACATTTTAAGTGTGACATTGAAGCAGTATGACCCTGACGTTCGCGTTCAGCTCAAATCATCTACCTCATCTGCCCTTTTGCCTAATTTCGTTTTCTCCCTTCTGCACTTTTCACATGACAATCTCTCCTGAACAGAGGACACAGAGAACACAATCAAATCAGCCTGGCTTTCCACGTCCATTGTGCTGTAGAGCTAGAATGCTGAGTGCTCAGATCACTCTTTTCGAAATGTAGCATAGCTAGTAATATCGCTCCTGCAATATGGATTACTGAACATTGCCATTTTTGTTATTAAATCCTTGAGTTTTGACATTGAACATTAAGGTCCTTCATCCATTCTGCTGATGCTCTTTGCTATTTCTGTGCAAGCTTCGGCGGTTATTCTTTTGTAATATGTTTCGGAACTAACATTGATTTTGACCTTGCATAATCAAGCACCGTTGTTCGAAAGGTTTCGCGTTACGCAACTCACACGACGATGACCATACTGGTTTTCTCTCTCCGATCTCAGGGAGAAAGCCGATCTCGCTCTCCACCCAAACGCTGGAGCACCATCTTCTGAGCCCTTCTCCGACCGGAAAAACACCAAGATGGAAGAGAGTGAAACGGACGAAAAGCAAAAACTTGAGAGGGAGGATCTCTGCCCTATAGATTCACAAGTCGCAGCGAGTTTAACAGACTAACATTGGCCATCTTCGCTTCCTAGATAGAGATACAATCCAAGTATCTGTTGTTACATGCCTGCAGGGTTTCATAAGCATGTGTTGACTGTATGTGTGCAAAACTGCTGCAATAGTTGTCAATGGTCAGGAGACGCGATAGTCAAACGTCTAGTTGCTTTATTGGAAGTCTCCCTCCAAAATTCAGTTTTAAAGTGGATCACCGTCCCTCAGAAATGCAGATTACCCAAAAGGTTTCATTTTTAGTCTTAACTGACTGAACTAGGCAGAATATTTCTCTGTACGAACCATTAAACATAAAAGTAAGATATAACTGGCATCGAGACCCATTACTGTATAATTCTGAATTTACCTCAGATGTATTTTACACAACGGGTTGCTTGCCTGAAATTAGTCATTGTGCTACAGCGAAGAAGCCTCTCCATAGTTGAGATCAATGTTCAGCCTCAGCGATGTGCAGTGTATTTGTGGATGTTTATGTTAATCGTGGTCCTCGTGTTGCGTTATATATTAGTTATTTCCTTTGTACCGAGAATTATGTATATAGGATTCTTTATTGTGTTTTGAGCAACTTAAAAAAAAAATGATGACCAGTTAACCTTTAGCTAACATTAAATGTGATTTATTTGAGTAATTATTTAGCTCTTTAATTAGAAACATGCCTTAAAAATGATTAATTAAAAGACTAAAAACACGATTTTGTGAACTAGGGAATAGATTCTAAGCATATCTGACGCTTGGATTGTATGCCCTCAGATGTTGCACTGCAGTACGTGTGTTAAAACAGCCTGTAAATGTTGTCTGCGTCATTATGTCTGCAATTTTGATGTTATTTTAGAAAGGTCTCATGTAATTACCAGGGGTAGGATTAATATTTAAATAACAGACATGCAGAAATCTAGGACAAACAGTCAGTGGGAGCATAAAGGGTATGAAACTGGCGGGAAAAAAAAGGAAAGAAACCTGAAAGTGTACGAGGGATATTGCGGGAAAAGATAAACGAGGAATTCTGAAAGAGCACGGTGGAGTTTATTCAGCTGATTTTTTTTTCTCTGTGACGTTTCTCACGTGTCTTAATAGTGTTCATTGTTTCGTGTCTTATAGACTATTTCTGTATGTACTGTTTCTGAAATACTGCTGAATAAACATTAGGTCAAGTATTCTCCCTGTCAGCGCTGGATTTGTCTCCAAAATGGTGCTACATTTATAAAATGCACAGGATATTCTGAAGTGGCCAGGTGTTCTGATGTAATATCTTTAACCCTCCCTTTATTTATAAAGTAACGTTAAATAAAGAATCGGAAATGTATGTAGTCCGTGTCTGATTGCGCGTCTGTTCATCCCTTGAGGTCCTCAAAAATCAGTTTCACCTTATCTTACTAAGTGTGTTTGTGCTTTTTGATTTTAATCATTTATCTTGATTGGACAGTTAGAAGTTAGGTATTGTCCGATTATTTTTAGCCCACACGCCAGATAATGCTAAAATATTAAACTAGATTGTCTATGCAAAATATTAATCTTGATACATTTCCATTAAAAATGAGGAGTAACACACACAGGAGCTATAAACATAGCTATACTGTTTAACAAAAATAGACTATTTTAGGCCTATAGCACGGGTGTGCCATAAGCTTTAATCTACTCAAGAGATGAAATAAACAATATCATGGCAGACAGGATAATAACCACACGCACATAAAGACCAGATCGGACAAACAACTGAAATCACAGGACTTAAATATTCAACGGAATTACTTAATAAACGAGACACAGGTGAAAACGCTGAGACAATTAACTAAAGTAGGTCACACTGAACACATGGCACGCGACAAAAACAATAACAAAGTTTTCATTTTATGCCTAACCAATAGTAATAAATGACTGGGCTTTTTCTTTGAAGTAAAAGTACATGTCAAAACTGCCAGTTTCCTGGCGTTAACCTTAAAACGCTAAACTAATAAGAGAAGAGAAATCAAATTGTTGATTTTGGAGATTGTCTGTATTTTTCCTGAAGTAAATGTGAGCAGAGGAATTGCCGTGACCTTCGCGCTGTGCGCTCGACCTGGTCAATTATAAATGAGACCGATAGACACTTTCTTTTAAAATGCCCTTAAAACAGGTCTCTTGAAAGTTCACTGAAAATGCCTCTAGTTTCAGAGAGTACACATAAACCTTATTAAACCTGAGCTGGTCAGGAACACCACTGATATTATTTACTATAGCTAACGCTAATAATAACAAGCTCTGATCTCACTTAATATTAGAAGGCCCGAACCACTAAGCACTTACACTGAAATTAATATTTTTTTGTACAATGCACTTGTCGTGTACATACACGTTTTTGAATAGTACATCTGTAATTGATTTTTGTACTTACATTTAACACTATGACCCATCCATTACACCTCAACCCTTAAACCAACCAGTAGCGAATGACCGAGTTTTCATTATTTTGATGAACCTTTAACTTTTAAAACTCTCTTTTTAGAAGCAACAGAAGGTTCTCGGGAAATAAACAGTCAGCTGAGGATGTCTACGCTGCACTGAAAGAAAAAAAACAATAATGACTCCAGGCGGGAATTCTCACCTCAGTCCTCATAAAAATAGAGCTTGTAGGTGTCTCTTGATGACGTCTCAGTGGACACGAAAGAAACAGTTCATTATTTGGAAAAGACAGACTGAAGCTTTCCACAAGAAGAGTGCTACAGCATGTCTAATCATAAAGGAAATGATCCATAACCTTAACAAAAAACACCAGAACAGGCGAAATCGATTCGAATGACGACTCCTCTGGTACGACCACGTGGCTATTCGCTTTCACTGAAATCACATAATATTTCCTGACTTCAAACACGCTCTTGAGATCTGGAGGGTTCACAAATGGACTTTTCTTTATACGCCCGGGGATCTGTCGCGTAGGATTCTTTGAACACGATCCCGGCGCATTTTCCACGAAGTCCAGCTAAAAAGTAAAAAAAAGAGGAGGTTGTGTCACTGGTCGCTTTGAAGGAAAAAAAAATGTTTGATCTGTTTTTTAATAATATCTTCATCCCTGTAACAAAAGAATGCTCAAATCAATCTATTATTCCCTGTGTTCTGTAGCGCATGGCAACAGGTGTTTGATCGTGTCACTATAAACCGGGAAACACTGCCCTCCTTTGGTGTAACAGTGAAGCGCACATTTAAATACAGAGTTTACATGGGTCCTTCTGATTTATAGAGAAGCCTACTGGACATCTACTTGCTATTGGATTGGACTTGATTTTTACTCTCTACAATCTTAGACATAAATATAAAATAGTTCGTTTGTTTGCCCAAGATTCCCAGCATAATATAAGGCAAAAATAAAGACGCGAGGTATTGTTTTTCATCCATTCATTCCTCTACAACTATATCTTCTTCTTCTTCTTTGTTAGGAATGAGGCCTCGCACAGTCTCGGAAAACCGGGTTAATAAAATATGAATAAAATGTCAAAATGTCATGGAAATTGCTATCATGAATATGCATTTCGTAGTTATGTCTAAATTAGATCATAAAGGTTTTTAATAATCAAAAATAAAGTTTTTTTATGCATTTTATACATATGTGTGTCTATTATAGTGTACTGTGTATATTTATTATGTATATTTGTTATGTATGTAAGATACAATTTTTAAAAACAAGTAACTTTGTCATTACAGTAGTTACCATAAATGTCTTATTCTACAAAGACTGAGAACCAATGTAATGTAGTGACTGTTAACGCTACATGATGTCGTGGCTGCTATCAACCAGTAGAGGGCAGGAGTGGCTCTAAAAGAACAGTTTATTTCGATATTCAGGTCAATATCCTAAACATCCCTTTTTTAATCCCCATGACTAATCTATCTATCTATCTATCTATCTATCTATCTATCTATCTATCTATCTATCTATCTATCTATCTATCTATCTATCTCTCTGAACCTTCATGAACAAGGCAGATGTGAGTATATTGCAGGGTATTGCAGACTGACAGAGCTGTTTCTTCTCCTCTGGGGGCCTGGATTGGTGATAGGAGTGAGGATCTGCCGCAGGGAGGTGGGGGGACTGTTGTCATGACACATCTCTCCCTAGTGGAGGAGGGGTTAAGCACTCAGGGATTTCCACCGAAGCAAGACTCCACACCAGCCCGACCATCTGCCCGCGCCCCTGCTAGCCCTCTCTCTCTCTCTCTCTCTCTCTCTCTCTCTCTCTCTCTCTCTCTCTCTCTCTCTCTCTCTCAGCCCTCCCTTCCTTTCTCATTCATCCTGGATTCTCCCTCCTCCCCGCACGTCCATCTCTGAGACAGATCAGATTCGCTGGTTATTAGGCCGGTGTAGTGTATTGCATTAGAATGCATTAGAAATGAGCTTCTGAACGAAAACTAAGTAGCTGATACTATCATTAGAGCTGCACACACATACAGGTGCATGACATCACACACGTACTGTAATTTTGTTGGCGTAACGTGGTTAGGAGGGACATATTCTTTGTAACCGCCAGCTTGCAGATGAACAAAACTGCGTGTCAGACAGCTGCTCTCCACTATCAGTCACCTGCGGGCGATGCTGTGTTTGAAACTCTCTGCTATAGTCTATCATCAGCTAAAACACAACTCAAATCAGAAAGCTAACAGGGATCATTTTCAGATCATTGACTAATGCTAGTAAGGTTTCTTTCAATGTTTTGTTCACGTTCATTAATGCACACTAAACGTCTTTAGATAAAAAGCTTCTGGTACCCATTATGTTTTATCAATTGAATATTGTCCACCTGTTATGTTTTCTTTCATGCATAAAATTAATATTAAAATAGAAAAATAAGGCGAACAACATTGCATTTTGCAACTATCTACCACATCAGAAAAATTAAATATTAAATAAATAAATACATGTTTTTCCATTGATGTTAATAGAACATTCATTCAGAGTTAGCCTACATGGTCATTTTTTTTAATAATTTAGTTAAACATTTATGTATCACTGTATCAAAGAAAAACAGCATAAAACATAAACATATTTTTGTAATTTAACATATTTTGTAAAATAAAAAAAGTAGGCTCTACAACAGTGGTTCCCAACCGGTGTGCCGCGGCACTAAGGGGTGCCGTGAGATCTTTTGAGGGTGCCGCCAAAATTTTAACAAAATTTTTTTATTAAGGCAGAATCAGTGTAAACAGTATTCTCATATCATCTAGGACTAGGTATAAGGTGTTGTTGCATGCAAACTCTCGAAATGAAACAAATAAATAAATAATAATAAAAAAGCTATGGAGATTTTAAATATCTATTTCCTTATAAGGGTGCCGGGAACTTTTGAAAGGCTTTCCAAGGGTGCCTCAAACAAGAAAAGGTTGGGAACCACTGCTCTACAACAATATATATTGTTACATTTTCTTTGTATTTGATTATCAAATAATTTTTTTCTACATCTTTTTTTTTTTTAATGCTACCACTTGTTCAAGAACGTTCATAGAACATTTTAAAATAACGTTCCATAATGTTTGCAAAATTATAAAATGGAATATTCCTGTAAAGTTCACGATCAAATAAAAGTTTTTAAAATACAATAATGGACGTCGAACAAAATGGACATTTTAATTCAGGAATATTCAGAAAGAACTTCACTGGAACATTAGCAAAACATATTTTTCTTCAAACATACTTTTGCTTGCTGGGTTGCATCTGTTTTGTAGCCTGAGCCACAAAGCCATCCAATGCGACTTCAGGACACACAATAAAGCCGTTTCGGCCGCGAGCGACTGACTCCAGCCCCGGTCCTGCTCTGAGGTAATGTCATAAACATGCCAGATTGGCGTTTTCTCTATAGCCTGACAGAACAAATCTATCAGCCATTATTAGGCAGAGCTCCCGAGCAGCCATGACAAGAAAACACAAACCTCTTTATTCTCTTTTTATGCTGTTTTAATAGAGTCGATCTCCTGTCCCAAAACTAATTACAGGTACAAAGAGACACTGCCAGATGAAAGCACCTATGCTTTGATGGATGATGAGAGGCGAAATAAATGCGATTTGTGCAGTAATGGACGATGGAAGACTTTCTGCAGCATCTCTAAGTTCTGTTCGTGAGTGTCAGTCATTGAACAAGCCGAGAATCTCTAACCAGTGAGGATCCAGACTATGAACACAAAGGCTCAAAGGTTCAGTCGCAAACTAGGAGGGGCCCTGGAGAGTTACTGAGATCATCGTCTTGCTCAATGCCCTTGAGCAAGGCCCTTAACCTTAAGGTGCTCCAGGGGGACCTTCCCTACTGTCAGTTCACAATAAAATCTCATTAAATAAAGCATATTCTCGTAAACTGCTGCGCTATCCATTATGTCGTAACAATGGAACATTTTCCTTTTTAGTTTAGAAAGGAATTAAAAAGGAAAGAACATGGGGGAAATGCATTTAATATTTGTATGCACTATTTCTTCGAAATCCTTCAAAATATGTACTTTTGTGTTAAACGTAAGAAAGAAATGTATACAGGTTTGGAACAATATACGGGTGAGTAAATGATGACAGTAAAGTTACATTTTTCAGGCAAATTGTTCCTTTAAGTATCAATTTAACATGTTTCTTTTAGCAATTGCTATATTTATGTATTAACACATTCTGGATTCGTACAAATTTAGACGAGTGCTTAATTCTTTGATATGTAGAGTGAACTTTGAGTCACTTTGAGAAACAAATAACTTATTGAGGCCAAAATTACTAGACAAAAAATGACCAACGATGAAATGAACTCCACCTAGCTACAGAAACACTCGACGATGTTTATTTTTTTCTCAATTTACTGTAAATCCGTCTTAAATCAAGCTAATCTGTGACTAAAATAACAGACAAAGATGCTAATTATAAATATTTAACGTCCAACAACAGTTGGTTTTTTTTTTTTTAAAGATTTTTCTTTTCCCCAAAGAGCAATAAACTGAAGCAAAAACCATATGTTACTATGCCAACACTGCACCTAAGCGGGTTAAAGGCAATTAACAGAAATCTTCAGGAAGTTTTGATGTTCCCATTTGTAAAGCTTTTGGTGGAATTGGAATATAAAAATAAAAATAAGCAACAATTGCGACTAATATTTAGCATCAGTATTATAAAAGGCAAATAAGTGAAATCTGAAGATTTGTTTGGAGCCCTAGCATTCACAGTGTTCTGCGTTACAGAGTTTCCAGCACGGTGCGAATTCAGATGTAGTTTTTCTCTTTCATTAGCGCCGTTTGGCAGCCGACGGGCCGAATACAGTGAATCGTGAATATAAGACGAAGGAAACTAACTTACAGGAACGAAGGAGTCTAAAGGGAAGCTAAATGAACAATGTCTTAAAGCTGAAAAGCAGCAGGAGTGATTTGTAAACATAACACCCAAATGAGAGAACTCGCAGAGAGCTGACCGCGGCGCACATTAATTGTCTCAGGATTCAGCTCCGGTTTGCCTCTTTTTTTGTCTGAATAGATTAGTCCCCAGGTCAAAGTTTGGCGGGCTCCCCTTCCCCCCCCCCCTCTCCCCGTCATGAAATATTCACCACATTCTGCTGTTGTCAAAGCAACAGGCCTGACACTGCAAATCACAAAACAAGGGATTAAAGCAGAGGGGTTAAGTATATAACATGCGGGCTTGAACTGTTGCAACCAATGAGAAACCAAACTGCATCTGTTGGCGTGACCTATTTTTAGACTTCCTTTTCCTGCAACATTCTATACGAAACTATTCATATTCCACTTCAGACGAGAGCAACCGACGCTGCTGATAGGCTACCGTGTATTATGTCCCAGATTTAAAGTAGATGCTTCCTGTTTTGCTGCAGTGCCAAGAGGTTGCGTTAGCTACCAATGAATAGTTTTCGGGTGCGACGGCTCACTTCGACTTAGAAATTAGTCAATTGAGCTTGTTATTCCGTTCTCTATAAACTGCGCAGTCGGAGGTGAACAGGAAAAGCATTCTGCACTTCTCGATGGAGCCCGTGAACTCTGACCCGCTGGAAGAATATTCACATGCATCCTCCCCCACTCTTCAAACTAACTCTCAGAGTCAAAGTTGGTCTGCTCCGCACTGCGGTGGAAAACAACAGGTTGCTTCTTTCGGATTGTTTCACATGTTCCATAACTAGGAGGATGCGTAAGGATCTGCAGCGCAGAGCAGAATGCAAACGCCGCAAGAAACGGGCAGAAAGTGTTCTTTCTGAGGGCAAAGTGCGTCTGCAATGCAAATACACTCGGGATAAAACACAATAGGTCGCAGACAGACTAAACCTAAAGGATTTTTTATCTTTTTAAGCATGCTCGGGCCCAACTGTAACCCCGCTGCTTGTACTTCTGTTAAAATATTCCACTCAAGCCGCAGAGCTTTATTGTTTTTCACATGTGATAATTTATACCCATCCGTTCCCCTTGTGTCCAGACTCCTGTGTGTGAGGTTTTGTGTGTGCCTGAGAGGAATCGAGGGGTGAAAGAGTTCAGAATTGCCCTTCCCCCCGCAACTAAAAAATCCATCGACTCTCGCTCGTGGACCTCCATCTCAAAAACAAGCCCTTAAAAGGGTGGCAGTCCCTTAAACCACAAACCAGGCCTAATTTTGCCACACTAAGTAACAATCATCAGAAAGGATGAAAGATGTGCGCAAAATTATTCTAGAAAAGTTTAAAAAAACGCACTGTTAGGCTGGCAGCTGTGCTGTTCGATAATTGCGCCAATGCGTTGATTAATGATCAAAGCTGTGGGCCAGAGGTAGTGTGGCTGGTTGTTAATGACAGGGTGAGTCTGGGATTAAATATGAGATGGGTAAGTGGAGATGAGGGGGTCAGGTTGCATGTCTTTTCAGACCTACTGTTCATACTGGAGCATTGTGAGCGGGCGAGGGGGAGGCACTGGGGCCCAGCGGCAGCCACAAGCGACAGCTGTCACAGCCTCTGGTGAGAGCCGCTAATGACCACTCTTCACATAGGTGTCCTGCAACAGCTCCAGCCAAACAGTTACTGCATTATCCACTTCTGCGTGGCAGGCCTGAAAGTTATGTAACGAAGGACTGAAATTATACAATGGTGATTATGTTGGACTACTGACTTTAGATTGCACTGTTTTTAAAGGGCAAGTGTGGTGAATTAAAAAAAAAGCATTTAAAACAGCTGTTCTGTGAAAAAAACCCAATTAAATCAGTTAATTAAAGGTGTGACACACATGTATATATATATATATATATATATATATATATATATATATATATATATATATATATGTATTTGTGTGTTTAATATAATAGTGTTATTAAACATTATATAAAATAATAAAATTAATACTATTAAATGGAACTCCTATATGAACTCTTAAATAGCATGCATCATCTGCCAATGATACAGTTTTGACTTTTAAGATAATTGTGTGAGTGATACGTAATACGTGATGATAAACCCAGTTATTAGAAATGCAATGTATTTATGTCGGTTTCATAAAAGGGCATTTTTCTACAAAACCAAAGAATAAAAACCAAAAACAGCACGGAAATGTCAAGTAACAGTTTTTTTTTCTTTGCATCTTGAGCAAACAAGTGAACACAAATAAATCATAGTTTTCACTCAACTTGACATACGCCTCTTTATTAAAAGGTAGGCTAAAAAAATTATACAAATATTTTTTTAAACAAAAAAACAATGGTAACAACAATCTTGACACATGATGGTCTAAAGAGGTCACATGACAACAAAATGGCTTCCAGCATGTTGTTTGAGACGATTTGGCAATTTATACTCAAACAAAACATCTTCAGAAACAGGCTAAGAATTATAATATTATATTCAGTAGGCTATTCATTAATTATTATTAATTTTTAACTCTCTCAATGTTGTGTCTTAAATCAGGCTTTTTAATCCAGTCTCACGTTATTTCTTTATTTACTTAGCAAAATAAATATTTTAATAAGCTAACAGATTCAGAGGGAAAAAAAGAGCATCACGTCCTTGACCCATATATAGTAGCCTATACGTGTAGTCTTTTCTCACGTACTTTAATTACAATGTAAATCAACATATATTATCAGGTTATACGCCTATCGACAGAGATCGCAGCCTTACAAACGCTCTCGACCCCGGACTTCTGCATCACCCAACTTTATGCTGAACAAACAATAGTCAATGAAAGAGGGAGGAACCATTGCCGCTCCAGGTGTCGCACCAAACACACGGGGCACTTCGCTGTCGATCCGTCTCGATCTGGATCAACGTCGCTCGATGTCATCGCGTCGCGTCCTCGACCTACAAACCCGGGGCGATCCGATCGCTCTGATTTGCGATTTCGAGTCGTCGGGAAACTGCGGATGCCACTCAGTTTGTCATCCTCGCGGAGTGTCACCTTGCGTTTGTTCCGTTGCTCCACAACTTCATTACGTCATTCGCACGCACCGAGGTAAGTTTCGAATCGAACGCTGAGAAAGAACGGATCGTAAACCGCGGGGTCGCTTAATCGTTTTCGCGTTAATAACAGTTCGCTACTTTGAAGGGAGATCGGACTGGGGTGGGGGGGGGGGGGATTTCGCTCGCGAGGTGTTTTGCTGTCGTGATGCGAACGGGCATTGTTTCAGCGCTGGCATAAATGAGATTAGATTGAGATTAGAGATCAAACTATTGGCAAGTCACTTTAAACGACAGTCGCACAGTTAACGATCGCTTTCTTCGGCGCGCGTAGCAGCGCATAAAGGCTGTCGTGTCGCGCTCGCGCATAACCTCTGCCGTAACCCATTCTGTTTGTCCATGCGCTATTTTTAGGAAGTTTCTCTTCCGAAGAGCTTTGACCATTGAACCATCTGCGTGGAGAAGGAAATCGGAAGGAATTTATTCCGATTCCGATTCCTTTTTAATGACTCCCTTTAACGAGTAACTTTTGAGGAAGAAAAACAAGAATTTCTTGTTGTGGGCTGTGTGGTGCACTCGGCAGTTTGTTGATGATGAGATCGAGGAAATCATTTCAGATTTCAGCGTAAACATGTAGGCATAGACTGTAACAAATCAAAAATAAAGTCAACACATTTCTGGCAAAGGGAATGTATGCATAGACTTTTAATGAGTTTTTGCCTCCTGTTTAATAGACTTTTTAGGAGGTGGAAATCATATATAAAACAAACTAAACTTGGGTAACAATTGATTTTCATTTATTTAGCCCAGGCCTGTATAAAATGGCACGATCGCCGCAGCAAGTGTTTGTGGTTTTAGTAAAACGAGACAGATTAAAGTGCCTTTGATTCACTAAAAAGAACCGGCTCGTAAGAGTCATTTGTTTGGGAATCGTTCCACGTTTGTTACGCTGTGTGTTTTTGATTCGCTGTAAAGAACCGGCTCATTATAAAGAATCGGTTCGTTAGAGAATCATTTATTCGGGATTCGCCCTATGCCTCGCTGCTGTTTGTTTCGCGCTGTACGTTCATTTGCAATGCTAGCATTAACACACCAGAGCAGCCGTGTTCCGAGAAGAATCGCTCAGGAATTAAATGATTGCATGTCGCAAAAAAATCATTCGCTTCGGTATCTGTTAAACGGCACCTTAAGAATCGGTTCTCTATTTCTGGGAATTTCTGAGCTGGCACGCAGAGTGGTCGTGTATGTTTTAACGTAACTTTTAGGAGCGTTATTGACATTTACATCTACAATCGACAAATAAAGGACCAGCAATATTTAATTCACTTTACTCTTGTTAATTTAACAGCTCCGTCATGCATTTTATACCGTGTGCATTTTTTTTTCTTTTATTCTGATCTTAACTATGAACCCAAAACTCGCCCAGGCTCAGGAAAACAGCTGTAGGCTACATTTAAATAATAAACTTGTTGATGCAGTGCAACACATGATCCATCACTGAAAACCAATTATTTTAGACGGAAAAAACATGCCATGCAATTAGCATTAAATTAGGTTATCAGCTATCCTCCATCATCCTATTGATTTCTTCGACGCGATCACTTTACACACGGTCCATTGTTAGATATTATATATATTTCTATCATATACCATCCTATATGATGTTATATATTTCTATATATTTATTGGGGGGAGGAGGAGGGGGGTGGTACGACGCACAATAGCGATCAATGGCTTCGGATTGTCTTAAATATAAACCCAGTGTTACTTTGAGAGCTATTACAGTCTAGGGCGGGGCTTTGGTGCTTTACTTTTTTTGTTTTGTTCAGTTTTTTTTTCCTCCCCTCTCCCTGAAAGCTTGTCGGATGCTTGTCAGTTCGCATTTAGCTTACCATTATCAAGGCTCAAAGCCTTTAGAGGACGACGGACTGCGATTTACAGGGAATTTTTGGATAACGGTCCTGTTGAATTGGGATCTTAACTATACGGAGATAAGGAATATGTGAATGAAGCGTTTGAAAAGCAGCAAAGGATATTCGTGCTTCCTAAAGAATGTGCATGACTGATCTTCCACATGAGGACACTTGATAAATAAAAACATATGGTAAGGCTATAAAATGTGATCAAAACTAATTATTGCGTATGCTTGATATATTATGTTTTCGGTTATGCGGTATTTGATTGTGTAATAAACTTTGAGTAAACAATAACGTCCGGTTTGAATAAAATTCAGGAACAAGTGTTTTATTGCGATTATAGCTCCTACTGTGTTAGGTTTGCATGCTTCTTACGTCTGAGAGAGGTTACTTAGCCCATTTATTGGATTCACCAGCTTGGATGAAAACTGTTAAACTGGTTTTCCTGTTGTTTGATGATGATAATGAGGAGAATAAAAGGGAGGAGCCTGATATGTGTGTGCATTATCATTATCACAGCTGTCGCGGTGCCAAGGAACATCTGCTCGTGTGAAGCTGAAAGTTCATGTACCAGTCAAATAAGTTGAGGGAGGTTTTGTGGCAGAGGACACAACAGGCATATGCAGGGCTCTCTTGTTGTGTTATTAGGTGAATTTGCTGGCATAAGGGCTGCTGGGGGGCTGCTGCTGGGATGGCGTCAGCACACTAGTTAATACCCCTTGGCTTTGTGATGAGGGGTCTGTTCCTGACTAAAACGAATGGGTTACTTTCGGTGCTTTCTTTTGGCTGTGGGAGCGCATTGCTTTTGCATTTCAATTGTCATAGCATGCTTCACGTAGATAGAAGTGGAGTATTTGTGGCAAAGCCATGTTTAATTTGTAAACGAATTCAGTTAAGCCCTTATTGCGCATGTAGCTTTACTCTGAAGGAACAAAACCGCATTTCTTTTGTAAGAAAAGGCAGCGTTGATACGTGAGACTAATTAACTTCTCGCAGTCCCAAAGTTATCGTTTGTCGAGAGGCGACGCTGAACGCTAGTTCTGTGTCGATACAGAAAAACCTCACCTTGCAGCAGCGGTGGGAGATATTTGCATTGGCCTTTTGCTAAAGTCACTTCCCTTTTATGTGCAGCTGGTTACTGCGCTCAGCCTCAATGAAGCAAGTTGTTTACACGGCTCCGGTTCACGCACTACACACCTTTTGACAGTGCAAATCAAACAAACTCCAGCACGTTCATTCGGGAACGAGTGAGTGGGTGTCGTAGCGCTTGTTTGAGTTGTGAAGAGACCCAAGCAACCTATGAAATCCCAGCCGTGACTGTTCTGAGATGTAAGGAAAAGCGATGTTCTGTGCTTGTTTTGTTCTTCATCTGAAAAGGGCCGCGGGGCTTGGGTTCAACCGTTTTTACATGACGAAAGATGTGGGGTTTTCGCATTTCAAGACTTGGTGAAATGCTTTTCTGTGAATGAGAATGGAACGAAGAGTCTTTTTTTAAAAAAAAACTAAATACGTTTGAAAGAGCGACGGTCGAATTGGAGCCCGAGCTGTTTATTTAAAATCCCTGCGTTTTGCTACACCCCTAAGATTGAAGGTTCTTTATTGGCGTTAATTGTACCATGAAGAACCTTTAACACAGTGCAAAATGAATACAGTATTACAATTTTTTCGCATTAACATTTTCATGGCAATGCTTAAATGATGCAAAACATCGCACAAAAGGTTCTTTATATTTGAAAGCAGTCTTGAAATGTTTGAAATGTTCTTTATTCCAAAAAAAGTGTTCAAAGAAAGTTTCTCTTGGGGAACTAAAAATGTTTTTTCTATAATATTGCATTGCTAAAACAACAGATTATACAACACGGCTATTTTATTCGCATTTTTCAAATATATCCAAAACGTTAAACGACGCTGCACAAGCTTTTGGTCTTAATTTGACGAATCCATTTGTCGCCAGACTATTTTCACTTTGTTTGAGGTTTATGGCTTGAACTTGTGTTGACCTTGCGAAGTTGACCCTGTTCGTCCCCTCGACGTTCAACTATGACTTAAGAAGTGTTTTCAGTCCTCTCGCGACCCCTAATAGCTCAAGATCTGCTGGCTGGAGGAAGGGACCATTAATATTATCAGTGGCTTTGAGTACAGGCGGTGGGGAGGCTAAAACAAAAGGCACAAGGGTGGCATTGTGAAGGATCAGCAGTAGATTACTGGAATTCTTTTTCCGTGGCCTGAATAAGCTTCTAGTTCCCCCATCTGGACACATGAGAAAAGCTTACATTTGCAACTTTAATATTTTAATGCCATTGTTATACTGAAGCAATTTGAGGCTGCTTAGCCATTAGTGTCATTTGGATTCAAAAGACGTAATAACGGGCGTAATAAGATCCTTTTGGTGAAGTGTGTGCCGTAATGTTTTATGATGCATTCTGTTGATTATTAAAACATTCATAGTAGGGGAAATAGATTTTATGAGTTGACTTTATTGCTACAGTATGCATGATGTGTATTATAGCATGTCACAAAGCTGTTAAATGTCTCATTGCTGCATCATTATCTCTATAGAAGTAGATGAGAGAGAGAGAGGGCTGGAGGATTTGGTCATGCATATGTCATCAACCGAAGTGCAGTTTTACCTGTTGTGGATTCATTTGAATAACTGTCTGTTTGATAAACAGCTGACTGTTGTATATTCAGCCTAATAGAATCATAATCAGGAAAATGGCTTCAAGGACATACACACAGTTCAATTTGAGAGACAAAGTCAATTAATCCTCGAGAGCAATACTTCTGAAAGGAAATAGCCATACATTTCCTGAATTCTCTCTATTACAGAAATATTAATCCACCTTTGGTTTGAAAGCAAGTTAAATAAATCAGTTGTTCCCTTAAAGAGATAATTTACACAAATATGATCATTTCGTACTTACCTTAATGTTATTTAAAATACTTTTTTTGTGCAGAACACAAGCAGAATGTCTGAGCTTCTCTCTTCCATACAATAAAGTAAATGGAGACTGAGGTTGTGCGCTTCATTCTAAATTTGTCTTAAAACTGTTTAAGAACGACGGTCACCAATCAATTTCATTTTGTTTTGAAAGAGCAGATTGGAAAATCTTCAATAACTTATTTAAAGTGATAGTCCATCCAAAAATAAAATGAGAAATTATGATAATCAGATGGTATTGGGTCACACTGATTTCCTTAGTATGTACAAAAACGTCAGTGGGACGCAAAATGATTTGGTTAAAAAGAAAAAGTTAATCCAAATTAAAGATGTGTTTGGAATGACATGGGAGTGAGTAAGTAATGACCGAATTGTGAATTTTGTTTTAGATGTTCCCTTTAAGTCACACAGGCCTGGAATGACATAATTTTACAATCATTTTCGGGTGAACTGTTCCTTTAAGACGCTATTTCTAATTAAATTACTTTTATTATTAGCGTAATGTTGTCAGTTTGACTCAGTCATAATAAACCATATCTTTCACTTGAATGACAGCAAACAGTTTTCATATGAAGCACGTTTACGTGTTACATTTTTAGTACTGCTCCTGCTAAGATGCTAGCGTCAGATTAAAAATAACATTTACACCAGTTGTCACAGAACCTGTCACGTTCGAGTTTCCGAGTTGTGCTAAGGCGGCTAAACGTGATAATTATGACAAATTTGACTGCATCTTAACCGACAACACAGCTGAGATGACTAATGAGTTTGCAAATAAAAGAACTTAATGAGTTGCCAGATACTTAATGTGCACCCTCTAGACAGACGAAGAGACACAAGCCCTCATTGAGTGGTGTGTTATGTCTTCATCGCTCCCTCTGGCCATCTGATAGGGAGCTGGCACCACGGCCCAGCAGCTCCAACACGCGTGGTCAACATGTGGGCGGTAATCCCGCTATTAGGGTAATCTGCTCAACCCACCAATCAATAAAGAGCACGCCCATCCTCCATCAGAGCCCTGTAACAGGCAAAATTAGGGCTGAAGAAAAATGATTTAATCACTGGGATTAAGTGCAGCTGAGGGGGAGGAGAGACTCCACATGAAGAGTTTAATTTGCCGAGTTAAGACGTCCAGGTTAAGACTGAACAGATGTCTTCTTAAATTGGTTGATATTTATTTCATTATATACCTATTTGTGCCTTTTGTTCGTTTTTGATATGGCAGCAAATGGTCGGCGTTTTACAGTGAATACAGAGTAAGATGCATACAGCTGCTCCAGATAGTCTTTGGACGCTTAAGCTACAGTTTTAAAATGTATGCATTGTGTTTTATTATAAAATATTCAACCGAGTGCCGTTTATTTTAAAGAAAGCACTTTTTCGAGCTGAACATCAAATAATTATTTGGACATGTTCAGAGTGGTTAATTGGTTAAGTTAAAAGTTAATCCAAATTAAAGCCATTTGTTCGCTGCTTGGTTTGATATTTTGATATAAAATGCATTCAAATGTAGTACTTTTTAAATTAATTATACTGAAGTGTATAATGCAATTTATATATGTAGCATAACGGTATAAAAAAAAATTATACATTTTGTTTTGTTTATTAATAACGTAATTACAAATGATAATTTTATGTTTTTATTCTGCTTCATATCAGAGTAAATCTGTTTTGAGGCATTACACCTCAACTGGTATAGTAAGGTAAACTAACTGTACTTGTTTTTCCAGAGTGTTTAGTTGAGAATGCATGTCCTAATATGCCTGTGTGTTGTTTTATACACAAACAAAAACTATCTGTCTTTACTAGAAGTTATTCAAATAATGGCAGATCCCTTATCTTTTAAATAAGTAATGCTGACTAATCAGCATCACCTGATGGAAAAACCGGCTGGTGATGTCATTACTGTAAATCGCTTGCCGTAATGCGAACAAATGTGTTTTGAGCAATAAAAATTGTTTTGGAATGATTGTGTCCAGAATTTGTGTGCATAAGCTATGTTGGGCGTGCATAATGCCCTGTGTCTAGTGGAGGGCTTGGCACACGGGTGAGCTGGCAGCAGCGGGCAGAGAGACAGAGAGAGCTAAGCAGGGCACAGCTTTGGCACTAGAGAGCACAACAAGTGATGGCAGTGTGTATCTTCCTGTCCAACGTTCCAACAGGAACAGGTTGGTACTGTATACTGCACACATCCCTGTGTTTGACCATGACCTCACTGCCATCATGTCCAGCATATAGTAACCGTCGCCACTGCCTTTGTCCTAGAGTACTCAAAAAACATATTTAGTCAATTTTTTTCCAGAAGGCAAATGGGGAAAGGCAGCTGTAAAGCTCCAAAATGAACATTAAAATGAATTCATGGGGCTGAAAATCCTGCTCTGTATGATTTTTATGGAGCTTTTATTATGTTTTAAGATTTGATGGCTCCAGTCCTCATTCGCTGTCATAGTATGGGGGAAAAAAACAGGCCAGATTTTCTTCATAAATCGATCCCGTGTTGGTGGATAGAAATACTATTTTGAGTAAATGACAGGTTTGCAGTCAGTGGGATTTATTAGAATTTTTATTAAGCGGTTATGAGTTAAATTGATCAAAAGTTACAGTTAGGGCATATTGCATATTACAAATAAACGCTTTACATTCTAGTCAACAATCAAACTTGAAAAAATGTCCTCAAAATAAAAAAAAAACTTCTTTAGCAGCAAATCAGAATATTTGAATAATACCTGAAGAATCACGTGACATTACAAAGATAAATGACATAAATATATATTAAAAAAATGGTATTTACAGTGTGACCTTTTACTGTTTTTAACATGTAATTAGTACAACTCTTCATTTTGGGTGAGCTGCTCCGTTTTGTGGCTTTACCTCATTGCAGCAACCATAACCAACCATATTAAACCAAGACCTGACCTTTTCAGACTATAGCAATGCTAAAAAGACTCATCATATGATACCATGAAAGGCCACATTAGACTAGATCATACCAAACCAAACCTGGTTAAACCAGATCATGTTATACAATTAGAACATAATACTAATCCAAACCACAGTACATCATCCAATGCCACACTAGACCAAACCTCATTATACTACACCAAGAACCAATCCAAAGACCTTTATTGTATTTTATTTGGTAGTGCATAATCACACAATGTCTAACAAATGTTCCATTTGAGATTATAGAAATAAGCCATTGTTGCCATTGGCTGGAAACCACACAAACAGTTGTGGCGACCCCACCCTTAAACAGAACTGAACTTTTTCTCTTGAGCTCGTAATGCAAACTCATTCTGACTGATAAAGGTCTGGGGAATTTTAACTACAGTTCCACATAAGAAGTTTTCGATTGTGGTTCGTAGATTCATTTAGTAAAATATCTAGAACAGGTTCTGCTATGTAAACTTGACTTGCTAGTTCTGTTTCAGTTGTTTACTCAGTTGTTATGCTTCATTATTAGTCTTAGGGCTGTAACCACCGTAACTAAACACAATGTTTAGATTAGCGATCGATGATATCGTTTTTCATGCAGTTTGTTCTTAAAGCGATGCCTCACCCGAAAATTAAAGCTGACAAAAATTCCTTCAGATTATCTTTTGTTTTGAGCAGAAGAAAGTCAGTCATAGTTACAGTCTTTGGTTTGAAGGAAAACATTAACAAGCTGTGCAGTTCTTCACTTGATTTATGGAAAGTTTAAACTTCAGCTAAGACAAACACTCAGCGCTTTAATTTATTTTTGAGGGCACTTAAAACTGATTACTTAAAAATTACATTTTACAAAGCCTCAGGCAAATGTCCGTACTGGATCACACGCGATACAGTACTACACCATAGTAGTGCTATATATAACACTAAACTGCAGTATCATGGACTATATCTAATAGCTGTTGCTATTTAAAGCACAGTAGAACCTTATCAGAGGTTTGTTTGAGTAACTGAGGTATTTGTATACGAGTATCACATTCTTCGTTCACTGATCTGATTTCAAGGATTCCATGTTCTGTCAAAGCAGCGGTGCATTTGCTCTTCTCTTTACGCAGTGCACCTCTCTGTATTTTAGAAACTTGCTAATAGTGTCTCGTCTCTCTGGAGATGTCCCTGTTGTGCCTTTTTCCTGTGGACTGATTGCATGTGGATTTCAACTAATTGGATCCTGTGGATGTCAAGGCCTTGCTGCTGTAAATTATTCAGAGTATGGTTTGTCTGTAAAACAACATGTAGAAAAGCACAGCACGTTATATCTTTGGTGTACTTTGTATTTAATGCAGCTCAATTTTTGATGTCGACGGTGCGATAACGAACATATATAGGTACATATATATTATTTTGAAAGGATTGCGATTGTATGAACGGGAAGGACAGTGGTGGCCAATGAGTTGAATGATGATGATATTGCAGTTTCTTGCACGTCTTGTTAAACTTTCGAGGCTTCCAGTGTTTTATTCAAAACAGATCATTATGAATGTGACCCGTTGGTTATTCTGCATATTACAGCGAATACAATTTCCAAAGAATGGTGCTAAAAGGTTCATGCTGTATTATGTTTGAAAATAATGTACATTAAATCTAACACTAAACCTAACCGATAGTGTTAAAAAAAACAAGCTTGAGACATAAATGCATGCTGAGACAGCCACGCCATTTTATCTTGTGTCTACAAGTCTATAAGGAGTTTTATCGTTACTCGGGTTTCACAGGACTTGCACCTGAGCACACTGACATTGCAAATGCAGTGCTGTACCAGGTGAGCTCCCGAGCAAGTTTACTCAGTCAAAACATTGAACAGGTTATGTGATGCAAACATTAAATGTGTTAGTTCACAAACCTAAAAGCGCTAAAAGTGTTTTGAAATCATAACAGCACTGCGCAAAGAAACACAAAGAAAATTCATCGACAATCTACGATACACAATTTGTTTGAACAAGAATGAAAAGCCAACGGCGTTTCAGTGCCACTGGTGTTCATTTCACCTGGAAAGCGTAACGAATCGTATATAGAGGTACGTTTTTGGAGTTGGTTTAAGAGGAGGCACGTTTTTCCAATGAGCCTAGGTCGGAAATATTAGCAAATTTCAGCTTCCCCAACAGCTGTTCCTCTGAGAAATAGCTCAGAGATTATTAATAGCTCAAGCTCGAGGGAATTCGCTTATTGAGAAAAATAAAGCTAGCATTCAATGCCAAACCTCTCTTATCCAATACAGTGCATCCCTTCTGTTCAGATTACTCACGTAAGTTCTTGAAGTCTGACTTTCTAGTATTTTTTTTGTATTTGCCTACTTATGCTCTCCTGTGAGTACGGCTATTGAAGAGTGTTATACCTGAAATCAATATGTTATGCTATAAAAAGTGAAATCAAAACACCTTGTTGTCTCGGCAGCCATTTTGTTTGTAAAGCAATACAATTCAGTATAAATTCATTTAAACAAATTCTTTTGGTACGAAGATTAATGAAACTTATCAAACTAAGAATTTATAGCATTCTACATACACGAATGCATTTTAGTTTATATCTTCAATAATAAATTAATTAGTATTTATAACTTAACACGGTTATTTCTTGAAACCTAAAGCATTGATTGATGCAACCTAACTCTAAAGTGTGACCAAACGTCTTTATTTAGTAAATTGTAAAGGATTGATGGAAGTATTACATACTGTACGTAATTCCTTCTAAGTCTTAACCCTCGTCACATGATACAGTGTAAATATACAATTCATCTTGCAAGTTAGTGCCGCTGGTCCCCTGAGGGCAAAACTCTTTTACATCAGTTTTTTGTTTTAGTATCGTGACAAGTGATAGTAACACTGTTCTCTCACATGTCACCAAGTCTTTTTAAAGAGGTTCAGAAAGATCAGCTGAATGAAGCCTGGTCTGAAGAAGGACGCTGGCAGCTTTAGTTCACTTCCTTTGGGGTGACTGAGATTAAAGGGTGTAATCCACCTCGTTTTGGCACCAGACGTCCAGCTGGACTGACCTCAAATCCCAGAGAGCCCTACATGACATATTCCTCTGTGAAGGGGGAACGCTCGACACCATTTTGATCAGAAGTGAGCCAAAAAACCCTTTACTCAATAACATGGTAGGGTATTGTTAAAGTTAAGCTGTAGTAAACGATCAGGTTAAACCAATGGGGGAAAAATTTGTAAACGAAAATTGTATGAAATGTCCAGATGATGTTTTACTCCACAAGAATAAATATGTAAATAAACATACATATAAACAAACAAACAGATAAAAAACAAAGGTTTGCTTCCTGAAAACTAAGCCAATTTTGTTTATATGATATAACTCCCACAATTCTCAGTAGCCTACTGCAAACTGTTCAGTAATATCAATGCTATTATCATATTTGTTTATAGAACTTTATGTAAAAAAACTCTTATTTTGAATTAATCGTTTAATAGCAATAACACACACATGTGTATATATATATATTAGTGCTGTCAAATTATCCCATCCAAAATTAAAGTTTCTGTTTGCATATATGTATATTCTGTGTAAATTATGTATATATCAATACACACACAGTCTCTATTTTACAAATATTTACATGTATTTACATGTCTATATTTATATTTGTATAATTTATAAACCAATATATTTAATATATAAACACAGCATATTTTTCTGCAATACATATGTATTTATATGTACAAAATAAATTTGCATAGCCCACACACATATTGTGTAAACAAATCAGCTTATTAATCGTTTACACTAACGCACACACACACACACACACACACACACACACACACACACACTCGCTTAAAATATAACATAGATCTATTTACTTAATTCTAAATTAAATTGTAAATGGTATGAACTGTAGTAATAATAACATTAATTTAATTGTATTATTACATGAATAAGAGTTCATAAAATATATACTTAGCTTATGAATGCATCTCATCCGTGAGTTTATGAAATTGCTTTAGGCACTGTTTAATAAAACCAGACTACAGAGGGACTTGCCTGTTCATTTACAGCTGATCAGTAACACTGAATGCATTGCTGCTGATTTTTCACAGACTGTTTTATATTGTTGTCAGCAAGAGTGAAAAACTAAATCTTTTCTCTGGAGGGTGTGAGTTGGGCCGATCCATCAAAATTCCAGCTATTGTTGTGCTCCAGTGGTTGCTCTATAAACAGGAAGTGAGACCTCTCATCAGAGCAAAGGCTTCCTGTTGTAATGACACCACACATACATACACATGTTCTTATTCCCTCTGCTTGCATATATACTCACACACACATAACCACACTAGCCTTCTCCTCCCTCCACACACACACACACACACACACACATATATATGCACACATACCAGATGGGAGATGGGTGTGACGGGGGAGTTTCATTAAAAAGAGACAGATCTTCTCTTACCAGAACAGGAACACGCAAAAGAAGAACAGAGAAGAGGGAGGGAATAAGAGCGATTGAGATGGCTTTCATGGTGTTAGATTACCTGTCCTACTCTGAACTAAGCAGAGTGAGAGAAACCAGCCGTTTTAAGAAACTTGAGCTTGTTCAGAGACCGCGACGATGACCTTAAAGCATATTCCTTAATGTATTAATGCATAACATTAATACTGTAATTAATAAGAAAATATATTATCTTTTTATTTATATATATATATATATATATATATATATATATATATATATATATATATATATATATATATATATATATATATATTAAAGTCTGCTTATTTGGAACAGCTGATTTTGCACTTTAGTTGTGCACATGTAATACAGAAGTCTAATAAAATAAAGATATGATTAGTATGTTTGTGCTAAAGTGAAACTAATGAAAGTGTACTTTGCATCTGAAGACCAATCAGTCATTCAAAGATCATTCAATCCTCATCAAAAGTGACATTAAAACGCCTTTTAGACTTAACCTTAAGAAATGTGCATTGTGCACAAGTAGTATGCCAAAAAAGTTATTATTTTTATATCAGTAAGTCTCTATATCAGTAAATATTTTAATAGATTTTGACTAGGCTTATATAGTTTAAAAAGGGAATTATTGATTGATTACTAGGGAATATACATCAAAAATATGCAAATAAACATTTTGTGTGTATGTATCTGTGTGTGTGAGAGAGAAAGATAACACCCTGAATGCTTTAAAATGGCCTTTGAATAATCTGTTGGGAATCATGCAGCAGAGGTTTAAGATTTAATGCACTTTTATTTATTTATTTGTTTATTTTTTTTAAAGAAATCCAGTCCCTAAAAAAACAAACTTTTCACGATCTGCTTCAGGTATTCCCTTTGCTAATGCAAACATCACTCTATTGCTCGTATATAGGGATTTTAACAAACCTCTAACTCTCAGTATTCAACTTTATGTCAGCTACAGCCTGAATACAACCTCAGCTCATGTTCTAATACTTTTTTAAGCACTCTTATGATGTTGACCGTATAGAAAGAGTAACCAGCATTGTATCTAGGTAGCAGAATAACACAGACTTGGGAGAGGGTTTTTTTCTGACTTGGATGGATAAGTAAGCGCCGACAAAACTGTACAGTGGCTTTTCCCCTGCACGGCCAAGCACTGCTCATTTTCTCGAGAAAGTATAAAAATGTATTTACATTCGTTTTTTTTTAATGCTTGCCACTTCTCGTGGTTCTGGTATAATAAACAGTATTTGCAGGGTGAGAGTTATCTCAGTGTGAACTCAGCATTAATAAATAAACAGCTGGAGAGACAATACTTTGAAGGCCATGAGAAAGACATCTGGCTGCCCTGCTAGCTCTAACCAAGCGACCGTGATCACGTCTCTCTCGCCAAGGACGCAGATATACTTACGGAGGCCAGACGGTTCTGGGGAAGAGTGTCCCACTTGGGCTGCCATCAAGGTCAATAAAGCATACAAGCGGTAGAGGGATGAGCCGTGCTGTTTGAAAGAGTAAAAGAATTTAACAAATGTAATTATAGCTTGATTTCGGATGCTTTTAATAGTTTTGGAGTCTTGCTTGATTAAAGAATTCCAGTTTTTGTTCCGTAAACCGTCCCTTTAAGAAAATCATTTTTGCTGTTCACTGCATTTTTATTAGAACTCTGACAAATATGGGTCAAATCTAAGTGCAGCTCATCTGGTGTGGATCTGGCAACCCAAAGCTAGGCACTTAACCCTGAGTTGCCCCAGGGGGCTACCAAAGCCCCTATAGTCAACAATCGCTCGCCCTCCGGCTATAAACCCAGTGCAGAGGTTTAGGCTGCTCTGTGCCATAACATATGCTAGACGTAACGATGAAACATTGATATGGTTTACAGAGCTTCTAGATGAACTCAGAGAATGACCCACATTTGCAGCCTTTCCGGTTTTTGTGCCTCATTTATTAATTTTACCTTCATTTATTGAAAGTGTGTGCAGAAAAGAATGGGAGTGAGAGACAAAAAAGAGAACGAGAAAGAGAGTCTGAGCTGGCCTTACCATGATAATCTAATCCCTGTTCAGAGAGCTTTTTTTAGAGAGCAAGTTAATGCCTTCAGATTATAGTTCAGCTGTAGACCACGCCAACCACACAAGTGTATCTGCAAGCCACTTACTGTCATTCTAATCAATTCTATAGTCACCCAAAGACGACAAATAAAAAAAAAGCATAAATAAATGCCTAAAGGGTTTTACACTAAACGCTAAACCCATAAAATAAAAAATTGTTACTTGAAATAGAATAAACATTAACTGTTTATTATAAAGAATTAAGCATTAAACATTAATATAAAAAAATACATACTTTAGCATAATTTCTCATTTTCATTTAGTGTAACTTGATGTAATAAAATAAACAAAAACTAGCATAAAAATAAATAAATTCTAAAATACAAAAAAAAAGTTTACCTAAAACGTACTTAAGCAGAACATTTTAAAATAAACACTAATTCAAACAATTTAAAAAATGTTTGATAGTATCTCAATGTTTTGACTATATTCTAAAGCTACATTAGTTTTGTGTGGGGCAAAACGTTGAGCCAGTGATTTGAACTTATTTGAACCAGATTAGTTTGCTTCCTGAACAAATCATTAAGACCAGTTTGAACTGGATCAACTGATTCACTGATGCTGATTCAAAAGAATGATTTGTTCACAGATTAGGCATTGCTTCTTCTGAATTTCAAATGGTCACTTCCACACAGCTACTCTGTGACTTGTGGATTAGTCATATAGATTTAATCTGCGGTGCACCTATGTCACTGTAAAGCATACTGGCCCATTCATCATTCACATTCATTCTTTTGAAAAGAATCACTAGTGTTCTTCAAAGTACACTTACTGAATATAATTTTTAATTATGTGAACTTCAGTAAACAATGACATAATTCCATATACAGTCATCTGCAAATAAGTTTTCTTTTTTTCCTGTGAGTTGTATCATTGTTTGAAACTATCAAGTCTCAAGTATCAAGTATAGATTGCATTCAAATCATATAGACCAGATCTTTGTTTGTGCATGTGTGTGTGTGTGTGTGTGTGTGTGTTCCTTGGACAAGCTGTGTGGCCGCATAGGTGTTATGTCATACTGCCATCAGGAGTGCTGCAGAGGCTCGGCCTGATATTACATAAGCATTACTGCTGGTGTCTCTCTCTCATCTCTCTATCACTGCTGTGGCGAACACACACACACACACACACACACACACAAAAATACGTGCACACTTGCATGCTTTGGCTTGCACCCAAAAAATCACAAATGCCCACCTGTGGGCACCTGTAGAAATATTTCCCCTTTATCCCAAAACATTTATGGCAGTTTACAACTTTGACAGATCCGCATGAATTATGTGCACTGTAATGTTACAGCGTGACTTCTGAAGTGTTACTTTGTTGCACACAAAAATTACAAAAATGATATTCTTAATCAGTATCTTTGTTTAAAACAAGGTAAATCTAGTAAGGTAAATGTAAAGCAAAATTATATTAGTGCATTGGTGCTCATATGGTTCTCGTGTACAAAGGCCTTTTCAAACGTCTAAAAATAGATTGTGATCATTCACAGTGCAAAAAAGCAATTTTTTTTCGTCTCGGGTGTGTGACGAAATAGGCCGTCCAAATAGATTTGAGCGAGGGATTTGAGTGATTCATCCAGTTTTGAAAACCAGTGTAAACAATCACAGAAGAGGTGTATCCTGCAAGACAGAAGTGTATTGTGTGTGTGTGTGTGTGTGTGTGTTGTATTGAGAAGCAGATAGATATACATTTATATATTTTTTTTTAGTTAAGGAATGATAATCGAACCTAATGAAATTAATAAATCATTAAATACTAAGAAAAAGTCAATAAAATGTGAGGTAATTTGAATAAACATACATTAATATATAAAAAAGGTCTTTGTAATTTCAGTTTAAAATATGTTAACATAGATTAAGAATTTTTTGACATCTTCACCTTTTAATTACGCAACATAATAACAGTCGCTACTAATCTGAAAGTGTCACAGCAACCGTATCGAACCTAACTTTCAATTTATATCATCATTCGGGATTTTCAGATTCTTTGCTCAGACATGAAGCGCACTAGCAGGAGAATAATCCCTCTCTTTATTGCTTGTGTAACCATGTTCTGGCTTTAGGGAGTGGTGTTCTGTAGTGACGGAGCTGGGAGGTCGTGGAGCCCTCGCACGGCTGTAATCTCTACCGGAGAAGCACTGCTCTCATAATACCGATGTCCATTATCATTCCATTACGCAGTTATGAGCTACAAATTCTGACTGAGCTTGAACAAAACTACTGCTTTGTGAAGAAGTGACTGCAGCGGCGTAATCTTATTAACAGATGAGCGTCACAAGTCAATAACGCGCACATTGTGCAGCGCTTGTTGTTTGTGGTGTAAGATCGACATCAGCAGTGCCATTGTAGTCCGTTTCAAAACCTATAGCCCCTCTTGCTCGGCCTCTCGTGGTATTTTAGGATTTATCAAACACACACACTGACACGCAACATGTTTGTTTGGCACGGACGCAACAATTAACATATGTGCACAGTGCACACACACACATACGCACATAGGATTTTGGCTCGCGGTTTACGATTCAGGCCAGGGTGTGTTAGAAAAACCATATGTGTCAGGGACTTGTTTAGCTCTGTCTTTCACATGAGGATACACACACTTTTTTTCTCTCTCTCTCTCCCACACACACACTGGCTCAGAGCAGAAGAGTAGTGTCCAGAGCATGGGGCGTTTGTGCTGAGCTGGACTAGCCGTCAGGTTGAATAAGCGAGCAGACAGTTGATTCGCCATAGCCATTCATCAGCCAGAGAAAAGAGAGGAGGGGAAAGAATGGAGCTCTCGCTCAGGGCTGTATCTCTCAGATACGGGCCCGTGTATGTGCTGCTGTTTCTTTCCACTGAAAGCTGGCCGTCTTTGTGTGTGTTTTTATGTTTTTACAGGCACATGTGTTGTCGCCTGCGCGCGAACAGCGGATCCTGCCTTTAAATGAGCTCGTAAGGACGTGATTCCGCTTTGGTGAAGAGTTTCCTCAAGCATATGGCTGCTTATCAATCTTTGATCATTTAATTATGATTTAATTACTTCAGCAGTAATATGTCACAGAAAAAGTGCAGTACTAATAAGGATAGATAACATTTACACTAAGCATATTTGTTCCACTGTATACAAAAAATTGCTTAAGGTAGCAAAGAATATGCTTATATGCGATAACTTTGAAATTGGTTGTTTTTGTTTGAAGCAAAATTAGTAAGATTATTTTACACTGTTGTTGAAAAGTTTGGGGTCGGCAGTTAAAAGCAGAAACAACAACAACAAAAATAAATAAACGATGCTCTGAATAAGCAAGGATGCCCCTATATGATCGAAAGTCACAGTAAAAGACATTTTAATGTTGAAAAGATGTCTGTTTTAAATAAAGGTGTTTTTATTCATCAAAAAATCCTGATAAAAATGTAATATTAAGCAGCACAAATATTTTTAATATCCATAATAATAAGATATGTTTCTTGAGCAAATATGCATGTCGAAATTATTTCCAATGGACCATGTGACTCTCGTGGGCCATCACAAGAATAAATGACATCTAAAAATATATTCAAATTCCAAAAAACATGACGTGTCTAAACGTGAGCTTTGAAAAATCTGATTTTGACCATTCCCTTGTCACCATAAACTGTCATCGTGCAATGAGTATTTCAATTTACTTATACTGTATATTCCACAGTGAACATAGCAACGAGGGAGACTTAATAATGACAATTTTTGTGTGAACTGTTCCTTTAAGAGGGCTGAATCACTAACTGTTTATAAGATGCTTGCTTTGTACAGTGTATATAATAGTGAAAGTGTTTTCGGAGCGGCAGCTAAGAGTTGAGGCAGGGGTAACAACCGCAGACGTGTCATAGGAAGGTTCCTCAGGAATCTCAAATGAACGGTCACTGTATCCCAGCTGTGGAAACCACTAGAATCGCAAACACCCAATCATAACCACTTTCAGCGACCATAACTAGTGGACAAGGGTGAAGTCTCGACGGGGGAAGCGTATTTTTGAAGAACTTGAGTTGTAAATCTTGTTTTATGCCTATGTAACGTGGACAGGCTACAGTTAAGTAGTGTTCATTGTGTCTTCATTTCAGAAACACTGCAGAACAAAGGAGCCCTTCACCCTGTGCAAGCTGTATCACTAAGCTTTACATTTCAGCTGAATAGAAACATTTGTGCCCGTTCTCCGTTCGGTTTTTATCGTGTGACCACATCTGTACTCGCATTCCTCATTACACAGACTTTAACTTTGCTAGATGTGACATTTCATGTAGCATGTCCAACCGAGCCTGTTTCTTCTTGGCTTTTCTCATTTCAAACCTGGGGGAATCACATCTCTGGAACACACCAGAATATTTTCCGTAATTTAACATGACAACACTAGCCTCAGCACCTGCTATTGTGCTCGCAATCGTAAACTTGAGCCAGGGCCCCCCTTTTATTTCGGCTATAATCAGCAGTTGAGGGTACCAGGCAGGATCTACTCTGAAATGGGACCAGGAGGGACTTCCCTTTGTCTTCCCCAACCAGACGTGCTTCAGACAGGCCTCTAGCGTAGGATGGACCCCTGCATCCAACAATGGCCGTGTTGGACTCCCCACAGCTCAGAGGAGGTATAGACATGAGCTATTGTGACAGTTCTGGTGCGAGAGGCACAATGCAATTGTAGTTTGGGGGGATTTGAGATCCACCAAATTGCCATAGAGACAATATGGAGTTTCGCCAAAATAAGTTATCGTAATTGCGATTTTGAGTAAAAACAAGATACCGTTTGTGCACTGAATGGAAATCAAAAACTGATGTTAATTTATATAAATAGTTAATTTATATAGTTTTGCCTTGTTCCATTTCACTTGTTTTAGGACAAATAAGGTATTAAGAATCTCATTGGTTGGAGTCAAACAAGTGATTAATCTGCCGTCCGTCACATCACATTGAGAACAAAAGACAATCAAGCTCTTCTATCTTCTCTTGTCAGTATTGATGCCTGTTAGTGGTTTAGTTACTGTCTCTGCGCATTTGGACAAAATGCACAATTTGGTTTAGGATTTGAGTGCACACACACGCACTGACACACACGCACACATAGCTCAATTTGAAAAATGCACTGATCCTGCATTGATGGAGCAACAAGATGAGATGAACTGTCTGGGGATAAGTAGGTCAGCAGAGCTGAGGTAAGCCCTCCGAGAACAGCCATGTTTCAATAATAACCCCACTGCTGACGTGTGTATATGTATGTGTGTGTGTGTTTTGTGTAGTGTGTGTCCTTACACATCTCCCAAACCTCTTGGTATCATAGTTACAACAATTTAATGCTCAGCTCATTGGTTTGCCAAACAGCAAAACACTATTCATTACCAGCTCAGCATGTTCAGTTCCGTTATTATGCAGTTAAGCACCCCATCCATTGCATTGTCATAGAGCCTACAGTGTTTACACGCTACCCAACATACAAAATCAAATAATCAAAGGAAATAAACCAGATAAGTAGGCAAACATTGGATAGAAGTCGAGATAAATGGATGATGGGACCGCTAGGAAAACTTCCAATTTCCTAAACGTCTCCTCTTTAAATTTCTTACCTGCCATTTTATAGCACAGCAAGTTAACTTACCGTAAAAGATGAACTGTGGAGAGGCGAGTGCTTTTTGTGCAATAGAATGTGTGTGTTTGTGTGAGGGGGATGCAGAGCCAGTGGTGAAATGTAGTTGGTATATAATGGATTATTGATTGTTGGGAGAGAGAGAGAGGGAGAGAGAGGACCGGCCCTCAGGGTTCATCCCAACTGGCCCCTCTCTTGCCCAACACTGAATAGTCTCTTTACGCCTCAGCAGACACACGCACACACATGCACAATGAATTTAGGCTTGTGAGCAGACAGCCACTGCTCATACTGACTACGAGAGGGGACTAACTGAGACTTACTGTTGTCCTTCAGGCAAAGATTTTCACAAACCCACGCAGATGGGCTGAAATATAAGGTGGTAGGGGGCAAGTTGTCACACATACCTTAAAAAACAAAACAAAACAAAAACTACTGTTGTTGTCCAGGATGTTGACCTTAGTGGTGCATGTTTTCACTTTTTGGGGCCACAATGAGAACTTTAGTCTGAATATTATAAACTGTATCAAACTGTAACATTTTAAATTAGAAATGTATTTTAAGGGTATTAAGCACATTTGTCTTAAAACCCCTAACATTACTGAGATATTACCTCTTGTTACAGTGCTCAGTCTCTACTGTGATGTAGTGTGTATTTATTTTAACCATATTAACCAATTTCACAAACTACATTAACAGATATGCTAACACACATGTTGCATATTACAATAAACATTCAATCAGCATAAGCATTTTTGAAGAATGCAAAAAAGGTTTGCTATGTTTAGATTTGATCGAAAATAACACAGAATGGCAGGAAATCCTGATTCTAGACTGGGGTGTGTATGTTTTTGTGGATTTAAAACAACTAATAACCTTTTTGTTCTAATAGTGAGCAAGTGTATTTACTGTATCTGCATTTTATTGTCTTGTCAGAATAATGAAAGCATGTCGGACAAATTTGTGTGTTTATGCAATACTTAAAGATGTGCCATTTCCTCTAACTCTTAAATGAGGACATCAGCAGTCTCTCACTCTCTCTTTGTCCCTCTCCCACTCACTTGTAAATGGTGCAGAGCATAAAACCCAATGTACTATGTCCTCTGTTTTCAGCTATGCAGTATGGATCCTGCCTTAAACGAATAGTTTTGACTCAACAAAAGACTGTCAGATGGAATTATATAAAAGGACTCTGTTAGCTGGGGTTGTCTCAAACACTGGGCCCAAGTTCTTTTTATGTAACAGTTTTGTATCTCTACCCCTTCTGATTATAACACTTGATTCATAACAGAAATTTGTAATAAGACTTTTACTAATAAATAAATATATTCATAGTGCCTTTCATTTACTAATAACAGCTTGTTTATTGCCATGGATTAATGATTAACTTTTATGTACTCATTTGCAAGTCTTGTTCTCAGCTTTGCTTCTGTTCTGTCTCCATTTCCTCTCAGGTGACCAGAATGAAGCAAACCCTCAGCTTGTAAGATGATTCATAGGAGAAAAAACTCCAGACACATTCCAGACAAAAGCAACACTGTCAAGACAGAATTACCAACAATGACACGTTTGACAAAGAGAACTTTTACCCAGACCGAATGACTACAGGCGAGACAGACTTAATAGGACCTAATAATTTGGACAACAGATAGCAGCATAGTGGAGTATTCAAGCCTTGAGATGGAGGTGGAACGTGTGGATGTTGTAGAGGAAGAGTCCTTCTCCAAAGGTGGCCAGGATAGCCCTGATGGCAAGAAGAGCAGGGGCCACACTTGTGAACTTTGTGGAAGAAGTTTTCCTTTCCTCAGCTCCTTGTCCCAGCACATGAGAAAGCACACTGGGGAGAAACCATACAAGTGTCCTCACTGTGAGCACCGCTCAGCCCAGAAAGGTAGCTTAAAGGCCCACATTCGCAGCCATAAAGTGGACAGCCTCAGTCAGAGCACCGGTGGTGAAGAGGAAGATGTGGACGAGGAAGGGGAAAAGGAAGGAGGGGTGCCAGAAGATCAAGGTGGTTGCTCCAGTCCGACCGAGAGTACCTCGGCCTGCAACAAGGTTATAAGCGGTGAGGAGTCAACGAAAACGAGGAAGAAAGGTGGGAAGAAGGAAAGAACCTCTAGTGAGAATGGCAAACAGTCAGTGCAATGCTCTCTGTGCAGGAAAAGATTGTCCAGTCAGGCAGAGCTTGAACAGCATATGCAGGAGCTTCACAAGTTCTTCCGATGTGAATTGTGCCCTTATGAGACTTTGCAGGAAGACCATCTGCAGGCTCACATTGAGAAGGTACATCCCATCGAGGAGGAATCTATCACCAAAGAAGTCTCTATCAGTGAGGAAGCGGACGGTAAAGGCGAATTCCCATGTGAACAATGTGACCAAGTGTTCACACAAGCCTGGTTTCTGAAAGCTCACAGGAAGAAGCATCAGAACAGTCTAGATCATGGGTGCCGGATCTGTGGACGCCGCTTTCGTGAGCCCTGGTTTCTACGTAGCCACATGAAGACCCACAACACCAAGGTAAAACCAAAGAGTGAAACCTACCTTCCGGCTACTGTCAATGAGGTGGCGCAGGACGAGTCCAACTTGGTGAACGAAGTGTGTCTGTACGAACTCTGTGCCAAGTGTGGTAACTTCTTCCACAACCGCAAGAGCTTGCTTTTGCACGAACAGATACATAAGAATGTTGTGCAGGCTCCTAACAATACCTTCTGCAATGATAAGGACTTCACTTCTGTCACCAAGACAAGCTTCTTGGAATGCCTAAACTTGAAACCAGCAGGAAATGGAGAGAACCCCGCTGAGGGAACTCTAGGGAAAAGAATCCCAGAGCTTGATCCAGTAAGTAGCTACCAGTCTTGGCAACTGGCCACCAGAGGCAAAGTGGTGGAGGTATCGGAGAAGAGCCTGGGTTGGGAAGAGAGGTTAGCTGATGCAGATGTAGCTTACGACAGGGAAAAGGGCGAGTATGTCTTGCTCAGACAGGACAAGCGGAAGAAGTCAATTGATTCAACGGCGAGTATTCCAACCAAGAAACGGAGAGGGGCTGGGACCCAAGGCACCAATACAGATCACCACAGCAATGGAGAAAGAAACGGCCAGGTCTCGACAGGTGAGCGAAGCCCAGAGAATCTGAGTGACACTGAGTACCGCCCTACTTCTCGCCCTAGCCGTAAGAATTCCCAGAAAACCTCAGAGTGCTTGGAGTGCGGAAAGGGCTTCCGCACACAGCAACAGATGGTGATCCACATGCTCATCAGACATGGTGGCTTGGGTGAAACCATTGGTGGAAATGGACTGTTCCGTAAAGCAGCGTCTAGCCCATCTAAAGCAGGTGAATCAGCAGGACTCTTCAGGGATCAAAAACAAACAGGGTTCTTTGGGGACACAGGTAAGGGCATAATCCTTATTTTAACATTTACAGTAAGCTCAAAGTTTGAGCATCATCTCAGGAATGTGTTCCTAATGGTATAACCTTCAAGCACCACTTGATATCAAATTATAACCTCAGTCGCACTACTACACTTACAGTTTGTAAACAACAGACAGTATTATTCATGCAATTCTGTTCAAATGCTTAACCTCTGGCATAGATTGGGTTTCATGTTGAACAGCTAATGTTTATATTCACTGAAAATTATGTGTTGTATCTGAATCTGTATGCTAATATAAATCTACTTTACTGCAGAGATTTCCACTGTTTTATCACAGTTCAACACTAGCCTACAGTACCATTTACAAGTGAACATACAGACCTTTATTTGTTGACTCAGGTGTGTTCGATTACAGTTAAAATGAATTTTTACTCATGCTGAATTAGCTATGCAACTGTGTTACAATGCGTAAATATCTCAAAAGTTAACTGATACCTGATCAAAAATGACGCTAGGATGATTAACTAAATACATTTTCACAACATTTATAAAGAAATTTTAGAGATTTACTTTGAGCTTTTATTTTTGCTGTCTACTCTTGTACATCTACCTTCTTGTGGAGTTCTAATAAAACACACTTAAACTAACAAATCAGGTTTTCAGGTTCACTTGATGATTATTACTGGAAGGTGTGTTAGACTAAAGGCAGATATCCAGGAAAAATGGCTGGCTTAACAGATACAGTATGATATTCTGTTTCTGAAGCTAAATCTACGGAGGACAGAGACATCTTGTGGACAAATACTGTAGCATCTGACATGTTCAGTTGTATTGTAGTATCTGTGCATAGCTTAAATCTTTAATAAGTATTTGATTTTATTATGCTAGTTGTTCACTTGGTTGTTTAATTAATAAAAGCACATTCTTTGCTTTCCATAGAAATATAACATATTTTAATCTTTTTGCACAAAATACCCGTTAAGTATATGCACCTACATTTGTAGTAGCAGTTAATTTTTCTGCCTCTAAGCTGAAAACAAATATTTAAAAGGACCTCAAGACATTTAATTCAGCTGCAATTAACCAGTCTACATATTTTTAAGTCTGAGTATTACTTTTAAGTTTATACCTCACACATTTGTTTTCTGTCAACTGATACCTTTTAAAAAAATTTATTACAGCCTGTATTATCTCTTTGAAGCATGTTTTTAATTATCGAGGTGCAAAAGCAGGCTTTGAATTGGTAAATCTTTTGCTTGTGGCTAGAGCTGTCCAGCCCTCTTTGCATGATGCTATTTCTGGACTTCCTGTCTCAGGAAGACAAGCTCTAAAGATTTTTGTCTTTTTTTCCACTTTCCACATCTAAGTGCAGACCTTCGGTTAAAACACATTGCTAAAACCACTGGAAAATACAGCGGTATTACAGAATGCCCCAATAGTGCACTGAATCTGTCCTGATAACTGATAATTCCTGTCATATTTAGCGGAATCTTGGGGTGTTATATTAATTGTCTATAACAGAAAACTTATAGTACACTTGTAGATTTTATAAAATTGCCCTTTGTTACCACAGCATTAAATTTAAATAAAATCGCCGTAAACAAAAGATGCCCTCTTAGGGGTTGACACAGATGGAATGTTCCAGAACAGAGGTTTCATTGTGTAAGAGTTGAAACAGATGTCTACTCACTACTGATATTTTCATGTAGGTGTGAAGACTGTATAATACTCTTCTGCACTACTTACCTTCTCTAAGAGATATACAAATAATAGTTCCTCTTGTAGGTTTTCTACTGAAGGAGAGAAAGAATGCAGGGAAGCAGACATGGCCATTACGTTTGTGTAAAGTTTATCTCAGAGGACCCCCCTCTCCGAATTGGCTCAAAAATAACCTCAGAGAGGTTGGAATGAAGGCTGCACAGCAGCTAGTGTAAGCCACCAAATGCAATCCAGATGGCTTGAGAGAGAGAGAATAGAAATAGAGAGAGAGCTACTGAGAGATTGCAGACATGTTAAATGTAAACAAACATCTTGCTGACAGATGAGAAGAGGTAGTCCCAGGCAAATTTCCCAGGCCCAGTAGTCTGTTGCTCCATTGTACTACTGTTAAACAAACTGTGTGATTATGCTACCACTATTAAAGTTTTTGACCTTATGTTAACTATTCAGATGATCATTTACATGTGTACGCTAAACAATGCCATTGATAGTTTTTAAATGTTCCATTATATTAGACAATTATATTGTAAATGCTGTAGTTACATCACATTTATATATATTGATTTGGTGCTAAATAAAAAAAAAAAAGTATTATCAATATTGAAAGGTTTTTCAACCAAAATAAATATTTAAAATGTAAATGTTTTTAAAATGTTTTAAACTTTCTTTTAATACATTTAATGCTTGCTTGCTGAATAAAGTAGGGATGTTAAATTTTTTTTTTGTTTTAAGTTTTGACCACAAGTTTGTAGTGTTTGTGTACTTGCTCTTACCTCTTTAAATCAATTTAACAATCTAAAATCTTTGTACAAGTGTTAGTATGTGCACTGAAGTACAATTAATAGTTATGTGGTGCCATCTTGTGGTGAAACTCCAAAACTGTTGTTCTGATTGCTGGCTTCTGTTCAAAACATGCTATTGTTGTTTAGTTACAAATCAATATTTGTTGTTTTCATGACAGATAAAAAGCCATACACCTGTGAGCACTGTGACTTTTGCACCTCAGAGCCCTCGGCCTTCGCTGCCCATGCCCAAACGCACCATATAGCAATCAGGAACTGGGGCCAGAGAAGTGATGCATCAACCAGCTCACTCAGCCAAAGCCAACCTCACCAAACCAACCACACAGGCTTCCCAAGGCTGAGAAATGCCCTGCTGCAGCAGCCCTACTGGCCCTACACCAGCTCAACTCACCTGGAGAGGGCAGCACTGAGCGATGCCGCATCCAAGGTGGAGGAGGAAAACAACAAGGGGTTGGAAGAAAGCAGCACCGCGGATAAATCGGATGCTAATCTGCTTAATCTCTCCATGGAGGTGGATGAGGAAAAAGAAGAGGCTTCTTCCACGTTATTGAAAAGTTTGGTTCGACACCAGTGTCCTTATTGCTCCTATGCAACACTCTATCCAGAAGTTCTCTGGATCCACCAACGAATTGCACATAAAGTTGACAGCACTACGTTGGTGCCTAAGTGGGCCCCGAGAAACGGTCTCAAGGGGCCCAAATCGCTTCTCGATTTCAAGAGACGTACCGGGCCACCTCCATTTCTGGAGGGTAAGGACTGTCCCACTCTGCCACAGATGAGAACTTCCCGAACGAGTCCACCTGATTGCAGCCCTGGAGGAACGAAGAAATCAAAACCGACAAGTAGCGTAGAGTCCAGCTCCTCGCAAAGCAAAAGCTGGCACACAGCCACAGCACCGGGGGCATCATCTCACTCGTCCAAACACAAGAGCAGCAAGTCCAGGACAGATGATTTGGCAGGCAGTAAACACAAAGCAGACGTCCATCAAAACACTTCCTCGCGGCCTTCGGCGAGTCCTCAGAAGACTGCAAACCCAAAGACAGGGAGCAGAGTGATGGAGAGTAGTCTGCTACCTCAAGAGGGACTTCATTTTATGCTCTCTAGCAAACACAAACTCTCAGATCAGAGGAGCTCCAAAGCCCATGCTCCTCAGACTCCTGGCAGGTCTGATTCTCACGCTCAGGATACACCGTCCGTAGCTGGGTACGACCCTTGGAGCAGACTTGGCTTGAGCGGCCCGTCCTCTCACTCCCAGTCCAAGAGACAGTCGACGACCGACGGTCCAGAACCTGTGGCAGACATCCTGAGTTTCTTGAAGAACTGCAGTCCTCATGATTTAGCTGCTCTCTACCACCACTGGGGCTTCAACAGCACCATGGCAGAACAAGCAGGTAAGAGGGTGTATGGAATTCTGCATTGAACCAGTATTATGAGATGCTGATTTTTAGGCAACACTATATTTCGATAGTCCACTTTAGGCATTCTACTACACTAAGTAACTTTGCAGCTACATGTCAACTAGCAGTCATTAGAGTATTAGTAGACTGTCTGCTTAATAACATCTAACACTTTATTTAGATGGGTCCGTAGCATACAACATACTGACTATGAGCGTCTTAAGTTTTATTTTTAAGAACTTATGCTTCTAACGCTAAACCTACCCTACTCTTGCAGACATGTAGTTGACACGTCCAAATGTTTTTGGAGTCCCCCTGTAATTCATTTTGAGCCTAATTTACTTTTTCCGAAACAGATTACTAAACCGGTATTAAGAAATCATACTAATTAGATTTGCGGTTGGTTAGTGCACACTGGACTTCCATATTCTCCTGTACACTTGTGATTATGGCTCTCGAAATAATAAATAAGGCAAGATGCAGATGCGCTTTTAATAAGCCATTTTCATAGCTCAGTAAACAACAGATATAGAAACATTCAAATGGAACTGTTCCAGTTGTCGTTGTGTGAATGCACATTTAATCATTTACAGAACAATGTACAGAATAAAATAATAATTTAAATTAGTGATAGCTTTTAGTGATATCCAACAGTTAGAAGACTTTCTGAGATATTTTTTTTAAATTCAAGAACGTAAATTTTTAATTGATTATAATTTTTTTGTTGTTTTATTGTTGCCAAAGCTTGTAATATTAGTTACTAGGTCGAGGGATATAATATATTCATATTGGTCACCGATATTTGTATTTATTTATTTATCGGTTATATATCAGTATTAGATATTTGTGTATGCTCATTTCACCATTTGACAGCTTTGCTGTCATCTAACACTCAACTAAAATTAATCTTTAATAACACTTATCAATTTAATATCAGTGTTAATAGAGATCTTTTCAAATATCAAAATGACAGTTTTTTTTTTAAATGCCGTAAAGCATAAATTCACTTAAGTTATTAAAATTAATGTACTTATTTTTGAAGGTTTTTTTCACATTTATTCAGACAGAATTGATCAGTTTATCAATAGTTCGAATTTCACCATTAACATTAACTTAACAGCGCATTTGTAGAAACAAACAGGTAAAGATTGACATGCTTGGAAATGGTTGTCAGGTCACAGTTCTTGAATTATTCAGCGAAAGCACATTAACTACATTTGCTCCTGAGTTGAAATGACAAATGAGAACAGTGAGGGCTAAAATGGCACATGGCACCACACACATACACACAGCGTCTTGCCAGCTTGCGCATACTCAAAGGTTAATGGAACTATTGAGTAATCTCTTCATCATCGCGTAACCTACGAAAGTGTGTAAAAACATTTCAGACCGCTATCGCTGAGAGGCATCGCGAGCCTTAAACATCAGGCTCGTAACGGCACGCCGGGCGATCTCCGAGGGGTTACAGCGCCTCGGTGCCACAAATATGCAAAACAGCAAACTCGACGAGTGAATGAACGAAAGAGCAAGAGGAGTCAAATTAAGCCACCAGCTGCTTTGAAAAATATTTTCAAATGCTTTTTTTTTCCATTCCACTTCATTTAAGGACATTTTGCCAGGCGGTGGTCCAGTTGGCCGGCGTCAGTGAGCGTAGTTCTGCGGAAAGACAGTGGAAATTTCTGTCAACTGTCTAGCCTGATATCATCAGCGCTCTCTTTAGCCCTTTGAGTCACATACAATAAAGTGACCTTTCCAATATTAGACTTTCCTTTTGTTTGTGCTGTCCGCTGCTTTTCTAGTTGCGTCGCTCCGGTATGGTAATAACTCACAGACTCATGTTTACTAAACGTAGCCTTGCTTACTACTGCCACCAACACTCTCAGTCACGGCTCGGTGCTACAACAAAGCGGGGCCTGAGGGGTAGGAGCAGGTAGGACCACCAGTGCCAGGTGACGGACAGGAGCCAAAGGGACAGCATTTCAGCTCGTGCTCTTAAAGCACCCTAAGGGGAAACGAGATGCCGGGTGCTTCGGGTTCCACATCCGTTCCTGTTACTTCATCGAGTCCTTCACCGTCGCGCACGTGTCCGAGCGATTCCCCCTCCGCCGCGCGGACGAGGGCTGACATAGCTAGAGCGACGGCCAGGAAAAGAGCAGCGAGAGGGAAGGAGACAAGGAGAGAGGGAGGAAGGGGAAAGCAGCACACCTGACATGTGACATGGTAGCGCAGATGGGGGCACATCACAGGGCAAGGCTTTTAATTCACAGTAATTTATGCGGTCACATGGGCCTGTGTTCATGTCAGGCTGTCGGAGATGCTCTCGTGATGCGGCGTGACAGCTCCCCATCCAAGCCCTGAAGGTAGCCTCCCATAATGACACATAAAACATACTAATGATGCTTCCTCTCTCTCTTTCTCCCTCCGTCTCGTAACCTCTCTTTCCGTTCCGTGTAAGTTCGCCTACATGTTTTTCCTGTTAATTTTCATTTCTCTTTCTCTGTTTGTGTGCGTGAACTGTAGGGTTGGCGAGGTCAGGGTCTCAGCAGGGGGAGTATGTGTGTCCGGTGTGCAGGAAGAGCTTCAACCAGCCCAGCCATTACCGCACACACATGAGATCACACACAGGTGAGAAACACACACTAGAAACAAACATACACACAAAAGCGTCGGACAGCAATTAACTGAATCTTCTAACTTCACTTTTCACATTATATTTCATCATTTCACATAATTGCAAACGCAATGAAAAACATATTTAAATGATAAGACACTATATAATTTATACTGTTTTTTTATTATAGTTCTCATTATAAACATGAAGGTAACTATAATAAATATGATTTTTATAAATACATTGCGATATACTAAATTAATCCAGTAATTTGCAGTATAGTGCAAGTGCTTTTAATGTCATATTTTACGTTATCCTTGTAAATATAATTAAATATATGTAAACTTAAAAAACACTTTATTAAATACGTTACTGTGTTCTGCAGTTAAATCATTACAAATATATCTTAATTGATTTATAAAAAGTTAAAAATATTCACAAATGCACCAAAAAAATGTTATAGTCATGCTGGATAAGAAGCTGCGAAATGATTTCTATACATACTCATCAAATATAAATTTTCATATATATTTAAATATACATGCATGCATTTATGTGCAAGTGTGCGTATGTATAACGAGCGATCTCTCTCTGTCCTTGGACGAGACTCTTTTCTTTTTTTCTGCCGCAAACATATTTGCGTGTGACTCTGACCTGTGAAAATTGTATACATTATTAATCAGATGTCACTTATGGAGCTGTAATTGTGCATGCTAATAAGCTCAGCAGTCACCAGTCCAGTATGATATGCGTCAAATGCTCGCTGAGAAAATGTGACAGTTTGCCCTTGTCTTCTCGTCAAACCACACACACACACACACACACACACACCTATTCAATCAGGAGTCTTCATTTCATCACAGAAAGGATTATATCCATCATTCATGTTTAACAACAAACTTTCATACAACATAATAGATCTTAATGTTTGCATTATTTAGATATGATGCGTTGCAATTGTATCGATTTACGTTCGAAACATTTTTGGAGTGACCTTTGCTATGAGTATTTACTAGATTTACCTGGTTACAGGGGGCAGTGCTACTGCCGTCATTAGCATGCACCGTAGCAGCTTTTTAATAATATAAAGAGGTCATGTACTATTCGCAGTAGTCCAAACGAATAGGATTTCCTCCACTCTCTTAAACAGGGTGCACTTAGCCACTCAGTTTATGGCTAGGACTTGAATTTTTATTTTTTGTAAGAGTGTGTGAAGGTTGGGCATGCTAGCCAGACTGATCCCCAGTGACAGAGGCCAAATGCTACATTTTATGGAGCTCCCTCTCTCTCTACGCACATAGACTTACAATCAACGTCATCAGTGATTGCTCTCTTCAGTGTGAGCTTCCAAATGAAGTGGGGCAGGGGCCCCCGGCCTCCATTAGCATGCACACTAACTCTGTGTGTCACTTTAAATTGGTAGTTTCAGTTCACTGTCTGCCGCGGCCACGCTAACTGGTGATGCTAATTCAAGGCCTTTATGGCTAATGCTCGATGAGTGGGTGGATTCTGGGTTTGCACCTTGGTGCCTTTAAAACTGATTCCTGCAATATTTCCTTTGAAGTGACCAAGAAAGCAGAAACATCCTTAAAGTTAACTTGAAATGTATTTGCAACCGATTTTATTTCTGTTAAGTGGTGTAAGTCCCAGTGAAAAAAGGATATTCAGTGAGATAATATTATAATTGAATCATTGTTATTAGCCCAGTTGATTGGTCTTTATTTCATGTGGTTGTAGGAAAAAATAAGAGGGCCTGGTGCAGCAATTTATTATATTTTGAAGACAATTTTATTTTGCTTTGGAATGATATGCACCAACGGGGCATTCATACGTAGACCAGATAATGGGTTAGATTTTGATTTCATGTTGATTTAAAGGTTTAATTTTTACCAAAATTATCTTTGCACCCTCCTGGGTAACCATACAAGGAAACAAGTTCCAGTTTTTGCAACATTCTAAACTTGATTACCTCTTTTTAACCCGGCCACCTTGCTCCCACAGTGATGTTTGAGTCCAATGGACTCATGGGAACTGGAGTCCATCCTCTACAGAAGCCCCCAAACAAGTATGTTTCACTTTTCGTTCGGTTGTTTGCATTATTTGTGTGTATCTTGTGTTGTTTTTTTTCTGTCCTGTCAGTCATTTCTTCATCTTTCTTCATTCTGTGATACGCAGTTTCTACCTGCCTCAGTTTTTACAGCACAGAAAATTCTAGAAATAAGCCAGCGCTAGGGGATCGAATGGATCGCCTTAACAATCGGAGATGCGCATTGCTGCAGCGGGGAGGCCCTTAATGAATTACCCCCTTTGCATGTGTTGCATATTACAAATGGCAAAAGCAGGCCGAGAGTAAAGGTCAAATTAAATTTGTGCCGCACTCTCTGTGATGTTCTGACAATAACCTTTAATGTAATTTGGTGGGTTCTGTTTTGGATCGGGGTTTCACTTTCTACTCCTCTAGGGAACCATGGTGCCCCTGGATGAGCTCTTACTGTGCCGCAGACCTTATCAGGCAGCCAGCGCAACCCAGCCTCAGATAGTCCTGATTAATTGTGTCTGTCTTCATTTTTTTATGAGGCATGATTTATGATAATACCCCTCTTTCAGCCCCTCGGAATGACAATTATTTCCTAGTGGATAATTCATTCATTTTTCAAAAATAATAATACGGAGAAATTGAATGGCAGACTCATTTGTTTTGCTCAGGTGTGGGGGGATATTTTTACGCGATTGCACGAGGACAGCGTTGTACATCAGTCTAATTAAACGCTGAAACTGGGACTCTGACAATTATTCCAGTGTTGAGCCCCAAACAGACATGGGCAGAAGGAGAAACTAGGTCTGTGTGTGGTTGTCAAGTTCGCCTCTCCTCGCAAAACTTGATATGCCCAGACTTTCGACATCTACCGTCGGTGTGACGTCTTATTGCTCAGGGGAAGGCAGGCAGGCAGAGATTCCTGTGTCTGTGAGTTTGTGTGTTTGTACGAACAGCTGACAGAAACAGAAAACAAAAGGCTGACGTCCCCTCGGGGGGAACAGTCAACCGTCTCCATATGGCATGTCATCAGCCCATCAATCATGCCGCGGCCCCTCCCCCCACCTTCCCAACCTGCCTCTGTTCTTTCCTCTTGAAAAGGGAAGGCAGCGCTCTCAAAGCCAGCCCTCCAACATCACTGCCACGTCACCTCTCTCTCCTCTCTGGTTCCAGCCTCGGCTCCGCTCTCACCTTGGGGTCCAGGCTCTGACCTCATCTTGTTTTTTGTGTGTCCGTTTCAGGTGAGCGACCTTTCCAGTGCCGATACTGTCCTTACAGCGCCTCGCAGAAAGGTAACCTGAAGACCCATGTCCAGACTGTGCACCGTCTAGCCTTTGACAACGCGCAGTACCCGGACAGAAGACTCCGCCAAGCCCCTACCAATGAACCCACGGACCCTTCCAGATCTCACTTAGCATCCCCACCACCTCAAGACCAGCTCAAATGAGGGTTGAAATCTACATAAGGTCCATCAATGCAATACGGCATTCGAGGAAGACTTAATTTAATGTACGCCATTGGATTTGTTCGTGTTTTTAGTTTAGTTTTCTTTTTCTTTTTCTTTTTTTTTACCCGACACAAAGCTCTTGGTTAAACTGAAAGGGGGAACACGTTTGCACCTCCTTTATCCAGAGACTTACGAAACACTTGAGGGCTAAAGCCTTGACAACACGAGGTCAGAGCTGATGGAGTAGGACAGTGAGCTGCGTTCTCGAACCCAAGGACTTCAGCTGATCCCCTAAACTTGAAATGCTGCCTCCGAGTTTCCAGATTGACTAGTTGTTAAAAACAAAATAGCCTTAGTGCGCAACGAGTGTAGTTTGTGCGTGCGTGTGCGATTGTGTTTTCCACATTGTACTTCTCAGGACTTGAGTTAGACGCAATTCCAAAGCCTGCATTTGTTCACACAAGTGTGACATGGAGACATGGAGACATGCAGTGAAATTCATTACTTAGTTTTGTCGATTATAAGCATATATATATATATATATATATATATATATATATATATATATATATGTTTTGTCACTGGTTGGGCAACTCTTGGCACTATCATCAAAATATGTCCTGAACACCTTTGTATTGTGTTAAACTTGGAAGTATTTTTTATGTAAGCGCTGTAATGTTACATAGGTTTCCACTTGCGTCAAGTGTCATATTCATAAACCTTGTCTCTGAAGAGTTTATGGTAAAGACACATGCCATATTTTGCATTAGTGTCATCTGATTGGTCCAACATAGTCAGAAATATTATTTGTGGCTGCACTTACCTTTTTGATGTAGCCTACAAATTTTAATGTGTTTCTTTTTTTTTTTCTCATCAAACATGTTCAATGGATTCTGAATAACTCTATCCCAAAAAAGAAAGAAAGAAAACTTAATTCAATGGCGCATCAGGTCTCAAAGCCATGTTAAAATGCTCCAGTTTTTGATGAAAGATCTATTTTAATCTTAACATGCTAAGTTGCAAGTTGTCTGTGTAATCATTTAAATTATTGCATAATAGAGAGACTAGTAATTAGTGCAGCAAGACTAGATTGGGGGTATTTAGTGTGTTTTATAATGTTACTTATAAAGCTTTAGAATGCCATATTTTTTAGAGGTTGAAAACTTAAAAGCAAAGAAATTCTTGGCCATATATTTCTATGAATGTTGTAAATGGTAATTAGGTATTTACAGAGATAGTCCTGCACAGCTGTGTACGTTTAATTGCATTCAGATATGTACAACAGTCAAAAATGAACGTTTATCTAGAGCATTTATATTGCCTAAATCCTTGTGTTGGAAACTAAGCCAAGAAAACTGATCCTGCATTTCGAAGTTTGTTTTAGAAGAACCTCCAATGTGAATTCGTGTTGATGCTCAGCAGTCAAACTAAAACATGTTGCAGGTTCTAAGCAGTGGCGGTGACCCAAGAACTGAGAGTTATTGAGAACGTGGTCCTATCACTGCTGCCCTTGAGCAAGGCACTTAACCCTTGGTCGCTCTATAGGGACTCCCTGTTCCTGCAATTGATGTCTAGGAAGGATGAAATGTGACTGCTAATTGTAATTTACTAACAGCAAATCAACTTTTAAAATTTGTCCTAGGACACACAAAACATGAATAGCTTTTCCTGTTAGCTTTTTAATGAATTTAAACCCCTAAGTACTAGAGCAGAAGACCTAAGAAAACTAAATAGCATGTTTTGAATTCATTTGCAATTGGGTTGTTTTTTGTTTTTTTTTTCTTTATGTAACACTATTAATTTTGTGGTTTGAATAGAAGTAGTAGTTGAATGTATGGAATGTATTTTGTGTGGTTAAAAGTTTTTTTCTTCCCTCCACATATATTTTGTTCAATGAAGTACACAAAACCTGTTGACTGTCATCCTCAGATCATCTCCAACTCATACATTGTTCATTGTTGAAGTTTTGAACCGCTTAAATTAAACTTTACCTTTACCTTTGGTCTAAATGGCATTAATGTTTCTAACATTGATCTAGGTAGAGCAGAACAGAACTGAAGTGCCAAAACTTGACGCAATGATGTCATACATATGCAAATGAATGTGTGACATCACATGCCGCCCCCCAAATATCACAAAATCCTGTGGGAAGCACTGCAATTAATATGCTGTTGGATGCTGTTATCGAACCAGTTGCGTACTAATTCAATGACTCGCTCATAACAAAACGACCGCCACCTACTGGTTTACCAGAAAGAGTCACTGAAATTCTAAATATTCAAATTTCTATAGCGGAAAGCTTCCTGTTACTCTATGTTAATTGTCATTTCTAAAGCAAAATCGCACACACAATTGAGTAGTTGTTCTAAATGCATTTCTGTTTTGACTGCATAAAAAAGGTTGGGACAACATTGTCCTACACAGTCTATTCATGCCCACTGTCATCCAAGATGGGCACACTGCATTCTACAGTAGGACCCGGTGTTACCATTTATAAAGGGGTTTAAATATCTAAAACCCACACATTAGCCAAATTATAGCATGGCCTGAATTGCATTTTACTCAAACAGACATATCTCTTTCTCTCTGACCTCTCTCTGTTGTGTGTGTTCACTTACATTAGTATTGAGGTCCTTTGCATTGAAATGGCTGCTAATTGCATTGATCTCCTCTTGTGCATGCATAGCTACTGCTGCTGCTCTGTGCTGTGACAAATGACTTGGGATTACATTGCTAAACAACTGCAGGAGTCTGTCTGATCTACTAGCCACACAATAGACCTCTGACCAAACGCAAACCTCTGTGGGGCGCTGTTTAAGATCACAGTTGTACCTACGCAGGCAAAAGTAAAAAGCAAGGTTCTCATTAAAAAAAAAGAATAATTATTCAACAAACTTACGGTAAACTGTAATGATCATATACTGCCCTGAGAGAGAGACTTTTATAGCTCTTTCATAACTCAGGAAGCTAATGTAGTGCTCATTATTTAATTTACATTTCCTAAAATAGGAGAGAAATAATGATATCTTTTTGCCAAAACCTCCAGCAAGAAAGCGCTTCAGCATTGGTTATTTAAACAGGTCTCCTTTGTGAGCTTCAGTTGCACCATCAAGAAATCAAACTCCCTCTGCAACTGGACTAAATGAATTGCTTTGGAGCGGTTAAATCGGTCATTGGTAAAATCTGATTCATGCATTAAAAACTCAGTGCCTTTAATCAGAGTAGATTTAAAAGGCAAGAGGCCACCCGTCTTCGGGGCATTCAGATGGGATTGTGATCCACTTCACTGGGCACTTCTCCGAGGGTCAGAGCCGAACTGTAGAGTTGTCGCAAAAAAGCGAAGGACGCTGTCACTGTCATCAGAGGTGAGCAGAAAAGAAGTGCATGTGTGTATTTGTGTGTGTGCGTGGGCACCGATCGCCACGCGACAAAAAGGCCAGAGAAAATTACAACACTTCAAGTGTTTCCGACACCTCACCAGTGTCTGTGGCGGGAAATATGTAAATACGCTGCTAATCAAACGATCTGGAATTGCAAATGCCACAGCGAGGTCACGACCCAGAGCCTTGCTAATGGAGGGTTTAGGGCACCGGCGGAGCAGGTTGGAGTGACGGGTACCGCGGGGTTGAGAGCGGAGAGCGGACCCCTGGCGGACGACCTCTGCCTGCAGGCCCCTCACTATGCTGACAGTAATGAATGGAGAGAGCTGTTTATGCATATCAACGATTATTTACAGCCAAACAGCTGAGAGAGCGAACGCTAGTCATCAGGGACGCAGACACTCTCTTCTGTTCGCATCGCATAGCCATTGTCAAATGCGAGAGGCTGGCGACCGAGAAAATGAAGTCTCTCGATGAGGAGGCTTTCGGTAATGGATAGAGTGATATTCTCCAATCAAAAAATGTGCTGGCTAAACTGACAAAAACAATTACATTTTAACTTAAAGACACTGAAATGTCTGACTCACTTTGATTTATACCCCTCAGTTGTAAAAACTGAAATAAAATCGTGTACATTTTTTGAGTTACTTTAAAGTAGCATAAAAATCAGAGTGCATGAATAATGATTAGGGATGCACAGGTGCAGGTTGCGCAGGAGGCACAGGTTTTTTTTTAATTGTTTTTTTCAGCTGCAATAAATCAGTATTGTATATTCAGTATTTTATTGTGCATGCAAATATCTCCTTATTTTCACCTTTAGATTATGCTCAATCTTTAAAAACACTAATAACGTGATGACTAAATTCATTAGTAGCATTTAAAACAACTGTACATTTTTAGTGTTTTAACTTTCATTTATTCAGATGAATTAGAATAATCATATGTATTAGTCATAATTTACGTTTTGCATTACTGTTGATAACGTAAAAAAAATTACATTTAAATTATCGTTGCTATTGTCTAAAGCTTATCCGAAGTTAATTTTTAAAAACCAATAATAATTTAAGACATTTAAATATAAAATGACTATAAAATTCCATTTAATGTTATGATGGCTAAAATTCCTTTGTAGCATTCAAAAGCGTTTTATTACTTTATTTTTTTTATTATTTTGCCAAAATACTATAGCAATAGTAACCCATTCTGAACAGTCTTCTAAAGCAGATCATATGAATCGCTTTAATCACTTAAACTAGTCTGAAGTACGTATAGGCTACCTTAAAGAACAACAACCCCAATCTTACATATTAACCTGTCCTGTATATTTTCTGACAGCCAGCAGCCTTTGTCTTTTAGCATCTTTGTCAAAGCTTTATGGCTCCGTGTGATTCGTGACTCATATCAGCAAAGAAGAGAATTAAACCATATCTAAAGTATGCTAATCAGAAGCTATTCAGTAGGTCTGCACTCTCAAAAGTGCAAATGGTTCCCAGGACATCCAGTGACATTTAACATCGCCCTCACTAATTTGTGCTTAATAGGCAAAAAGTGATTAGCATTAACGTTAAAGACATTTCATACATCCCCCTTCCCCATTAATTTCCTTTTTTTTTTTTTTTTTTTTTTTACTGATACTTAACAGTTGATGTATGTAGCTGGATTCTACAGCTTAAACTAATGCTACGCTTTTGGCAGAAATCCTTCAGAAGTATAGCAAGAGTACCAGTATAGTCTGTTTTGTGACAAAAGGACAAAACAGCAAAGAGCAACAGAACATTTTAAAGAAGCTGTTTAAAGTAAATCCTGTAATACAGGGCCCGGGATATCAGTCAGGCGCTCTTAACAAACCGTCCAGTGTTCGACTAAAGCGACTAGAGTGGGATTAGTCAGAAGAGCTAATTCTACAGCTCTTCCAGTTTGCCCAACAGATTCATGTGTCATTTGTTCATCTAGACCAGTTAAGATGAATGGACTAGCGAGGGTATAAACATGCTCATGAACCATTTATAACTCTCATGTCCTCTTCTGTCAGTGGTGGTCTCTAAGCTGGTGGCGCAAAGATCTCTAACAAACGTCCTAGAACTGATGTTCTCAAAGTCAGAGTGGTGTAAGGACAATGGTTCAATCACTTCGCCTTCAACACAAACAACTCTTCAACCTTCTCTACACTCATGGGAAATGGGCAGAGCCAATGATGACGGACAGTCCAATCTTCCAACCAGACACCTCTAAGAAGGACATGACTCTGGCCTACTACCTTTGGCCCAGCCAGAGCTGAAGGTGATAAATGTATATTGGCAAAGTGTCTGTGCCAATGCTATTAGCCTGAAGGTTTAAACTCTTGTGTAATTTTCTTTAGGGACTTCTTTATAGGCAGAGCCCGCAGTATTGGCAACTGTGATAGGAAGACTCGACTCTCCCAGACCAAGTGGAGTGGAATTTCTGATTAGGCCTCTTCCCATGCATTGAGCCGGTAATGAGCGAGAAGAAGAAGGAAAGCTCTCTAAACAAACAGCGACGTTAACAATAGCATAAGTAGAAGTGCTGATGTGTTTAACTAGATATTTAGCAGACAAATGATGAATGGCCTTTGGCGATTCACAGTGACCATCTTGGAAGCGGGTCGCCCACCACTAGTGGTACCGAAAGGAAGCGCAAAACACTGTTTTCAAACATGTTTCCAAAATATTTTTCCACTCCTGTCAATCATTGGTCAACAAACGGATAGCCCTGCCCCCACACTCATGCCATTGGTCAGCTAGTGTTGCTATGTCAGGCTGGTCAGCTTCTTAAACGCAGTTCATAACAGGACACCCATTTATTTTGCATTTTATACAAAAAAACTAACATTTATTGTTAAAACTAAGCATTATAAAAACATTCTAAATATAAATATTATATACACTTTAATATATTAACTCGGAATATGTACCCAAAGGTGTGTAAAATGTAGTTAAGTTTCAGGGTCTCGTGCTTTTTCGTGTCCTCGACTTATTCCCACCCCCCTTCTCTTTTACAAGGAACAGAAGCAACTTTGTCAGCCCTTAGATAAATACCCGCGAAAAAGAAGAAGAAGAAAAAAAAAACCTGAGTAATTTGAGTCTTTTGTAATACACTTGACAATCATGCTGGAATCTTTCACCCCAGAAATGCTAATTACTCACAGCGGGAAACAGTTATGGAGAAGGGCGCAGGAGTTTAATGTATTCCAGTGTTGCCGTAAAGTCGACAAAGCGGAGCATTTGCGTGCCTCTCCTTTGCCCAAATACCTTAAGCCAAATGCTAAAGGATTATTGTTAATAGAAGAACCTTTAATGAGCCAAGAGTGACTTTATGAAGGTGAACTGAACCTACGGCTATATAACGACCATCACTGCACTTGAGTTTTTTTTACACGGTTGTCTTCAGCGGATTAAAAGCTCCCTAAATGACGTACATTAAATTGCAAAGCTGAAGTTTATGAAACAAACATGACGCTCCTTAAAACATTCTTCTAGTCACGGAATGTTCTAAGTAAAGGGAAATTACATTTATAAATAGAAAAAAAGGTGTCAAAAGAAACGTTAGGTTAAGAAAGACTTACCGCGAAACTTTTAGCCTGCTTCTTAAGTGCTCGTTCCGGACCCGGCGCCCGCACAGCTAGGCTTATTCTAGAGAGAGAGAGACGGGATAAAATTAATCTTAAACAATCACGTCGACCTGTACTGAAATATTTCACTACACCGGCTGTTATTTTTTGTCAATTCCCTCGAACGAGCCAGCAGCGCGGTTATTAATGCGACCGGCAGATGGCGCGCTGCGGTAAGAGGAGAGCCCTGGAGCGGCTTCGAGCTGAGGGCTGGAGGTATTTTCAGACAATACTGCCTCGAGAAATTTCTTCTCGGAGAGGTCAGCTATCGTTGTGCAGTTTTTGCAGAAAAGCACCAGCAATATTATTATTATATACAAATATATCTTTAATTCATTCAGGGTTTACACCGATTTCACTGTACGAAATTAGCTTATTATTTAGACTTTAGTAATGGATAGAAAGGGTAGGGTAGCCAAAATTGTTTGTGGTCTCCTCTAAATTTGTTTCATTAAAAAAAAAATATTTCCTACAGAATGTCACTTTATCTATTCATCCCTGTCTCATCCCTCTTATTTAAATGAAACCTCGCTGTCTCGTCTTTCCAGCCCGGCTTTCCGTCACCACCCCGCGCTTCTTGCACCGCGGCGGACGGAGGAATCAGCCCGAGCGGCTGCGTGTCAGATCGGCTGAGCGTCAGCGTGTCAGGACCCAGCTCGCTGACAGTGTCAGTCAGACATGGGTTTAACAGACACGGATCACAGACGGCCCTGCCAGCTAGAGAAGACCGCTAGTTCCAGCGCTCAGGGCTCGGGGAGTAGATACCGTTACAGGGGCATATGTTCTTTGGCAGCCCAGTCAACTCAGACACTCGCCCTCTCTCTTGTTGACTCAGCCAGCTGGTGGTGGAAGAGATGGGCAGCCGGCTGATTAGAATGACAGGCATCTCGCTCTGTGAAAGGCAGACTGAGAGGCCAGGGCCTCACACACGCACACAAACACACACTCACAGGCTCATGTAAACCTAGAGCGAGCAAAAGGGGGAGACAGAGAGGATGAGGGAAAGAAAGGGACAGAGGGGCAGAGGCCTCACACATAGCAGAAGCTACACAAATACAGAGCTTAACAGCGGGTCAGCGGAGCGGGCGAAGAACAAGGAGAGAGACAGAGTCCTCTCATGCCCCTTTTCATCAAGATTCGACGTGACGGCTCTCGAAGACATTCCTGTTTTTGGGTACTGCCGACGCCTCGAAAGTGCAGTTCCAATACACTTCCTGCGATGTATTGTCAGCAAATATCGCGCGATAAATTTACTAAGTAAGTAAGCCATTTGTGTCAACTAAAAGCTGGCCCGTTCTCCCGTCGCTCTGATAATAGGCGCTGTAATTGATCCCGCATCGGGTTATTGATGTCTGGATCAATTAGCCTTAAACTGGCTATGTTCGAGGTATTCATTTTAGGAAACAATCTGCCTTTATAATACTGCACATTAATCATTAGTAAATGCCACTTAACACAAGGTTAATTACACTCTTAACGACTCTCATAACCATTTTGAAGCTGAGAGCTCTTGTATGTGTAATTTGCTCGTCATAATCTCAAGCATAGTACATTTTAAGTGGCTGATTGATGGACAGGAAATAGAATCTGCCCATCGTTTTAAAAGATAATAGAACACCTTATACAAGGAGGTCAGACCGCGGGAACAGACGGCAGGTAAAAGAGGGAGTTCACGCTCACGCTAAAATGGAAGTTTTTAGGTTGCAATTTTAGAAATGTCATGGGTAAAATTGAAGCAAGGGAACTTTTTTGTCAGTCATTCCCAAACTCTAAGTCATGGAAAACCTGGATTTTGGGGACATTCTAGGAAATCGTGCTTTTCAGGCCTGGAAATTTCTACTAGCGTATACAGAATTAGCTTCTAATTAGCCTGTGCTCTGTTAATTTAGAATTTTTATAATTAATATTTTTTTTCATTTATATTTTATGACTAGCAGGCAAGCATAGTGAATCTAAGAGTGAGTCATTCTTGCAAGTTGGATCTTTTTGAATAACTGACCAAATCAGTTCACAGTTGATTGAATCGGCCTGAATTAAACGACTTACGAAAATCTGTAAAAGTCGGGGAATTTTAAGGTGGATAAATCCATGCTATTGTCCAGCCTAAAAATTGTTTGAATTGTGAGTGAATTGCTTTTATGAGTAAGTTAATCTGAATAAATCTGTCAAACCGGTTTACAAATTATTCAAATTGATTCATTAGTGAATCACTCTGAATCAAGTATGGTGACCCATACTAAGAATTTGTGCTCTGTGTTTAACCCATCCAAGTGCACACACACAGTAGTGAACACACACACACACACACTGTAAACACACACCTGGAGCAGTGAAATAATATTTCATAATATATTTTTGTAATCGACCAAACTGTTTTATCAGTGTTCTTAATGATTCCCGAGCCATTCGTTTTTTTTTTTAAATCACCAAAAAAATCAGCATCGACAGCAACTTGACACATTACTACAGAATGTGCAGTCAGAAGCGCAGCTTACCCAATCAGAATAAAAATTATATGTAAATATGTAATAGACCACGTAACAGACCTCGCATTTACGTTAGCTTTAGTAAGGTCACAAGATTTATTCACCCCGCTCATTGACTGGGGCATTGTTTCAACTCGACCCAACTTCTGCTGGCTTCAGATGAAAACTATCGATTTAAAGTCAGCTTATTGTGGATTTCATTTGTTTGGAAGCGTAAGAGCCGTTAGCGCATTGTAATATCAGCATAAACAGGAAACGCCACCTGCGCGTGGTAACCCCGTTTCACCGCTGTTCCAGGGGCCGCTAATGGCAGCGCGGAGTTAATCTGAAAAATATGTCCATGAATCAAAAGCAGATTGATCGGCTCCTTCATTCGAGCAACATATTACAAGGGCACGGCGAGTCTGTGTGCGTTTCACTTCCAGATTAACTACCTTTTTAAAAGGTGCAAGCGCGGTCCATCTCTCCAGGGTAAAACCGAAGAATGCCAAAAGGACAAATGAATTCTGGTAACCTTGATATTCTGGCGGATTCAAGAAACACACTTACATTCCTAGCATTCGCCCCCCGCCCTCCCACACACACACACACACACACACACACACACACACACACACACAATTCAGGCCCGCGTTCGCACCTTGCACGTTTTCATTATGCGAGGCTAAGTGGGCGGCACGCTAGTCCTCCCCCTCGCACTCGCTGCCATCTTTATATGATATTTTGGGTAATAATCACTGCTATCAGGCCATCCTCTCTCTCTTTGTTTCATTTCCTGTTCATCGGCAGGCACGCCGCCTCTCTCCGCTCATCCCTCTTCTCAGCTTTGTGTAGCGCAGGGCCTTTACAATAGAGAGGCGAGGCAGAGGAGGCGTGCGGTTGGCACAGCGTGTCATTAACTCTTTACTGTTGCTGCAGAGCCAGACAGCAATCTGACTTACTGCACACGATTACACCAGGCCCCTTTCCGCAGCCTAACAGTATTTATTAACATGTCCCTCCCTGTCACCTATCAACAGGTACTTAAAGGCCTTTCACCTCGCGGAGCACTTAGCTGTGAGAGGAACACCTGTGTTAATGTGTCACTCCCAAGCTATTTCTGTGAGTTAAAAGGCAGCTATTGTGCCGAATGATAGCGCACGACCCATCTGTAACAATGGAGAAAAGCAGGTGTACGAGCCGTTGCTATGATAGACTAACAAAACTGGTTAAAGTAAGGAATAATGGATAATTGCTTCATTTAAACGGTGTTGTGAAACGATCAAGCGAAACTTTGGGCTCTGAAGTGCCACTCTTTTTAGAGCCGAATGCAACATTGCTGTAAATATTATTATTGTAGTGTATGTTACGGTAACGTGCAGGCATTACCGCAACATAAACGTTCGGCTAAAGGGGGCTCGAATCAGCATGAAGGGGTTTATTTTGCAGCAGTGACTACTGTTACAGGTAAATCAATACGTTGACTTGAAATATGGATTCGAAATGGAATAATTTAAAGACAAAGATAGGAAATTGAGCAAAAACTGCAACTGACCAATCAGAATCAAGCATTCCAGAGGCGAAAGTCAGTCACTGTGCAATGCTCAATACCATCAGCACTAATTTTTTAACATATACTTTGCATGCAAACTGTACAAAGGTCACGGAGAGTATCTTTCTCTACTTAATAATAAATGTGTTTGTTCATTTATTCTGAATAAATAAGAAGAGCATTGTACTGCTGGGTCTTTATCTGATGATTTTTTAATTACCAGTGCCGGAAAATGTCAGGAGGTCTAAAACAAGAAGTATTTTAAACGTACAGAGGCAACGTGTGAGAATAGTTTTGAAATATTTCAGCTGGCCCAGCACCGTTCGCCGTTTTCACCTCCTTGAGCTTGTCAAGATGGCCAGCATTAAAACAAATTACCAAACAAGCCACGCGGAAGACAGAAATCTGACAGACAGGAATTGATTTACACTCCATATCAGGGGAACGCTTAGATTTAGACATTTTACAGGTATGCCTTTTTGTGCTTTTGAAAAGATACATTCAGACTCGAATGTCTAAATAGTATAATAAATGTCCCTTTATTTAGAACTTTTTAAAGTTTTTTAAAAACAATTACACACACAAAAAAAAACATTCTATTTAGATTGGTGACATTAGCATAAAACTCTTTTTAAAATTTGAATTTACCTGCTTGAGGTCTCAGCCTTCAGAATGCCATTATATTTACTGTCTGGAACCAAAGCACCGTTTTTTTTGTAAAGAAATTACACAAAGCCTGAATTTATTTTAAAGACGTGACTCGCTTTCTTCAGGCTGCGGGAGAAAGAAAAGAAGAAAAGAGACTTGTTCGTTTACGATACGCACCATATACTACTACATAAGCGCTTCAAACGGAAAGGTGAAAAACGAACGAGGCATATTGCGAACAATAAAACACCCTGCCTGCAGACCATAGGTGAATATACATGTCTTGAGAACAAAAAAAAAAAAAGCTAAAGATTTTGGTGCGAACACCAACACCATATTTTGGCATTCTACATGTGTGAATTGTCTGTCCCATCTCCTCGTCTCGAGGGACAACAGGACAGGTGGCCATCATAACCGAAACAGATGCTGAAGAGAAGCAGTGCTGATGAGATTGTCTGGCTACTGAGAGAAAAGGGAAGTGGAGATGAAGTCAGCACTTTTGTTCTACTTCATACACGGTCAAGGCCGCCATGTTGAGGCACGTGTAAACTCTCGCTCCCCTGTGACAAAACGAGAAAAATAGCTCTCGGCAAAATGCACGTTTCTTTTTTCCCTCTTGGAAGAAGGGATTTGGTTTTTTGTCTGTTTAACATATGAGGGTGTTTCTCCGGCATAAAAGGCTGTTTCTGAGAGGAGTTATGAGAGGAGGCAACACTGAATAGATCGTTTGCACCATAAAATGTCTCCTTTGTTTGAATGGAAGGCTAACAACAATGCAAAGCACAACAGAACAAAGTGAGGTATTTTCTCCCTCTGATGAGGAGAGGGATTGTACTGCATTAAAAAAAAAAAAAAAAAAAAAGATTTCTATAGCAACGCAGGATTCAGAACCTTAAAGTCTTATTTTTCAGCATACAGCAGAACTTGATTACACAATGAAAGGTGCTAATTTAAGAGATGAATTTACATGCTAACAATCCTTCCATTCAACAATCGCGTTTTCCGATGATCTATATCTCATTTGAGCTAGGCATCTGAATGGCATGAAACAAAAGAGATGCACAATAGTGTATGATGTCGCATAGACTAATGGGATTTATTTTCAAAAGAACAAAAAGCACAGGGACGCTCGTTTCAGAATAACATCGTGTACGGAAATAAAGAAAAGGGGCCGGACTACAATACGTGATCGCTCGTGAAACAAATGTAAATGTTAGGCCCGTTGTGATTATTTACATTGCGGTTTTAGATTACAGTTATCTTTGCGCACGTTAAGTCGAATCGCATATTGGCATCCAATATATGTGCATTTTATACAAGCCGTGTAAAATTGAGCCTCAGATTTACAAAACCAACATAGATAGCATAGAGCAAGAGATTTAATGATAATCTACAGCAACTGATATATATATATATTATTGATAACCCTTCCTTAATTGACAAATAAAGACTCAAGGGAACTGGACTGCTATTAAATGAATGAAAGTGATTTAATTATACCTTTTCAATAGAATTATTATTATTATTATCATTATAACTGCACATGATTTAAATATACAAACACAATTCAATAATTCTAAATGCAACTAAATGTAATGCAATGATTAAATATCATATCATTCACGAGCTGATGAGATGATATATATATATATAGAGATATATATATATATAATTAAAAATTACAACCAAATTTCAAAAGCTTGACATGAAAGGAAAAAACGATATAAAAAAACTATAATAATAACACAGGTCAGGCCTAGTAAAAATGTGAACGTACAGCCACGGCGGCTCCGAGTTCTCCTGCATTGTTTTCTATCAGCGCGCAGTGTTGTTTTGCAGCTTTGCTGGGGTGTAGTCTGTGCTGATGAATTAGGAGAGCTGTAGGCTGGCGTTGGAGAGGAATGCAGCAGAGGTGATGAATATTAGTGTCTTCTCTGGTGTTAAGTTTGAATTAATCATCTCACGGCTGGCGAGCAGAGCCACAGTCCAGCGGCTTTACCGCCACAGTCCCACAAAGAGAATGTATTGCATCAGTCCAGCACGCTACACTGCACCCCTAAATGTTTGCTTCCCTCTTTTCCTTTTTCGGACAAAAGGCAAGAAACGGCGGAGAATACAGGGATGGGGAGAGACGCAGAGGGCCACACAAGAGGAATAGCTTGGAGACGCTCTTCGCAGTTTATCATCTCGCTTGGCTTTCAGAGGATTGTTAGAGGGGAAACTAAGATCAGGAGCCTTCTAGCCATGAATGTCCAATTTGGAGACCGCTGCTTGTACGTACTGATGACTACAAAATACTAGCAGCTGTTCTCACACCATTTCCTCCCTATTGGCTTTTTCCCGCTCACGCTGCTCTTCGCTGTCTCTCTCTCTCTCCCCTCCAGCGCTCTGCAGTGATAGATAGACATATGTCTGCGACACCAAAGTGCCTATCTGGCCCTGGTGTGTCAGCTCACCTTTATCAAAGCATGCACAGGTATATCCAGCTGCCATGGCTCATTACACCACCGCAGCGTGCCTGAAATGTTTGAGCTGCTTCTGTCGCACCCCTCCCTCTACATCCCTCCCCCCCAACCCATCACCCCTGCGCTCTACTAACTTTGTAGCGCCCGAGCTAAAGGAGACAATTGAACGAAGGCCATTAGACAGCGGCGGCGGAAAAAATGGGCGCGGGTGAGTGATGGATGTTAGCACAGCCGCTCCGGCTGAGGGCAGGTGATCGGCGCTAACGAGGGAGCCATCAGGCCCTGTTCTGACAGATGGGGATGGGGCCGCTAATATTGGCAGGCGATTGACAGCGAAGCGCGGTGATTAGCGTCGCTTAAAGCCCCCCTTACCTCTCGAAGCCTGCCCCTCCTTGCGCGGAGACTGACCGCTGGATGACACCGGCTGATTGTATTGATGGAGGGACAAAAGGGCAGAACGGTACAGAGTTTTCTCTGGGAAAATTTGCGCTGGTTTACGTGCTGGCTAATTGATTAAAATGTCACTCGTGCGTGTTTTTTTTATTTTCTACATTTTCACTCTCCAAATGTATAACAGGTAAAAGCTGTAGTATTTAAATATTAAAATGTATAATAAATAAAAATATATTGAGGTATACACATTAAATCATATATTAGTATATATTTTAAAGCATATTTAACTCTAAAATATTAATATCTAAATATTAATTCATATATATTTGTAAATGTAAAATAACTAAATGTAAATATAATGTAAAATCTAAAAACAAAAAAAGGAAATAAAATGTAAAAAAGGAGTACAAATTAAACATCCAAACATAAAATGTAAAAAAAAATCATACATACACATACACAAACACACACATATATATAAATAATTTTTATATTTATTTTGTGTGTGTGTGATTATTTTATTTGTTAAAATATGTTTATATATCTATTTTTAGTGTGTGTATAAATACAAATACATACATATATATATATATATTTTTATATAATTTTTTTTTTTACCACAAACACACATGTACATATTTGTATAAAAAAAGCTTTAATTTGCACCTACGAAATGTGCAAATAAAATATTTAAAATGTAATTGTATTTTTTTATGTAATTAAAAAAAAGCATTCTTTCTAAAAGAATATATAATTTTTTATTTGTTTTTTAACTTTAATATAACTTTAGTTAAAGTGTAACATATCTCATCTCTTCTTCAGTCAACTACTGAACAGTGTCAACTACCTAAATATATAAAGACTGAAATCGTTTTCCAAACACCATCTTAAAATGTTCAGAACTCACTTTTCCTTATCCTTTCCATGTGTTTTTGCAGGCCATCCATTACCCTCATGTGCTAGGCTACCAAAACTCCTTTACTCATCCGATTATCCATCCATCCATCATCCACTCTCCAAAATTGTATCAAAACAATGAGGCAATAATGATCTAAACCCTCTGCTAGTGTGTTGGACCCACTACAATGAGACCGGTGCTACCGTTCATGGCCTGCGGACACGCAGATCTATAATAAATCCTTCAGCGCTAGTGTGCTGTTCCGTAGGAGCTGGTTCACCTTGTTAGGAGCTAACAAACAGCCTTGGGCCTCCTGGTTAGCTGCACAACTCCATTAGTCATCTGATGAAGAGCCCATGTCTGATACCAGCACAACAGCAAGGCAACCACTCCATCTTTACCTGCAAGAGAAGGCTTCGGTTATGGCCCAGCTAAAGCACTTTTCTACGGTTAGCATTTCACATGTAAAGTATAGATACATTGCAGGTGCTAAAAACATCTAACCCTAAAACGCCAATGCACTGAACTTTTCACTAGAAGTGAGCCATGGACAAATCATTATGACTACGAAAACAAAAATGACACTAGATTCCCAGTCTAATTTGTACAAACAAAAACTACTAACAATGTTTTGGACATTGTGTACAACTAAGCAATGGTTTGTGAGGCTACAAGCTGAGTTTTATCGAACTAAAGCCCTGGCGCTACTTTGTTGGTCAGTGAATCAGTCTAAACTATTTATGCTCTGATCTGTGGTGCCTCATAATGAGGAAAATACCTTATTCCAGTCGTATTTGTCTCTTTTAGTTTGAGGCAGAGAGGATGACATTGAATTGGAAACGGCCTCTGAAAATGCCAGACATGGAGCCATTTTGGGTTCGGATCAATGGCGTAATCTGGTGCCTCGGAGACTGTGAACTTCCTGTATGGGTCAAAGGGGAAGACAAACAGGCAGGCATTACAGCTTTAAAACCCACACTTATATACCCGCTATACATTTCACATACGCTTGTAAGAGAGAACGCGCATTGTATGTAGACATCATAATTTCCAGTTAAACTCAGTTCAAGTTGAATGTCTTTGTTGCAAGAGGAACGAAATGTAATTTCTTTCCATTGGCTACTGGAAATGTTTAATTTGGTATACGCTAAGAACTGGTGGTCATATAGTTTTAAAGAAAGCCAACAGGATCTGATACTGAATACCTGTATTAGTGTTTATCTCTTCTTATAAAGGAATGAGCAGCGAGGCTCAACTGTGCGTAAACCTCACTTAACAGTGGTAAAAATCATAAATAATAATAAACATCTCTTCCATTAAGTGCTTTAATCAAAATGGGCTGTTTAGAAAATACTGTATACTTCAGTTCATAAACATTAAAAATAAAAAAACAACATTACTTTTACATTTTGGGGAATATTGTTGAAATAAATAGGTGTTTTTTTAAATCACAAAACATCTGCTTTTCTCTTTTCTGTTTAAATTAAACGCCAAAAATAAATATGAAACATTTTTCAACCATTTACTAAACTTGCCACTATCCTAGGTTTTACCTCTTTTCCAGTAAGATTTTTTACTAATTTAAAACACAATAAAATTTAATTTATTTTCTATATTTTAATACTTACAAGTCAGAATAAGCGTGTTGTATGAATTAATACATAAATATTGTGTCACACTAAAATGACAATGTAACATTATTTCAACCAAATGTTGACCTTTTATTCTCCAAAAACCTGAATTTAGAAACTTTTAACCTTAAAAAGTAGACGCTTCACTCACATTTAAAATGTTTTCTATGGACATAAAATCACTTTTGTGAATTTCTTTTGATGCGGACGTCTTAACGTCTTTAACCCATACACTTTTTTCCCCAAATGTTTAATCTGTGGTCACAAAGTTGAATCTGTGGTTATCTGCATTTCATAGCGTTAGCAGACTTAATTCAGTCAAAAACAGTTTCATGATAATGTAACATCAATAAAGTCTCTTTAACAACTGTATTCTTTATGTGTTAAAGATTATCATTTAACAGGTGGTTTCTGACCGAAGCGTCTTACTTGCGTTAAGCAACTGTCGCCTCACTTATTTGTTTTAGAAGAAATACATCTGTTGAGACTGCCTTTAATTAAAATATTGTGTATTTAATCACGTTACATGAAATGCTGATGATCATCTATTGCTCAGCTGTGTTTATAGAAACATTCTGTGGGTGGAGACTAAAAGGGCTTTGAGTTTTAGCTTCACCTCTCTTTCTCTCAGGGCTTTAATTGGGATGTGTGCAGGCTGACACTCAAATGCTGCGTGGGTGATTTGAGGCGAAGAGTATGATATCACCTTCTCACAAACACACACTAAGAGACCGAGCGAGAGAGGCTGCAGGCGCTCCGGTGGACAGCGAGTCTCATAAATCCAGCTGTGTGTGATTTGTGCTAAAGCATTGTTATGAAACTCGGTTCGTGGAAATAGAGGACAGCGTCGGAAAAAAAAGGGAGGGGAAAAAAACGACACAGAAATCAAAGATATCCATCAAATTAACACATCAATGGCTTGATTGTAATCTCCCCGGCACTGCACCGCAAACACTTGCTCTGCCACCGACGGGCACAGGCCTGTGATTTATCAATGCAAAGCTAATAGCATCAATATGAATCTAACTAAAAATCAATATTTCATTACTAAATTGTTGGAGGGAATGAAGAGGGATGAGAGGGGTGGGATGGTTCTCCTGGGTGAGAGCATCTGGAGTTCACTGTGACACGATGAGTGATGCGTGACTCTGGGGCGCCGGGAGAGGACACGGGGAGGACAGCAGGCCCGAGTCCTAGCACAGCCATGATGATGAGTCTCAGACTCTTACCCTGCAATGTCTCTGTCATATCTTTCTGTTCCCTTAATTTGCCTCTTTATCACTCTCTTTATCAGTCTTTATCACCCTGTTTCTTATGCACACTCTCTTTTTTGACTCGCATTGAAAATAACTAAAATAATCCAATTCTCTATCTTCTACACCAGATTTTAGCCCCCCCCATGTTCTCATAGGCGTCTTATAAAGTGTGGTTCTATCTGGGGGGATGTATGCTTAATTGATGCTTTAAGTGAGGTAAGACATTACCATAGAAAATATGATTTTTTAATATACATATATAAAACAAAAGAGCACGTTGTCAGAATTTTGTATTAAGTGCACAAATCTATTCCAATAACTAAAGTTACCAGTTATTTTGAAGCTCTTCCTCTTCCTCCTTTGAATTATTATTTATTACCATGGCCAAAGGGGGGTTCAAATACTTAACAACAACTACATTTATTTTGCACTTATTTATAGCACTGCCAAGTCATACAAATGCATTAGAAATATATAAGCAATTAAATAAAATGCAATATAAACTAATATAGCTATTTAATGTAATTATCTATTGCAGTTAAATAACGTCTGGAAATAGCAAATATGCATTTTATGTTTGGATAGACACGGGAACAGATCAACATATTCAGCATGATCTAAAACGTAAAAACCCTTTTACTCCCATAAGAAAACATCACTCTTTTGACTTCTGCACCAAAACGTCACTCTGGTGCCATGTTCAGCAGAACACTCAGAGGATTCGGCTTTAACCAAGACAAAACTTTCAATTATTAACATGACATGAAGGAATCTTATGTCAGCGTTTATGCATTGCTGTCTTTTTATCTTGTATTTTCCGTTGATCACAAAAGGAGTTTTGTTTCAGAAAGCGCCCTAAAAGTATTGTTTAAATTTCGAGACAAATCTGCCTTTCTCCAGCAAAGTTCATTCATCTTTACCAGTTAAAGAGAGCTGCATCAAGGTGAACAAACATATATGGGTTCACCTTGAAGATTCTGTGATATCCCGCATTTCGGATCACCCTGATTTCACACATCCTTTTTTTTCTCTCACTCTCTTTGTTGATCTACAGTACGTTCTCCACTTGCTGATTGCACCTCCGGATTTTTGTCAGATATTAAAGTGTTTGCAGTCGGTATCGAATCGCTGGAGAATCCCCTCTTTACTGTGTTTTGCTGCCCGCATTTTCCCGTCTGCACCGCTGCAACGTGTCAATACAGAAAGATCTGAGACTGGAAGCCCGGCCTTAGAACTCTCCTTTCAATTCAACGCTAACGATCAGACGCTCCGATACACGCACGATTAGCCATAGCGTATGAAATGGTAGGCAGAAGCCTCTTTGCCCCTCGTTGCTTCCCTATGAACCATAGCAGCATCTATTTTGGCATTCCTCCACTCTTCAAACGCCAAACATTTAGACTATTTACCATTTAAATGATCGCCGTTTTTTATCTAGCAGCCTGTGAGAGTGCTTTCGACATGCACAGATTGACATGCCTATGTTTTTAATGCCTCGGGGCAAACCCTCTGGAGTTTAAAACCAACAGACTTTCTGCTAGTGCTGAGAAAACAGCATTTGATCTCTGAAGGAGCAGCAGCCACACTAATGATGATATGCAAGCGCTAGCTAACTTTTTCGCAGGGAGGAAGAAGAAGAGAGAGAGTGAAGAAGAAAAAACGCAAAGTATGACAACTCCCAAAGGTGAGATCTGTGCCAATGATTTGTTTGCTCTTCCTTCAGGGCTTCAAGAATTCGTTTATTTTTCCTGATATATTTCCATCCTATTAATTCATCTCTTTTTAAGGTCAAGTTTGCACTAATATCTCCAAAATAAATGTCCCAGAAGAGGGATGAATATTGCATTTAGAGAGCGCTGAGTTTTAAGAGACAGCTGTAGGAAGAGGCAGGGACGTGATGTTGAGTTATCCCAGTCGAGATGTTAGCTAGCTCGAGCTGTGATCGGTATTGTATCACACAGGCTACACCAGAGACGAGCCAAACCCCATGCCGACTGCCGTAATTATTAGCTGCAAACGGACTCAGCTTGAGCACTATTAGAGCGGATTAACAAACGTTCCAGCCATAATTATCAAAGGTGCAAAAGCAGGTGTTTAGGAACCGAATTAACGGAGGAGGAACCGCTGAGAGCACATCAGGATGAGGGGTGGGGAGGGGGACCAAAAAAAAACAAAAAAACAAACTTCATTAAAAATCTGTAAATTTGTTCTCGGACTTTTTGTCTAATTTTCAGATTGCGGGACTTGCTCTATTGTCGCCAGTTTTAACACGTGATTAAACAGCACATGGGATGAGGGGATCTGTTGGAAACAAATCACCAGGGGAACGCTTCCGTGTTTCGCAGCAGATGTTTGTTCATAGGCGGACTGGAGAAGTGTGGCCGTTTCCCAAAGGACAGGCAGGAAGTGGTGAGGTTTGGGGTGTTAGAAAAAAAAAAAAAGAAGAAGGAGGAAAGATGCTCTTACCGGTGTTTGGTAAACGGATTCATAATTTGCATTTATTATTCTCATTCCCTCTGAATTTTCCTTTTCGTTCCCTGAGGAAATAACCAGAAAAACAGTTCTAATGACAACAATATGCAGGCTATTACACTTTCTTTTGTAAGTTTGCAAATCAAATTCCCATCATTGTCAGCAGTGAGGGTGGGGTATCAGACAGTGTTTCAAATGGAAAAAACGAGGTGTTGTTGCCCCTTGTTTGCATATTGTGACGTGTATATATGCAAACTACTGTCTTATTATTATCAACGTAGAAAACAGCTGAGCTTAATATTAGTATTTCTTCCATTTTACATGATGCATTGATTTTAACATTATAAATGTCTTTAGTGTTACTTTTGATCAATTGAGTTGGTCCTTTCGATACAAAATTTCTTACAAAAAATAGTGTAGGTATTCACATACACACAGAGACGCATACAAACTAATAATTGTTGGCTACACGGAACAGTTATTTCATAAATAAATATTACTATCCTTAATCTCTTTAATCTTTAAGGCCCCAGTGCAACCTATTTCTAGACCTTTTTTCGCTCTTTCACTCAAATTTAAAGCCAACTTCTGAAAATATTTGTACTCCAAGGAAACTCTGACACAGCTTTCCAGATAAGATGCTTATTGGCTTGTAAATAATGAATGGCAAACATGAAAATGTGCGAAACAAAAAAAAAAGAGTCAGTCCAACAACACACTTTTTAAATTCTGAGTCTGTGCTGTTTCTTCCCTGAAGCAGGGACAGAAAAGAGAACCGACAATTAATGAGAGCTGGCGCTACACAAGAATCATTTCTGACCATCTTCAAACAGTGGTATCAGTGCAATCAAATGCTAAATCTGACAATACGCTGTATAAATAATACAAAACAAGTATGAAAGCACATCCATAGTCCTTTTAGAAAGCTAAACGAGAGACCTTGACCCTATGGGCCACCAGGAACACCAGGGCAAAGAAGGCCTTCTGTGCTTATAGCCCCTTCTCTGCCCTCTTTTGGCAGGTAAACAGACAAGGGCCTCACCCACAGGCTGTAGGCTCTTTTACATTCACGCTAAGGGAACGGATGCCCTGACGGATGCCAGTTCACGCACCCCACAATCATGGGCACACCTGCCTGGGCGTAAACACCAAAACGAGGGTCACTGCTGCGAGTCTGATGGGGGTAAGACCCTTGGCTTTACCAAGGCCACGGATCCCAATCTGGCGTATGTATGGACGGCTCTGTCAACAAACGGATCCTCTGTCTTGGCACTAAAAGAGATGTCGGCTGCTGTCCTCTGTGACTTTAACTGGCATGTAAGAAGCTAAAGGGCAGAAAACGCAAAAGACTGGTCCAGCACCAGCACAAGTATGTCCAAACGCCATAACACGCTGTTTCCAAACGGGTCCTGACCTCTAGCTCCGGGGCAAAAAGGCCGGGTTGAAGTTATTCATGTCGAGTCTGTGTCTCCTCCACCATCTTCACTTACACATAAGGAGCACTGGCTTGTTTACCGCTGCCCCGGTCTCGCCTGCCAGGGACCGTTCTAATCACATTACCAATTTTACATTAGCAATTTTACCTCGTACGTCTCACATAATGGCCGACACGTATCGTAGATCTTGATTTCTGCAGGAAGCATTTAGAGCGAAGCTTCGTCTCCCGAGATCAGACCATTTGTACTTGACCCTTTCGTGGGGCACAGTGACGCGCTTTAGTACGTTAAACGGCTCTTTTTGAAAGTCACATGTCGACTTGCCTCAAATGACCCCCAGGGGCCGCCGCGAGCTGACGTTATACGTGCGTTTGGGAAGTTTTAAGAGCTTTACAGGCAATGTGAAAACAAACTTTTCAGATGAAGCTCCAGATTTGGACTGCTCCCAACGAGAGGACAAACCGATCATTTTTCCTCTTCAGTGCCTTCCAACATCTCGTTCTTATTTTGGCATCGCACGTCCTCCTCTGTGCGGAGTAGAGGAAAGGAGAGGAGAGGAGGTGAGAGAACGAACACAGGAGAGAAACCGACAGAGAGAGGGAGCGTCTCGAAGCACAATCGATCTTTGTTGAACAAACTCCTAGCAGATGGCGCTGTGTGTTGGTGACACATTGCCACCCACACTGCTGACTGACTCACTGTTTGCCACGTTTGTGATAAATCACTAAGCTCGAACGATACTGTACCGTAAACATCATTCGGCTCGACACAAACAAGCTCCGATCTGATCCTTCATTCAATCCGTTTGATGGAGAAGTAAATACATATCAATCAAAATCGTCTTACCATACCTGAAACTTTCTTAGTTACATGAACTGGTTTAAAGTGCTGTACAGAGCTGCCTCTTGGATTCACAAAATTACAAGTGTGGGCTCGGCAACGTAAATACACATTTAGTGGGTTGCCTGCATCCCTTAAGAAATTTAAAAATAGAAACAAATGAGTCAATTGTTGATATGCATTAAAAGTACAGAGCTATAAAAATGATGGTAAATGGCATAGAGCACAGAATATTTGTTCTGAATTGAATGAGTAATGTCTGAGTTCATACTGAAATCACTCACTTCTGATTGTACACTTTTCTTTTAGCAAATGTGATCAGTTTGAGAGACTCTTTTGAAACTCTAAGATAAATCTGTAAAACCAGAGATACAGAACGCTCAATTTCATCTCTCATTTAATGTCAGCCTTGTTTAAGAAAAAAAGTTGCAGTTACAACATTGTTGTATGTTGTATGCGAAGACTTTCTGTGTAAAGCAGAAAGTCTTGATTTAGTCTTCAGCTGATCTATAAACAAAAGTGAAATGAAAGAGATTTAATTCACAAACACCATACAGTTCATACTGCATATGTGAATATCACACCCAAAAAAATTACAATTTAACCTGGGGCAAAGCGTAAGCAGTAAATTATACTAACCATGGCACATTCATTCAGTCCCAGCATTAATTCTCCTTTTGTATAAAACTTGATTAACAACATCTTTTCACGACTGTACGAAATACACTACATTTTTTAGGGAGGAGAATTTGGGATGGAGTTGAATGAACGGACTATTCCACAGAGACAGGAAATCTTCAGCGGCTCTATCTCTGATGAGTATCAGCTATTAGCTGCTTTTGGCTGGATATTCTCCTGGGCTCTGCTTCTGCTGAGCGCTGGGCTGCACCGCTCTCTCCTTATCATGCCTGTCCACCTGTCACACTTGGCCCTTCTGTCCACTCCCTGCTGCGTTAACTGTTAAACACACACTCACACACGCATTACTCACTCATCTAATCAATCACTCGAAAATGCAAGCCTTTTACATGTATGAAAAAAAAGCACACGAGGGCATACACACACTCTCTCCACAAAACTGTGTCATGTGCCTTCCAAGTAGTTCTTGAATATGACTTAAATAAATGATACGTGTGTGTGTGTGTGTGTGCATATATATATATATATATATATATATATATATATATATATATATATAAATTGTAATTAATATCATTCTCTATTTCTGCATTTAGTAGACACTTTTATATGTGAATATAATTTTTAAAATGAATGAATACATTTTAGTATAAATCGCTTAAATTGAAGCACTGCTTAATTTAAAAATCTTAATATTCAGTTATACATACACATTTAATAAATCATAATTAAAAATGTACTATTGCTTTTTTAAGATAATTGTGATAATACAATTTTTATATATGATTTGTTTTGTACATTTTAAAATATACTATAATATTAATAATAATAAAACATTGACGAAAATGCAAATATTAAAGAAATAGGGTACCAAAGGCACATTTCAGTGAACAAAGACTCACTGAGGCCTCCTCTAAAAAAAAGAAAAAAAAGAAGGTACATGCCCAGCAAAAAGGTCTTTGACATCCTCAAGGAAACAAAAAATAATAGTCAAAACCTTGTGCACATGCACTAATATGAATAATCACTCAAATTAATGCGTATAATGCTTAAAAACTCAGTCCGACATTCACCAGGCAAAGGTCATCTTGCAAAGGCCCAGTGGACACAGATCGTGTGCCAAGCTGACACGTTTTTTCTCGCATTTCACATGCGCTATCAAAAGGCAGAAGGATGCAGGAAACCTCCAGACTCTTGCCTTGACAGAGTTAAAACCGCAGGTCGCCCTCATGCGATCGCAGAGACCAGAACTGCTGTGACAGGTTTTCTCCTCGCGCTCTTCCTTAGTGCTGTTCCATAAAAGCTCACGCGCTTTGACGCTAATGTTTTTCCGAAGCCCTCCCTTAACGACGCTGAAATAAAGTCCTTCCCCTGAGGAGACACTGGCATTAGAGTCAAGCCAAGTCGCGATAGTGCCACCACCGCGACACCGGTTTATTCGCAAGCGCTCGCTGCCGCTATTGACTCGGCGGATTAGCACGCTGCACATGAGCCCCCCTCGGCCCCCACCGCCAGGATCCATGAGAACAGAATGGGGTCAGAGGCGCGTTAGGACAGAACACACTTAGATGCACCAGATTAGATTATTTGAAGCCCTTTGCCGAGCTCTCGTCTTGACAACAAATATCCCCGGGCCACTCGGAGATGGTCACTGGGCGACGTGGCAAAAACAATGTGTTGATTTTGATCTAGCGTGGAGCCGCTCCCTCTGTCCATAGCGGTTATGTAAATAAACGTGTCATTTGGGAGGTTAAAGCTAATTTCAGACCCTCCGTTTTAGATTATGTCAAAGAAAGAGAAGCAGAAAAACACGCTCGTGACCTTTCGGCTAAGGCTGTCTGTGTGGCTAATTTACAAGTGCTGTGTTAAAGTCTGGGGTCAGGCGTTTTAAATGGCTGGGCATTCTTTCCATTGCCTGTTTCATTAAAAAAAAAAAAAAAGCATTGTGGGCTTCGGGACGTGCAACTCTCCGGATCTGACCTCTACATCACGGAGGCATGCTCTGTTAAATTAGTCTGATGTGTTGCCCTGAGCGCATGTAGCATTTAGTCTATTGTCCACTTTCACCTCACAGCTCTCGCTTTTAACCCTTTGCATTTAATAACAGGGTCCTAATGGAAATCTACATCTCAGAACGACGGACTGCTGCGTGCGAGAGCAGCGTTTCGAATCCAGCGCCGGCCAAATGTGGGTTTTGTCTTCCCTTTAATCTCCTCATCCATCCTTTCACTCCTTTTTTCCCCCCTTCTTTGTTGTTCTCATCAGAAAGCGAGATTTGCATTGCTCTTCGGTGTCCTATCCTATCTCTTTTGTTCTCGCTCTCTCTCCTGATTTGACTGGATTGTGGAAGAGAGATGATTGTGTAGCCTCAGGTAAGATTTTGTAGCTTTACATATCAAAGTCACTAAATATCTTTTTCTCTCACACACGGGCGTAAAGGGAGGGGGCTTGTCGAGGGGGGAAAGTTCCAAGCCAAGTTTTTTACGGGGGATTGTTTGCTTTAGCGTATGAGGAGAACAAATCCAGCGAAACAAAAGGGATTACGGAGCAGTGTCGCTGTTGTGTTATTTATCTATTCCGCTTCTTTCTTTTTTTTTTTCAGGGGCGATGCGTCAATGTCAGGAGAATCAACGTGCAGGCGCTCGGTAAACACGGGAAACTAAACAAGGTGTTTGTAAATGGCAGAAAAATGGGGCTGATCTCTCAACTCTTTCTCTTTTGTGCGCTAACATCGCCGTCTTTCCCTCTAACTGCCGAGGAAAATACATAGTCGGCGCGATTTATCATCTATACATAATGTAATACCGCATGAGCTTCAACGGCTCAATCAGTTATGTTAGTTCAAGATTAAACTATTAAATAGTCACATCTAATAAAATATCTATACGATTTCGGTTTCATTTTCCATATTGAGAATCAATCAACAAACAATGTCCTTTGAATGAATTTTTCAAGAGCCTTAGAGCTCAAGTGAGGCAACGAAAACCCAGATGGATGTACAAATTCAAGCAATAAAAGAGTTACATTTCAGATTTTAGTAGAGAAAACAAATGGCTTCTGTACGCAACTTTGACAAATAATTACATGCATTGCTTCTTATTCTAAAAGCATTTCCTTTGAACAATTACGGGGTCACTTTTATTCCGTTCGCAGTTGTTTATTTCCAGGCCCTGGGGACTTGTCCGTGATGTAAAGATTGTGAGGGCTACAAGACATAATGCTATTGATTTGCCTGTGAATCGGCTGGACAGCGACCATGCCGCAATCTAGGGCAGCGTCAGAACATGTGTGCGTACAACATCAGAGCTCTGCGGAGAGGACATGACAACGTTTTGATACGGTCATCATGTTCTCATGCCTGATGCCCTGTAATTCCTCTCTGACAGAGCCGAGACATAATGGGATCCATATGGGGCTGCTAGAGACCGCCAGATCAGCACTGGAGATAGACAGGACCAGGAAAGGTCCATCATCATGGCTCCATCAAACCAGTATCAGCGTCATGCCTGCAGCCCATTCACTGACGGTCAGATGCATGTGTCACTGAAAAGCAAGCACTTTCTCAAACTGACAAGCTTTAATGTGATTGGTTGACTACTTTGTTACTTCTAAAAGCCAAAGCATACTTCGTTTCATACAGTTGAACACATAGCATTTCAAAGTGTAGCTCACAAGGCTGGAACGGCATTACTCTGGTATTATGTTATCATTGTGTATATATATATATATATATATATATATATATATATATATATATGTGTGTGTGTGTGTGTGTGTGTGTGTGTGTGTGTGCGCATAATTTGGAATTTGTACTATACACTTTGTTGTTGCACTTCCACCATTAAATGACAACATATAATGTAATATATTCATAATATATTAACAACATTTGATTATTTATTCCTGTTTTATTTGCTGAAAATAAACTAGAAATGATTGTATGATATTGTATTATATCACCCGGAAAGATTATTTTGTAACATTATATTATTTTTAGAGGTAGTTCCAGAATCGCAGTTTTACTTTTAAACTGCTCCTTTTTAATAATCAAAAGTGATACAGCTATAAAACTGACTGGCGGTTCATGTACTTTTGAACACTATTGATTCTCTGAAATTTCATCATCTGTGTTAGTAAAGAAAAGTACCAAAGAGCTGAATCTGCAGCCCATAAAAAAGTCACTTGGATGTGCCTTTCAGCCCAAACAAACTAGCCTGTGACTTACGATAGAGAAAGCATGCTGGAAAAAAGAAGAAAGAGCTCACGTCTGGTTGCTGTCTTGTTCATGTCACTCTGAAAGTGTCAGTGCTCGGCATGCTGGGATGTGTAGTCCCCTGGGCCTGCGCGGGGCGCGTGTAGCTTCTAATTGGACCTGTTAGGGTCAGCAATTAGTGTACAGCCATCAAGAACTGCACGACAGCTTCTCCTTTTATGCTACTGCCAGTCTCTCAGTGAAGACAGAGACATGTCCAGAAGGCCTAAAGAGAGAGACAGAAAGAGTATATGAATCCAGAGCAACACATGGAGTTTGGGAGAGTAGGACAGCTGCAGGCTTTTTTATGTGTTTGTGATAGAGGGACAGAGCTTAATGGGACGTGTTCGTTGCCCAAGGCTCAAAGAGTTGAATCCATCTGTTATTTTTTGGATGCTTGAACCAACTGCGGCTCCTCTAACAAAGGCCACTTTGTAGAACTGTTGTGTTCTTGAACTGCAGCCGCTGCTGTAACACTGTACTCCCTTTGTTAAACGCACAATGATTAATCTAGTAAATGAAGGTGTTTGGCCCAGCCATCAGGTGGCAGTCGGGAGCAGTTTGAGGTATGGTCTAGTCCCAGTTGCCACGGCGACCCTCAGACAGACAGTGCTGAGGTAGCAATAGCCTCGAGTCACCACATTACGGACTTAATAAAATCAGCTGTACTGAGCTGTGCGACTGTTGTCATTACTGTGAGCTAAAGTGTTTTCAGTTCTGTTTCAGTCAAGAAAAGTTCTGACGACATAAAATGTCTACGTTTTTTTTTTGCATCAGTCTCTCTCAAACTTTTTAACTTCTGACTCTGTCCAACACAACATTCAAAGGCCCTCTAGACTGCACAGATATTTGTAGTATTTCTGCCGTAATGATTAAAATGCTGCTTGTTCAAACTTTTTTTAATTAACAGAAACCGGGGGTGTTTATTGATATACACTTCAATAAAACCTCATGATTTCAGAGGTTTGTGATCAACTATGTTCATCAACTATTCCATATCAGTCTATATCTTATGTATTTGTTTCCTGCGTTTCAATTTAAATAAGAGCTAGATTATTTAATTGTAATAATACCAAAAATGCCCACACACACATGCTAAAACAGTTTGCCAGTTTGTCAGATTTTGTTTGTATGGATTTTTTTGGGATCGTAAAAAGATTTATGTTTTTGACCAGGACATGAAGGTCAAGTTTATCATTGAGAAGATCTTGTGGGAAAGGTTATATTTTTTATATAAAAATAAAATAATATATATATATATATATATATATATATATATATATATATAAAAAGAAAAAAAAACAATCTCTAAATAGCAATTTGTCAATAAATAATAGTCTGAGAGATTAATGGCCTCATTTGACAAACTTTGATAGTTCTGTGGTGTGACCTATTCATTTAAAAAGTACAATATATACAAGTATATATATATATATATATATATATATATATATATATATATATATATATATATGTGTGTGTCTTGCACAAATTGAAGAGCGCTTAATAAATACAATTAAAATAAATATAATTTAAAAATTCAAACGAGCATCCTTGCACTCAAAGTAGTGACATCGCTTTGGGCAAGGCTGAGCGAAATCAACCTGCTCTCCACAAGCTGTCCGAACCCCCATCCAAACCTGACCTGAGGGCCAAAGACATTTTTGTAGAGATGGTTGTCATGGTAACGGAAACACTTCTTACAATTTTTTTTTTCTTTCTTTCTTTCTTTTCTTTTTTTTTTGTCTCATTTTTTACACCACCCACAATCAATGCTTTGAACGCGCTGACTGATTTAGCTGTGCTCCACAGACAAATCAATATTTAGGGAGATGTGAACAGCAGGATCCGGCGAGGTTTCGATAATTAAAAGCAAAGCTGACGACGCCGTACGAACCTCGCGTGACCAACGGGGCTTATGTTGTGAGCGAAATGGAAGTCATATATCAGCGTGATAGTCCTGCTTGATGGATTATTACAGAGACTTCGTGAAGAACTCGAGCTATGTGACAGAGCGACCGCTTCAAACTGAATGCACTTGGTCTTCATCTCGCCTTCTCTTCGCCCTTCCGAAAAGACAATATAAAAAGAAGCTTAATAACTCGAGTCGCTCAACTTGACGACAGTCCACAGCTACTCCTGCACGATTCATTTTGGACATTTAGCAAAACTGTTGCACATGTTTTTAAACAAAAGCTGAAATAACTTGTCACACACCCCCACACTCCTACACTCCCAGCATGCAATGCAAAGGACTACCTGACCTCCTGCCGTTGCCTGGGAGCCGAGTCACCCACACAGCTGGTGTGTGTGTATGTGCGTGCGCAAAATACTGGCACTGGCCCAGGATAAAGTTATCTGATACTGTACTGCCCCCACATCCATGAACAACAGTGAAGAACAAGAGAGAGGAGAGATGTGGCGGGCCTCCTCCGCAGGGAAAGAGAGAAAAAGAGACCGAGAGAGACACAGATGGAGACAGAGTGAGATCTGTCAAGAGTTTGAGTGTTGAGACTGTAGAAATGCTATAAATGTGTGAAGAGGATTCAAAAGTTTTTGATTTGAAACTCGCATGCATTGTTTTGCTTGACTCCTGATGTACTGGCTCTCAAATAGTAATGGCAAACAAGTACTGCGCACATTTAGACCACCCACACATACTTCAGGGGGAAAAACTAATCAAAATAGTTTCACGTTTTAAGTTTTGCTGCTCTGTCCACTGTTTTAAAGGGACGATTGCATAGAAATGAAAATATTTATTTCAATGTAACCGTTTACCCACCGTCGTGACATCTTAAAGACTGGACTAGAAGAGGTGTTCACTGAAAAACAGGAAATTTGCATTTCTGCATATTCTAAAAAGAACCATATCACACTCCTTCCTGAGACATATCATTAGTTATTAGTGATGTACTTAAAGATCTATATTTTCATTGTAGAGTTTGGGGCCTCTCACGCTGACGAAAAGCCACTGCATTGAGTCCGAAATTGTCATTCGAAATTTTTGCATGCTAAAAAATAAATATGACTACCACGTTTACACACTGCCCCCAAAACCCCCGTCATAAAAAAATTCACATTGGGTTTGATTTTCACATTTGCAGCAAGCCTTTTAAGAGGTGTTTTCACTACAAACAAACGCCGAAATCCAAAATGGCGTCTGCACTGCACGACAAACAAAGTGCGCAATATAAAGAGATATACATTTTGAATTGCTTGGGATAATCCCGCAGCTCCTTTACTCTACACAAAGTCTCAAGATTGGATGTACGCAATATTTCCTTTTTAAAAAAGAAAAAGAAAGGAGAAATATTGGGTGCACCCATTTTTTTTTGCAACAGATTAATTAATACGCATGGGACTTAGTGTTAAGGTTTCTGTGAGTGACAAATTTTTAGGCTGTATTTATTTGATCAAATATTGTTACATTACAATTTAACAGAAATGTTTTCTATTCTAATATATATCAAATGTCATTTCCACAAAATGATTTTTTCACAAAGCTACAGCTTTTATATGGGCCTTTTAGAGGTTGAAAGCTTTTTGTCAGCATTTGCTGTCACTGTCAAAAAAGCGCAGCACGAACATTTCACTAAACATCTTTTGTGTTCATAGGGAAGAAAGAAAGTCTTACACAAACATTTGAATTTACGTTGAACTATCCCTTTAGGTAAAAATTAGTCTAGGCCGCTTGGTACAATACAAACTCCTTTAAAATGAACTTCAACAAACTATTGCATGTTTTCTTCAAGCTAATATGATTAGCTGAACTGCACATATCTTGCTGAGAGATGACAAAGAGATTTTTCTTTTCAGCAAACTCACAGGTGTAAGCCACTTTTCAAAAGCGGTGCACTGTCTTTTTTTCCCCTGTCTGTAAGGCAGCAAGTGTTTTTAAGTAGAGTAAGCAGACTTTGGCAGAATTTGGCTGAATAATGTTATTGCTCTCAAACTCAGGTGAAGTTGTGCAGCTCACTTCAGATGTTGGCTCTATAATTGCTGAGTTTATTACTCTCACTACTATTGTGGTTCAAACAATAGAACATGGTGGTAGCGACTCTTTAAGTCACAGATTTGATTACTAGACGGTGTTATTAATGTTAACTAAACCTAAAGCCATTAAAAATAGTCTTTGTTAAATGAATAAAAGAGAATAAAACTGAGAACTAAAACATAAATATTGAATGAAAAAGGCGGGAAGATGTTGCCTTGCCAAATAATTGGATTAAAAATTAATTTGAAGTACGTGTATTAACACGCTGAGCACTTAAAATAAAACTGAAAGTAAAATGCAGGTAATGATAAAAGTATGACACATATCAAAATGACAAAAAAAATGCTAATTCCATTAACAATAATAATAACAACAATATAAAAAAAATAATCTAACAGTATATTTTGTTGATATAAATTGCTTCTATCGCCTACCTCATTTGTACGTCGCTTTGGATAAAAGCGTCTGCTAAATGACTAAATGTAAATGTAAATATAAATTATATTAAAATACCACTGGTAAAATGTATGCCTTGAATGCAATGTAAGGCTCTTTTTATAAAAAAAAAAAAACAAAAAAACAACAGCAACAAAAAAACGGCATATTTTAGCATATAAGCATCTATACTGAACTCTTATTGTTGACATATGCTTTGAGTGAAGTATTTTATAAACCTAGTTTGACACATCACACACTCTTCTCTGCGGCCACCCACTGTAAACAGTCTAGAAGCGCAGCTGATCGCGCCTGGTTAGGACACCGTGTTACTGTAGAGTTGCAGTAGTCAGTACATATAATCACCTGGAGAAAGAGACGGGAAGACAAGTGGAAAAGGTCTGAGACAACTGCATCCACAGCCAACTTTGTGTATATGTGTTTGTGTGAGGGAGTGTGCAAGAGACAGAGAGTTTAATTGTCCCCTGCTTGTCCTAATTTGACACACGCTGGCATGTGTGGGTGAGTCGTGTGTGTGTGCGTGCTACAAGTTACCGTTCGCTCCTCACTTCCCCGCAGTCTTCCCATAAGCCCCTGTGTACGAGAGCTGACTGACACACCTTACAGGCCTAATGGAGGGCTGGCAGAAGAAGATGGCAGCTCTCAGAGACTGCCAGGGGGATCTGCCGCAGGCAAACACAGCTTCATACACCACCCTCTGAGGAAGCGAGAGAGATAGAAATAAATATATCAGCTCTACCACTCCACGTAAACAGTCAAAGAGGCAGGCACACACACTTTCCCGGTCTCTTTTGCACACACACACACACAAATGCTCACGGTAGTGCTGGTGAAGTCTGTAGCATCTAAAAACACTATGTAGAGAGTTTTGAATGCCACCACTGAAGAAAAGGCAGTTATGGTCAGTGAAAAATGACCACGGACTGGGACCCAAAGAAGTATTTTTTTAGTCTTTTTACGTATTTCTCTTTTGGGAAATTCAGACAAAAACTAATTTCACGAGTACATGCATTTGCAGTAGGCCTTGTAATTTTTAATCAAATTGTGGTCTCATTGGTGATTAATGTCAGATTTCTCCAATCAGTTAGTCTGCTTAAACCTGTCTGTAAGCTTGTATTCCTATGTGATTATTCCGATGTGACAATATAGAGAAGCAACATTTTTCCACTTGCTACTTTAAATATGCAAATGATGTTAAAGGTTTTTATGGAACCATTTAGACAAGAAGGTTCTTCTATGGCATCGTGAAGCACCTTTATTTTTAAGAGTGAACACTAACTTAAAAATACCCACTCCACCATTAGCATTATTTCCATTTATCTGCCATCAGTACTTAAAGTTACTCTCTGGTGACCTCCATTAAGGATCAGTTTCATGATGTAAAAAGTACCGGTAGTGGTTTAAAATACTGGCATAATTTCTAGATTTGTGTCTAAAACTATTTTATTAAATTTTGTTTACAGGACAGTCTCAGTGGAGTAAGTTCGTTAGGTTAGGTCTTTCACAAACAGTGTAGTCCAAATCTACAATTGTTTGGTTTTCAATCCAGATTTCTTCAATCTTTGACCTTCACAAATAGTTCACCTAAAATGGTAAATTCTGTCATTGCTTATAATATGTCATTTCAATGCAAAACTTGATACAAAAGCTTTTACAAATTCGAGGGAACGCGTGCACATTTTAGTAAATCTTGTGCACATTTTGTGCAATTTTTTTCCCTTGCATTTCATGTGCGGGGCTCCGTATAATCCAATATAATCCAAGCAAAAAATTTCAGTAGTCACTCTCAAATCGAACGAAATCACTGTATACAGAACCTCTATCAAATTCACATCAGCCACATCAAACCTCTTGCATTTTACGTGAAGTAACACAAGGACATCATGGAACCGGTGTTACTGATGCGTCACCATATTTGACTCTAGCTATATCCATTTGTCTTGATCAATGATTTGATTTGAGATAAACGTCCAGACACAAACTGCTAGGCTATATATCCAACTCAGTTGAGATTGTTTAATCACTAAAGCACACTGTCCTTAATTAGGAAGGAATTGTCTGCATTTATTAGGTGATATAAGGTATGTCTGGTTGCAAATCAAACGTTAAGAAATGTTGGCATGTTCAGTTTTACGGTCAATGCGCATTATGCCCTGAGAGGGTTGGGTTTAATTGTAGCAGAGTCAGGTATATTAAAGAATAATAGGATGAGAGAGGGATCGGTGTGTTTAAGATTTGCCGACACCTCGGGACAGTCATGCACTAACTACACATCTCCTTTCTCTCCTGTTCCCTCACCGTATTGATCGGTCTGTCTGTTCTTAATGGTCCTGTTAAACACAGTCACTGGCCACTTTAGTGTGGCGAGGCCCACTTAGCAATAAAGCTCTCGGAGCTCTCTTTAAAACCGCCGCTGAGACAGGAGAGAAGCTCAGGGTCACTTGGACAAAGAAGCACCGACTTTATTCCGCACCTGGTTCGAACGGAACAGGTGTGGAAACAGTGTTTCCAGAGACTCTACGTTTAAGGGTCTTGCAAGGTTTTCTCAGCGCAGTCAGCGTCAGGTTAAGTGGATTAGGAGGGCATTTGAGGTTCTGAGAAATTCTGCCTTGTTTTTGTGCTCTTGTATGCATTCCCTCACATTTTAGTGCACACACACAAAAAAAAAACTAAAATCAATCAAAGCTGCCTTTGACTGACGTATTGATCGGGTTGCATCTAAACTCTCCCTCTTTCTCCTCTGGTCTCTTGCTTTTTGTCTATCTCTCTATGTCCTGAAGTAAATTCTTTTGAATTCTGAGCTGTTCAAGCAGTTCAATGCTGAATCACTGTGACAGAATCACACTTCTTTTCTCACAGTCTCAGCAGTCTCTGATAAACAGCAATTCAATCCCATAGACTCCTAATTAATGAAAAGAAAGAGCCAAAACAGGATACCCTAAGAAAAGATAAGTGGAAAATAAAACTATTATTTTGTGCCCAAGTAAAATCAGCACACTTGACGCTATTTAAAGTTCAGAGTATATCACTTACCAGCACTGGCGTTTTATATAAGCCATACTATATTCAAAATTTTAGAATCAATATAATATTTTTTTTCAGATTTGAAAGAATGATCTAAAAGGCTACATTTATTTAATCAAAAATAAAGTAAAACCAGTAACATCGTTACTGCTGAACATCTCATTTCTATTTTAAAATGCTATTTATTTTCATTATTGCAAAACATCTGTTCAGCATCATTACTGTAGTCTTTAGTGTCACATTATCCTTCAGAAAGCATTCTAAAATGCTCATTTGCTAATCAAGAAACGATTCTTATTAATTAATGATTTTTGTGGATTCTTTTGAATATAAATAGAGAACTCAAAGAATCTTCTTTTATAACATTATTTTATAACGTTATAAATGACGTTCTGATTAATGATATTCCAATCAACTTAAGCCCTCTTCGCTGATGAAAAAAATCCTACTGACCTTAAAGATTTAACTGGTAGCGTACGTATACCAAAATGCATGTACAATAGGAGAAACATCTGGAACAAAGTGCAAGCTTAAAGGAAACATAACTGAAAACTCCATTACATCTCCTCAGCCACGAAAGGGCAGGCCAATTTTCCTCTGGGAATGACGGAATATTGTTTAACGTCTTTCAGAAAGGTTTCACTTTGGTTTGTTGCATTGCAAATAATCAGACGCGTCATATGTATGTAGTCCGTGGGGCAAACGACATCATAGCCCATTTCAGAAAGCAGATCTTGACCGTGCCCTGGAGGACAGAGAGGTTGGCCAATCAGGAAACGGCGCAAAACTCACACAACAGTCGTACATACAAAAGGACAAGATAATTCCACCGCAAAAGCGAGCGTGTTTCTAAAGATCTCTTTCTCCAGAGCCAAATCTCCTCATCTGGCAGGATGGTAGCTCAGTACTCTTCAATTACATTTTATCTCAGTACCGTACTTTAAAGAGAGAAAATCAGAGAGCGAGACAAAGAAAGAGAGAGTGACTGCAAATTGCGCAAAGAAGGGGGAAATCGGGGGAAAGAGAGAACACGTTCTGAAGCAAACAACTGTGTTTGCAGTACATTTAGAACAATGCTCTTATGGGACTCCGAGTCGTTAGTAAACGGAGTTGCCTTTTATTAGTTGAATGATATAAAACATGACAAAACAGCTACTCAGAGAGGATCTGCGATTCATACACTCCCACTGGGATTTCTATATAGGCCATGAGCTCTCCTCTCTCCCATTTAGAGGAGAGAGAAAGAGAACGAGAGAGAGATCCAAGAACAAACGGAGTGCAAGAAAAGAGGATAGAGGGAGCATGAACGAGAGTGTGCAAATGAACAAGAGGACAGATCCAAAAAAATAAAAAAAAAAAAAAAAACATGGGACGGAAAGTGAAAAGAGATGATGAGAGACTGCGCACTGTAAAATGTACTGCCAATGTTGTAGGCATATTTTTTGTTATGTGATTTATATAATGTCAATTTACCAACCTGCATGAACTGCTTTAATTACTCATAAACTGATACTCCCATAAATGATGCGTTATAGATGATCAAAACGTCTTTCAATTTCAAATAAATGCTGTTTTTTTCAGCTACTATTCATCGAAAAGTGGTTTTTGAACTCTAAATCAGAATATCAGAATGATTTTTGAAAGATCATACGGCAGTTATTTTATGAAGAGTAATAATATTTCACAACATCACTGTTTTAACTGTAAGTTCGATCAAATAAATGCAGCACTGACGAGCATAAGAGACTTCTTTTGAAAAATCTACCAACCGCAAACTTTTTAATAATAATGTACATGCATCCCAAATGTACATATGTGATAAGAAAAGTAAGAAACATAACCAAGAAAAGCCTTACACATCACATTTAATGTGGTGTCTATTAATTTACAGCTTCACAATATGTATTCACTTGTTAAATATAAAATTGTTTTACCGTTAACCAATTAACAGGTTTTTAAATTAAGTAGATTTACATGATCTTTCCAATAAAATTATTAAAAATGTGTTACAGTGATAGCAGACGGAGCAGAACATAAATATAGGAGAATATATTCATAGTAGCAGGAGAAAAAGCATCTCAGTCCTTCAGATACGAGTCTAGGTGGAATAGATAGAATAAGACGAAGTGAGAAAGTAAATGAATGTTGGTAAAACTCTCCGGTGTGTATTAATAGTAAGACTGCTGGACTGATGTCCCATGAGCGCAGGTTTCAAGTGACAACGCTGAGGCAATATAGGACTCAGGGCAGACTCTAAAGCAACGCAATCCCATAATAAGTCCAGTGAGGCGTTACCCTGGTGACGAGTGCATGTGTGCCTCCTTTAAAAACCAAACAGCTGATACGCTGCTGCTCGTATTATAATATGCTGCTGGATGAACAAATGCATAAAATCTTAAGGGAATCACTGAGCTACAGTCTTAACTAATAACCATTATCATTATTTATGCTGGCTAATTAATTAACTACATGAAATGGGTTGATTGGCTGTTGATATATATATATATATATATATATATATATATATATATATATATATATATCTTTCTATCTATCGCTCTCTATATATACATAGATATTAATGCTGTCAAAGGATTAATCACATTTAAAATAAAAGTGTATATATATATATATATATATATATATATATATATATATATATATATATATATATATATATATAGATAGATATATATATATATATATAGATAGATATATAAAAATATAAAACATCATCATATAATTTAATCCGACTGGGCTATGGACAGCATATTACAGGGACCGTACCTTAGTAAACCACACACAGACACACAACTTCTTAACTTGGGGCATTTTAGGATGCCAACAATATATTGATTTTTTACATTTTTCATCTATTCAATCTCTTGCTTGCCCGCCACGATAATGTTGTTTCTTCTCAGTAAGTATTGACATGTGAGCTTCGCATGGCTCTGATCACCGTGTCTGGGTTTATTTTGTAATAATAACAACCGAAGGAGTGTACGTTATGCCTTACATAAATTGAACTTTCATTATATTAAATTATTATTGAAGCCACAAATGACACAGACAACACGACAAAACAAAAAATCTATGAAACGGCTTTGCCTAAATGATGCTTTCTGACAAACGCTTTCATTGCGCGAAACTTGAATGGATAGTCACCGCAGGCCAGTGATATGACGGTTACACAACAGTGCAGGCAACCTGACTTTTGCTGATATTGACAGATTTCGCAATATAAGTCACAGCAGAATATACAATATTGTGTCGCGGTTTGAATGTCTGTAATGATTGTATTTAACACCGACGACAATGAAAACATGAGCAAGATGTTTACAGACGATTTCTGAAATGAACAGTGTCGCTTTAATTATTAATTAAAGCAACGCAGCGACTGTGTGTGTGTGTGTGTGTGTGTGTGTGCGCGTGCTATTGTTCCCAGCAGTATGACAGGATCAATAAGCTCCGGATAATGATGTTGTCAGTAAATGATCAGACCGTCTCCGGGGCACACACAGCAAACACCATTAGTGACAATGACTGTAAACTACATCCTTTTGTATGTTTGTGTACGTGTGTAATATATGCACAATGACCAGCTCACAGAAACGCACCGTTGTGTGTTTGAACACATAGCTGGACTGGTAATAAACAGTCTAACGGTCAGTTATTTAAAGGAATTGTTAAATCCAAAAATGAGAATTTACTGAAAATGTACTCAGCCTTAGGCCATTGTTTTGTTTTTTTTAATCAGTACAGATTTGGAAAATTTTGCACCAAGTCCACCAACATCAAAATCCACCAACATATTTGTTTAGAATCATTTTGGACGATTTTCACTGCTTTATCGCTGCGTATTGTTCTCTTAAATTAAGATGATAGTAGACTCATATTTTAGACGGAAGTTAAACACATATTAATGATGAATTGTGTGATTCACTTGTGACGGCACCCATTCACTGTAGAGGATCCTTCGGAGAACCTAATGCTACATTCCTCAAAATCTGTTCTGATGAATAAACAAATCATATACGTCTCGGATGGCCTGAGGGTGAGCAATTTTTCATGTTTTATGCTAAAAATTAGTGTCCAAGTGTTCTAGTAAAACTTTAATAAAAGCAATAAGACCCTGCTGTGCTACATTGTGAGTATGTTCGTGACTGAAGGAGTTGCAGGCCGTCACAACATAACACAGCCTCTTGAATAGCCTTGCTTAATAAATGTACAAAAAGGGCGCGCAAATGCAGCTCCTCTTAAAGACAAATATTTGCATTCGAGAATGCAATAAATCTAGCGCCACTACAACTGTCCCAATAAATAAATAAACAAACAAACAGCTGCATTACAATAATGTATTACAATGTACTGTAAGTATGAGTGTATGCGTCTCCGCCATCTTTCTCTTCTGGACCGTGCACTAATGTAGATATACACGTATTGTATGTCCTCGATGCAGTGATGTATGCTTGTCTGCTGACAGTAGATTTCTGTGGTAGTAATAAAGGTAGCCTGATTCGCAGAATAATTACCATATGCAAATGCTGCTGATTTCAGTGCCAGTCTTTTATAGATGGCTGAGTGGAGCTGTTCATCAGAGAGAGAGAGACAGAGAGAGAGAGAGAGAGAGAGAGAGAGAGAGAGAGACGGAGAAAGAAAGTATGAGATGTCAAAGGAAGGTGGCGTTATTTACTTTTTAAACTATTTAGGATGAACAGACACAGAAAGGTCTACTACAATGAGAATCAGCAATATTTCAAGAAAGATAAAGAAAAAAAATTTTTTTAACCTTTTTTCAGTCAGGTTTAAGACTTCAAATTAATTTCGCATTGCTATTTTTCCTGTTTAATCATGCTATTAATAACAGTAATATGAACAAATAAAACTACAACTAAACTCCTTTTTATTCATTTTAATATGCAGTTTTGTTCTTTACACTATTATAAAGTATTATTACAATATAAGACAGCATTCATTTATAAAGTGCATTTAAATACAAAAAGTTGATCAAAGTGCTATACAAATAATTCTAATATATACAACAAAATTTGATTTCGGTTGTTGCTGTTATTATTATTTATTGTAGTAATAATACTAATTAATAATAATACCAAATAAAACTACAACTAATATGTTATGATTAATACATATTAATATTATATCTGGTTACACTAATGGTAATTCTCATGTTCATACTACAATTATAATAAATACACTGTAATAACAATTAAACAAACAAATTAAAACTACAGCTACAGTCATATAATTTCACACACACACACACACAAAATTGTTTGCTAAAAATAATATCATTACTTTATGATTAGACATGTTAAATTGTTTTATATACTGATTAATAATAATAATAAACAGACCAGAACAATGTTTCATGATTGTAAGCAATATTTTTTGTTTCATGATGGTACGTTCTGAACGCTGGAACACTCTCAGACTCACCAAATCAACCCCTCCGCGGTGGGTTTGGTTTGATCCGGTCCCGTAGAGTGGTAAACGGCATGAGGGCTGTTTCAATCCTCATCACTGAGCTGTTAATTAAAACTCCCTGATATACTGACCAGCGCTCCACGTCTCCCTCCTGACAGGAGCCCTCCTCCCCCTCTCCATTTCCATGAATTAGGAAGGAAACGGATCATTTGGATTCTTTTGTCCTATTCGGGAACACGAAGTGCCACGTGTGAATACCACAGAACTTGGAAATGCAAAAAGCAAGGGATCTCTTTTTTTCGCTCTATCATATTTATTTTCGAATTTTGAAAAGGGCAGGGTGGATTCAGACCTGTCTCCCCGTGAGCACCGCGGCTTCCGTGCTTCCGCTGCAGCACTCTGCAAATCTCTCTCATTTTCAAAGTCTCTTTTTGTCTCGTACTCTCTGGAACGGAGAGGGTTATTGCAAGTGTTGCCAAAGGTTGCGTGACAGATGCCAATGTCGCCCACCGTGACAAACATGTCACACTCTGAATGCCTTTTCCTGTCCCCTGATAGAGCAGCTCTCACCTCTCATAGAGGCAGACTGCACAAACTCGATCACGCATCACGTTCTTCCCCTTCCCTCATCAGTCTCTCCTCCTTTCTGTCTGTGTCTCCTCATCTTTTTATTTCTGTTACCTCTTCTATTTCTCTTCTTTAACTGCCCTCTAGACATGCTCCTGCTCAGATGAGGAAGATTTCTCATGAGGGACCTTATTAAAAAAGGCCTAGGTCTCTTCTGCTGAGAGGTTCAAGCGCAGCTAGCCAAGCATGCAAAGCCAATAGAGAAAAGCACAAATGCCAGACAACACTTTGCAAATGATAGTCGGCAGTAATATAAGAGAGAGCACAAACAAAGAAAATAGAGAGATGTCAGGAGAGCTGAGGTATATGAGCAAGTATGCTTTTTCATTGTTTTTTCTAATTACTTAACATTTGAATCAGCATTTCTATTCAAAAAATACCTATTTTGTTCTTAAATAAAGGGAAAAGTCACCAAACTGTAATTTACTCGCCATTTTATTGTTGTATTTCTTTCTTTCTTCCGTCTTGAATATCCTGAAGACCGCAAAGAATGTGACCGGAAGATCAGAGATGTTTTTTGCAGCTTAGTTTCAATAGACGCTCTTTGAAAGTTACAGTATGTCTTCATTTAAAACTTACAATTAACTCCTAAAAGATCAATGACAATTTCATTCCTCATCTGACACTTTTCAGGAGCTTCATTCACATTTGTCAATTTTAAATTAATTTACTTCTAAAAAATGACTTGTATCAAAAAAAAAAAGAGCTTGCGTGATTATTACAAGTTTAAAAATGAATGAAGGAATAAATAAATAAGTGTAAAATATTGTGGCAGAAATGACTTTTTTTTTACATAAATTTAAAGTGGATAAATCCAAATGAGTTACACTTTCCACAGATCAATTTAATTTACATGGAAAAATAGTGTCTCACCAGCCCCTGTGTTGCTCAAAACACATTGTTTATGGTGAAGCAAAATATTAATAGTACCAATAATATACCCAATAACATAATATAATATTTGAGCATGATTTCTATGATGTTTTCATTTTTATTTTACTTAAGGTTTTAGCAATTTAGCTGTTTTGGTCATTTTTATTAGTTTTTTTAATTTTTATTTTAGTACATCATTTAACTTAATGAAAAAATCTGCTGTTTTCTACTCTTTGGTCTTATGTCAACTCATGCACCCAATAAACTCAAAAAATAAAAATAAAAAAAATGATGCCCTGATCCCATAAAACAGTTTGTGCCTTAATTAGCAAAGTGAACTGTTTTTAATAAATCACTTCCTTCACCTACAAATGAAGGACACCTCTGATTCCGCAGGTCATGATGCACAAGTCTGCCGTAACCACTACCGTCCTACGATTCGAATAAAACGCATAAAGGAGAAGAACAGTTAAAGAAAGAAAGATAACGACACAGATAGACAAAGAGACAAAGATCGAGGAGTAGCGGAAGTTTGCTCTTGTGTCTGCTCTTGAAGAGGATGTGTCGCATTTGACAGCCAGCCGCAGAGAGCGTGAGCTCATCTCTCCTGACAGCTCGGCGTTCCCGTCCTCTTCCTCAGGTGCTACAGATGGAAAGCCTGAAAGAACGGAGACGACTTACAAGACAGTTTGGAAGGGAGCATCAATATTTCATCACAACTGCGTTTACACTCGCAAACAAACAAAAAAGATTGCATGTGGAACTTTCCTGCGGCGCTCCCTCCTCTCCGTCTTTGTGAGCTTTTCTTTCTTGTCTGAACATTTGCTTTCAGACAGGTATGGGATTTTGAATAAAAACTGATAACAGGTCATGTTGTTTTTCCTTTTGTTTTGTGTGAAGTTTGAGCAAGCAGTAGTAAAAGTATGTCGTGGAAATAAAATAAATATATACACCTATAAAAATAGAGTGATTTATGGTGCTTTCGCAGTCACGTCAGCGAGAGAACGCAGCTCGTAATAAAAAAGGAATCGTTGTAAATCTTCCTAACTTTGATTACATCATTAGAAATTCATTTCTCATTCGCCGACACGTGATCTCGAATTTAGCCCCAAACAGTTCCTTCACCAAGGTAAAGAATAATTCCGCATTTATTAATAAAACTTGCCTGGTTTTACAGTGCATGAGTTATCAGTATTAAAATGAAACTTTCGAACATTTTCCAAATGTAGCCATTTGTTTAAATGACTTCCAGCGTTAGCTCACGTCACGAATCCCAGACCAATAAAATATCCTGCCCCCAATTTATTCTCAGAGAATATGATTTTTACACCTAAACATGTTAGTTAATGAACTGAAATGGATTGGAAAGAGTCGAGCGTTAAAAGGCTTTCAACTTAATACAACTGCGGGCTGTGAGGCCAGTTCAAACCAGTTTTTTTTAGCTTGCAGAAAGAGATCCTCTAGCAATTTATCACGAACTCACTGTTTTATTTTGTTATGAACCATGGTTTATAACGGTAGAGCCTTATAAGAGCCTTATCTGTTGTGTCATATAGTCTGCACCACTTTACGCTGCGGTAATGTTCATTTGAATAAGTATGCCATCTAATAGCTTACGTTACCCATCCACATTCACCATTTCATTCATTGATATTCATTACAGGACAAAAGGCAAGCGTGAAGTAAATACATGTGATCAGTCAGCGCTTTACTTATTCACTTCTCATGGGATCATAACCTGCGCACACAGGCCCAGAGCCTCGAGGCTGTTCTATTAGAAGAGACACGCCATCACGTCTCCAACTGCGAGTCTGATAAATATCCCCGCTGACTTCTGAAGACATCATCTCTCTTTTTTTAATGATAATCAAGCAAATGCACTTCCCCGCTCAGGATGAGCAGCCAGGGTCTATCTGAGCGAGCACCGACTGAACAAACTCCCCGGCGACACGTTGTCACGAACACGCGCTTTCCTTAAGTTGCCACAAAAATCTTTCTTTGAATCCGTGTTTGTTTGGCTTTGAATTTGCTCCGGCGTTTATCACAGAGATACGGAGGAGCGGGGAAGGGAGACGGCTGAGTCTTAAAACCGCGACGTCGAAGCCGTGATCCCCAACAGTCTGTTGCTGAAGAAAGACATCGAGGCCCGTCGGAGAGGAATTAGGAGAATGTATAAACGAGTTGTTTGTTGCCTGTGTTTTGGAGCGTTCCGCTCTGCTTTCGTCGTAAGGCTTTGAAGGTGGTGAACGTCTTTTTGAAGAGTGAAATCGAGTGTGTTTGTTTTACATTCGGTTGAGGTGTCTGTGTCGCGTGGGCTTCAGATCCCTCCTGGTGCGTGTGTGTGTGTGTGTGAACCTGTAAGAAAATGTGCACAATCACACATTATTCCACATACAAACTACACAAACAACATCTACACTACTTTCTTGAAGACTTTCTAACTCTCACAAAAACACCATGTTAAATCTTCAGAAACCTTAAAGGTACGGTTCACTCAAAGATGAAAATACTGTCATTATTTACTCACCTTTTTTCTTTTGGGGAACGCAAGGAGAAATTCTGCAGAGCGTCTGAGCTGCTGTTGAAAGTGGATGGTGGTTTAAAATGTCAGGCGCCAAAAAAAGCATGTAGTGAAAAATTAAAGTGCAAAATCACGCATCATTCCATCTATAAAACTCACTAATAACCGCTTTACTAAATTTGTGTGTTCTTTTAGCTTAAACTTTCACAAAACATCATGTTTAATATTAAGAAACCCAAAGGATAGTTAAATTAAAAAATACTGTCATTACTTACCCTAAAGTTAATATTTAACAAGTATTTTCTCTTCTGTGGAGAAACTTAGAAGAACATCTTAGCTGCGTTTGTTATATGTTCAATAACAATAACAATGAAAATGTAAATTTTGTAATAATAATAATAATAATAATATGGTAATTGTGCCAAACACAGAAAAAAGGAAAAAATGTTGCAATATGAAAAAAAGTGCACAATTTCATATTATTCCACCTACAAACCACAGAAACAACATCTTTAACTAGGGGGTTTAAGTAGTCAAGTTTTTATGATGTGTGAATTTAGTTTTGTTGGGTGTAATATAATGCCACCTTTATATTAAAAAACATCTATAGAGGATGCATTACATACGTATTACCTTATTCAAACTGAAATGAGTGACTCCAGTTTAAGTTACTTTTGAGTGCAATAACTTTTACATTGAATGTCAAGTCTGTGTTTTAGCAAAAAAAGGGTATCCCATCAAAAAACACGTACTGAATAGGAGTTACATGACATAGACTAAAAAGTTTACATCTCTGGTTCACCTGAAACAAAAATAAAACCTTACAGTGATCTCACAAAATCTTGTCACCTATAAGCACATAACCATTGTCAATGCAATTTAGACAAGTCCAATGGATTCATAGACCCAGAAAACATGGGGTTAGACACCAAGATTACTTGGCTAGGTCAAATCATGAAGGAGTTAGGATATTTTAAGGGCTTTGTGCCCATTTCAGACACCAAACTTTTAGTATGTTATTGGGGAAACAGCAAAGAAACCTTTTGTTAAAATGTCTTTAGGGTTAGGTGGGATTTTTTTACCATATATGCGGCCGTCAACACCAAAAAGAGAAAAAGCACACTGAATAAAATGAACCTGTAATAAAAAATGCACAATTACACCTGATTTTACCAACAAACTCTAATTCTTGCAACTGTTTAAAAATATTCAGCTGTTTATGTGGATCACAAAAGGAAAAGCCATTTGTTTGAAGTGATTTAATTCTTTAAAAATAAATTCTTAAGCACCAAAAAAGGAAAGCCATGAAAGTGATGCATACATATATTACAATCTTCTGAAGCCATACAAATAGATAAATACATGAGTTAATGATGACAGTACTTTAATTTTAGGGTGAACTACTCCCTTAATTTCAAGTACAACTGCACCTTTGCTGGTGTACCACACACACACACACACACACACACACACCTTACTCTGGTGGTGAAGATCAGTTTTGCTGAGGTTGCAGATGCAAATGTGGAAACTGTCAAGTGCCACAAAAATCACGTCATGCCTCAATCTGTAATTATCTGTCTTTCTCACACACGCACATTTTCTGCACTAACACAGTACTTCTCATCATTATGTTGTGTCAGATAGGGAAGACACATTATTTAAACACCTGACCCTGTCATTCAGTGTCAGAGTTTACTTCAAAGTCAACATAATACCATCATGTTGCTCCACTTGAAAAATCTAGACAAGCAACTTTCTATTTAACATGAAAAGTAAAACAGCTTGCAGGTTCAGTCCGACATAAGGGTGAGCAAATCACGTCAGGATGTTAATTTTTGGGTGAACTAATCCTTCATATCTGGGCCCCAGAGATGGATGTCTTAAACATAAGCTGTAGCTTTGTTTCCCCCGGCCACACCTGACTTCTTGCTTCCTGTTGAGTGAAATCAAGACAGGAAGTCAGGCGGGAATGTCCTGCTCTGATCTCTCAACACTCGACTGGCGCTTTTCCAAACTTCAAAAAGATCCTTTCCTTCCCTCGTCTATAGACGCTGGAAAACGACAGTGGTTTTGAAGGAGCCGAAGCCGCCTTGCTTTTATTTATCCAGACCTTATGAAGATCTTCACTAATGATTGAAAGTAGGCAAGGAGAAGGAGATCATTTTTAAGAGCTGGGACTAGAGCCAAATAGCTACATCAAGCCGTTTAACAGCCATTCAAACTAACGCCAAAGTCACGCGGGTCTTAGAAACTCTACCAAGAACATTAATCTGCACACTGAAGGAGAAACGGACAACCAGTGCGTGCTGAAGAGGGACAGGCTATATATTCATCATATATCTACTTGTCCCTTTCATCTCATGGCCATTGAAACAGCCATCTCTGAGCTTTTCTCTGTGTTAATCCTCCTCACGCTGCCCGTATGCCCGCTGCCCCTCGTCTAACCCCCCGTCCACGGCACTTTGATGGTTCTCCAACTCAGTCTCTCATCCACAGAGTTCTACAGCCTGGATCTGACTCATCGTCCCTCTGTACAATCTGTCTGCTCCTGCCATCTCTCCATCCCTCTTCCGGCTCGCAATTTTTTTTTTATGCGGCTTTTATCTGCTTGCTTTCTTTCAGCCACATTATTTCCCCATTTAGTGCGCCTGCATGCTGGCCATCATTGGGGACGGTGCGTGTGTGTATGTGTGTGTTGGCCAGGCAGCTGCAAAAGGCGTCAGCTCAGAGAGCTGACAAGATGTGACAGCTCTGGATATCTCTCACTGGCACTGACAGTTGACAGATGGATACCACTCACACACTGTAAGGAATAAAAGAGAGGGAGAGAGACGGAGAGAGACAGACAGAAGCCCTGAGGTTGATTCTCTAGCATTACTCTCTGTTCATAGGGCCAATGTTTGATTGAGTGCTGCAGAGAATAATAAACCTTCTCTAGCTAATACTGTGCCTGAGCTTCTTTCTTATTCCCTCTATCTTGTCTCTATTAGACCTTCTCTTTTTTTATATTGCTAGAATGACACATGCTCGTATAGAATATAATAAACATTGCACTGTACATGAAAATAAAAGAAAATGATTACGGCATACATTACAAAAGTATTCGATTTATTATTTAAAAGTCTCCGCCAGGAAAAAAAACTTTTCAAACTCTGGTAGGAAAATGTGGAACCTGAGGGTTAAAAGAGTAGTTGACCCAAAAACGAGACTTCTGTAATAATTTACACTCATTTACACTCATTTAATTTAATCATTTACACTGATGTTGTTCTAAACGCGTATACGTGTGCAAGAGTCTTACTGTAAGTACTGTACAGTGCAAAAAACAACAAACTTTTAATTGCATTTTTAATCCCGAAATGAACGTCGACGTATACTCATGCATTTTTTTGTTTTATAAATGTAACTGATAATTAGCAGGAATTCGCAATAAACAATAGAGAACCTATATTAATTTCTATAAATATACAGCACTCCATAATTCTGCTTTGTCTTTATAAATATAAGGTTTCTTGCCAGTCTGCATGTGGGTTGTCACTGTATCTAACAGCTGAAAAATTTAAATGTGACAGTATCTGAATTTTTCTGAAATTCCAATTCAACCATGCCCCTCTAAGCTGTTTTGGCTTAGCTATTGATGTCATGGGACAATAAAGAAATTATAAATAAAATGTTTCATAACATGAATTGAAAAATAAAGCATACTGATTTTACAAAACCCTGTTTGTTTTGTCAAACTCCATCAACTTCGGGTGTAAAGTTCTCTGATGATAAATGAAACGTGTACCTGGCAAGACACATATCCACCTTATTACTAAACGCGGCCTACTTTTAAAATAGAGTAGAAGCATCAAGTTTTGACCTAAAGTGTGAATTTTGCCACACTATGACAATTTCAGTGTTTCTAAAATGATTCTAAAAGTCATCAAGTTTACGGCAGTTTCTTGCTGTTTCAGCTGATATTTTTTCTACACTGCCATCTGTCATTTTGGAGAAAAGTGCAACATGCTTCTCAAATGCAGTGAGCTGTAAAGTGGCAAAACAAAATTATACGGTAAAATATAAAGTCTTCTTGCAGTCTTAACCATTTTGTCATACATCGTAACATAAAACCATTTTGTTTCTGCTAGCAAGTTGCTTAAAGACCAATTTTTTTTTGATTTACGAAAATAAAATAAGTGAACGCGTAGCCTACTAGCTGATGCACAATTAATAGCCTGTTCTGTAATCATGCACGTCTTTATTTTTCTTCGAACGGTCTCTGTAAGCCTGACAGCTTTAAAGTACAGTCAAATATGTGATCTAATGCAATAGAAAGAGAACATTCTGATTGGTTAATGCCCTTAAAACAACATATTTCATTGGCACACAACAGATGTCCTTATGGCAACATGATTGTATTCTCACATATGACATGAGTGACAAATTTTGGCTATGTGTGTGGTAGGTTTGGCTCATCTGCTTGCTCGCAGACTCTTACAAAAATCTCCCTCTCTCTCTCTCGCTCACTCTCTCTGATTTAAATGAGGCACTGTTTCAATGTTAGCTTGGAGCCATTGAGCCAAAGACATATTGCCATCAAACGCTGCCATCACTGGCCTGTCACCCCCTGTCTGTCAACTGTTACTTAGCAACAGCAGAACACGAGAGAGAGGCTAATTTGAGCCATCCTGAATCCATCTGCTTCTGATTTCAGCTGCAAAAAAAACATTACTTCCACCCCAGTCAGTGGTCACAGTCATCGCAGAGATGTGCTGAGGAGCGTTAACACGCCAGTGAACAGAGATAGGTTTTTTTTTTTTAAAGACTGTGGTAAAGGCTAACAGTTTAACAGAGAGTTAAACGGGAAAGAGACACATTGGAGATGGGGAGGATCAGATAACGAGAATAAATGAAGAGCAGAGAGAGGATGTTGGGCCGGATAAAAGAAGAAAACAAAAAGGAACAGATGATAATTAGAGAAAATTGATTTTGGAAATTCGTCCAATGAGGGAGATCTATCGGTCCTATTACTATGCAAAGAGAAGAACAGGAAAATAATGGTACGAGCGTTTGCGAAAAAAGAGATAACAGCGAAAAAAAAAAGAAAAAAGGGGTGTTTCTGTTTTACCAAAGAGCTCCATTTTCTTTCCTCCAGCAGGCTCACAGTGTGGATGAATGCCAGAGAATCTGCCCCATGGGCCCGGCAGTCTGTCGCTCTGCTCCAGATAGTGGGAGAAGGGAGCTGTGCTAAACTACACTGATCTACACCGCCCTACGCTGCTCTAAACAACTCCATGGCGCTCTTCGCCGCTTTACATCTTTCTGTGCCACTGAACACCAATCAAAAATGCTCTGTATATCACTCTGTCCTGCTCCTCTAAACCTATATTTCTTTCTGCCGCTCTCCATACTGCTCTAAATCACTCCATACAGCTCTGTGTTACTCTACACAGCTGTACATGTGGCTGTTCTGGCTGGAGAGGCCTGGACTATTGAGATGTCGCGTTCGGGGGAAATTAGACAATTTTTGGGCCTAATCCCCCTTTAAAATCTTGGTCATGCTGTTTGTGCAATCTATGAACATTTCAAAAACATGCTAGAGAGATAGTTCACCCTAAAATGAATATGCTGTCATCATTTAATCATGCTCATGGCATTTGAAATCTGTTTTTGAGAATACAAAATGGATTATTCTGTGGCTTGCGAGCTGTATTCCAAGCCTCCTTTTCAAACTTTCGCACCCTTAAATAAGATGATCCCTTTGCGAAGAACCACGTTCCTAAAATATAAAAGGCAGCTATACAGTTTCATGCATTAGAAAACATTCTAAAAATATTAATGATAATAAATACGTTACATTTTCCTTTCTCTTGTTGTATTTTACCCAACATTAATAGTACCTGTTGAAAAAATACAAATGTATTATTATTACTACTACTTAAAATTGTCTTGCTTTTTAATTTATTTTTGTAAAAATATTATTTAATATACAGTATATTGTAAATATATTTTATTTTGTATTACTGTTCACCATTAAACGCAACTCTCTCTTTTCTTCTCTCCATAAACATATAAAAGTATGCCGTTAATAGAATAAAACGTATGCGATTCATCATTTTCAAACAGTGTGTAAAATAAAATGGTGATTCTGTCATATTTGGTACACTTCTATTTAGCAACGAAATAAATAAGCATTAACGTTATGTAATTCGTTTGAGCAAAACTTCCATGCGCTGATGGTTGTAACAGACGTTTACGTGTGTAGACGGCAGTATGAATGTAGGCCGTGTTGCTAAGCGATCAGAGAGTTTTGACGGGTGGGGTCCTCAGGAGGTGGCAGCGTTGTTTGATAACTTCAGTCATTCCACTCAGCCTCAGGGCGACAAACCGCCGGAGATACAAATCGCTGAGCGCAGGGTTAATATCATGTCTGCTTTAGATTATGAAGACATCCAGAGGCACAGAGGAAGAGGAGGAGATCCGCCGTAAAGGAAATTAGAGATTGACACATGACAATGACCTTACAGGCCCATGCAGATATCATCGCATCTTCAGTTGGTATGGTAGGGCATGGATTATGATTATGCTCGACGGAGTCTTTGATTTACTCTCTCTCTCTCTCTCTCTCTCTCTAAATATATATTCCCGTCTCTCTCTTTATTTCCGTCTCTCGCTCTCTACTAATCACACAGGTGACACTCTGATAAAATTCAGCTCACAGCGCTGGAGGCAACATAGCAACACATGCTCTCATACACACACATACGCCGGAGACTCTGTTTGTTCCTGGGGTAGATCTCACTGTTAAATACATCTCTTTGTTACCTCATAACTCAGCTCCCTTGTGTCTTGCTGTAAGTTAATTAACATGAATGAATACGTCAAGTACGAATATTAACAGCCTCGATTATGCAGCCCCCCCAAAAAAAAAAAAAAAAAAAAAAAAAAACTTCTACAAAGAGTATAAATAGAACTGTAAAACTTCTTATTTTTGATGTGCTTTAGAAATGTACGTACAGTTAACCCATCTAGATGAATTTATTCACCCAAAAGTGAAAGTGAATTTTACTGATGTCCGATATGTAAATGAATCATTTGACAGTTTAACAACCCGTCACTTAAATCACTTTTCCCCCTTCATTAAAACGCTTCTTTTTCTTCCATGGCAACAAAGCAACAGTCACATTATTAAAAATATCCGCTTTTGGGCTCCACTGAACACAGAAAGTCATACAGGTTTTGAAACCACACGAGAGTGAGAATTTTTCATTTTTGGGTCTATCCCACTCTCTCGTGACCGAACGGGAAGTAAAAAGGACAGGAGTGTTCAATCAAACGAGGTATGAGAGAATGACTAGCTGTCCAGCGCCACACATTTGCTTCTCCAGTATTGTGCTGGTTTCAGATTGCTGCGTTTAATCATGTCTGCGGATCCATTTGATATCAAAGCTGCACCCTCGGGCTTCCCAGAGCGCCATGGAGTCCAAATGTTTTCCTTTTATCCCACCCCATTTCCTGTCACCTGAAATGGCTTCTTTCATGTGTGAAAACAGAACGAGAGAGCAGGGTCTCCCGGGAGACCAGCCATTGTGACATCACTGTCTCCAGGTATTGGCAGCTGATGTGGCATCCATGTACACCTGTCAATCAAAGAGAGTGGGTGCAGATGGGCCGCACTAATGCAGAAACTCCATTCGCATGAAAAATAAGAGAGAGAGTGTAACTGTGTGTGACTGCACTGTAAAAAATGACGGTTCAATCAAGTGAATCGTGCCAAATTTACTTGAGTGGTTCAATTTTGCATGTGCTTTTTTGTTGAGTATCGAATGTTATAAATCTTGTTTTTATAATGCATATAGCATTATATAGTTAGAA